>NW_004524578.1:22585221-22607721 GCF_000260255.1 Octodon degus
GATCTGATAAGGTCAGTGAAATCCCCTCAGGATTTATCCTGAGATCCTGTACCTCAGACTGTAGAACCTTTGTCAGTGTCAGCCATGTGGACGAGTCACGGCCATAGCTTGGCCAATTTGCTCTCTGTGAAAGCCTGAGAGAATGTTTTCTCTCCATGTGACTCTCCTTAGGCACACTCTACATCATCAATCACTTTCCTCTGTGGCCCATAATCTTCTTGATCAGAAAATTTGGGACACAACTGAGTTACATGATATAATAGTACAGGTTCTCCTACATCCTGAATCTTCTCTGACTTTAAAAGGCTAGGGCCAAAATGTTAGCTGTCCTTGCGGCACTTCTTTTTCTCTAATTTTTGGTCTGCGTACTTAGGTTGTTAACCATCCAGAAGAGAAGCTTATTAATGTTACCCTACAACATAGGCAGTTGAGCTTAACCTCACTATCTGTCTGAGTATCAAACATCTTAGGCATAACATGGAACAGGTATTTTCCATCAAGTATTGATATATTAAACTTTAAGTCCCTATAGAATATGAAGAAAAAAAATTAAAAAAATTAAAAATAGGAATAAACAGCTACATACTTTTACACAGAAATTTAGAAATCTAACCATATACAGCATTGTAGCAGCACAGTCCTATGACATTTTTTTCTTGTCTCTTATTTTCATTTATTACCCTCTGTTTTTTAAAATAAACATTTACTTGAGAGACAGTATGGTAGTAATTGGTATGTCATGACAGACAGTACATATTTAGAAGACCAGAATGACAGGCATCCTTATTTTAATTGTTTCTCCTTTTCATCCTCTTAATTTCTTATATTTTTTTATTTCTTCTTCCAATTTTGCATGCACATATCTGGTAATACAAATAACTGGTTAAAAGACAACATTATGCATCACAACAACTACTGTGAAATTCATATTACTTTGTTAAGTGAAATTCTGTAACACTTATAATTTTTCTGTTTTAATACTATTTTGTACTCTATAAAATAAAAAAAATGTACAGATATCAGATTAAAGGACAGAATATTTAATTTTCAAAACTTTGGTAGCTTCATTGATAAAGTTTAAACACCTAGCCATGCAGCGTATCTGCCCCAGCATCCTCTTCCTCTGAGCCAAGATGGGAGATACGGACCTGCCTGGGTTCAGCTCCCCAACTTTCAAGGGCTGAAGGAGCTCCATACAGAGACAATCTGTGCCCCTCAGTCACCACTGACCTGTGGAGCTCTTACATTCTTTGAGTGATGGCACGGAAGGCTAAAGCAAATATAGAAGTATGCATGTAATTTCTTTCCACAGATGTTTTAGGGGAGACTCTTTTGGATGCCAGGGACAAAAATCTTAATCCAAATTGCCCTAGAGAAAAAAAACAAGTATTTGGTCAATGTGACTGAGTTATATTCATATTTAGGTTCTCCAAACGTGTTGCCCACAGTTTGTTCTGTTTCTGGGCTCTGCTTTTCATCTGGGGTGCCTTTATTTTGGAGCACACCCAAATTTCTCCAGCAGTCAGGCTTGAGTTTGGCAACTCCAAAAGAAAACACTGCTTTATTGAAGGTGCAGAAAAACTCCTAAGTAGACTCTCAAAGGCCTGGCGAGGGCTCTCTGAACCAATCACCTGACGTGACCAACAGGCAGATGGAGGAAGGAAAAGATGACTGCCTCCCCAAGTCCATACCTAGCGTAGAGTATTTCCAAAAGAAAAAGAGGAGTTTGAGGTTGGATAAAGGACTGGGAGGGGCTGGGCAGGCAAAACCCACAGATATTTCTCTAGCAACTCCTGCCATAGGAAATGTGAGGACACAGGAGGAAGAAATGTAAGAATGTCCGTGACAGAAAAAGCCATGACTGAAGACAGTGCAGTGGAGAGCCGCTAGCCAGGCCTCTCGAGGCTCCCAGCCACGCTGAGTGGGTTATGAGTCAGGGGTGCCTGTCCTAGATTATTGCTGCAGGACTCAAGCTGACCCAATCAGACTGTCGCACAATAAACTCAGACACTGTGACCCAGAGATTCTACAAAGCTCCGTGAGGTGTTTGGATCAAGGAACTACATGGATTCAGCAAAGAAAGCTGGTCAGTGAGAGAACAAAACAAAAATACGAATAATGCCAGGGACCAGGTTGCTCCAGAGAGACACAAGGAGTGAGCTACTGCTTTTGGGAGGCCTAGGCTTTCCCAATGTGCATTTCCATCAGATGTGTGTTTTAAATCTATTCCATAAGTCACAGATAAAAGAAAATAATAAAAATACAGAGGCTGGAAAAATAATGATTTTTTTTCTTCAAATTCCTTTTAAGAATTCAACCAGGTGCTTCATTTTTATTGTACTATTTCACAAATATCTAGAGGAGGATCAGGGACATATGCAGGGCATGGGACTGGAAGCCCTGGGTCCCCGTAGCCCTGAGGGGACAAGCAGCTCAGAAGAGCTTTGGGGGAAGTGCTGTGGCTTGAGGTTCAGTGTCCCTCTCTCCAAGTGTTGTCAAGGGTGGGCTGAGCTGGGCTCCTGGCCACATGAGGGTTTTGGACACACGGGCCGAGTCTGCGGTGGGCTTGCTGCTCCCTGTATGTCAGTTACCCTCCCAAAGAGTTGTGTGTAAAACCAGAATCTTGAGTTTTAGAGGTTTTAGGTAACCTATGCAATTCAGTTATGATTCTCTGCAAAATAAAACATCACCCCTTAATTAAGGCTTAGGTAAGGCAATGTTTGAAAAATCAGAAAACAACAAAATCCCTGTTTTTGTTTTTGTTTTTTTTAAATGACAAACAAAGTTGTGTTGACCAGAAAAGTAACCCCAAAGAATCAAATTTCTGCTTCTTGCTGTTTTCACTAAATGCTGTTAGAGAGAGTTCAGGGCTGATAACAGAGCGGGGCCTCAGCTCCCTGGGCAAATCTGTTCCTGGAAGAGAAAGTAGGCACTTACTTTCTGAAAGAAAACTGTGTTTTAAAAGCACGACGGGACCAGTCTATTGACAGGAACACTGGGGTGAGAGGCGCTCTGATGAGGGGATTCCAGCTTTGGGGCTTTGGCTTAAGTAGTTCTATCTGGGGTGCCTTCACAGGCTGTCAGGTGAATAAACTCAGCTCTGATGGCGAGAGAGGGTCTCAACAGCAGGCTTGAACCTCACCTGGGGGCTGGAGCCAGCCGCACCCAGTTACTGACGCACCCTGGAGCTGGCGAGATGTTGGCAAGCCACGCTCTCCCCCTGCGCTGCTGCCGCAGGCCTCCAGCCAAGAACCACACCCGATGCGTCCGACTTAAATCAACAACTCGGATCTCATCTTCTTGAGAAGTTTCTGCACATCAAAAGAAATCATCAACAGAGTAAAAAGAAAACCCACAAATTGGGAAAAAAAAAAATTATAGCAACTGTCCTTCCAGCAAAGGACTTCTATCTAGAACGTATAGAGAATATTTTTTTAAAAATCAGCGTCCCCATATTCAAAGATCCAATCCAAAAATGAGCATCTGAGATGAATATACGCTTCTCAGATAAAGAAATACAGGGCAGGCCAGATAACTCAGCAGACTAACACGCCTGCTTAGGCAGAGCACAGTGGCTGGGTTCGATCCCCAGCGTGCTGTCGGCCCCGCCCCCCAGGCGGCCCTGAGACAGCGATTGAGACTGGGCATGTTGGCACGCGCCTGTAATCCCAGTGCTTGCGAGGCGAGTCCGATCTACGTAGTGAGACCCTGGAGTCCCTGGAGACCTGTGCTAAATACATTTTTTATTTTTTTTTAATTTATTTTTTTTTCTAAATTATTTTTTTAAATTTTTTTTAATAAATTATTTATTTATTTATGTGTGTGCGTGTGTGTGTGTTTATATGTGTGCGTGTGTGTGTGCGTGGCCAGCTCAGCCCACCAGGGGGCGGGGCTGGCTGGCTTGTGGTGCTGGGGGATTGAACCGCGGTCCCTGTGCTTTGCTTTGCTCAAGCTTGTTCTAAGTAGGTGCTTTAGACCACTGAGCCATCTCACCAGCCCCTACATTTTTTAAAAAAGAAATACAAACAGCAGATAAATATGTGAAAAAATGTTCTATGTTATTGGTTATGTAAGACATGCAGGTTAAAACAACACTGAGATTCCATCTCAGTGGCAGTCAAGAATGGTAATCATCAAGAAGTCAATCAATAACAAATGCTGGAGGGGCTGTGCAGAAAAGCATATGCTCCTCCACTGTTGGTGGGAGTGTAGACTGGGGCATTGACTATGGAAATCAGTGTGGAGTTTGCTCAAAAAACTAGGATTAGCAGTCCCATGCCACCCAGCCATTTCCCTTCTGGGTATATTTCCAAGTTAACTGAAAACACCACGCCACAGCAATGGCTGTGCACCTGTGTTATAGCAGCACAATTTGTCATTGCTAAAGCTTGGAAACAACCCAAATGCCCATCAACTGAGGATTGTAGAAAAAAGATGTGGTATTTTTACACAATGGAGTATTAGCTACAAAAAAGATAGATTTCAGACTTTTGTTGGTACGTGGATGCAACTAGACATCATACTCATAAGTGAAATAAATCAGACCACCGTGTGCAAATATCATATTGTCTCACTAGGGTAAGAACCTGAAAGAGTAAATAAAATCTGAAAGGCATAGTAGAGACTGTGAAAGGGAAAAAAATCTGCTCAAAGGGAAGGAAAAACTGGGATGAAGCAAAAGACAGGAGAGGGAGGGAAGGGAGAAAGAGATGTATTTATATATGTACATAGGATGGCTTGGATAATTCTACAGCTGACTGCTGATCTACAGAGGGCAGCAATTGATGCTTAGCTTTTTTTTATTGTGCTTTTTAATTTTTTTCTTTCTTCTTTTTTTTTTTTTTTGAACCAGGGATTGAACTCAGGCCCTTGCACTTGCCAGGGAAGCACTTAACTTTTTAATTTCTTGTAACTTTTAAACCAGTTTTGCATCTGGTAATCTGAACAACTAATTTGAAGACAGCAATATGCAATATAGCAGTCATTGTCCAATTCCTATTGTTTTGTGTTGTGAAGTTCTGTCTTTTTTTTTTTTTTTTTTTTTGGCTATTTTGTATTCTCGTTAGATAATAATAAAAATAAGTAAATAAATAAAGAGCATTCAGTAAGATCAAATCAAAACAAAACAAAAAGCTCTGATTTTTACATTCAGCAAAATCCTTTGCTTTTCAAGAAGGCTGCCTCTAGGGACACCAGAGCGCTGCATGCCCCTGCACAGCTGTCCCCCAGGGAGGAAAGCAGGGCGCTCAGGCGGGTGGCTCCTGGCAGCAAGGCCCACAGGAGGGCTGGCTCTTCCTCCTATTATGGAAGGAAGGCCAAAGGGGATATCACAGAGCTAAACGATGCCAGCCAACATCACTGTTAGTGAGTTTCTTAATTGAAAGTGAGAAAAGAGATTTGTTTTATATTTTCAGAGTCATCTGTAGTGGGCATTATTAATTTCACAACTAGAAAAGAAATTTTTCTTGAGCAAAGTATCTATTTGAGGGGTGTAAAGGGATGAGCAGGCAGCTCCTCACATGGCCCCGTGGCCAGCTCCGCACGTGGCTCCATAGCCGGCTCCATTCTCCCCTCGCCTGGCCACCTGAGTCTGATGATGCCATGACGAGAGGCCACTCCAGTGTCTACTCCGGCAGGCTGCAGCTGCTCACAGGACTTCTACCTCCAGGTCACCGGTGCTGCTCTGTATGCGGTACTATCCCAATCTCACCTGCCGCCCACTCTGGTCCTGGTCCAGCGGAAGAGCGCTCCTCCACAGTCTCGTGCCTCTTTTTCTTGCCCAGCAGCTTGAGTCACCTTTGAATCCCAGGCTGGGGACAGATACTTCTCGGAGCTCATTTCACTCCACCAGAGACCCAGACACGGCAGCTCCTGGGGCCCCCTGGAGAGATGCTGGGCTTGCTTTTACACACACTTGCTGATTGTGGGGGGTGTGTGCGTGCGCGCGTGCACACGTGAGTGCGTGCATGTGCCTGTCTTCCTCACACTCACTGTAGCGGGCACAGATGTTCTCATCTGAACTTCACAGCAGCTCCTGATGCAGCTTTTACTGACGAAAATCCCTGACTTACAGCAGTGCATCTTATGAGTTTTGACTCCAGGATGATGAAAAGGGGGTACAGGTTCATCAGGAGAAGCCACGCTTCAAATTGTGCCTTCTGATCCTTTCCTACTTTTGGCTCCTCAGTCTTGGGCAGGAGCAGCAGGGTGCAGCAGGAGATCATGAGAGGTGGCAGGGGCAGAGCTCACCAGGCACAGAGGGATCAGAAAGGGTGCTGCATGGTTAAACGAAGTTATTACACTAACGGCGCATTGCTGTCAATCGCTCTTAAGATATGTTCCCAGATTTGAACACACTTACCCCCGTGATCCTTATCACTCTGTGAAGCAGTCCTAGTAGTCCTCTTTGGTGTCCTTCAGAAGTGTGGTCAGCAATGCCGTGAACACTGCTACCACGTTCTATCTGAAGAAAAGGCAGGCTCATAAAAATATGATGGCATGTCCCCATCCACCTGGGTCGCTGGATCTGGTACTGTGTAGCTACTGGCTCTTCCCCAAATGCAAAACAACTGTGAAAGGTAAATGTTTGAATCCACTCAAGACATCAAGGGAGCCATGACTGACAGCACAACTAAAGACACCCATGAAAGAGGACTTCCAGAACTGCTCCCTAAAGTGGCAAGAATGGTGGGATACATGATTGAGGCAATGTGTCTTCTACTATAATAAAATTTAAAAACATTAAACAGTCACTGTATTTTTAAATTATGCATTATGGGTTAAACAACTCTAATCTGAAAATCTGTAATCTGAGATGCCTCGTGGTTGGAAGCAGTTTGGCCCCGGACATGAAACAGCAAGTGGGAAATCCCACGCCTAACCTCCTGTGACAGGTCATAGTCCAAACAGATGTACTAAAAATATCCTATGAAATTACCTTTAGACTATATATATAAAACATAGACTAAATGTTACATGAATGCTGTCTTTAGATTTTAGTCTCATCCCCCAAATTTCTCATTATATATATGCGTATATTCCAAGAGCTAAAAAATAAAAAAAAAAAAATAACTGAAACAGTTCTGGTGAAGTGCATTTCAGGGAAGAGATACTCAACCTGTAAATGCATTTTTAATATAGCATTTGCAATGTACAGGCTTACTATGGAGCCACGCTGCCACTGGTCAATGCAGACAGGTGGCTCAGGAACCAAGCACAAGTAGTGACTTGGCCAAATCTTGCAGCCAGAGGGTAGCTTGGCTGTGGTACAACCCAGCTGGGCATGGTTTCTAAATCTGTGTTCTTAAATGCCTGTTTAGTCAGCAAATTTATCTTTGATGCCCAATGTTGGGAGGTGCACGGATAAATACTGAAAGAACAGGTAAGTCCACACCAAGAGCTTAGCCATTCCCTCCTGGGATAAACAAGTCCCCAAGGTGAGGATTACTCACAGGGCTCCCAAAATCAGGGGTGGTGGCACATGCCTGTAATCCCAGCACTGGGGAAGATAAAACAGGAGGATCACTGGGAGTCTGAGCTGTGTAAAGAGACCCTGTACCAATAAAAAAAAAAAAAGAAAAAGAATAGAAATGTAAAGGCTGTCAGACAAGCCTCCATGGGCGGTGTGAACCAGTGGCCAGTGTGCGTGTTAAAGCACTTTGAGGCTGGGGTCTCAAAGCCAATAGGATCTCAACTGCAATCAAGTTGAGATAATCACTTTTTATTCTGAAAAGAAATGAAAAAGTACTGACTTTATTGATGACATTGGGACAGAACAGCTGAGTTGATAAAAGTAGCATGTCCATGGTTGAATTTATGGAAGCTGGTTTCTGTAGTGCGGTTTTTAAGAGAGTGTCCCCACACTTAGGAAATGGGCATTGGAATGTTTAAGGCTAAAGGGTCGCGAGGGACACAAGTAGCTCTAAGTGTTTCAGGAAATGTGCACATGTGTGCGTTTGTGTGCCTATATAGTACGGAATGATACAGAGAGAGCAGAGTCAGTAACAAAGCAAAAGGGACACATAGTAACAGTAGCTGAATCCATGTAGAGTGTATGAGTGCTCCTGATGTTATTATTTTTACAACTTTGAAACTATATTCCAAGGAAAAGTATAAAAACCAAAGGCTCCCATGCGAAAAATGAGCACCCCAGGGAGAAGCTGTCATAAAGGGTTTTCCCTGTGACAGTTGCAGCAAAAGCAGGAGCTGGTAAAGCGGGGCTTCGTCCCCTGCCTGGGAGGACCCTCGGCACCTGGCCACAGCTGGCTGTCCACCCCTCTTGATGGTCCCACCTGTGTTCTAAGTTCAGCTGGCTGCGTTCACGGGAGACGCTGGAGTTCCCTGCAGATGGGACCTTAGGACAGTGGCGTCTGTGCCCCAGGAGCCCACCACGTGCCGGGCCGAGGCACATGTGGTGGCAGGGCTCCAGCCACAGATGTGGCTCCTGGGAACAGTGGGGCTGCAGTTGGATGCTTCTCCCACCACATCACGGGGCTGCAGGCACAGTAGCA
This sequence comes from Octodon degus, assembly GCF_000260255.1. NCBI lineage: Eukaryota > Metazoa > Chordata > Mammalia > Rodentia > Octodontidae > Octodon > Octodon degus. The sequence continues at coordinate 22,593,732 of NW_004524578.1, forward strand.
TCTGTGTGACTGCAGACTGGCCCGCTGTGATGGGGACATTAAGGCTATCTGGGGCCTCGCATCTGCTGGTCCCTTTCACCAGGGCACCCTTTACACACACATGGACAGTTGGAGGCCTGCTCACTCTGAGTGGTAACGATTCTGCCCCACAGGCGGCCTCCAGGGCCCCGTGGTGGGAGTTCACTGGCTTTGTGTTGGGCTCCGTACCAGGGTCTACCCACATTTCATTTTGCTCTCTTGCTAACCTCATCCAGTGCATATGGTTAATGTCTGCTCACTTCCCCCCCAATGGAAACTGAGGCACTAGTGAAACAGATTCTAAGGAAAACCAGGAAAAGAGGCACAGAGACTTCCCCCACAAACCTGCAGCCTGGCAGGGGAGGGGAAGGGTCCACACCGAATCTTGCACCCAGGTGGAGGGAAGGGACCCCAGCTGGGGGTGGAGGGTCAGGACGGCTTTTGATTCCCCGACAGTCTAGGAGGCTTCCCTGGGGAGGTGGCAGCTGCACAGGAATTGCAAAAGAAAGATCATGAAAAGAGGAGCATTCTGGGTGGAGTCATGAGGACAGGGTGTGCTGCACTGGGGGAAACAGAAGGAGGAGAGATGCGAAGAGAAGGCGTCACAGGCCCCTCCTCTGAGGGGGGCTCTGGGCAAAGCACTTGAAAAAATCCACTCATCTAAAGTGAGCACCTTTTAAAGTGAGCCCTGTTCCCAGCCTCGCTCCACAACAGAAGCAGCAGATATCCGCATAGGGTTACATGCATCTGCCTGCTGGCAGAGCTACAAGCCTGCGATGTGCTTCTGGGTAATAGCTGAGGAGGAGGAAGAAGGGGAGAGGAACAGGAGGGGAGCAGAGTGGAGGGAAGAAGCAGGCTGGGGGCAGTTCTGGAGCCTCAAGGTGGTTAGCTTCCATCCTGCTGTGCCTTAGCCTTAAGCAAGTTGGATGTAGGCACCCTTCGTTCTCTCTCCCTGGAGGGGGCACTTGAGAAGTCTATGCCACATTGCAGGGTCTTACAACATGCTCTTGAGACCACACAGTGTCCCTTCCTCAGTCACTTCCTCTGTCCTTTCCTAGCTCTGTTGCAGGCGTTTGATGTTTTCGCCAATCCTTCAAAGAAAGAAAATCCTCTCCTCACCCCTGGGGTTGTTGGCTGCTTAGAGGAAATGGCAGCCCAGGTGGTTAAGGGGGAAGGGTCATTCTTGGTCCTTGTCACAGCCCCTCCTGCAGCCCTGTGTGTCTGCCCTGTAGGGCACTTTCTAACCAGACCTGACTCTGTGTGTGTGTGTGTGTGTGTGTGTAACATAATTTAAACAATAGTTTCCTTTCCTAAAATATTCACCACCAAAGAGCTGGGTGGGAAAGAAGCTGCTAGGGAACACCTACAAGTCACTGTTTTCCCAAGGTACATTTCTTGGACATTTATTCCTTGCTGCAGGCAATGAAAACCATTAATGAAAAGACACAAGTTCAACCAGTAATCAAAAATCCATGCTGTCCACATCAGAGGGACAAGTGAATTTTCCCTCTTACACACACACACACACACACACACACACACACACACACACACACACACTCAACACAAAGCTATTTCTGTCTTCTCTAGCTGAGTCTGCATGGAGACTATTAGCATCTGTCTGTGCAAAATTTCCATTTATTGCCCATGGATGGCTGCAAGAAACTCAAGCCAAAGCCTCTGCTTTTCGCCAGCCAAAGTGTCCAGCTGGGTTTTTGTCATTTTGAAGTGATTTCCCACCACCACCACCACCACCACCACCACACCCTTTTCAGCATTAATTTGCTAAAAATCACTTAGCCTTGGGTAACTGGAAGAAAAGGAATGCACTATCAGGTGGCATCCATCGCATCCTGCCTGTTCCACTTTGTGGTGTGGGGACACCAGAGGGAAACAAGTCTCTTTTAAGCCTCGAAGAGCCTCCCTTGCCATCTTCTACGTCTCCTTGGAATTTGGCATGTGTGTCTTCTGGTAAAAGCCCCAGTTCCTAAATTGGATAATTGGTCTTATAACATGGCAGGAATTTTTCCTCTGAAGTTTTTAGGAAAATTTTATACAAGCAATAAAGTAGCAGAGTTGACTCAACAAAATTAGCTTCTGTGCTTGTAGGAAGTTCTCCCGACGCTGTGTAGCTGTGAAAGGTGCTTCCCTCTTGGGGGCCAGGGAGAATCTGTAAGGGCCCTAGGTCCAAGAGAAAAACAGATTGACCTCCTCCCTCCCTGTCTCCACAGGACGCTGTGAATCAAAGGCAGTCACCAGATCCACAGGTATGGATCTGTCAGGTGTGTTTGCCCATTTGTAATTATGCATTTGTGTGTGAGGTAGCGGTGGGCAGCTGCTAGGCTGTGGGTCTCGGGTCCTCAGAGAGCTTATCTCTTAGTCACTTGGAGCTCAGGGTGCCAGCAGTGTGTGGCACAGACAGGGTCTCTCAAGATCTGTGTAAGGAAGGGGAGCTGGAGGGGAACAGAAAAGGAAGGAAGCCAGGCAAGAGCAATGGGATTGTAAAGAGATAAAGACTCTTTACAACCAGCTTGCCCAGGAGCACATACTTTGACTTGTAATCATTTCTCACATATAAAATGGAATTAGAAACAGTACTTAGAGTGATAGTTATTTTACCTTATTTTCTAACTCAAGGTGTTAGATATGTTATTTTGTGTCACACAAGACGCAATAAAGGCCCAGTCTCACCTTCATTGTCTTCTGGAATGAATTGTGGGCAGGACTTTGGCCTATGCTCCTCCCCCCGCTAGACAGCCCCAATCTATGTTGGGTGATCCCCTCAACCGTTAACCTGGGGTCCCACCAGGTGCGTGCTCCTCAAGCCCAAACAGGGGTAGCTATCTACAGGAGATGCTGTGTGGATGGTTCAGATGGGGAATGGAAGAAGTCATGGGTCACAGTGGGACAACCTTGTCCTGTGGGACCAGGGTCTGTGGCAGATCCCCAGGAAGGCACAAGTCCTCAATGACAGCCTGGCTTTGCTGGTCATTCTGAGGTCTGTTCATCACTGTAGTAAGCGGAACCCTCCACAGTGGTTCTATTCAACAGCTGGTATCTTAATTGATAGCTTTTGAATGGTAACGGTACAGAATGTGGTCGATGTCCAACACACAAGTACATATGTATGATATGCATGTGCATGTGTAGATGTATAAGTATTTCACTTTAAAATTCACCTCTAATAACAGGTACAACACTTTGATGAGGAGAAGTGAGGGAGGACCCTGCTCCGTTGCGTGGGCCCTGCCTGCCACTTAGCAGCTAGGCTCAGTTTCCTCTGGACAAGCAGAGATCATCTTACAGGATTTCACAGGATTATTAAGACTACTGGTCAGAGCAGCCTGTATAGCCCTGCGGTACTGGAAGCACTATGTACATGTTAGAAACTGACAACGTTTCTGCCTTTTGCAATTCGGACATGAAAATGTTTTCTTGTCTCAGTATGTGTTTGTTCCCGGGCCAGAGACAAAGTTCTCTCTGTGGTCATGAGGCCAGATCTCCCTGCTGTGAACTCCCTACAGTCCTCTCCCGTGCCCCTGGCCGGAGCTGTGCGTAGCACCGCGCTGCAGCCGTATGTTCTGTCACACCTCACACTACTGCATGTAACAATTGTGAAAATAAAAACGAAGTCATCAAGTTGGAGTTTGCTTCGACCAATCTTTTGTGACCCAGTCTCAGGAACATAATTCAGTTCTTAGAGGAGGAATGTCTCCATGTAGTATTTAGCCACAGAGACCATCTGTGTTCCTCTACCATACGTGGGGTTGTGTATTTCAGACTTCCAGGAGGCTGCTGGGTAGTCCTATAGGGTCCTGGAGAGGTTTTCTTTTTTTTTTTTAACCTTCTTCCTCTTGGTCTTTCCTTGGGTGAGTTCTACCCCATGCCCGTGCCTGCAAAGCCTTTCTCCTACTCCACAATTATAGAAGCAGTCACCTATATCTCTGTTCAGTTCCTTGAGTTTGGCTTTGAAGGTTAACTCCTTCATCCACCCTTGGAATTTATTTGGGTCTATGTTTCTTAATATTTAGTTTCTTAAAAAATTCAGTTATTTTGGTATCAGTTTTTAAGTAATCTTTCGTGCCACTCATATGAATCTCGACCTGTGTCACATAGCAGGTTTGTTCTCAGTCTTTAAGTCGGCCTTAAGGCCCCAGCTCTCCTCAGATGCCCGTGTCTGCTGCCTGCATCCTTGCAGCTGCACAGCAGAGTTACATATGGCAGGACACGAGGGCTGCCCTGTTTCCTTTCCCAAAATTCTGAGCGGTTAGCTATGTGAGCATCACCTCTGACATCAGCAGCGGGTGAGGCCCCCTGCTTGGCAGAGAAGGAAACTGGGCACAGGAAGAGGAGACAGCTGCTTGAGGTCACCGCTGCCAGGCAGAGCCAGGGACTGTGGAACCCAGAAGTGAGTCTCGCTCCAGGGGCTGATCTTAACTTCTGAAAGCATATCAGATCCTACCTGAGAATCAACCCACCTTCAAGGTGGGTGCATTTTCCTTGAATGTGTTATTACTGACTTGGTATTTGCTTTACCTGTTGGTTGTTTTATGTTTCTCTCTGTCTCTGTCTCTGTCTGTCTGTCTGTCTGTCTGTCTGTCTCTCAGCATGGAACCCATGGGCTTTCCACTGAGCTATACTCCCAGCCCCCCCCCCCCTTTTTAAATTCTGAGATAGGGCCTCTGCATCATTCACTTGCCTGGGCTGGGCTTGAACATACAATCCTCTTGCCTCAGCATCCCAGAGTGCTGGGAAGAATGTGCCACCACACCAGGCACGTTTCTATTTATAATTTCTATTTATAAATTTTTAAACTTTTCTGCCTCAAGATTGTGTTTTCTTCCTTTTTTCCTTGAGATATGTGGGAATTTATGTCACGGTCTACATGTTAGCTGTCATTATGTTAATTAATCGTGGCGCTTAGTTAAAAACATCCTTTGATACGTCTGTGGTTGTCAGGGCCTGGGAATCTCCATGTGGCTGCACACACAGAGCTGTGATAACCATGTAATTTATAAGTAAAACTGTAAAAGATGTGCTTTCACATAAATACATGATTCTATTATTAGCTAATATTTTAATGGCAATGCCAACATAATTTTTATTATTTTAACCAAAATGCATAGAAAAATAATTTTATCATGAGGCTGAACTGAAGGTAGTTCAGAATCACTCCTGAGAGTCTCATGGTAGCATTTCGTTAGCCAGCATCTTGACTTTTGCTGATGTTTAATACCGACATGAAAGTCTTTCAGCATATAAAAGTAATTTTTTGCTGTTTACAAAAATTAGGAGAACACAGAGGTATGCTAACACAGTGAAAGTACTGACAAAGGTGGGAGAGTTTTAAATTTTTTCCCATCCCGTTGTCTATTAAAGCAAGCTCTCAGCCACTAGGCCATCGACTGGCTGGCTGGGAGGGCCCAGGGTAGTGATCTGCCTACTTGAGGACAATTATTCCTGCATCTTACAGAGGAGAGCACCACAGCTCAAGGTCTGACTCGCTGAGTGCCAAGCAAGCACTGAGGAAAGCTCAAAATGTCACGCCCATCAGATGCACCCATCTAGCCAAGCAGCGTACAAACCTTCTGTAGGGGTCTCCAGATGGAGTGGTGCATGTGTGTACGCATGTGTTTGTGTATGTGCATGAGCGTTTGTGTGTGCATGTGTGCACACACATGGGTGTGTGTGTGTGTGTGTGTGTGCGCGCGCACTCGTGTGCACACCTGGCTGTGAGGTGGGGGATTTCTTGTCCTATTCTAGTGTCTGGCTTCCCACTCTGCGGTTTCAAGGAAGATTATTCATTGAGTAGTTCTTTAAGTTCTGGAGAGCTGTCACCCTCTTTGCTTGTGTCCTTTTCCCATTGTGACTGTTTTAAACTTACCTTTCCTGAGCACTTGTATGAGGCCCTGTGCCTGAATTGTTGCTGGATCCTCACGGGTGCCTCTGAGGGATACACACCAGGAGTTCCTTGTCTCGGGGTGTGAGGCCCTCGAGTTCTTTCTCTTGCCGCAGTTTTATCTCTTAGGGCACTTCTGCCTCTCTCTTGCTGGAGGTGTTCCTCTTCCCGAAGGCCAGCAGGAGACACTGGACCGCAAGCCTAGCTCCAGCTCTTCCCAGAATGGTGTGGGCAGCTAAAGCATGTGACAGATTCACTGACACGTGCCTGTGTGGAGTCATGAGAAGGGAGGGGAGAGGTACCGCCGTGGACACGGGGCCTGCTGGAACCCGCTGCCCGTGGGTCTCCTTTCTCCCTTTTCACTGCTCCCTGTTTGCAGTGCACGCCGCTCGAGGGAAGGCAGTGCCTACATGCAACATATCCTGATTCTGTCCCCTCACCTTTCCTTCCTCTACCTCCCTGTTCTATCTCTTGATGCCCTCAGCATTTGCAAAAGGCTCATCTCCATATTGCCTATTGTGCACCTTTTATTCTGCTATTTAAATGGTTTATACTTTGAGGTTCTCATGTATTTCACTTATGGCCTCAAGATGCATCTGTTTTCCTCCAAATGATTCAAGTGTCTCCTTCTTTAGAGCAAAATAGTACTCCACCATCTTTTGTTTCATTTCCGTGGCACAGAGGACTTCCGGACAGACGCCAGCAGCACTAGCATGGTGTTTGTGGTCAGTGTGCCCTCTTCAGGCTGTGCCGCCCTCAGAGATCTCCCCTCCCCCAGATGCATACTGTGAGGTCAAGGAAGGGAAGTGAAGGCTGAGAGGCTGCTGTCTTCTGGGTCCTCCACAGCCACCCCTTGGCTACTCTCCCCTGCTGGATTTGAGGAACAATTCTCTTAGCAACATCTTACATTTGCTTGTGCCCCAGAGCCAAACCCTGGAGTGTAGGAGGCATTCAGCAGGAGCAATCTCCAGGGACTGAACTCAGGCCCTTGTGCTTGCTATCTCCACAGCCCCAAAGAGTTGGCCTTTTTGGCAGAACCAGGGATTGAACTCAGATCCTTGCACTTGCCAGGGAAGTACTTATTCTACTGAGCCATCTCCCCAGCCCCATAAATCACTAACACTGTGGTCCTAACCCCTCTGGTTTTGTCACTCTATAGAGAGAAGTTTGTTTTAAGACTTTGAAAAGAGAGACTTTAATTGTAAAAAAAAATTGCTCAAATCAGGTATCTATTTCACCTCTGATCAGAAAAAAGAAACAGGCCTTCTTGTCGAAGAGCCTGATCAGGGAGCCCGCTTCCTCCAGGTTCCATGTAACTGAGAGATTTTTAAATTACTTTCTCGTCCACTTGTTCCTGTCTGCCATTGCTGAATGGCTATTACAGATTATTAACTAAGTGAGGTTTACAATTTTAAAGCCTGATTTAATCAAATTTATGGAACTTTTGCCCTCTACTCATAATTCCAAAAGCTTTAATAAAAAATGTACTAAGATGTGCTTCCAATTTTTATTTATTTAGCTTCCATTTACAGCAAAGGTAGGGCAGGGAGTCCCTTTTTATTTCATTAAGCTTTTTGGCACTGTTTACTCTTTAAAACTAAGCACGTATTACTTTTAAAAATTAATCGAGTGAAGGTGTATACCTAGAACTTGAAACATTCAGAAAAGTAAAATGAAGGTAAAATTGGGATCCCATTGAAGAATAGTCATTATTAAAATTCAGATGCATTTTGTCTACCTATTCTGTTTTAATGCTTATTGAGTAACACACACACACACACACACACACACACACACACACTCACACACACACACACTCTCATTCCCTATTGTGTGGTCACTCAACATAATAAAAACATTTCCAAGATTAAAATATTTTTAGAAATAGTTGTGGGTCACATGTGTTCTATGCCATGCACATGTTAATGCTATAGACAACAGAGGAACATCAGAAAAAGAACTTTCCTTTCCTGGCACATGGGATCCTGGTAAGCCCGGGTGGGCAACATTTCTGCTTCCTGTGAGGGCTCAGACAGGAAGGAAGGGCTGCTTGGAGAGGGCCACAGGCTCTCATGTCCCCTACAGCTGTGGGACGTTGGGTGCAATGGCACTAAGATGTGCTGGGTTTGCAGTTTATATCATCTTAGAGGTTCTCCTTAAGGAAAGGATGAAATCTTCATTCTTGAAAATGTTACCAAAACATGTGGCCCTCCAAGCAAATCATGAGGTCCTCTGGGCCCTGTGGTAAGGGGCCCAGTGGTAAGGGGCCCTGTGGTTTAGGGATCACCCGCTACAAGCTTACATCTGCCCTCCTGAAAGACTTAAATTATCTGCATCTATAAAATGGGCCTTACAAAAGTAATTTCCTCATCTTAATCATGAGGATTAAGCAAGATGGTCTTTTGTAAACCATCTGGGTCACTGCCTGGTGCATACTAAGTGCGTAATAGATACTACCTGTGAATATTCAAGTTACTTCAAATCATGTCCTTGCGGCTGGAGTCATTTGAGCTCTTTCCTAGAGACTGAGTTATTCATACTTATACTTAAGAAAATTATACCTTTGTGGCTTTTTGGTTTGGCTCATTCATTCACTTAATACATTATTTATTTAAGTTTATTTACTTATTTATTTGACAGGGTTTTGCTATGCAGTTCAGGCTGGCCTTGAACTCCCTATGTAGCCCAGGCTGGCTTCCAGCGTGCTGCGATTCTTCTGCCTTTGCCTCCTGTGTGCTTGATTACAGGCATGTTCCACTGCACCCTGGGTACTAGTTTAGTTTTAGTAAACTAGTTTCCACTGGGTGTCACCCACTGTGCTGGGTACTAGTTTGAGTTAATTCTCAGACCTCAGGCATTGCAAGGACAGCCCAGGCATCCCCTCCGGGAGTGTTCACAGGAAACCAGGCAGGCTCTTTGCTTGGGCACCTGTCACGTGATGGGTTTTGGCCATGGACCAGGGCTCAAGGGGAAGATCACCCGCTTCTGCTACCTTGGTCATTTCTGTATCACAGGTTTTTTTCTCTTGATGCATAATAGTAAACAAGCTGGCTAAAAGTGTGTATGTTTTCACAAGAGGATCTACTTTCTTTTGCCAGCTAGTTTACAGAATTAAGCAAGATGTACATAAAATACTATAGTCTGAGGCCTCTGGAAGCACACACAATGTTTCTTATTGTTAATTGTACTTGTTTTTGTGAGCTAATGCTACCTTTTCTCATTTATGACAGCTGAAATTCTCTATTCTACTAGCATATAAAACTTTGCAAGCTTTTTTTCCCTGTGCTAATAAAATAAAATAGTCCAGCTACATTGAGACATCCTCAGGGAGTTTGTCTCGTATCAGGAAAAGTAGTTAAACTCAGGGTCCTACAGGAGCCTGGGAAATTTTAACCAGAAACTCTGGGGTTGGGTTGTATTATCTATTTAAAAACAAAATTGAGCTTTCCAAGTTTCATAATGTCTTGACTTATTCAAGCCACTAATTGAGAATTGAAATGTAAGGGCTGTTACTTTTATAGAAGCACTCATGTGACTCCAAACACTCTGACCAGTCAGTAGACTGGAAAGAAGCAAAGAAAGCCAGTGCTGTGGGTGAAGCCACGATGTCGGCCCGTGAGTGGTCTCTGGCTAGCACCAGGCATCTTTCTGGAACTGTCCTAAGAGATGGATAGGGAGTTGATACTAGCCTCTAAGCAGATTTGTTAGATATCCTGTGACACTTGTCACCCACTATACTCTCAGGAGGGCCTGCAGAACACCAGGTTGGCCTTTGCATAGATTTTACTGGCGTGGTCTGGTTCTCGTTCCAGGGCCACCATGTGTGGCCCTGCAGTATTGGCAGGCTTGCATGAATTCCCAGGGTCAAATGCAGCTTATCTTCCATGTCGGTCAAGACCAATGGTTACACTGACTGCCTGCAACAACAGGCAAGCACAATTCCCGCTCCACTACCCAGTAGGGGAAAATAATAACATTAAAACTCCACTTTGGTGAAGTGTGGTGTCCAGAGAATGCAGGGATTCTCTGAGAATCTGGTCCTTCACAGTGGACAGACTGCAGGATTAACCCACCTGCAATCCTATCAGGGCAGATCCGTGGGGAAGGAGTTGAAGCAGGTCTGAAAAGGGTGGCTAACCACTCTAGCAGAAGTAGTGTGTGTGGCCACGTCTGCACACCCTCTCCTAGGACCTATGCACCTCATCAGTGGGGTAGGAAATCTTAAGGGTACCTTGATCAGGTTTATTAAAAAAGAAGTCTCAGTGAGCCCCAAACTGGAGGTTGCTAGATTCCTAAAAACAGATCACAGAGGTCAGAAAACCAGCCTCCTCCGATATTCTTTTCCGGGCCTCGTCTACACTTGCAGGCCACCGCCCTTATCTCATCCTCCATTCCCCATTTCATCCACAAATTAATGGGACTCAGAATCCTTAAATCGGATCAAAAAATACAGTCACTCTCTTTCGGTGCTCTAGCTGGTGGCTTTCACAAGGGACTTGGCACCATCTCCCACCTGCCAGTCCACCACCCCCATCAACATTCTCTTTCAAGAACGACAAGAGCAGATGACGTACATATCCTGAGGAAATAACCAGTGTTAAGGAGCTTCTGAGTCTCACTTCCCCAAGGAAATAATCAGCACCTCCTCCCCAAGACAGCTCCAGGCTAGCTTTGGGACAGGGTCCCCTCCACTCCAGAAGGTGCCAGGCGTCTGCGGAACTCTGCCGAGGTCACAGCCTCAGTGTGCACCCCAACTATTCCAGCTAATCCTCAGAATACCCCGGCAGCGGGCAGGGCATTTATTGTTTTTCGTTCTACAGAACACACGAGGGGTCTAGCCATCACGCAGAGCCCTCGGGTAACACCTGCTTACGACCTCCGGCTCGTCCCGGGGTCTCCACGTCCCGTGGGAGAACCACCGCGATCTCCGCGACTCGCAGGGAAGCCGCCGTGTGGGACTAACCGGGAGGGTCGGTCCCGGAACAAAGGAGTGGAGCGCGCAGAACCTCGCAGCGAGCGCGCAGGGAGGCGCTCACAAGCCCACGGCCGCCCCGCCCTCCGGGCCGCGGGTGGCGCTTGCTTTCTGAGACGATCTCTACCAGGGCCGGGAGGGGGCGCAGCGCTCCGGCCCCGCCCGAGGAACGCACAAAGAGCGGCCCGGCTGCCTCCGGGAGCACTGCGCATGCCCGGCCGCGGGGCTGGGAGGGGCGCGGGCCCGCGCGCACGCCTGCGCCCTCCCCCCCAGCCGCCCCCCCTTCCGCTGGCGCGCTGGCCGGCGTTCCCGCGGCGCTCGTGCGCGTGTCCCAGCCCGCAGGGTCGCGGCCCTGGCGCCCGGCGAGTGCCGGACCCCGGTGCCCTGAGTTCCCTGGGCCTCCAGAGGCCTGGCAGACCTGGATCGCGCCACAGCCGGCCTCTGGCTTTGGGATCCGCATCTCCAAGGCCAGCTGGGCCAAGTGTCGCCCGAGGGGACAGAAATGCGGGCGCGGGCGCGCGCGCGGGCAGTGGCGTGGGCGGACTGAGCCTTTGTCTCGTGCCAGTTCGCTCCGGAGCCGCTGCGCCTGTGCGCCTCTGGGCAGCGAGTCGTTTCCGTGTCCCGGGACTGGGCCGCCTTTCGGGTGGGTGACAGGCCTCCTAGTGGCAGCTGCACTGATGGTTTATTTGGGGGCACTAACGGGACTTCCTAAGCACCACTCTTTTGGGGTCAGTCCGTTGCCCTCCGAGTTGGGCGCGTTTCTTTTTTTTCTAACGGGCGAAAAGGAAGGCTTGGAGACCGCGACTGTCCCCGGCGGATAGGTGCATATGAACGTCCCGCGCCTGCCTATCCCGCATCAGACAACAAAGAGAGGCGACCGCGGCGGCGGGGGGAGGGGCAGGGAAGGGGCGGGCGCGGGGGGGCTCTCTCTCCTCGCTCAGCCCGCGGCCTCCGCCCGCCCCCGGCCTGGCGCGCGCCAATCGCCTCCCCCAGCGATAGTGTCAGTAGCATTGTAGTGTCAGCTCCCGCCGGTGACGTTGCGCCTCCTCGTCCCCCTCCGGAGCCGTCTGGCTGCAGAGCTCAGTCCAGAGGCGGGCGGGAGAGGAGGCGAGGCGAGGCGTGCAGCGAGGGCGGGCGCAGTGCCGGAGCCGGGGAGGGGCTCCTTCAAGAAACGCCGCTGCCGCTCGCCTGCTCGCTGGGCGCTGGCATTGTGGCCACCAGCCGGGCGCTCGGGGCCACGCGCGGCCACCGCTCCAGCTCTGCGCCCACCCGGACTGCCAGCAGACCTGGGCGGGGACCCCAGCGGGGCTCCTGCAGCCGCTGCCCGGTGCGCACGGCTAGCGCCCGGAGAGGACCACGGCGCCCTCGGCGACTGGCCGGCCTTCCCGCCCCTAACCGCCCGCGTCCCGGCCGCCTTTGTGCCGGCACCTCGCTCCGCCCGGGGAGCCGAGGGTCGGCGGGGGCGCGGCGCGCACGGCCGCGCGATGCCCAGCTCGCTGTTCGCAGACCTGGAGCGCAACGGCGGCGGCGGAGGCGGCGGCGGCGGCGGCGGCGGCGGCGGCGGCGGCGGCGGCGGCGGCGGCGGCGGCGGCGGCGGGGGTGAGACCCTGGACGACCAGCGAGCTCTGCAGCTTGCTCTCGACCAGCTCTCCCTGCTGGGTCTGGACAGCGACGAGGGCGCGTCTCTGTACGACAGCGAGCCGCGAAAGAAGAGCGTGAACATGACCGAATGCGTGCCTGTGCCTAGCTCTGAGCACGTCGCGGAGATCGTGGGGCGGCAAGGTGGGTCAGGCGGGAAGGGGAGCGGGGATGCGCGGGTCGCTGTCCGAGGCGCAGGGGCCCTGGGAAGGAGGAGGAGGCGCGCTAGGGCCGGAGCCCCAGACAAAGAAAGTGCAGGCAAGCTGCCTCCCAGAGCCGCGCGGCCGCCACGCAGGACGCACTCCCTTCTGCCGGGACCACAGACTTCTCCCCAGGCGCCCCCCACTCAGCCCACCTGGGGAACGGTGATTTAAATAGGAGATGCTGGGGGGGAGGGAGCCTTTGATCAGTCTTTTGGGAGGGCGCAGGAGGAGGAGTGAGCATCGAGGGGAGGAGGATTCTGGATTTCTGCAAAGCGGAATGGAGCGAAGCGCAGTAACAATGGGTCCTGGGACTGCGCCCCCCTCCTAGCCCCCCGCGCTTCAGGATCCTGGCTGGGGTCGCCTCCCCAAGTTCTACTCAGGGTGTTGCTGGCTGCTGGTGCACCTGGCCGGGTCCCACCGGCATCTCCGGGTTGACTTTTCTAGGATTCTCGGGCTTGGCTTGGGACGACTGCAGTCCCCGGGGGAGGACCCGGCAGCCAATGGTCTGTTCCTCGAGCGCCTCGCGGGTGGAACCCGCCGCCCAGCGGTGGAGCGGCCGCTGTCGGCGAGGAGACGCCCCCTTTCCTCGCGTCGCGCGGCTTGCGGTCCCGGTATCCGAGGTTACACGGGATAATGGGCGTGTCTCTTTTCCATTCCCTTCCTTGGTTCTCAGGTTGTAAAATCAAAGCGCTGCGGGCCAAGACCAACACTTATATCAAGACCCCAGTGCGCGGGGAGGAGCCTGTCTTTGTTGTGACGGGCAGGAAGGAAGATGTGGCAATGGCTCGGAGGGAGATCATCTCTGCGGCGGAGCACTTCTCCATGATCCGCGCCTCGCGGAATAAGAACACTGCGCTCAACGGCGCAGTGCCTGGGCCGCCCAACCTGCCGGGGCAGACCACCATCCAGGTGCGGGTGCCCTACCGCGTGGTGGGGCTTGTAGTGGGGCCCAAGGGCGCCACGATCAAGCGCATCCAGCAGCAGACGCATACGTACATCGTGACACCCAGTCGAGACAAGGAGCCAGTGTTCGAGGTGACAGGCATGCCAGAGAACGTGGACCGCGCGCGGGAGGAGATCGAGGCACACATCGCCCTGCGCACGGGCGGCATTGTCGAGCTAACCGACGAGAACGACTTCCACGCTAACGGCACCGATGTGGGCTTCGACCTGCACCACGGGTCCGGCGGGTCCGGCCCGGGCAGCCTCTGGAGCAAGCCCACCCCTAGTATCACGCCCACTCCAGGCCGCAAGCCCTTC
>NW_004524578.1:22612721-22620591 GCF_000260255.1 Octodon degus
TGGCCCTCAGGGAAAGCTCTGATGCCTGCAGTGAGCTTTTGTCATTGATCTTGCCACGAAATATGAACACGCCACCCTTTCTCAGTGGGGCTCTAGCCTGCTAGCCATGTGATGGCTGTGGTCATGTCCAGCACTCCCTATGAGGCCACGTAGCTTAAGGAGATGCGGAGCTTTCATCAGCTACAGTAACTCTTTGTCACCATAACATGCCCGTGCCCATCGCAGTTAGGGAACCAGCGTTCTTCCAGCACTGAGCTCTGCCTCTTGCTCATCCTTTTTTTTCCCTCCAGACTCTGAGAACCTGGCCTCACCCCCTAGTGACGCCTAGTGTGCAGAAGACTCCCCCACCAGGGAGACCGACCAGCTTCCCAGGCAGGGCCAGAGGGGAGCATCGAGCAATCCTTATGTTGGCCCTGTGTGTGCCAGGATGACTTTGTAGCTGACTGAGCCCCTGACTCTGACTTGGCCACTGCGCTGTCCCAATCTGATGGGCTAGGTGGGAGAATGCACATGTCAAAGCTAAGGAAGCCGAGGTAGACACATTAAAGCATTTTCCCAAGACCACACAGCGAAGAAGCACCAGACCTCGGATTCCAGCCACAGGGCTACCCGAACCCACTGTTCCCATCTTCACCACTTCAGAAAAGTGGCTTTGAATGGGAGGCATTCCAGAAGCTGGGAGCACCCATTTGCCAAACAATGGCAAAGCCTGAGGGTGAAGTCTCTCTTAGAAATCAGTGATTGCGGCAACAGCCCAGGAGCCAGTGGCTGAAAAGATACCAGGCCACTTGAGGAGAGCCACAAACAACACCTGTGACACAGGGGTGCTCGGTGTCACTGATCATCAGGCCTTGACTTTTTTTATGACCATTTGAACAGCAGACATTAAGCCTATTCTATAATGTATTCTTATAGAAATAACCTTCAGCATTGGATGAGGATACAATGATGAGAAAATTCTCTTTTTTGGAAAAAGTTCCACAAGCATGACACATGAAATAACTCAGACAGTGACGAAAAGATGCCAAAACCCTGATTGAGAAAAAGAGCCTAATTGTTTTCACTTGTATTGATTTCATTTTCTAGGACATTTATGAGAATCTGGTTCTGGGCACCATGGAAAAGTGGCTCTGTGGGTCCTGCCCACCCCCGGAGTCTTTGGCACTGGTCAGCTGTAGCACCTGCGCCATGGGAGGGGCAGGGACAAAAGTGGCAGTTTGGTGGCTGAGCTTGCTCCTCTGCAGAAAGAAAAGGAGGTGGAGACTTGATCTGCAGTTCTGCAGGGACCTGACCTGCTTGGCCCTCGAGCTTGTGCAGCCCTTCTGTCTCCTTCCCAGCGGTGCCCACCAGGGCCTTTAGCTGTGTTTTCTCCCCACTGGACTGAAGCCTGGAGACCAGAAGTTCTCGTCCTGTCATCTCTTAGCACCCAACACACACCCTGGCTGATGGGGCTGGCATCTTCAACCTCCAGTTTTCAAGGCTGAACATTTTCCAGCTGGTCTTACTTTTTGGGAAACACAGTATATGGCCCCCCAATAGGGGGCTTGTTTATGAAGTCCTATGACTTCCATGCAGAGGAATGCTGGTAGGTGAGGGGACCACCCTGATGACTATAAAGGAAAACTGCAATGGATGCTGAATTTTTTTTTTAAAAGAAGCTTCTAGATGCATGGAAAGTAGGGGGTCACTCTCGCAGGCAGTCTTTCCAGTGGCCACCAGCGATCCTTACTTCTTGTGCAGCCTCCTCTTCTTGGATATGGGTGGGACTGAGCGATTTGCTCCCAATGAGCAGAATAAGGCAGAAGCAATGGAATGTCACTTCTAAGTCACAGGGTCATGGTGGCCATGTGGCTAGCAATGGAGGGAGCCTCTGTCTTTGGCCACAGGATCCAACATTCTCAGTTCAAAAGCTGGGGGAACCAACTTGGCAACAACCATGCGAAAGAACTTGAAGCAGATGCCCCCCAGCAGACCCTTCAGCGAGGGGGTGTCTGGACCACAACCTAACGAGAGGCCTGGAGCTGCAGGCACCCAGCTGCCGCCTCTGCTTCCTGACCCAGAGACACTGTGAGTCAGCAAAGTGTTTTTCTTTTAACATCTACATTTTAGGGTAATTTGTTATGCAGAAATAGAAAACTAACACAGACATGCAATTAACTGTTTAACAACGGATATTCTTGGAGGGTAAGACTAGTATTGAGGGTGATGCAAAATGCTGGCTTTGCCACAACCTTGCTGGGCAACTTGGAAAGGCTCCTCAGCTCCTCTGTGCTTTGGTTCTATCCTCTATGAAATGGGGAGAACACTGGTGGCATAGCTCCAAGTGTTGCTCTGCGAAGCATTTAGAGTGATGTATGTGGTGGTGTTACCCAGCTCTATCAGTCCATATGTACACAGTTATTATTTTCTCTCATTGCATAGTCTCATTGTCTTTGGACTTTTTAAATTATATGACTATAGATAAAAAATAATTTAAAAAGTTGAAATCAGAGGTGTGGCAAATGTTCATCAGCTTGACTTGGGTCATATCTATGCCAAAGCACTTTGATGGGCAATCTCTCTCTCTCTCTCTCTCTCTCTCTCTCTCTCTCTCTCTCTCTCTGTCTGTCTCTCTCTCTGTCTCTCTGTGTGTATGTGTGCGTGTGTGCATGTATGTGTGTGTGCTTTTTTGTGTGCTTTCTCTATCTCTCTTTTGACCTCGCACTCAGGGGCCAACAGTACAAAAGACAACATCCCTGGCCCAGATACAGTGCTACCATGTTGTAAAGGGGACCTTATGCTTTTCAAAATAACTTCCACATGAAATTATGTCACAGAAACACCATAAGGTAGTGAATAATATAGGTATTGTCATTATCCTCATTTTATAGTCTCAGAAACTGAGTCTGAGTGCCCTCCCTGATGGGAAATCATCACTAAAGTAGAGACACAAGAACTTTCCAGAACCCAGGATCTTTTTAGACTACCTTCTGTGTAGATACACAGAAAGATTTTGCTTTTGTAGAGCAGCCAGCAGTGACTGCATTGAGCTATGGGCAAATTTAACATACTGTTTATTGAAAAGATTTAAGGCTTCCACCCCTGGAGTCAGAGTCCAGTACAATGGACACACTTCCCCTTCTAACCATGATGGCCTTGTCTTAGTGATCCTCTCTGATTTAGAGCCCTCTCTGGAGACAGCAGCAACTGTGCTACACACAACCATGGCTCACACCTTCCCTGTGAACACGGCCAACACGGTGCACACTCTAGGTGGATTAGTTCCTCATAACTTGTTACCAGTGACTTTTCACTGTTAATTCTGCCCCAGCCTCTTTGCCGTGACACTCTGGGGAGCCACTTTGTTTTCTACCCTCCCACTCCAGTTTTCTCAGCTGCAGAATTAGAAGGATGGACTAGTTTATTGCTTTGTTGCCTGAGGGTAACCCAGAGATGTACAAAACGTAAATCCTGGGTCTACCCTTTATTCTTATTCTATAATTTCGGGATTGAGGCCTGGGAAGCACTTAAAAATGTCCCTATATCCATCAATATGGGGTGATTATGTAACAATATAAACATATTCTTTTGATGAGTCTTCAAGATACTGGGTAGAAAGAAATAGCTTAATTTAGGTCAATATTAAACAATCATTAATATGTATTGAGAAAAAGTTAAGTTCATTACAGATGTATGGTGTGCTACATCTGTGCTAAAACTGGATATGGAGACATAACAAGAACAACTCCACAGGTTAGGGCTTATATCTAGATATACCCCAAAGCTTCACATGCTCATAGGTAGCGGCTTTGAGGATGTCTGGACATGGGTGTGTGATGCTGGATTTAGGGCATGTGACACTGGAATTAAGGGTGTGTGATAATAACATTGGTTTAGCCTAGTTCTGGGTGTGGATAATGGAAAGCCCTACCTGGGTATGGGTGGCCTGCATGGACTAGAAAGGGGCAGAGAAGGCAGGCTGCTGCTTGCTGCTTCTTACCTACCCTGACATGGACTGTTTTTACCCTGGATACCCTTTTGCCAGGCTGCCCTTCCTTGAAGCCAGCTGACTATGGACTGAAATCTGTACAAACTACAATAAGCCTACTGGGCATTTTTGTCTCAGCAATGAGAAATGTAATTAAAATAACATAGAATCAGTCACTGGGGAAGCGGACAGATTAAGATCAGGGGTCAATGGTCAGGGGCCAGAAACAGACTGACATTTCTGTGTATACTGTTGTGCTGCTTGGATTTTTATGATACACATATGACCTGTTCAAAACCATTTTTCTTTGGTTGATAACGCATCAACACTGGCCCATGGGTTGGAACAAACTACCAGGGATAACTGGGTGGCTATGTGTGTGGCTAAGCATGCTATGCTTCCTGTTCAGGTATGCTGTGAATTTAAAACTGCTCTAAAAACTAAAATCTATGAATGTAAAAGTGTTAGGCTGTCTGGTGGATGCATTCAGGGCTAGAGAGTATGACTGGTATAAGAATATAGTGTCGCTGTGGTGGGAGGAGTCAGGCATGAGAACCACAGCACTTGGAGCTGTGCATTATTCCAAGGACAGATTCGGGTGCCTGGACAGTTTGGAAAAGCAGGTCAGATCTGGGTCATAGAGAGCCAAACAGGGCTCTGTAAGAGTTTGGGGTGTGTCTGGAAGGCACCAAGGAACCCATTTTCTTGGAGTTTTCTGATAACAGTGAGCCACCAGGGCCAGGAAAGTGCCAAGACAGGCCTGTATGCAAAGCCATTGGGAGCTGTGACTCTGAGCCAGGAGGCGGCTGGTGAGGAGGGAGATTGACATCTGGGGTGATGAGAGGCTAAGAGCACAGGGTTGGCAGTGACAGAAGGTAAGAGCCAGAATCATGAAGTTGCTGTGCAGGTCCATCTTGACCTAGAGTGAAGGGAAGTTACGGGGCTCAGTCTCATAGAACTGGCAGTGTGAGATGGCAGAGGTGTCTCTGTGTGGAGGTTGACAGAGGGATTGGGAGATTTTAGAGACTTGACGGTTTAGGGCACCACTGGGAAAATCAAGATCAAGAATGTTCAAGCTCAGGTAAAAGGATTTCAGATTTTAGATGGGGTTCCAGATAAAATACTTCTGCTCACACTGACCTGGCTGCATCTGGTTCTTTTACATACTTACATGTTTTCTGGGTGCCTTTCCTCTACCTAGGAAATGTGCTGATGCTTTCAAACCAAAGATCTAAGTGCAGGCCCAGCAGGAGAGAGAGGAGGACTATGCCTGCATGTGGAGCACAAGCAGGGGAGCTCGCCAAGGGTACAGGATGTGAGAGGAATGTTTATGCTGACGTGGTCGTGAGCGGGCTTCACACAGAGTGGGCTTTTGCTCAGAGTGGCCCCTTTGGACAGTGACTTTTTAAAGGAAAATAAAGTTGCAAGTGGCCACTAATCAAGAAGGAGGTGGTGAGGGCTCTAGGCCAGGGAGATAGTAGCTGCATCAGAAAGGACAGGGGAGAAATGAGGTGCTTTGCAGAATCTTGGGTGACAGCAAGCTTGAGCAGCACCTCCTTCCAACAGTATCTGCATCAACACTGGTCCCATTTGCTCAGGCCATCGTGATTTGAAGGACAAAAGGAGGAAAAGGAGAGCTGGGTTTGTTCTCTTGAGCTGGGACATCCACTGTGTCCTGCACTGCGACTTCAGAACTGCAGATTCTCCAAGTCCTCCAGCCTTGGACTGATTTGTCACCACCTGCCCTCTTCCCTCTGCCTACAGACAGCAGGTCATGGGCCCTCTTGGCCTCCGCCAGCGTGTGAGCCAATCCTACAATTGATCTCCCATCTCTCTCTGTGTCCTGTGTCTATATTCTGTTTCTCTGGGGGACCACGTCAATGTCACAATTCATATATATGTACTTGTATATTTATAAATGTATATAAAGGATAATTAAAAATATAGTGATTACTTAAATTTATTTTAAAAATGTACATGTACATAATAAGACGTATCACCATTCATTTCCTTTCCCTTGAGCACACTGATCTCACTCTTAATCACTCTCTTAAGCACTTCTGGAAGCCCTCTTTTGTGTCTTTAGGAGTTAGGACAAAAAAAAAAAAAAATACAGAGAATCCTGCTGCCTCCGGTGGTTCAATGGAATGATAGTCTTTTAAAGAACGGGATGGTGTGTCGTCATCCAATTTACTGGACCTGGCACTGTGCAAGTTCTGGCCCTTTTCTAAAGTCAAGTTGATCATGAACATTCAACAGTTTGACTTGATGTAGGATACCAAGACAGCCGCTATAGTTCAACTAAAGACATTCACAAAAGGGAACATCCAGAACTGCTTCAGACAATGGCAAAAGTATCAGGACAAATGTGTTTGAAGCCAGGGAAAATATTTTGAGGGAGAAATGACAAGGTCTTTTACTGTAAAAAGTTGTTAATTTAAACACTGTATCATCTATATATCTATCATTTGTGTATCTATCAATCTGTCGGCTATTAATCATCTGTCTGCCTACACATAACTTCTGCAATAGGTAAAATTCAGATCTGCCTTCACTTGGAAGATGGTGTTGGAGTTTCATGAACTTCCCAATTCCTTCTTTATGATGGAGCAGAAATTCGTGTGCAAGGACAATACAGAGAGGAGCAGGAGGACAGTGGGTGACAATAGAGGAAAGGGAGAATACTGGGAGTGCACACCATCCTGGTAGTTGCTGCAGGAACAAGGAAGACAGTCCAGGAGAAAAGTCCAGGAGGACTTGTGGTGGTGGATACATTGTGTCAACTTGAGATGTCAGAAGCCGAAGCTCGGCCGGATCTGCTTAGCAATTCCACATCCCGGGGCATGGGGACCCCAGCCTAGGGCAGGGAGGGCCGACCCTAGAGTGACTCAGCACAAAAAGGGTACATGAAAGGCCTGAGGAAGGCTTTTGTGGCCCACTTCCTGGGAGGCGTTCTGATCTTTGGCACGCCGCTTTGCAACCATGCCATTACTGAGGAGTTTGATATTTGCAGCCCCGCCCTTTCAGAAGAGCTCTGATCCTGGCGGGGGAGCTCCATTCTTTGCAGTCAGAGTGGAAGGAAGGGAGAGAGGCTTGATAGCCGCTGAGAATGCCGCTCCTTCCTCTGCTCTCCGCTGTTGCACACCACTAGCTGCTGCCTTCTGCCCTGGAGCCAGCCAAGTAGGAACTAAAGCCTCCACTAACCATGAGCTAAATAAACCTTTCCTTCCTTCATTTTGACTGGCAGGTATTTGTCCCAGCAATGAGTAAAAAGTGACTGAGACGGGGTTGCATAGTGTTTCCTGGATGTTGTGTCCTGCCTATTCTTCACCATGGCCTTTGATGTTGAGGAAGAGAACATGGACCTGTGGACAGCTTCCCTTCTGGTCTGTTGCCAACCCCATCATGGAGCCTCTACCCAGACAGGAACCCAGCCTCACCACCTCTCCCTCACGTTCACCACATCTGATTGTGGGTAAAAGGTTTTTATTCCTTTTAATTCTTATTACAAGAGATCTCTATTAATTGACCTTTAAAAAAGTTTTTACTAGTCTATTCATAGTTACAAACTTAAAATCTGTAAAAAAAGTATAATTCGACTTGACCAAATACATCTGAATGTACTGTAATTTTATAAATAAATTGTCTTTTGTGTGGTTGTCTGTCTGTTTCTCCAATTTATATGTAGTTATCATACTTAATACCTGCTTTGACTTCAGTACTTTTTTATTCTTTATACCCTTTTGGATTTTTAAAACATTTATCGACAATTTAAACTGATTCATAGATGTCATTAAAACTAAGGACAAGACCCAGTCCTAGCCCAGGTCCGGTGAGTGTGCGGAGAGTTTCCTGCTACCCTGCGCCGGCGGGACCAGTCCCAGCCCAGGCGCAGCATGGGCC
>NW_004524578.1:22627471-22665952 GCF_000260255.1 Octodon degus
AATAGGATCACAAGTCCGCATCTTGTACAGCAATTAACCACTAAGAAGAATATATGCAGTGTATTATTTGTTCAAACTGTCCTTCCGATTTGATTTGAAACTGTCTCATTGCTATCTGTTTGTCAATAAAACTTTGAAAAAAAAAAAAAAACTAAGGACATCCTTCTACCCAGGTTGCTAGGTGATCAAAATGATGTCAAGATTGGGCTTACAGATATAATATGTATTGTTGTTTGTGTACAATAACTTGAGAATATTTCATTGGTTAAAAATGTGTTAATTATAATTATGTGTTAATTGCCAGTTCTGCTGATAACCTGTAACTATTATGGACAGATATGGTGAATGTGAGGGAGAGGTGGTGAGGCTGGGTTCCTGTCTGGGAAGAAGCACCATGATGGAGCTGGCAACAGACAAGAAGGGAAGCTGTCCACAGGTCCATGTTCTCTTCCTCAACATCAACTATTATGGACTATTGGACTATATTGGGATACTTTGCTGAGTTCAAGTATTTACAATATTTGAACTGGCATCAAGTGTGAAAAGGTCCTTTAAAGACTTCTCCCAATACAGCTTCTCTAACAGCAGTGGAACACCCATCTCTGACCAAATGAAACAAAAAATGGGGATATAAATGAAAGACCATTTTTTAGTGAAAAAAAATATGTATACAAAATAGTTAGGATAGATATACAGATGCTTTCTCTTATTTCAATGAGAAGAAAGATTTGTACTAATATTTAGACAAAAGATCATGTCTACATCTTGTACTGTGAATAACTACTGGGAAGACAATATGCAATGTATTAATTATTGTGACTGTCCCTACTAACCTGTTTTGAAACTGTCTCATTGCTATTTCTTTCTCATTAAAATTAATAAAAAATTTAAAAAAGGTGTTAATTGTTACGGTTTGCTTCTCATAGGTCATCAAACTTTGTTAAGATGATTAAATAGAGCAACTGTTGGACAGGGCTCCTCTTAGTAAATAAAGGAGCATCTGCCAGGAAATATCTTATTTAAGCTTTTTTCATTAGCAGCGCCCTTAGTCTTATGAGAGACACAACCCAGTAAACGTTGCTAAACATATTATTATGATATGTTTATTTTGGTCATCACCAAAAGGCTGAGTTTTCTGTGAACAAAACAATAAAGATTCATTAAAGGATGTTCTCGATCCAAACTTAATGAAGAGACAAAATTTTCCATAATGTTATGACATTCATTATTGCTAATCTCATGGAGTATTATTAAATGTATACATGCTTTCTGGGTGTACAGGTGCGGTAAGATGTAAAACTGGGATTATGATGACAACCTTTTTCTTTTAGATGTAGATACCTGATTTTTCTTGTGCTCCTACTACTGTGATAGGAAGTACATGTCAAGCCAACATGAGGTCACCAGTCAAAGTGCTAGTTAAAAAAAAAAGAAACACTTACATGATATATATGTTATATGTGCCACCCTGTTCTACACCCTGTTCTACACCCTGTACACACAGATGTTCTGTACATTTAAGCACAGGACAAAAATGATGATATCATGATTGTCATGCTGACAGACTATGCGTGGCTTTTGATCTCAAATTGTCTCTTTAAAACTTACATAACAATTATCTGTTAACATTCTGTGGAGATTCCACTAGTGAAACAACCATAAATGATAAAAAATAATAGTTCCCTGGTTGTACATTATATTTAAAAATGCTTAATATTCAGATAAAATTTTAATAGTTAAGCTCACTGCTCCCACTACAGTGCTGGTGTTTTCTCTTCTGGGTGTTCAACAACTAATGTTCAGAGACCAGAACTAGAAACATAACTGGACCAAGAGGACAGTCAGAATGTTGGCCCTGACCTTCCCAGGTCAGTGAGGACCCAGGGCATGAGGGAATCTTTTCTACAAGGCACTACATGTCTTTGATGAGTCACCAAACCTACTAAACAGGTAAGGGTGCTAGACCCTAGATGAAGGGAATCAACAAGCATACAGTATGCAATAGGAGGGTCACTAGAGGAAGACGTATCCCATGTGAAAACAGCATGGTCACACAATGACCCATGACCCATCCTGATAGCTCATACTGACAGAGCTGGGAGGCTGTATACATGGTTCTAAAGACATATCCGAGGAGACTTAACTGAACTTGATAGATAGGAAGAAGTTAATTTTGATTAACAGGTCTCACTTTAACTTGCTGTTGAGCACCCAGCAGAAAAGTAAAATATATAATATAATATAATATAATATAATATAATATAATTAATATAATATAATATAATATATAACTCAATGCCATAATAAGCTACATATAAAAAGAGGGTCTAATTGGTTTTCTGACAATTTCTAGCTAAACCAGTAGTCAACCACTGTTATTGGCAATATATCTATTAAGAACAAAAATCTTTAAAGTCTTTAGGTAAGATCAGCTAAAACTAGAAAGACTTAAAACAAAATATCAGATTCCATCAGTAGAGGGGTCAGTGGGTTAAACTGCTATTCCAATCCTTTAGGAATGCTTTCTAGACTTGAGTCTTTTCCCAACCTACCTTTTTCATTCTAGTGCTTATGCTTTGATTATACATGTTCTAATTTCTCAAAAAATTATTTTAAAGCACAATTACAGAAACAAAAAGAGAGTATATATGTACCTCACATTCATGATTAAATCTTGCTATCTTTAGCTTAAATTTTTAAAATCCGGTTGCAGAAAGTAAATACCCCCCATCAGAACTTCACTGGATAAAGGACAAATCTGATGGACATGCCTAGGGTACAAGTCCTAGCGAAGGACATCCAAACAGGAAAGTGGGAAGGTCCAGGGCAGTTAGCACCATAGGGTCAAGGGTATGCCTATGTGTTAACAGACAATGGAATGCCATTATGGCTGCCCCCTGGAATGTGGGACCAGTGAGAGAGGTACATCTCAGCCCTATGGTGCTTATTCCCATCCAGCTCTGTAGTGGGAGCATTCTCAAGGATGACCCTGGAGGAGAGGTCAGCAGTGCAAGCAATGAGGTCCATGTAGGCTACAAAACCCATGGCATGGGGGCCACTGAAGAAGGCAACACTGGAGGCTTGCACACTGGCAGTGTGACGGGGCCTCCCACAAACCCCTGAGAATGTTTGTTGCTATGGTGGTCATCATAGTCTGTACACTATTTCAACTGTTGTGATTACAAAAAGGTGAAGGGGGAAATGTTGGGGACTGCAAATTATAAATTGAGGCAGATCCCAGAGGCCTTCCCAGAGGCCATAATGGTCCTGCAATGCTGGGATGCTGCATGGCAAGATATCAGCATAAGCTCACTGTTGTCCTCTGAATCATCTGAATTGATCCTCATCAGCATAAAATCCTCACCAATTTAAGATCACCACCCTGCTCTGAGCTATCCAATAATCCATCTGATCATTGTGTGCCCCAAATAAATGGTGGCTAGCTCAAGAGCTTTGTCTGTCCTGAAGCACTGACCTCCCAGCCCCCTTTTTATGAATTACTAAATTTGCTTCTTGCTTTTTTTTTTTCATCCTTCACCGTATCCTTCATAGAAGGAGTTAGGCATGTGGGGCAGATCGATACACACACACACACACACACACACACACACGCACACACACACACACACACACACACACATACACACACTTCAAAATAAACAACCATACTGAAGCTCATTCATAATATTCAATTGTCTATTATAGGCCTGTTTTGTTTTTATTTCTATGTGCATAGTTTGCCTAAGGATATGGAAATAGGCCCTTTAATATACACAATCAAGATGAATCTAAAGCAAATGGTTTCACACAGTTTGTGACTCAGTTGAAGGCAGTTTTCCTGCTTTAAGGGACAGCTTGGAGCCATGGACACTCCATTCACAGGCAGGCAGAAGCACACTGCACGGCACAGCGTTAGTCACAGTAGTCCTGCCCTGCTAATGTGAGTGGATAGGGGAACAAGCCCTCCCGGGGGTTCAATCAGGTGCAGGATGACCTTCCTGTCCGTTTTGGCAGGAACCGTGCCAGGATCAGTTGCCCACCAAAGAACACCAGGCGAGGGCCCCTGCTTGCCCTGGGTCTGCCCCAGTTTGTATTTTCATTATTAGCTTTCTAACTTTTTCCTTTCTAAGGAAGCAGAAAAATCTGGGGCCAGAGAGCCTTGAATGAGGAAATATCATTAAAGCTGGGATCTAAACCAGGTAGCTTTGGGTGGGGGAGATAGCTCAACGGGCTAAGTGCCTGCTTGGCAAGCGCAGGGTCCCAGGTTCAATACCTGGTACTGTGTGCTGTGCTGGCCCCAGAACCCCAGGCGCGCCGAGCCGGCCCCTAAGACTGGGCATGGTGGTGGCACACTTCTGTAATCTCAGCACTGTGGAGGCTGAAACAGGAGGATCGCTCTCGAGTCCAAGCTATGTAGTGAGACCCTGTACCAAATACATAAATAAATAAGTAATTAAAAATAATAAAAGAGGTAGCTCTTGGCTGAGGGGAAACAGAGAAGAAGCTGGGAGTGGCGATGTACACTAGAAATCCCAGCGCTCTAGGAGGCAGGAATACTACAAGTTCGATGTCTCTAAACAAGACAAAACAAAACCAAACCCAAGTAACGATAATAAAAAACCAAAACCTAAATCCTCAGACCAAAAATTCAACAACAATAACAACAACAAAGGATTGAAAGGTAGCTCAGGGAAAAGGCTCCAGGAATCTCTCTTGCTATCTTCCCACTTGGTGAAAGGAAAAAGGGCACTGATGACTCCCCGCAAGGGCTGTGATCTATGGGCACTGATTGCACCCATGAGGGCAGAGCTCCGCAAAGCCCCACTTCTAATACCACCAGCGTGGTGATTTTCTAAGTGCCCATAGGCTTGCAGGGACACAGACATTGAGGCCTAAGTGAGCCCTTCCATGTGGGGAGGGCCATGTGCTTTATCTAGAGCCTGGATTCAAATGCTGACCTCACTGAGAACACCCTCACAACACCTAGAAACAGTACTTCATCTCGGTACCATGAGCCCCACTTGACACACATAATTAATCATTATAGGAGGGTGCCCAGAAGAGGTAGCCGCCAAGACGGTGGGTGGGGTGGGGTGCATGGACTTGAAACGTTTCTTCTCTTTGAGTTTTCTGGCCCTTGGTTTTGACTGAAAAATTGCTTTGTGACTTCAAAGTTTTCAGATGCAATAGATGATAGGTATTGGATTTCATGCTAGAGGTTAGTATGAATTCAAGGACTTTGAGTCAAGAGGAGTGTGTTTAGAGAAAGGCAGTCTCCCTGTTTTCTAGCCCAGGGACAACCCGCTATAACACTGTCAAGAGAAGGAAGAAACTTTTTCCATCAGGAAATCTTGAAAAAGTTTATTTACAGAAAAAGAAGAATAATTGTTGTTTTTAAAAATACATTTGCTGTGAAATACCTTAACTTTAAATAGGTCAGTATCTCCTTTGCTAGGGGGCCCGCCCACTAGCTCAGTTGTTTAAGTGCCTGCTTAAATGAAGCAGTCAGTCTCTGGGAGCGGTGGTTCAGTTCCCAGATACTCAAGGCAATCCTGATCAGCGCTGGAGGCAATCTGGAGCCTCAAAAAATATATATATATTTCCTTTGCCTAAACTACAGAATTACTAAGGAAAATCACATATACCTCTGTGGAGATAAAACTAGGTGATGGGAATTTAGCCAAACAATATTTTCCTAATTGCTGATGTGTGGGGGGCGATAGAATGCTCCTCTTCCTTATTTGGGCAAGAAATGCTGCAGCACCAATCCCTGCTTGCCATGGCCTCTTTCTGTGGTCCTGGATCTCCACTACTAATCCACAACTAGTCCCACCCAACTCCTTCCACTACACGGCTATTTAGACCCCTCTCACTTCCTCAATAAATGAGACTTGATCAGAATCCTGTCTTGTCTCCATCTCTTGTGTCTCTTGCCCTGTCCTGTTCATCCCTGTTCCTCCTCCAGGTCACTCCCCCACGTGTTGACTCATGGGACGAGTCACTGATAGACAATTTCGTCCATCATTCAACACGAAAGTGTTGAAAAAAAAAAGTTTAAGCAGTCTCTCCCAATATAAAATATGCCAAAGTACACATATCAGCAAGGTGTGTTTCCAAGAGTAATGAAATTTTGCCATAACATTGCTATCATCGGTCTATGTGAAATTGCAGATTCTAATGGGCACGTGGATTTACTCAAAGCACTGGGAATCAGAACATGGGGTTTGGGCAGGGTGACCTTCAGGATGGATGGGTGTGGGGAGAAGCTGGCAAGATTGCACAGATGTCAGGACGGAAGTGACCCCAAGGATCCCTCGAAACCACACCTCTAACGTAAGTGTTCTCATCCTGTGTGCTCTTGGTAGTGGGGCACAGGCTATTCTTGGTTGTGTGGAATCAATCTGCGCATGTGGGGCGGTTAGTAGTGTGCTTGGCTTTTACGTACTAGATACCAGCAACACCTCTTTTCCAGACAAGAACATTTCTAGACTTTGTTTTTTTTGTGTGTGTGTGTGGGGGGGAGGGGGATAAATACCCCAGATCAGAGCAGCCTGAAGTTATAGGTGAAGAGAGAGATTCAGAGACTTCATGGGAACTTTTGTTAGTATAGGAGGAAAAATATTCTTTTTTTTTTTTTTTTTTTTTTCAGTACCAGGGATTGCACTCAGAACCCTGCACTTGCCAGGCAAGCGCTTATTCTACTGAGCTACCTCCCCGGCGCAGGAAAGATATTCTTGATGACACGTTCCCAACAAAAACTCAAACCAGGCCCAGGAAGCCCCGGGGGGATCTGGGGCGGGGTCTCCCTCAAGGTCAGCCAGCTGTACCTGAGGGACACTGAGGAATCAGGTAGAGAACCTAAGGGAGAAAAGCAGTGGGGTGGGAAGGAAAGACCATAGTGATGCCTGCCTGGGAAACCCTTCCACCACATGCTGTGTCTGGCCTCACAGAAGAGAGTGACATTCTTCTGCAATAATAAAATGTCACACAAGACCCTTAGTGCGTTCCAGGGGGACCTTTGTCAATGAGATAGAATTTTCAGTAACACAGCCTGTTCCTGTCCTAGGGGAGGAGGACAGGCCCTGGGCAGTGACACTGGCTGGAGTAGTGGGTTACTGGTGGTGGCTTCTTTTCCTGGGCCTGCTGCCAAGACAGAAGAAGAGGCAAAGCAAGGAGCATGTCTAGTCCTGCAGAAGCAGTTGGAGAGCAGAGACAGCAGCTGCACAGGCCAGGACAACAGCTGGGCAGGCTGCAAATTACAGGGTGCTCGGAAGCAGGAAAGGAAGCCCCTGCTCTTGGGCTGAGTGGAAAGCAGCCCTCAGCTTTGAGCTGAGGCTTTTTGGCTTGGAAAAGGACATCAACAGGGTGACATTTGGTCCTCCTTACCTAGGGTCCCCCACAGGCTTCTGAACACACCACCCACCCTCCTTTCCCAAGTACCGGCAAGACTGGCCAGGAGCAGGTGTCTAGCAGCTGACCTTCAGGGTGACCTTGCTAGGACTCCTCCACACAGGAGAAGAGCCAGTGGAAGCAGGGCCAATCCCGGAGGGTCCTCAGCACAGGAGTGCAAGGTTCACTGTGCTGGAGGAGAGGTTTGCTTGGGAAATGCATGTACAGGAGAGGGTTGAGGACATCAACAGTGTGTGTGTGTGCACGCACGTGTGCACACGTGTGCATAAGCATGTGCATGCATGCATGTATGTAGGGGACTGACTTCTAGTTTTCTTTAACATGAGAATCAGAGTGGACACCAGGCCATGTAGAAACCTTAGTGGGTAGGAAGAATGAGTCCTGATCCCTTTCTTTAAGCGTCACCTCCCAACAGTCCTCAAGCAGGGAGCAGAATCCACCTCTACAGAGGCCCAGGACAAGTGGAGGGCTCCCTGTGATTTATGCAGAAATTCAGGTTCATGGAGTTCAAGGCTATTTTGCTCAAAGAGGATTATTTTAAGTCCCTTGCTCATACTTCTAGGAGAAAAAAAAAGCTCCATTAAAATGTTAATCTCTGACTGATGCCCACCGCCCTGTGAAAGGGACTGCGGACTAGCTTTCACCGAAGGAATTATGCTAGATAGACCCAGGATTCCTACTAGGAGAATTCCCTGGCTGAGGTCTTGCAGGACAGAATGTGTGAGTCATCCTGCCCCCATTGCCCAGTGCAGGGACTGGCAGAGAGAAAGCACCGGCATGTGTTTGTGGATTGATCAGATGAATTAGTTAATTAATTCCAGGCAGGATGCTTCTTTGCACAGGATCCCAGCAGGCTCTGCCCATGCTGTCCCACCTTCTGCACTGGATCTGCTCACAGGAGGTACAGGGCCATGGAGGAGGGCACTGCCAAGCTCCTCAGCCCCCCAGCTCTAATGCTGGCTGTTCTCTGGTCACTGAGGCAATGGCATCAGGGGTGAGGAAGACCTTCAAGGCTAAGAGCAAAAGAAGCAGCACAAGGTTGGCTCAGCCCATCACTGAGGGACCTGGGGCACAGTGTGCTGGGCAGGAGTAAAGGCAGTGTCACTGCCTATGGGCATCTGTAGGGCAGCGTTAGTGCCTTTTGGGGTCAGTTCAACTTGTCTTTGGGGTGGGAAGGGTGATGCATGACTTAGAACACATGGATTTGACCCCTGTCAACCTAACTCCTATCATATGTGAGAGCCCCTTTCTTCCTTGATGATGTCTAGGATGCAACCAGCTGTGGCCGAGGGAATGAGACAAAGGGTCATCTGGGTCTCAGAGGAGAGGTAGGGGCCTGGATCCTTTCGACTGGCTCCAGTTGGGTGCATGAGCCAGGAGTGCCCAGCTGTCATGGAAAACCTGCTAGGAAGCCAGAGTGTTCAGTCCTCCAGGCCCAGGCCTGGGGGTGGAATCTGAGGCTTAGCTCAGGAAGCCTGGGACAGGGAGGAGGGGGCAGAGGAAAAGGGCAGTGCCAGCCTGCTGCTCCCCGCCAGTGTGGACTTGTTGGCATGACAGGAGAGGAGGAGGAGGAGGAAGATGAGGAGATAGTGGCACACCCCCAAAGGCCAGGGATAGTCCCCAAAGTGCAGAAGGGGAGTCGGCACTTCCTTGGTGGAGGGTTACTCTAAGGATGGTGATGGTTCATGGGGAGCACTGGGCCAGAGTGACTCCCCCACCCTGAAAACTGCTGTCAGTCAAAAACCACTGCTTCTGGGCTGGGGAGATAGCTCAGTGATCTAAGTGCCTGCCTGGCGAGCGCAAAGACCTACATTGGATCCCCAGTACTCCATACCACACTGGCCCCACCCCTGTGCCAAGCAGGACACCAGGACCGGGAGTGGTGGCACATACCTGTCATCCCAGCACTGGGGAGGCTGAGACAGAAGGATCACGGCTGAGTCCAGCTGCATAATGAGAACCTATACCAAATAAATAAATTGCCAATCTTAAAAAACAAAACAAAACAACGAAAAACAAATGCTTCTATCTTCATTGCTGAAAGATGACTCTGTTTTTTCCTCCTCTTTGGAAGACAGTAATAGACAGCAAAAAGCTCTGATGGAGACTCTTCCACTGTCATACATTATTCCATGTAATATGCCTGTGCTGTCCCACCTTCTGCACTGGATCGGCTCACAGGAAGCTCAGGGCCATGGAGGAGGGCGATGCCAAGCTCTTCAGCATCCCCAGCTCCAGTGCTGGTTGTTCTGTGCTCACTGAGGCAATGGTGTCAAGGGTGAGGGGGGGCTTTAAGGCTAAGAGCAAAAGTAGAAGCATAGGGTTGGGCTGGGGAGATAGCTCAGTGGCTTAAGTACCTGCCTGGCAAGCTCTAGGTCCTGAGTTCAAACCCCAGTTCAAAAAAAAAAAAAAAAAAGACAGCACTGGATTGGTCATAATTATTATCACACATTATTCCATGTAATATGCCTGTGCTGTCCCACCTTCTGCACTGGATCGGCTCACAGGAAGCTCAGGGTCATGGAGGAGGGCGATGCCAAGCTCTTCAGCACCCCCAGCTCCAGTGCTGGTTGTTCTGTGCTCACTGAGGCAATGGTGTCAGGGGTGAGGGGGGGGGCTTTAAGGCTAAGAGCAAAAGTAGAAGCATAGGGTTGGGCTGGGGAGATAGCTCAGTGGCTTAAGTACCTGCCTGGCAAGCTCTAGGTCCTGAGTTCAAACCCCAGTTCAAAAAAAAAAAAAAAAGACAGCACTGGATTGGTCATAATTATTATCACACATTATTCCATGTAATGTCATACATTATGCCTTGAACAATGCACTGATTTATTTTTGTTTTTTATTTTTGTATTTTAGTACAAGGTCTCACTACACAGATTGGACTTGTAGTGATCCTGCTGTTTTCAGCCTCCCAAGCACTAGGATTACAAGCATGTGCCACCATGCCCAATCTCAGCGTGCCCAAGGGTCGGGCCTGCACAGTACTCTGGGGATGAACTCTGGTCGCTGAGCCTGCCTGAGCAGGGGCTTTAGTCCACTGAGCTATCTGACCAGCCTGCAAGATGCACTGACTTACACAGAACAGGTTCAATAAATGTTCAAGCAAAGTTGTTTTGTATGCTCCTTAATTATTTGGCTATTCGTATTCTGGAAACTCGAAGAGAATGGGGACTGGATGCATGTGTCAGGGACAGCCGACTACCATGGATTTAACTTCTTGGAAATCCAGTTAAAGTATAATTCCTTGCCTCCTGCAATGAATGTGACCACAAGGTTGAGTTCCAGCTGGTAAAATGTGAACGAAAAGGCTTTGCTGCGTTCCAGGGTCCTATTTATTTCTTGTCACCTTATTCTCCAATTTTGAAGATGGTGGAGCTACAAGATGGGAGAATTCTGAGGTTTTTGAGTTATCATTGGCTGCTTGCCAAGCTGCAATACATAGTTTGGATTCATCTGAGCTAGAAATAAACTACAGACTGAGCATCCCTCATCCAAAATGCTTAGGAAGGAGCGATTTCAGATCTTTTTCCCCAGAATCGGAGATATTTGCATCTACATAATATGACCTCTTTCTAATAGGGCCCGTGTCTAAACATGACATGAAGTTCTATTTTGTGTTTTTTCCACTTATGTTTCGTACATTATATTTTTCAGTTCTGTGGCTTGTGCCGACTGTCGCACAGCACAGCACATCAGGTCTGGAATTTTCCACTTGCAGAATCATTTCGGTTCATGAAGAAAATTGGGTTCTGGAACATTTTGGATTTTTTATTTCAGATCAAGGATGTTCTTTTAGGTTATGTTACTGGGATTTTGTGCGTTATGTATGTTACTGTGAGGGTCCCTTACTTAAAATTCAGAAACTGCTGCCTGATCTCTCTAAGTGAAGGGTCCCTGTAACAAAAGCCTGAAGTGCCGAGTATGGCAGCGGGTTACTCATCTGTGGACTACTAGGAAAATTGCTCTCAGATGGTGGAAAGATGGAGACCCTATGGTATGCGACAGCAGAACTTTTGACAATTCCATTGACTTTGCTACGACTCAAGGCCAGTTCTGTGTCAGTTGAAGCAGTCTGGAGCAGAGGGGCTGGCTTTCACCTTTTGCTTTGCATATCATAGTACAGGACTCAGGCACACTCAGAAATAAGTGGCCTATTTTTGAGCATAAATGAAAGAGATCGCTAGGTAGAGAAAAGCCAGCGCTTCAGACAACATGTACAGGAAGGCAGGCCCAGCAGGATTTGCCAGATGAACACAAGGACTTAGCACTGTGGGACAGATCAGAATGATGATGTCTCTCTGTCACCTGTTGTACCCTCCAGGTCACAGTGGGGATGGAGATGAGGAAGCAGGAGAAAATCAGACTTGAAAATTACACCCAAGGAAGTCTGTGGACTATGATGAGGGACACATGGTGCTGAACAGAAGAAAATGTATCAGAAAGCTGCTCAGTTTTTGAAAGAATGTAATTGCCTAGGAAACCAGCAGTCTATATTTTAAAAAGTTTTTGACAGCCTGAAAACAGTCCCTGTCCTCTAAATCTTGCACAAGTGGGAAGTGGGCTGTAAAGGTAGCGGAGGCCCCCAGAGGACAGGCTCCCCAGTGTCCACTGTAGCTGGGACCCCAGGGGTGATGGAGATGCAAACTCCTAGGAGTGTCCCAGGAAGACAGACTCTGGTCCTAGTAGAGGAACTTCTTGGCCCAAGTGAAAAGGGTAGGAGGATTTCATCCTTGTTTTGGACCAGGGATTTGTGGGCATTCCATTCTCCCAATTTTGGAATGACTTTCTATTGAGGTCTCTGTCCCTGCTCCACTTTATTATGTGGGGATCCTTTTGGTTCATGGTTGTTGAAGCACAAGGAGCCTGTCTATAGGTATTCGTCCCTGGAGATCCTCAACTTTGACCCAGACATGTGGCTGGGCACTTGAATGTGTTTTATGTCCCTGGGAAGGAGAACGGCCTGGGCACCCACAAGGGCAGACCTTGGTAGTGCTCTGGGTGGTCCTGGTCCTCATAGCTCACCTTCTGTCTCTGGATACCATACCAGCCCACAGCTGCTCCACCACTACTTTCATCCGATGGAACAGGGTGAAGATAACAGCTGCCCAGGCTGGACTACACCACCCCCACAACCCAAATTCTCTCTTCACCCTTTGTGGCCTCCATGGACACTCCACAGTGAAAATGGCACTGTCACAGGACAGAAGGTACTCAAGCACCAAGTCACCACGTGGAGGAAAGCGATCCATGATGTAAAAGCATGTTTTGAGATGTTGCATGAGAAACAGTCCTGTATCAGGAGAGATTTGGGGGCATTTCTGTCTTCAGCATCTACAGTTACTATAGCCAATACAACCCTGAGCATGCTGTATGTGTTCATCTACTCCTGGAGACTGCGCTCCCTTGTAATTCCTTTGTATCCATCCCTGAGGGTGTAGATCCCACCTGTTAGCTGGCTTGAGGTTGAGAGATATGGCTGTGGTCACACTCTGGGACTTTCTCCCAGCTGTGATACTTATACCCAACTTATTGACTTGTCCCATCAGAGTGTTGGCTCATGACCTATGTCACTAGGTAAGTGTATGAAGCAAATAAAAAATTCGTCAGAAAGCGTCAGACTTGAAAGCACTATGTGATACTTCAGGTCTTTATCTTGCTCAGAGGAAGGGCTTTCAGACCACATATACAAGCCACACACACAAGCCACAAGCCACAAGCCAGCACAGGAAGTAGTACGTTATCTCTTCAGACTCCTGTTCCCATCCACACTCCAGGCGAAGTCATCTCTTTCCAAGTTGGCTCCTACGACTTAGTGCAGAGACAAGTGTGACCTTTCTGGTGGACAATAGACTGACGCTCTCTGCCCAATCTCATTGGGCTCAGAATGGCCCCTCTGCCCTGTCCTTCTGAGGGTGTTCAGGATGGCTACTTGCATGGGTGAGGATGAATATGCCCAGGCCCCGCACTAGGGTAAATTTGGAACCACAGGGACCATTGTCCCTGTCTCCACTTCCTTGTTCTCTCATTGAGTCAGGAGCGCCCAGGCCACCCTCACAGCCCTCTCTCACATCTCCTTCCTTTTTTCCAAGCTGCAGCCTCCATTTCCCTCTCCTTACACTGCTCTCGTCTCCTCTGCCTGATTGCCTACCCTGTCCTCCAGCTTCTCTCTATGTTCAGGAGCCCACCTTGTGCTTCTCAGCTGCCCGCTTCTCTTGCTGATGTGCTGTGGAAGCTGGGAACCTTCCTGCTTTGACTTTTCTGGCAAAGTGCACCCTTGCTTTGATGAGGGAGCTCACTCTACTTGCTATGGGGGCAGGAGAATGTGAAGGTGTGGCAAAATATGCAATGCATATTTAAATTTTTAAAAAGCCCGCATTTGCCATGAAACCCCCTCAAGATCCCCCTCCCTCACAACCTGCTCATTCCGTCATTTCTTCCACTTTCTGAAGCAGCTCTGGAAGTCCTCTCTTGTGGGAGTCTTTGTCACTGTGTGATTCCTTCCATGTGCTGAGTTAATTCAAGCAGTTTGCAGTGTAACGGGGAAGACCAACACAGGGCAAGGCCGAATGAATAGGTAATGGGGATAGACCCTAGTGTTTTATGGCCACAAGATGCCACCGGAAGGCGGTGAGCAGCCGCAGCAGCAGTAGCAGTGTTTTACAAGGCTGTCTTGCCGTGGGATGGGAGCTGGCAGGACCACTTACCGCATTTTGTAAATCACAGATTCTACAAGAAAGACGACTTCCAGACTGCTTCAGAAGATTGGGGTGAGTGTGTTTGAAGTAATGGGGAGTTTTGGGGAAGGATTCATGGCAATGTGTCTTTCACCACGATGAATTTTTAAAACTTAAACCTTATAGTTTTGATCATGCTTGAAATATTTAGAGAGATTCAACTTTATTTTGTAGATCAATAGGGGTATTCATGGACAGTTTAAGATATAGGGTGACAGGAAGCTTTCTTAATGAAAAATTGTTTTTTAGTGGTACTAGGGATTAAACTCAGGACCTTGCGCTTGCCAGGCAAGCACTTATGCCACCGAGCTGCCTCCCCAGCTACTCTTAATTAATTCTTACAAGAGCCTTAGCAAAGAGATTATTCCAGTGTTTAAATCTAAATCCTGCTGAACCAAGCTATTCCTTCAAAATGGGTACAAATTCTTTTTGTTCAGCCATGATTTAGTGTAGAAAAATCTTTCATTTATCAATGAAAGTAAAATCCATTTCTGCTCATTCTTGGAGACATTATCTCCATATTTGCCACACATAATGAGATGACACCACCAGAGTGACAATAACAGCCAGCATGGGCTTGAAGACGAAGGGGGAAAAGACGGACTCCTTGTCCTCCACCTCGCAGTCTGTTTTACAAATCTGGTTCCAATTAAATTTAATTACCAAGGCCTCCTAATGTCACACTCGACTCCACATAGAGGACATGCAAAGCTTCATCCTGCTCATTTGTGATTTGGGGAAGACAGAGAGTGAATGAGGCAACCCCGCTCAGGTTCTCAGATCCCGCTAACTCTGGGGAAACGGGCGCTTTATCATCAATGCCCAGTTACTTTCCCCATGATTTCCCATGCCTGTTGCTTTTTAATTGAAAATGAAAAGGTTAGGTTGCAAAACAGAGGGAAGCTGGCCTCAGAAAGTGGTCACCTTCAGGCCACATTTTGAAAGAGTGCCTGTCACAGCTGAGGGAGGGCATTGCCACTCCAAGAAGCAGCCGGGTGGGGAAGGAGTGAGCCCTGGCAAAACTCTCATTTTCCCTGGGCAGGGTGGCTTAGCCAGCGGCTGTCCTCTTCTCCCCCTTGCACCCCAAGGGGCAGAACCATTTGGCTCAGTTCCTTCCTAGCTGACAAACCACCATTCTCCAGGCGCACAGGAGTACAGCCAAGCAGCGTTGGGTCCTGCCCCGTGCCTGCCGCTTTAGACCATACTATTGCAGTTTTGAGAATGGAGAGGGCATGCTGGAGTGGCTAAGGTCAGGAAGGGAGGGATCTGGGCCCCTTATTTACATGTCCAGCCTTGTAGAAGATTCGCTTGTTCCATCCTTCACCCTCACTGAAACAGGCCTGCAGCTGCTATCTAAGTAGCACTTCTCAAGCACTTCTGGGTTTTAGACTAGGAGGACTTCCTCCTGTGTACCGGCCTCCTTGGCAGTGGCACAGGTCCTGAGAAAATACAAGTGTTCAGTTTCCAAAGAAGGGCAAATGAACACTTGCAGCTCTTTCAGAGGCCAGCAGCCAAGGAAGACCAGTGCCCGGGACAGTCAGCGATGTAGGGTGTCCAGCACAAGCTGCCACCGGAAGGCGGTGAGCAGCTGCAGCCGCAGCAGCAGCAGCAGTGGTGGTAGCGGTGGCAGTGGCAGTGGAGACCCAGGGCCCAGTAGAGCTGACTTCACACCAAACTGGCTTGTTCTAAGACTGCCACAAAAAAGCCCTGGGCTGACTGGCAATGCAGGGACAGAGGGTCGCATCCTGGAGGTCTCTTCCTTCACTGGCTGCTAGCAGCCACGAGTTTTGCACCACAGTTTGTTGCTTTGCCTATTGCATATTTGATGAGTATGAGATACCTGTGGACCTAAAGTGAGGTCCCTGAACTCGCAAGGTGTGATTAGAATGTGCTATAGATGTTCAAGTGGAAAAAAATTACTAGAAGAAATGCATTGCTTCTGAATCCCCCTCAGAGGCCTTCCTCTGGCTCCAAACACCCATCACATTGTTCCTGCCACTTTCCGAAGCTGTGCTGGCTGTTCTCCTTCCTGTTCTTAGTTGTGCTGTGGTAGCTGCCTGCTTGTCCTGTGTCGATGCAAAACACTTAGCTTTCATGTTCATTTTGACTTTGAACAAGAGCTGGACATCACACAATTCCAGATCCAGTGAATAAGGTGGACGAAGATGCACTGCTGGGTCTTTTGGAGCCTGCCTTCCCTTTGGATGGTGCCCAGCAGCTGCGTCATCTGTATTTCTTCTTCTTTGTTAATATTTATTTATCTGGGTCTCACTGTGCAGCTCAGACTCGTAGTGATCCTCCTGTTTTCAGCCTCCCAGCACTGGGATTATAGTGTGCACCACCCACCACGCCCAGTTTTGGGACCTGCTCAACACAACTGGGGTTCCAAGGCCGGTGTGGCGTGCAGTGCGGGGGATCAAACTCGGATCCTTGCGCTTGCCAGGTGCTTAGACCAGTGAGTCATCTCCCCAGCCCCAATTGTGTGTATTTCTGATCATACTTCATAAAGAAACTCAGGAGTGAGGACTTCCCGAGCTGCTTCAGAAGGGGCAAGGATGGGATAAGTGTGTGGTTTGTGAAGCAAGAGGGGTGACTTTGAGGTGGGTCAGTGGCACTGGCTCTTTTACTGTAAGAAATGCAAACATTCACTCTGTTTCTCACTTACACATTTATTTCAGCCCTTGTCTGCAATACGGATTGCTCTGGGCTGTCCCACCGGTGTCCTGATGGGTCCTGGACTGTAGTCCTCCGGCAGCTGGGGACCTAAACTCCTGTACACCCTGCTCTCCCAAAAGAGCAGGTGTTCCTCTGTCATTTATCTGTCACCCAGCATCTCTCCTAAAATTTGTATTTAATTCTAATTTCTTTTCAAAGGAGCCGCTTTTCTTTCTGTACGCTCTAGAGGTTTTGGAGCATTGGCTTTCTACAGTGTCACAGTGGCATGCCTGCAGTGGGTCCTTTCTCAGTCATCTTGCTGAGGACTTGGAAGGGACTTTTGGTCAAAAATCGAGGTTTCTCCATAGCTAAGGGAAACTTGCCTTCATTTTTCAATAGTTTTTCTCTCTGATCTAATATAGCTCTCTGGAATTTATAGCTTAATTGTTTGAATCATCTAGGTTTGAGGTATACAATGAAGGCAGTCTCTCAATTTTATTTTTCTGTCCTTTTATTAGAAAATTAAAAAACAAATTCTGGCAATGATATATTTAATGTGCTGAAGTTTGCACTTATTTATTGATGGTTATTTTTTTGTTTAATCTTTTTTTTTTTTTCTTCCAGATCCAGCCATCCTTTTGTGGAGGTAACAACTGACATGTAAATGTGTGCTTCAGGAAGGATAAACAAGAGGTCTGGAAGTGGTCGGTCTGCAAAGTGCACGGCCGGCTGGGACTTGCTCTTCAGGTCCCTGGGAGGCTGTTCTGGGACCTGTCAGTGTGGGTGAACGATTTTACCAGGGCCACGTCTTTCTTCCACAAGGAGGAGATGAGGTGAGGGCTCTGGGTCTTGCAACCTTGGAGCCTGCGTAGAGCAAAAGCTACTAGAGACGTGGGAGTGTCCGTCGTCAGCCACACTGAAAGAACTGTGTGCCCAAAGTGATATGTTCACGAAGAAAGTGGGTCACACGGAGATAACAGAGGCTGAGGTGGACACAGGAGGCAGCCAGCGATCCTCAGCAGAGGGACAGCGGCCACAGAGAGTTCACTGAAGCTTTCCTCAGAGTTGTCTTTGATCTGCTCCAGCAAGTCATGATGAAGTTGGGTCTCCATTTGGTGACTTACCACATCTCAGTGTACCGTCTTCCTCAGACAGCTGGTGGCTTACCAGAGTGGGCTCAGGAGAAAGTATCCTGGGAACAGGCAGAGCAACTGACCTCTGAACCCGGGATGGGCTGGTGAGGGCAAGCAGCCAGGACCTGGCCCCGTCGGGATACGGAACTTGAGCTGTGTCATGAGGTGGCAAAGCAGCAGAGGGCTGCAGGAGGTTCAGGAAACCAGGTCTCCTGCTTGGAGTAGGTGGGCCAGCCTCTCATGGAGGCTGAGGGACCAGCACTGACGAGACCCCAGTGACAGGAGCACAGGCATTGAGTAATTGCCCTCCTCGAGTTTATCCCTGTGCCCCTTCTTCCAAGATACCCCCACACAGAGAAAAGACCTCCCACCATGGGGAGTTTCATGAGGAAACAAAGCTCATGGCAACCACAGTCAGAAGAGGTAGTTGAAAAGACAAAATCTTACAGACTATGTGCCCAAGTGATAGCTCAAGACAAGGATGAGATTCTAGAAATAGAAATGTTCTAGAATGGGAGATGCAATCTTGGAAGACAGGAACTGGTTTAACTGATGAATTGATCAATTGATTTAAGAAGTTAATGGGAGCTGGGTATGGTGGTGAATACCCAAAATCTCAATACTCTGGGGGAGGCTGAAGCAGGAGAATCCTAAATTTGCCCCAGTCTTGGCAACCTAGTGCCTTAGCAATACCTGTCTAGAATTAAAAGAAAGGGCTGGGATGTAGCTCAGTGTGAGGGCCCAGGGATCAATCCCAAGTATTGCAAAAAGAAAAAGGAAAAGAAAACAAAGTTAACCAGAAAAAATTTTATTGGAAAGATGCTTTGCATGAGAAATATCTTTGAAGGTTAGCTAAAGAAGGGCTCAGTGCACTTGAAGTTCCTGTTACTGTATGACAGACACAGTGGCCTAGCACTGCGTTCTCTACCTCGTAATCCCAGAGGCTAGAAGCTCTAGGATGGGATTTATGCTAGGATGGGATTTATGCTAGGATGGGATTTATACAAAGGTGTTGGCAGGGCTATGTCCCTTCAGAAGGCTCTAGAGGAGAATCTGCCCCTTGCCGGTCTCATCTTGAGGGGACCTTGAGTCCCACGACTCTGGGTATCCCCAGCAGGGGTGTTCCGCTGACCTGCTTCTATTGTCACAGTCCCCTACTGACTCTGACTCTCCATAAGGACTTCTGCGCCTTCATTGGTCCTTGACAACCCAAACAATCTCTCTACTCCAGATCTCTCCTCTCCTCTGCAAAGTTCCTTTTCCATGTGGGGTAGCATATTCACCGTACCCACAGATTGCAGGGATTAGGAGGGGGTCACATTTCAGGGACAATTATTCTGTCTGCTGCACAAAATTAAGGTAGTATTTAAAAAAAAAAGAATGGAAGAAATAAGTGTACTATCTGTCTCTCTAGGATGGAGAAGGTGAGAGAGAGATTTCTGATGTAAGGTAGAGAGGTAAAGACAGATAAAGGGGCTGGAGGTCGCCAGGGAGATGGCTCAGTAGAATAAGTGCTTCCCTGGTAAGCACAAGGGTCAGAGTTCAAATCCTGGTTCCACCAAAAAATAAATAAATAAGGTGGTTGAATGCATTTCTGCAGTAGTAAAAGAATCTATGACCAAACTAAGAGAGAGATTAAAACAAAGACAGAAAGAACGCTAAACTCAACAAGGTATTTTTTTTAAACATTTATTTATTTATTGTGTGTGTGTGTGTGGCCAGCTCAGCCCACCAGGGAGCGGGGCTGGCTGGCATGTGGTGCTGGGGGATCC
Source organism: Octodon degus (assembly GCF_000260255.1). Classification (NCBI taxonomy): domain Eukaryota; kingdom Metazoa; phylum Chordata; class Mammalia; order Rodentia; family Octodontidae; genus Octodon; species Octodon degus. The sequence continues at coordinate 22,647,173 of NW_004524578.1, forward strand.
AACCGCGGTCTCTGTGCTTTGCCAAGCTTGTTCCAAGTAGGTGCTTTAGACCACTGAGCCATCTCGCCAGCCCAACAAGGTATTTTTGAATCTTGGTTTAATCGATCCCCGTGGTTAACAACTTTGGTAACTGCCTTGACAGGACCACTAATACTTCTACTCCTTACAGTAACTATTGGACCTTGTATAATCAATAGAGTCATAGATTTCGTTCGCAATCAAATTGGTAATGTTAAACTGATGATCATTCGACAACAATATGAGGCCTTAGCTATTAACGATTCCAATCTCTAAGATTAGAGATTCTCAACACGAAAAGGGGGGAATGTAAAGCCCAAAGAATTTTTAAAGTGCAAACTCTGGTCACAAGGGACCTCCCACTAGTCCTTGACCATAACGCTTAAGTCATCCTTATCTTGGAACCCAGGTGGAGCCATAAAGCCTCAGGCCTGGCTTAGGTAAACATTTAATCTCCAACCAGGGGGCATCCTTGTGAAATAGGACACCTTACATAGATAAACCCACCAGCTCTCAACCCACCAGCTCTCGGAATGCAGCTGAAACCACCAAAGTTAACTATTTAGTTGCCCTGTAGCCTGCCCCTCTTAGTTTCCTCGAAAGGTCATATATTCTCAAATCCATCAATTATTTTAAAAACCAACCCAAACTAACCAATGCCATTTGCTTCTGTAACCCTGCTTACTAAAATCCCTCCTCCCTTTGTCTCTGGACTTTAAAAACACAGCCCACGGTCAGCTCGGCGCGCTCTGTTCCTGCGTGTTCAGACCGCCCTGCATGCACGTAGACAATAAAGCTTGCCCTTTGTGATTTGCATGAAAAAAAAAGGGGGCTGGAGGTCTAGCTCAGTGGCAGGGCACTTGCTTCACATGAGGGAGGCCCTAGTTCAACCCTCAGCACTGGAAAAAAAAGGGCTGCAGAAGGACGTGCCTGCTGGGGTTTGGGAGTGGCTTTTGTCCTCCACTGGCAGCTCTCAAGAGAGGGCTGTTACAAGAAGAGTGTGCCTAGTCCTGGATATCTGGCTTCCTATTCTTCAAAGTGATCTCTCTCTCTCTCTCTCTCTCTCTCTCTCTCTCTCTCTCTCTCCCTCTCTCTCTATCTCTCTCTCTCTTCCCCCCTCCCTCCCTCTCTCCTTCCCTGATTTATCATTCATCCTGAAATTCTCCCAGTGCCAAGCTGCTGGATTATGATGGCCTTGGATCTCCATATTCTGAGACCAATAGCCCTCTTTTCTTTAAAAGTTATCTATTGTCAGGTATCTCCTTACAGTAAACAAGGGACTGATGTAGCTCTCAAGGAGGAAGAGGGGTGAGGCCTGCAGTGTAGGTGTGAGGAAAATCACTGCTGAGAGCCAGAAACAAAATAAAGAAGAGAGAAGAGGTAAGGCAGGCTCTGGACTCGACTGAGGCTCTTCTGTAGGATTAGTTCACCCTTCCGGTTCCAGCAACATTTTACACAACTGCAGCACCCTTCTGGTGGGGGAATGGGCCATGCACCTTGAGAGAATGTGAGATGATGAGCACCCTTTGTTCCCTGCTCCAATCATAGTCACTCATTGTTGTTAAGGGACAGAATCCAGAGTGTGGTGACCATAGCTGAATCTGGTTCTGAGGTCAGAGAAGAGTCTGGTGGGTTGGAACGGGGGATTCTGCCTCTTCCTTTCTTAGGGAGGAAGACTGATGGCATCTCTGTTTGCTGATTGAGTCTTCCTGGGCCTGGAAACCACCATGAGCTGTGCTTATTGTGTTCAGAGAGGCTCCTGGGTGGAGGGAGGCTTGGGGGTAGAGGGGCAGGAGTTGGTGGGCGACTGCATTCGCTTTTCCTTGTTAGGACAAAGTACATTGGAAAGCAGCCTAAAGGAGGAAAGATTTGTTCTGGCTCAAATTAGTCCATTCCTTTTGGCCCTGTGGTGAGGCAGAGGGTGTGTCCTGGCTGGAGGATGCGGTAGAGCAGAGCTGCTGCCCTAATGGCAGCCAGGAAGCAGAGAGAGAGAAGGAAAAGAGCCAGGGAAGAAGATTCGGGGGACGAGATGTACCCTTCAAAGCCACGCCCTTGGGACCCACCTCCTGCAGCAGGTCCTGGGTGCACATAGCCCAGCCACCTAGGAGCTTACCAGACGACAGATCCACAGCCAGGGTCAGGGCCCTCACAATCCTCAGCTCTCCAGGCCACACCACTGAGCTGTGCTGCCTTGGAATCAAACTCTTCACACACAAGCCTCTGGAGCAGGGGCACCTGACATCTGAGCCATAACAGAGACTTCTGAATAGTGTCCAGACCATACTTTCCTCAGCAGTTTCATTAGGGCCCCCTGGCTGCCTTCAGGATTTGAAGCTGGAAGCCAAATTTCTAGCAGTGGTTAAAACACAAACACTATGACTTTGGAAACTGGAGAAGACTGCGGAGTGCTGGGATCTCTGAAGGGGGACAGGAATGGGTGGCAGCTGGGTCTGAGTCTGTCTTATAGGTCAGGGAGAGGAAGCTCAAGATGTCGCTGTGGCTTCTACGCCATGTCAGGCCAGAGGCTTTGCGGCTCAGGTGTTGGGAGGTGCCTGGGAAGGTCACAGAGCTGTGGTCGTGCTGTGTGTGATGAGGGGCAGGCAGGACCTCGGGAGCTGCAGGTTCAGTATTCTGGTGCCCACGTACTGTTTGTAGAATAAGACTTGGACACTAAGGTTGGCAGGAGAGAGGAGGCCTGGAGGCCTCAGGGAGGAGTCCAAGATGGTGGCAGTACTCAGGAGATCCTGGAGGCTTGGATGGGGCATCGGGCCAGAGCATTTCACACATCCTTTCTTCCTTGAAGGCCAGACCACTCATTAACATTTGTAATTTTTGTCTTGAAATCTGGAGATGAAAGCAAGCAAGTACATTTTCTAGTGGAAGCTCTTCTGGGAAGAGCGAGGAAGTAGCACATCTGTTGCGATTATTCTTAACATTTGATGTGTACTGACTGCACTGCTGAGGAGCTAGTAAATACCACGCAATTAGTTTGGGTAACTGAGAGTTCAGGAACACTAAGTTTTCAGACCTGTCTTTTAGGACATTTAGAGGTTTGGACAACAGGAAAGAAAGCATGAACATGTGGAACAGGACATTAGAAGAGGACTACGGCGTCTCAGAAGGCCCAGCCAAACAAGCCTGTCAGTGTGCTGCTCTCTGTTTCATTCCCACGCACTCGCCCCTCGCGCCCCACCTTTGTATCCTAAGTGGAGAGGCGTCTTCTCTTCTAGGTTCACTTCCAGCAGTTAGAGCAAGCACGAGGCAGCATGTTCAAAGGCCGGGGCCCTCGTCTCCTTGCCTTCTTCCTTCTACCTGTGTGGCTTTCAGCAAACGCCTAACTTTTGGAACCTCAAATGCTTATCCAGTAAAATGTGAATAACGATAAGTGATCTCTTCTGCCTCTCTGGTTCATTCTCTTGCGAAGGAGATGTTATTTGCAAATTTTCTTTGATAAATCTGAGGGGAAGGGGAAAGAGTCAGGGGAGGAGCAGCAAGCTTGAGCAGGAAATTGCCCAGGACGGGGAGCTGGAGGCCAGGGGAGGGACATCTGCATGGATTCATGTGAACTAATGTGAGCACTGGACGTTGTAACATAGAGGGGTCACACTGTCAGACTCTAAAGATGTCACTTAAACTCTTTGGAGGTTGAATTTAAAAGGACAATTCCAGAGGCAAGGAAAGCGGAGGAGAGATCATTACAGGACAGGTGTGATCACTGAAGAAGTGGTACAAGCAGTTGGGACAGGTGGCAGAGAAAAAGTCGGTTTAGGAGGCAATACCAAGGCACAGGGTGAGTGGATCAACTCAAGGAGGAAGGACTGAAAGTTCGGTGACGGGTGACTCTTGATTTCTGGCAACAGTCTTTAGGTAATTAATAATAATAATAATTATGATGATGATGATAGCTTGAATTTCAAACAACACAAATTTGTCACAGTTCTGTAGGTCTGAAATCTGACACTGAACTTTTGTTCACTCTCGGCTAAATGCTAGGTGCCACCAAAGTCGTGTTTCTTTGCAGCAGATCCAGGGAAGAGTCCAGCTTCTTGCCATCCCAGTGTCTAGAGGCCACCTGGATGCCTTGATTTGTGGCTTCCTTCCTCCACTGAGAAAGTCAGCAGTGGTCGGGTGAGTCCTTCCCATGCTCTCGTTTTGTAGCTTTCTCTTCTGTCTCTTCAGCTTTCACTCTGAAGAACTCGTGTGACTAAATTAGTCCTACTTGGATAATACAGACTACTCTCCTGACCTCAAAATCATCCAATTAACCACTTTAATTGTGTCTGTAATGGCATCTTCTTTTCCCGTGTTAGATAACACAGTCACAGGTCCAGCGCACAGACACATGGGAGGACATTATTGTGGCAGCCGGAAGTAGTAGAAAGAAACAACCTCCATGAAGGAGTCAAGGCACAGACAGGCAGGACCACTTAGGATTGGGACCATAAGTGTTCTGGAAACTTGCTTCAGAGATCTAAAGCCATAACCTCAGCATGATTAGCTTCCCTTACCAACCTTTGAGGGGTGAGTGAGTGTCACATGGTGTAGAACTAGACCTGACTTCGGGGGCTTGGGTCTGTGATAGTCAGTGTGGGTTGTCAATTTGCCTGGCTTGACAGATTCCCAGAAAATTGGTGAAGCGGACTTCTGAGGGTGTGCACAAGGGGGTCTCCAAAGAACATCGGTGAGTGGGTCAGTGGACAGAGTGAGGGAGACCTGCTTGCACATGGGTAGTGCTATCGAAAAGACTGGGGCCTTGGCAGAACAAAAAAATCAAAGAAAAGGAATCACTCACTCACACAGCTCAACCCTTCTTGTTGTTCCCCCTCCTCTTCCCCCTCATCTTTGTTTCCTCTCTTCTCCTCCATCCCCATCCTTCCCCTTCTCTTCCTTCTCCTTTTTTTCCCCTCGTCTTTTCTTTCCTCTGGCCTCCCCTCCTCCACTGCTAGTGCTTCTACTACCCCCCCCCCTTCTTCACCTTCTCTTTTTCTCATTCTTCTCTTTGAGGTATTGACAGTTGAAACTGAGGCCCTTGCACTGAGCCACCTGACTTGGCCCTTTTTCACTTTATGTTTTGGTACAGTAGCTTGCTAAGTTGCATAAGCCTGACTTTAATTTGTGGCTTTCCTGCTCCAGCCTCTGAGAGGGCTGCAATTATAGGGGAGCATCAGCACATCTTGCTTGACCCATTTTTTAAAGTATTTAGTACAGGGTCTACAGGGTCTCACTACACAGATCAGACTCATAGTGATCCTCCTGTTTTCAACCTCCCAAGCACTGGGATTACAGGCACATGCCACCACCTCCAGTCTACTTGACCCTGTTTGAGCTAGTGCTTTTTTCCCCTCCTGCTGTTCCTGTAGCTGCCAGAATCCAGCCTTTGAATATAGACTCAGACCAGTGACCCAGGGCTCCCATGCTTTCAGCTTTGCCCTGGGGCTGCATCGCTGCTCCCTCTTGTCCTCAAGCTTTTGACCCCTTGGACTGAGCAGTTACTAGATCCTCTAGCTCTTCTGCCTGGAGCCAGCCATGGTAGGAGCCATTCAACCTCTGATGTGTGAGCCAAGCCAAGGAATCCCATCTTATCTAGTCTATTGGTTTTTTTCCTCTGGAGAACCCTGATGAATACAGATCTTTCTTTATGCTTTGAGAATTTAAGTGATTGACAACATGAGATACATTCTTTCCCTTGCATGTCAAGGCTCCTGATTAACTTTTGCTCAGGGAATGGCACACATGAAAGCTTCGGGTAGATTATAGAGGATGGTACACATGTTAATGGCATGTCCAGAGATTTCCCTAAAATTTCTAGAACCCATGTACCTACGTACTCTGTCCGTGCCAATATTCTCTCAGATTGAGCAGCCTCTTAAGCTTGAAGGAGGCTCCCAACATAAGACATAGTCAAAAAATATCACTACTTCTAAAGTTAACACAGACAGTAATAATTCAAATAGATGGAAAGATCCAGAAAAGAAGAGTGAGTGAAGAGGATGCCCTGGTTAGTAGGCCAAAGAGTTCATGTTTGGAGGGGTGAAACCTGGTGTGAAAGAGTTGATGTAATTTTATGGATTTATTTATGACTCAGAAAAAAGAGTTTAAATGTAAAGAAGGTAAATTTCAAACATAAAGAAGAATTTTCTAAGAAGTGGAACTTTCCAACTCTAGAATTAACGGTCCAGGTCATATTTTGCTAGCTTTGAGCTATAGACAATGTTGATCTCTATCCTTAGGATTCCTGTGCTGGGTATCATTTTGGGCACTACTACCGTTCCAACTATATGATTTATGATGTCCTTATTGTCCTGTTAGACTTTGTTACATGGAGACTCCTAAGCCAACTTCAAACTCGATGTATCTAGCACCTTCTGATGTTCCCTTTAGCTCCTGTTTCTCAGTAGGTTTCTGTTTTCCTCAGTGGTAGCTGCAGTTTCTCATGGCCTTGGGCAGAAACACTCTTTTCTTCTTCTAGGACTCTTGACTAAGGATTACTATGGGCCAGATGTGAAGGGGCTCAAAGGACTACAACAACAAACTGATGTCCACTCTTAGCAGTTGGATGTTCCAAAGAACATACACAAAACCATTCTGCTGCAATGTGGACTCTCGGCTCTCACGTTTAAAAATTAGTTGATTGCAAAGTTAGCAAGAGAGTAGATGAGAATTCTTCAGAAATCAAAAGTAAGGGAATTCAGGAATTATCAGTGGTAATGGCGAAACATTCATTATTTAACTAAACTAATATAGAGTATAGGACCAGGGAGACAGCTCAGTAGAATATGCACCTGCCTGGAAAGTGCACGGTCCTGAGTTCAATCCCCAGTAACATTGATAGATAGATAGATAGATAGATAGATAGATAGATAGATAGAGAAATAAATAAATAAATAAATAAATAAATAAATAAATAAAATAGAGTATAAAGATAAAGCTAATCTACTGGACACAAATAGCATGTGGGAGTGGGTCAATTAGAATTGAGATATACTGGGCTGGGGAGATAGCTTTGCAGTCTAAGTGCCTGCCTGGAAAGTGCAAGGACCTGGGTTTGACCCCTGATACCACATGCCATGCTGGACCTCGATCCCCAGGCATGCCATGCCGGCCCTGAAACCAGGCATGTTGGCACATGCCTGTAATGCTAGGGCTGGGGAAGCTGTGACAGGAGAATCCCTACAAATCTGAGCTGTATGGTGAGACCCTGTACCAAATAAATAAAGATTTGAAAAAATTTAAAAAAGAATTGAAATACACTAAAATCCTCAATCTGTTCAAGAAGTTACAATTTGATAAGAGGTTATAATTCAGAAATTATCCATTTTTTGGTAATGTATTTAGTACAGGGTCTATAGGGTCTCACTACACAGATCGTACTAGTAGTGATCCTCCTGTTTTCAGCCTCCCAAATTCTGGGAATGCAGGCAAGCACCACCACACCCAGTCTCAATTACTGTGTCAGCAAGCCCTGGAGGTGGAGCTGGCATGGCATACCAGGGATCGAACCCCAGTCCCTGCGTCTACCTAATCAGGCACTTTTATCCACCAAGCTATCTGGCTACAATTCAATTTTATGAAATTAAACAAGTATGTCACAACTTGTAGAGTAACCACCTAAAGAATTGAAATTGAGTGTAGAGTTTTCCAATTAGTAAAAAAAAAAATGAAATTATAAAAGTAAACTGGACTAATAATTCATGGAATTCAAGAAATGGATGAGGATGATGGTGATGACAATGATTAAACCAAAGAAAATGCAAAAGTAAACAATGACCAATACCACCAAATGTTGTAGCAACCAATGCTTGTGGGGATGTGTATGTGTGTGTGTGCGTGTGTGTGTGTGTGTGTGTGTGTGTGTGTGTGTATGTGTGGGCGAGGAACCCTTATCTACTGTTGGTGGGGGTGTAAACTGGTACAACCCCTGCAGTGTGGGGATTCCTCAGAAAACTTAAACTAGAAATTCCATTTGACCTAGTTATTCCCCTCCTAGGTATCATCTGGAAAAGAATTAAAACATTGTCTTATGGGGATCCATTCATACCTGTGTTTATAACAGCATGATTCATAATAACTACATTTTGGGAGCACTTTCAGGTCAAACAACAGATGAATGAATAAAGAAAATATAGTTTTGCACACAATGTGGTACTGTTCATAGAAAAAATGATAAAGTTTAGTCATTTGTAGGGAAATGGATCCACCATGAGATCATAAGTTAAGTAAAATAGAGACGTGAATTTAAATGCTGCATGGCTTCTCTCATATGAAAAATTCAAATTATAAATAGAGATCAAAATAAAAATGTAATAAGTAGGCTGGCCAGATAGCTCAGTGGACTGAAGCGCCTGCTTAGACAGACGCAGGGATTGGGGTTCAATCCCCAGCATGCCATGCTGGCTCTGCCCCTGGAGCACACTGAGACAGTGACTGAGACTGGTCATGGTGGTATGTGCCTATAATCCCAGAATGTGGGAGGCCAAAAGCAGGAGCATCACTATGAGTCAGATCTGTGTAGTGAGGCCCTGTAGACCCTGTACTAAGTACACAAAACATTAAAAAATAATAGAAAGTAGAGAGATAGATTTTTGTCATATGGGGGCAGGGCCAAGAGTTGGAGGACTGAAAAATGAATTAAGGTGAATTGTGTGCAAGCACCAACTCAAAGCATTAAACACTATTACTGCAAACATGCACTAACATGAGGAGAACGGTCAAAATAAAATAAATCTTAATCCATCATTAATTCCAATTAAATGTGAATAGAATAGACAATCCACTTAAAAGATACATGCTTTCATATAAGATTTTAGAAATAAATCTGTCATATTTTATTTACAAGAGATGTATATAATATGATTTTTTTTTCAGTACCGGGGATTGAACTCAGGACCCTGCGCTTGCCAGGCAAGCACTTATTCTACTGAGCCATCTCCCTGGCCCCTATAATATGATTGAGAGTAAAAGAATGGTAAAAGATATTCCAGGGGATATTGGCCACTTATATGCACGCTCCTATAAGGAAAAATAGGTTTCTGGGCACAACACATCACTAGGCACAAAGAGAAGTAGCCCATGACGGTCCTGATCATACACACATGCTAATCTCACACGCTCATCAGGAGATTACCGTAAAACATAGAAAGGAAAACTTGACAGAACTACATGGCCAAATAAACAAGTGCACCACCTCAGTGGTACAGCAGGTCAGTTCCCTCAATACTAGACAGGGTGAGTTCACCACTCCGTAAGGATCCAGAGAAGCGGCACAGCCCAGGTGGGGCTCCTGAGCTCATCTGCGCATGTCACGTACCACATCCAGCGGCTGTAGAATCCATTCATCTCAAGCACACCCGGTGCATAAACCCCACGCATTGCTAACTCAGAAGTGGCAGAAATGGAGTGTCTCTGTAGCCTAGTGTGGAAGGGACTGGTTTCTTTGGCCACTAAGCAATTGAAATATGGCTAGTGCAATGGGGATATACAAATTTTAGTTTATTTAATTTATATTTAAATAGCCATTGTGGTAGTGGTTACGGAGTTGAATAATGTAGTCATAGACCATAAAATTATGTCCTTAAGTATAGTTTTAAGGATACATACTGTAAAGTCATATTCTCTGACTGTCACCAAAATTAGGTTCCAAATCACTATCAGAAAATAACTAAAGTACTGGGGAGATAGCTCAGTGGTCTAAGCACCTGCCTGGCAAATGCAAGGACTAGGGTTCAATCCCCAGCACCGCATGCTGTGCTGGCCCCAGGCACCAAGCCGGCCATCGAGTCCGGCCATGGTGGTACAGGTCTGTAATCCCAGCACTGGGGAGGCTGAGACAGGAGGATCACTATGAGCCCAAGCTGTGTAGCAAGACCCTATAACACATAAACAAATAAATAAAAAGATTAAAAATAAATAAAAGATAACTAAAAAGCCACGCCCAATTGGCAATTAGGAACCCTCTTGAAGAAATCAGAGGTCAAAGAGCAAAATAGAATGGAAACTCAAGTATGTCTGCAATTTAATGAAACAAAAATGGCTACATTTCCCTACTAGGGTTACAACTGAATTTGTTAGAGGGAAATTTATTTCATTTTTTATTTTTTGTATTTTTAGGGAAGGGTCTACAGGGTGTTCAGGGTCTCACTACTAGATTGGACTCTTAGTGATCCGCCTCTTTACAGCCTCCCAAGAGCTGGGACGGCAGGCGGGCACCACCATGCCCAGTCTTACTTTAGTAATTATAAGTAATTTAGAAAAGTTGAAGCAAAATCAAATTCTCAAAGAAAATATTGACGTTAAGATAAACTCATTTAAATAGTTTAAGAGGCAATAGAGAATATAAAGTAAAAAATTGTTGTCTGAAAGAATGAGTACTATTGTTAGGCCTCTGGCAATGTTGACCAAGTAAGACAAGAAGACTCAGATAAATAATAATGAAAGGAAAAATAAAAAGCAACATGACTGAGTATATTGTGGGGATCAAAGTCTCTGTAATGAGTATTATGAACGACTCTGTCCCAGTTTTAAGAGCTTAGGCAAAATTCTTAGAAAAATGAAGTTGATCATAACTAACTAGTGAAAAGTGGAAAAACATAGTCATGTAACCGTTAAAGACATTAATAAGTATTTTAAAACATTTTCCTGAAGAAATTCTAAGGTTTAAGGACTTTAATAGATGCATTCACAAATAACTAATTAGCTCTGCTCTCACACAAAATAATTCATAAAACAGAAAAAAAAATTCTCCCATCATGTGATGAAGCAAGGGTGATACTGACGACAAAACCAGGCAAGGATAGGAGGAAAAAGAAAACTTCAGTCAAGTTGGTTTAGTTCCTAAGTCGGGAGCGAAAAAGTAGCAAGTTGCACCTAGCGCTGTGTAAAAGTGACACTATATCGTGATGAAATTGGATTCATCCCAGGAAAATGAGGTTCACATTAGAAAATCTATTCTTCCATTTCACTACAAGTAATGATTAAAGCAGCTTCATGGGATCATTCAAATAGCTGCAGCAAAATCTTGTGAAAAATTAAGCATTCATTCATGGCAAACTTGCAACAAACCAAGCCTAGGAACAAACTTCCTTAACTTGTAAAAGATTGTCGAGTAAACATCTGCTGCACAGGTGATGAAGCCACAATTCCTGTCTGCACAATCCGGAGGAGGAAAGGACAGCAAGAATGACCACGACCACAAAGCATTTGTTAAACTCTTCCTAATAGGCAAGCGTATAAGGGTGCAGTTCATGTAGTCATCCCACTTTGGATATAATAACATTGTTCAAGTATTCTTTTTTAATGACCTAACAAGATGATCTTCCTCCTCTTACTGTACTATTTTTTCTGTAATTACATGCCACAGAAGAGTTTTTCAATGTTCTGGTAAAAATCAAGTTACTCAGTCTATGTGACATTTTGACTTAGATTTTAAAATTTAAACTCTGGGGACATTTTGACATGCTTTTAAAGTCCAACATCTCTATCTATTAGCATTATATGTACAGATAGATGTGCTTACCATACCACAGCTTTCACTATTGCTGTCCCTCAGGGAGGCCTCCAGCCTGAGGTCAGGAATGGGTTGAAAAATGGGACAAAGGTTCAGAATGGAAAGAAATCCAACAGCAGAGTTAGGGATATGTGCTGATCCCTTTATAAGCAACACGAAACTTGGTAATTCATTGCTGTTTTGTTTAAGAATAAATTTATAAAGGCTGGCCAAATAACTCAGCAGATTAAAGTGTCTGCAAGTAGGTGCAGGGGCTGGGGGATTGATCCCCAGGCCTGTTGTGCCGGCCTCGCCCCTGGGGCACGCTGAGATGGCAATGGAGACTGGGGTTAGTGGTGCACGCCTGTAATCCCAGCTCTTGGGAGGCTGTAAACATGAGAATCACTATGAGTCTGATCTAGTAGTGAGACCCTGAACACCCTGTAGACCCTTCCCTAAAATACATAAATAAATAAATTTATAAGGACTAATGTTAAAAAATCTCTATTCTGATCCCTGAGTTCCTTTTCATTTCTGAGTATGCTGTCCTTGGAAATGTGGATAAGGCTTAGGGACGGGTCTTTTATTAAATATCTTACTTGGTAATAAAAACTTCAAGGTTTTTGAATGCTCATAAAAATTTCAAGCTTATTTTAAGCTGTTATACTTAATTTTCAGAAAGTAATAGTTCTCCATTGATTTGTGTGTGGGGAGGGAAGGCCCTTCACCATAGAGAATTTGAGAAACATAGAAACCGTTTCCCTTAAAGTCAAGAAATGCTATTCATAAAAAAGCTCTATAAAGAGCAAAAGACAAGCCACACAAAGAAGAAAATGTTTACAACGCATAGAACTGACAAAGACTTACTATCTAAAGTGTATAAAGAACCCATTCAAATCAATTAGATATATGAAAAAAATCCTAACGTCCGATAAACATTAAAAGGCCTCCACCTAATTAGTCACCAGGGAAATGAAAATGAAAATCACACACAGTCCCTAGACTGGTGGAAATTGAAAAGCTTCACAAGTATAAATGTTTGGTATAGGTCTAGAGCTACAAAACTCAAATATTTGTTGTCCATCTGGGTAAAAATTGGTTAAACTGCTTGAGATAATTGGTTGGCAGTATCAAAACTGAGCCTATCCATATCACATAATGCAGAAGTGTACATCAGAAATGGATCACATATTGGAACCGAAAGATATGTGTAAGGTATTCATAGACTCATCATAACGCTGCCACATGGAAATAACCCTGATGTCCATTAGCAGTAGAATGGGTGATTAAACTGTAGTCACACAATAGAGTATTCAAGAGAAGTTGTTCTCAACGCATGGATGAGGGTCAGGGGCACCAGGCTTACCTGTGAACCCGTGAGAGGCGTAAATTCTTGGGTCCCACTTTAGATTTAATGAATCAAAAACTCTGGGGCTGGGGCTCAGCACTACTTCAACAAACTCTTCTGATGACTCTGAAGCATGTTAAAGACTGAGAACAGAATTTCTCCCTGTTAAATTTCATTTGTCCAGAGACAAAAATGAATGAATTATAGCTGTGTATGGAAGTCTCATGAACACACACTGCTGTTGAGGATTCTCATGCTTCCCTTGATGCAGCCAGCAGGAAATCATAGTGGAGTGACTCCTCCATGAATGGAGAAAGTTCCACAGTGTGATGGCCTTTATCCAGTTAGCCCCAGCCTGTGGCCAAAGTTTCATGGCAGAGAGCAGCAGATGCACTCATAGAAGTCACTAAAGGGTCCCAGTGATGAAGGTCCTTTTGAGAAATATACAGACTCTGGCATGAAGTCCAAGGTCAAGGCTGGACCTGAGGCTGGAGCCCTTGATCCGTGGCCTTCGGGACTTGGCCGTGGTGAGGAGAAAAGGCTCTGGTGATGAAAGTTCCCAAGACCCCCTTGGGAGCCTGGTGCAGGCCAAGGCTCTGGGGAATGCGCAGGTGTACCCTGGCTCCATGTTTCCACCCTTTCCTTGGTCATAGCTGTTATCACCGCGGCCATGCCCATTTGAGCTGAGGCACACCTCTTGGAGAATTTCTAGAGCTCTGGTTGTATTTCTTTACTCTAGAAAATGTGTGCTGTGCTGTTTCCTCCATAACAACTCCCTTTACTCACACCTGTTTTCACCAAGTATCCCCTACATTTATTTATTTATTTATTTTAACAATCTGGATATAAAACCAAAATGTCACAAGGTATAAAAACAGTTCTGATTAAAGCATTAAGTATCTCAGTGTCTCCTGGCCAAAGGGCAGATTATGACTCTAAAATAAATGTCATTGAACTTGTCCATATATTTTTTCTTTTAATTAATCAATCTATTTTTTGTATTTTTAAGGAAGGGTCTACAGGGTGTTCAGGTCCTCACTACTAGATTGGACTCATAGTGATCCATCTGTGTTCAGCCTCCCCAGAGCTGGGATTACAGGTGCGCACCACCACATCCAGTCTCAACTGCTGTCTTTGTGTGCCCCAGGGGCTGGGCCCGCATGTTAGGCCCAGAAATTGAACTCCTGGCCCCTGCATCTGCCTAAGCAGGTGCTTTAGTCCGCTGAGCTATTTGGCTGGCCCTGTCCATACATTTCTTTCTTTTTTTTTTATTTTTTGGTGGTACCTGGAATTAAACTCATGACCTCACACTTGCCAGGTAGGTGCTGTCCTGCTGAGCTATGTCCTTTGCCCTGTCCATATATTGGAATTCAAACACCTTCACTGCACTGTTGACTCCCACACTTGTGGCTCTAACCCTCCATCAAGCTCTTCTCTGAGTTCCAAATGTGTACTATACAATTTCCCACTTGATACTTCGCTGGATCCAGATTTATCCTCCCTTGTTGCTTTCTTACTCTGTCCACCTTGTGAACCTGCTCCTTCTCTGGTCTTTTCCATCTCAGGCAATGGCATCACCACTGAGCCAAGACCTAAGGCACAGAGCCCTGCTTGGTGCCTTTGGTGTCTTCATTTCTCACATCCAATCTACCAGCACATTATTCTGGTCTTTCTTTGACATTGTTTTTTTCTAACCACCTCACTTCCTCTACTCTTTCTTCCCCAAACCCATCTGTAGTCATCTCTCATTTAAATTTCTGCACAAACTCCCTAATAGGCCTTTCCCCACACTCGCCTCTTTCAGTCCATTCTGCAGACAGCATCCAGAGTGATATTTTGCAATGTATAACTCATGTAACTTAAATACCTTGTGAGAACCATGCTATGGCTTCCCATTGCTTCCCAAGTTTCGAATAAGGTGCACCCACAAGGACACGCTGCAGACCCTGCTTACTTTGTCGGTGTAGTCTGCTGTTCCTCTATCCTTCATCCATGATACTCTAGCTGTGCTTGCTTCATGCTCTGTCCCAAGCAGGACACACTTCCTCCTATCTTGATTCTTGTTTCTTCCTGGAAGAATCTGTCTCCCCATGACCACATGTCTCCTGCTTCTCATCACTTGTTTTTCTGCATAGATGTCACCCCCTCAGGGACTTCTTTAAGTATTTTCTCTAAAATATCACCTCTTTCCTGTCTTTGCTCTATTCTCTTATTATATATTAGTTTTTCCTGACAGGAACCACTTGACCTTGGATAATTATATTACTGAGTGTCTGACTGAAAGATGTTGAAGGTGTTGGCAAGAAAATAAAGCAAGGGAAGAAATTCAAGTAACAGAAAACTTGGCTGAAATCACATTCCTTTAATAAAATATCTCAAAGTCAACTATGAAGCAGCCACTACACAAAGTCTCAGAGTTAGAGAGGTGAACTAGTTTAGGGAATCTTGGGAGCATAGGGCATGGTATGTCTTGGGAGCATGGGGGAGGGGGAGACAATAGAGAAAATTTCAAAATTTGATGGGTGATTATATTTGAAAAAGACACGACAGTTCTAGAATTAACTCCTAGGTTTCTGGCATGAGCAAACAGCAGAGCCATCAAGCCCTGATTGGAGAGAATGAAGACTGGTCTCTCGTAGCTCCTGCTGCTGTCAGGAGCTTCGTGGGTAGAATTGTGGTGATCAAATGCCAACAGTGGTTGTGTGCAGACATAGAAGATGACCAGGAAACTCAGTGGGGTGCGATAGGTGGCAGGAAAGCTTGTGGTCATTATTGGACCCTAAACAGGAGAGCAGCAGACTTCTATAGAAGGGCCTGAATTATTTGGATTCTTTTTGGATAAAGTCTTTTTGGGCTTTCTGTGCTCTGAGTCATTGTATTCCTTCTCTATTTGCATTTGTCAGCAGTGCCACCTAGAATATAGGCGCCTACTCCACCCTCCTAGAGTCAGAGAGCTATAGCTGAGCTGATCCACTAAAATACAGCAGGGCCCATATTCTGGAGTTTGGCTATCTCTCCTTTCAAGCTATAGTTGTTTGCTCAGTTTCACCAACTGCTTATGCTTTCTGTCAATTAGTTTCTGGAAGCTAACAGGCTTCCTATTTATGGAGTTCTGGTTATGGAAGGAGGTAGCCTGCTTGTTCTGGGCATGTGCACACAGTTGGTCCACACAGACCCCAGTTTCTAAGTCTTTCCAGTACAGCTGCCCTACTGTGAGTGCACGGTGGGAAACTAGGCCATGATGCAAATTCTAAGCATGAGCAATCAACCCCAACTTTCACATTATTTCTACAAAAATAGGCAAATTGGAGAAATAACTTCAATGCAGAACTCAGGATGATGTGATGGCTCTTTCCGCAAACAAAGCTTTGCTTGGAACGCAGTGGCCATCGTGGGTAATGATCTGAGTCAAAAGTTTTTTTTTTTTTATGACATGCGAGCAAAAAATTTCATGTCTTAACCAAGATGATATTGTAATGTTTCAGGAAATATTTGAATGTGCTCTTCAAGGCAGCAGAAAATCTGAGAGAGTAAGGACGGAGGGAGAGAGGGAGAGAAAGAGAAAGAGAGGGAAGGAAGGAGAGACAATTAGATGCTTTTATACACATTTATAGTCTTGTTTCATAAAGAAAAAAAATGTTTACTGCTGGCTAAGAATGTGAATTGCCAGGATTCTAAATATCTATTTCTTTGCCTTGTCAAGTTTTCATATTCAGAATGTTGCATCTCAAGCCATAAAGACTATATGGTAGCCAATGTCTTCAGATTGTTCTAGATTTCTGCTTCCACTGATGCTTAGGGTTGGGTGGACCTCCTTTACTTATACACTCATAACAAATGGTGGAGGATCTTGAGGCTGATGCAGCTATAGAGAAAGACATACTGTCCATGAATATAGGCTGTATACATCATTCTTTTTTAATGTATTTGGTACAGGGTCTCATTACACAGCTCGGAATTGTAATGATCTTCCTGTTTTCAGCCTCCTCAGTGCTGGGATTATAGATGCACACCCCCACACCCAGTTTTGGTGGCTGGCTCAGTGTGCCTGGGGGCAGGGCTAGTACAGCATGTGGTGCCAGTGATTAAACTCTTGTCCCTGGGCTTGCCTAAGCAGGCACTTAGTCTGCTGAGCTATCTCGCCGGCCCCAGGCTGTATACATCATTCTAAATGTTTTTGTTTATTAGAAAACAATTTAAAGTAGAATAAAAATTAGAGGAATGTGGCTTTAAAGCTCAAAATTAGTTACCTTGGATTCATTAAATTATGGAGAACTTACTTAGTTTCAAAAGTATTAGCATCATGCTTTTCTGGAAGGGGTCCTTCAGAGCTCCACAGGAATGGATAAAGGGGAAATATTGGGCAGAAGGAAGGAAGAATGAAGGAAAAAGAAAAACAGTTCATAGTGGTTTCTTGATAATTTTTTTTTAAAAAATAATACATGGACATTTATGAAGTTCTTGAAATAAACAGTTTTGTATTGAAATTTAGAAAATGTTGCATACTATATCGCCCTTTTGGACATTTCAGGGTACTTTCACTAGAGTCGTACATTGATGTCACACCATCTAGGTGTGAATTCTTTCAATCACTCCTAGGCACTACGGCTTTTCGCCAGAGCTCTGCGGCTCTTGGGAACAGCACAAGATGCCAGACAAGGCTGAGACATAGCTTCATGTGAAAGTCATCAAAGACAGACAGAGCTGGATACCAAAAAGTGGTAAGGACAGATTTAATCTTCAATACACTGTTGTAGCAGGCAAAGGAGTCCAGTGTGAGCTGAACTGAACTCCTATTAGCAGAAGTGACTGGGCATTTAGAGAGAGAGTGAGGGGTTAGGGAAGAGGTGCCTTGAGTCCTAATCAGAGGTAAAAATCGTGGAAAGCAGGATGGGATTGAGTTTGGTCCACTTGAAACCCATCTGTTTGTTAACCCCTGCTTGTAGACGTTAGGGTCTTACCCTCCCTCCCCCAGAAGATGAGAGAAAGAGCCCACTCTCAGGTAACTGCTGGGGAAAAAAAAACAATGCTTTTGGGAGCCTCAAGCTTTCTCAGGCAGGCACTCCAGGGTCATGGCAGAGGTGTAGCACGGAGCCCTCAGAAGTTACAGCAGGGTTTGTGCAAGTCTTCACAGTCTAAGACAGAGGCCTCACCCAGAAAGGGCTCAGAGCAGCCTGCATTTGGTCATGGAGAGAAGCTCACTGATGCCGCCAATCAGAAGTGAGTGGAGAAGCCAGGGACCCACGGTCAGAACCAGAGGATGGCGGACACGCTCTCAGACCCTCCTCTCTAGCGCTTAGTCACCCCTTTAGCATGACAGCTCATCTCTACAAGCCTCGGCTTATCTTCCTGCTTTTAGTCCTGATCGCCCCATGGAAGAAAAACAAAAAAAGAGAGCCTGAGGTAACCAGTGGTAACCATGAATTCCATAATTCTTTTGTTTTTTCCCACTGAAGTTCCCAAAATGACAAATGGGAAACAATGAATTCACATAGCAGGTGAAGATAGTTTTATTTAGATCAAATTAGCAATTCGATTTGCCTAGCAGGAGGGATCCCTAGATACACCCTCCCACCCGCACCACGCGGCCAGCTGTGTGTCAGGCCCACCAGCTCCGCCCACGTCCTTGTGTCCACTGCTGGCCTCTTCTTCTTAAGCAGTGTCCATGCCCGTTACCTTTGCCTAGATCACTTTTGTTGGCCTCTGTGGTGTCCCTGAACTCTCTTTATTCTTCATCCAATAGATATTCCCCAAATAAACCCTATAGAGCACGTCACTCTTCTGCTCAAAGCTTGTGTGATTTCCTCTGTTTTCAGAATCCAGTCCAATCTCTTCAGAGCGGTTTTCAGTTTTCCTCTAGGCCTGGTGCCAACCTATGTTTTACTTTTATATTTCTATCAAACTACTTTCTGAATATATACATATATATATA
>NW_004524578.1:22666232-22675100 GCF_000260255.1 Octodon degus
GTACCCCATGGAATAGTGTTTGATTTTATTCATGTGTGCAAAATTAAATACAAAGAACTGAGAAGTCTTTCTGTTTATAAGAAATGTTAAAACTGGGTATTTTCACTTAGAATAATATCCATTTTATCAGTCTAAGCATACATTTCAATGCAACTATCTTGATTTAAAAGTGAGAGGTCTTTTTTTTTTTTAAGACAAAAAAGGTAAAGCCCAGACAACATAACAATAACATATTAGATTTTCAGCTAGTCTAGTTTTCACTCTTCTAGGAGGGAATGTTTGGTGAGATCAGTTTCTTTGCTTCTAAAATGTCTGAAAAATGATAGGTTTACAATTATCTTACAGTTCTTTGAATTTATGTAACTAATTCCCCTGGAAACCCCTGAAATTTAGAGTTTTAATTTGGCCCATGGACAATTGTTTGTTATTATAAAAATCTCAGAGCCATTATGGTATGAATACATAGCTCTATTTACTACACAATTATATATTATAAAAACATCATTCCTAGTTTTATCTTCACGAAGTCTCAAGTTAGAACAATTTGAGATACCATTTTGATGTAAGTAAAGATAGATTTTAATTAAAGTCCATTTAGCAAAAGCTACAAATTCCTTTTTTGCATTATGGCAGTGGGAAAGCTTTAATTGAAAGCAGAGCAGCAGATGTGTCCCACACGCAGCATACGTAGGTCTTGCTGTGTTTTTAGCATGTGATTTGAGGCTGAGGTACCAGGCTTCAGAGAACAATACATAATTCATCACCACCGTCATCCCCACAGAACAGCCTCGCTGAAGCTTTTCCTTGGGCTTGGGGCTGTCTTGGCAGTTTGAGGACTTTGGTGAGCAGATTGAGTGATAATTTTAGGCTTCTAAAATCAGTCTGTGTCCCCTCAGTCACATGATGTCATAAGCAGCTGGTGTTGCCTTGGCAACTTTACAGAATAAAAGTGCTGCTTTTGGTAAAACTTGGGGTCATGTGACCTAGCTCTGTAGCTGGGGAAGACGATATAAAATTATTACTTACTTACTTCTTTACCCAAACAAACCCAGATTCGCATAAAAGAAAAACAAACCCGGAACCCGAAGTCCCATGTGAATTAATTACTGGCCTTGCCATCCTCTGCTAGCCAAGTTTGCTTGACTTTGTAATTTCCACATGTTCCACTCCCTGAAATACTTTCAGACTCATCTCCTCCTTTTCCTGGTCCTCCCCACAGGCCAGGGAAGCACTCTGGTGGCTAAAAAGTTCAGCCAGGAGAAGTGACAAAGCAAATCACCTCATAGAATTTTCATGACCTGACCTTTTGTCCATGCTCCTGGGGCTCCGTGTCTGTGGACCTCAATTATGGTCATCAGTTCACTGTGATTTAGGGAGGCCCAGACCCAGCTCCTGGGACAGATCTCTCTTCTGTGATGTGGGCCCGGTGTCAGAAAATCATGTTGTCCTTCAGCAAATAGCTAAGTTAGTCATAGACCAAATGCAAGTAGTCAACAGGAATTGTTTAGATATCCACTTTACATAGATGTTTAAAATGATGAAATTGCTTTGTGTTTGGTTTTTGCTGTGGTTGTAAATAAATAAAAACAGAGGCTACCACTGTGAACATTTTGAAAATTTTTTCCATGTTTGAAGATATTTCCATATAAACACATTGTAATATACATGCATTTCAATATTAAAAATTATAAACTAAATACATATATCGACCTAGGTAGGGAAAGTCATTGTTCCTTATTCACAGAGCACCCATTACTCCGCTGCTTCTAAAAATGTGTATATCTTTAGTACTTCCCTGTCTTATAAAACAAATAAGGTGGCTTAGACTTTTTAATGATTCTCATTATTCATTATTAACCACTTCCATGTTGGTTGGCTTTTCTAATATTATGATATTATGAATAATATGCTGCTATAAATAACATTATAAGTAATATGGGAAGAATATTTCCATTTAAGGGAATGTTAGGTGTGAGAAAATAGCATTCAAATTTGTATTCAAGTAACATGGAAGATGTTACTTTCCCAGAAAAATTTTATCATTTATTCCCTCTCCAGCAATAGATGAAAATGTCAGTTTCAACATGTTCTTGTGTGCTTTGAATCATATCAGAATTGGAAAGAAATAGTTTAGGGCTGGGGAGATAGCTTGGTAGTCTAAGCACCTTCCTGGCAGGACAGGTCCCGTGCCACTTTATGCTGTGCCACTTGTATGCTGTGCCTGTCCAGGAAACCTGGGTGTGCTGTGTGGGCCACTGAAAACCAGGCAAAATCCCAGTGCTGGGGAGGCTGAGACAGGAGGATCACTATGAGTCTAAGCTATGTAGTGAGACCCTATACCAAATAAATAAATAAATAAATAAATAAATAAATAAATAAATAAATGACTTTATTTTTTTTAAAGAAAGAATTTAATATCTGGTAACCAAATCTTGGGTTCTAATCCCATTCTCCAAGTAAAAGGAGCCAGGGCTGCTGAGAGAGGTGGCTGGCCCTGCCCCTGGTGCAGTGAACATAGAAAATTAGGCTGGAGCATTTTGCAGTACAAGAGAATAAAGCCACCAAAACAGAGGTGGAGATGTCAGAGAGTCATAGGAGGGACCTAAAAGAGCTCCCAGTGTCAAAATCAGAACAATTGAGACACAGAATACAGCAGCATTAGATTATAACCTAAATTATGCCACAAATACCCATGAATCCAAACTGATATAAATAATGATTGAATTAATAAATAGATGAGAATAGATAAATTTTTCATGCAGTGACTTTCAAGTAATTTATGTATCCACTTTATCTGGGAGCTCTGGATCATAACTTCCCGCTCTTTAAGTGGGAACTCTATGTGGTGACTCATTTCTAAAGAGCACGATGCAGAAATGGGAGTGTATATGCTCTTTCTGCTGCTGGGACAAAACACTGGAAACCTGCAATTGACAGGAAGAGAGGTTTATTTTAGCTCATGGTTTCAGAGGTTCATGGCCAGCGGGCTCCAAGCAGGAACATCTGGAAGGGCATAGCATCCAGGAGTCAGAGAGCAGGGGAAAGCCCTACAGGAGATACACCATCGAAAGCCACCCACTCTCCTGTGCCTTGGCTTCTCCAGCTCGACCCCAACTCTCAGGCGCTCACTCAGCTGTGAGCTCATCGATGGCTTAATCTATCGATGAGGTTGATGCCCTCATACTCCAGTTACCTCTCTGGTGTCTTTTAATCCAAATCAAGTCAACAATCAAGATTACCCATGACAAGTGGAGAAAAGGAACTTGGTAGTGGAAAAACCTGGCAAACACTACTTTAGCCCAATAATCAAGGTCAATCGCCACAGCGCGTGGGCATGCGGATCATGTGTTGTAAAGATATGATGTGATAAAAATGGCACTTTGACACCGAACTCATCATCCTCTCCAAATCCTTTCATCCCAGCTTAAACAGTAGGCAGATCCAAATTAAGAGATGCTCTACAAAATACTTGATCAGTAGTTCTTAAACTGTCAAAGTCATCCAAAAGTTTTAAAAGTCCTTGAAACCATTACAAGAAGGAGCCTTTAATGAGGGATGACAAACGCCTGTAGTGTGGCATCCTTAGCAACACTGAGGGAGCCTGAATGATCAGCGGATTTTACTTATAATGTATCAATATTGCTTCATGAACTGTAACAATTGTACTATACAAATGTAAGAACGGATGTGCCTGGAGAATACAATGTTGAGTGAAATAAACCAGACTCGCAAGCTGAAATACCATATGGTATCTCTCATTTGAGCAAAGAAAAGTACTAAGAGAATAGTAAAGAATGGATAGGAGGAGACAAGGGGATGAATCTCTTGCAAATGGGAAAGGGTTCAAGAGACCACGGGTGAGTGACGAGGGGGAGGAGAAATAACATGAGGAGATTAAGGATGCGCCCTGCGGAGAAACTTAATAACCTCAATGAATGTAAATATCTGATGTCACAAACATGAGATAAAAAATAAGGAAAAGGGGATTAGAGGAGCGGGGATGGAGATGGAGGGAAGAGAAAAGGATTAAAATGAAGGAACAAGATGACTTATGTACATGTGCCCACTCCCCAGGATGACTGCAGATTGCACAGGCTGCTAACATGTACTAACAAAAATTTAAAATGTTTAAAAAAGATATTAATAATCAGGTAAAGTTTTGGTAGCATACATGGGAACTTGAACTCTCGCTGTGATTTCTCTGCCAATCCAAAGATGTTCTAAAATGAGTTAACACAAAGTAATTTGAAGCATTCACTAATTAATTCACCCATCCATTCTCTCCTCTGACACAGTCACTACAGTGAAAGGAAACATAAAATTCTTGTGGCCAAGCTACTTATGTTCAACTGGGGAAAGTAGATAAAAAATAGAAACACATAAATAAAGGCAATTTCAGGCAAAGAGGGTAAAACAGAGTGATATGGTGGAAAAAACCTACACAGAGAAGCCACTCAAGAAAGATGTCACAGAGGAGGCAAATGACAGAAAGGTGCTAGCCATCAAAGCATCAGGGGCAGAAAGAAGTAGGTGGCAAGAGGAGAAAGTCAACAATTCTTTTTTAATTAATTAATTAATTAATTAGTATAGGGTCTTACTATGCAGCTGGGACTCCTAGTGATCCTCCTGTCTCAGCCTCCTCAGCACTGGGATTACAGGTGTGTGTGCCACCACACCCAGTTCTGGTGGCCAGCACGGTGTGCCCAGCATTCTGGGCTGGCATGGCATGTGGTACTTGGGATTGAACGCAGCCGGGTCCTTGGCCTTCTCAGGCAGGAGCTTAGGCCAATGAGCTATCTCCCCAGCCCCAAAATCAGTAATTCTGAGACTACATCATGGTGCTGGAGGGAGTGGGTGGTTAACTATGCTGTGAAGGGTCCATTCTGCAGGATAAGGGAGACCCTGGGGAAGGAGAGAAGGGCACTAGGGGAGAGGAAGTTTCCTGGCAGAGCACCTAAGGGACTTTTTCAGTGGGAATCACAGACAACTCCTGGAGTTTTTCTGTAATTACTGGGTTGGTGAGTTTACCATGTACTGAGATGTTCAACAAAAGCCGATAATTATAGGACCCCACGGACACATTGGACCCCTGAGTCTGAAGGTCAGGGAAGCTCCTTGAGTGAGAGTTTTGAATAAAGGGGATGGCCAGAAGTTGCTCAGGGAAGTGACATAGACAGAGGAGGGAGGGCACAAAACAAAATCCCCGATGTGTTTTTGTAGAAGTTCTGTGGCTTTAAGTCTTGTATTAAGTCTTTAATTCATTTTGAATTCACTTTTGTGTGGAGCATTTTGTATGGATATCCAATTTTCCAGCTCCATTTATTGAAGCCTATCTTTGTCCCATTTGTGTATTAGCTGGTGTGTGTGTGTGTGTGTGTGTGTGTGTGTGTGTGTGTGTTTTCTGGGAGTTTTGTTCTATTTAATTGGCCTATGGATCTGTTTCCCGTTACTCTGCTGTTTGACTATGACAGTCTTGCAACATAATTTGAAAGAAGAAAGCATGACTCCTCTGGCTTTGTTGTTTTCACTCAGCATTTCTGTACTTGGGGTCTGCTGTTGTTCCATATGGACTTTTGGGATCATTGTTATAGTTCTATGAACGATGCCATTGGAATTTTAATAGGAATTTCCTTGAGTGTTGAGGTGTATGAGCATTTTGATGCTTTAAGTGATGTATAAGCCTACAGTGTCCTTCCATTTATTTGTGTCTTCTTCTATTGTGTCTTTCATTAATGTTTTATGGTACAGTAAAGATTTTTTGAGTCATTGATTAAATTATACTCCATTTACAATAGCAACTCCTTGTTGCTATTGTAAATGAGATTATTTTCTTAATTTCATTTTTATCTAGTTCTTTTTGTTTTACAGAAATTCAGCTGATTTTTTACATTTTTTTTTCCTTACTACTACTACTACAACTACAACTACTATTACTACTATTATCATTTGGTATTAGGGATTGAATTCAGGGCCTTCAACCTGAGCTACATTTCTAGCCCATTTTTTAATTTTTAATTGTGAGTCCTGGTCTAGCTAAGTCACTAAATTCCCCGGGCTGTGTTCAAACTTACAATTCTCATGTCTTCGCCTCCCAGAGGGCAGGGATTAGATAGGCCTGTGCCACAAGGCCTGGTTCCTGTACTGATTTTGTATCTCGCAGCTTTACTGAATTAAATTATTAGTTCTCCTCATTTTGTGATAGTCTTGAGAGTACTCTATGAACAGAACTATGTCTTTTGCAAGCAGGGGAAGTTTAATGTCTTTCTTTATAGTTTGGATGTCTTCTGTTTCCTTTTTCTGCCAAACTTCTCTGGCCAGGGCCTCTGGCATTATGTTGAATAGAAATGACAAAAGTAAGAATCCTCTCTTAGTCTCCATTTTAGTGGAAAAACTTTCGGGTTTTTTTTTTTTTATCATTGAGCCAGCTGTGGGCTTGCCATGTATGGATATTACTATGTTGAGGTACATTCCTTCCATATATAGTTTGTTGAGTGTTTTTTATTTATCAGGAAAGTAGTTTGATTTTTACTTGGCGCTTTTCTGCGTCTATTGAGATCCGACTTTTCGCCTTCATTTTGTTAAAGCTGTGCATCGGATTTGTCAATTGTGTCCATTGTCATCCTTTTATCTTGGGTGTAAATCCCACTTGATTATGATGCCGGGCCTATTTAATTCTCTGTCCATTTGGTTTGCTGGGATTTTGTTGCAGATTTTCACATCTGTTGTAATCAGGAATATTGTCCTGAGGATTTCTTTTCTTGTGTTCTTGAGTTGTGATCACGTAATCCTGGCCTCGTGAAATGAGATTCAAAGTGCTCCTTCCTTGATTTTTTGGGAAGAGTTTGAGAAGAATTATTCTTTAAATGCTAGGTAAAATTTGTCTGTGAAGCCAAAAGTTCCTGGGAATTTTTTGAGGTTTTTTTTTTTTTTTTTTTTTTTTTAAGAGGAGATTTTGGGTCACTGGCTCAGTGTCCTCTGTTATTCACTTTTTCATTTGGAATATTTTAAAAAAATCTTTTGGGGTCAACAAAAGGGCATCTTTCACTATCTTAATACCTAAATAATATTCCATGATGTGGGTGATCTGATTACTTTATGGAACTTATATCTGAACATTCAAATTACAGCCTTTACTTTCAATGATGTGCATTACTACATATTATTTTCTTATAATCATGTCCTAAAATTCAGATACATGGGACAGAGATTATACTTTTAGAAATTTTGACATATTTCAAAAACAAAGTGCCTTTAAAAAGGTTTTAACAACAGATTCTCTCCCTAGCTGTGTGCAAGACTATTTTTCCTCACATTTTTACCAGCAATAGATGCTTATTCAATTATGCCACTATCATCATAAAGGATAGCTGGTGAATTTATTTTTTCTTTTAATTTGCTTTATCACTGGTAAAATTTAGAAACTTTTGTGTGTGCGGTACTGTTTTACAATATTATTTGTATTTCTTTTCAGTGTTTATTTTAGCTTTCCTATGCACTGCAAAAGTTTGCTTGTTGTCCATCTTTTTAATTTTTTTTTTTTTTTTCGGAGTTGGGGATTGAACTCAGGCCCTTGCGCTTGCCAGGGAAGCACTTATTCAACTGAGCTATCTCCCTGGCCACTCATCTTTTTAATTTTATTTGTAGATTTTTTTTTCTTTAATGTGAGAAAGTCTTACCATTTCCGTGTTCAAATCTCGCCCTTAGCCATCAGGCCTTTAAAGGGCCGTTCTGCCCCAAGATTGCATTAATGACAAATAATGCAGTGTTCTATCATGTCATTTTAGGTTTTTATATTGTTTTTAAAGTTATATCTTTTCAAAGGCTTACATCATTTTTAATCTTTTGTATTCAAAAGAAGGATTGATTATCTGCATTAAAATGTATATCATTAAGGGTACTTAAAGTTGTTTTTTCGCACTTTGCTATAAAATATCTTTTCCTCTTTATTTTTATTGTGGTAACTTTTGTTCTCTCATTTGGTCTCTTTTGTGATTTTCCAAAATTCAAAATCTCAGAAGGCTTTTCAAAGTTCTTTGAGTTGGCTTGCGAATGCAGTTTGATGCTTACCCTCCCGGTGGAAGCTGATCCATGTGCCCTGCACACCTTCACCGCCTCTTTGCATATTCCCCTCCCCCTGTCCCTACCCCTCCCTCTCTTGATCTCCTTCCCATCCTAGAATGATTTCTCTCTCTGCTTCCTGTTAGCTACTGTTGATTTTGCTCTTTATTTTTACTCTGGGTTTCTCGCGCAAAAGAAACCACAGGATATTTAAGCTCAGGTGTCTGATTTATTTCTCTTGACGTTACAGGCTCAAGATGCATCCATTTTCCTATAAATGACTCAAGGTTTTCTTTCTTCATGGCAGAGTGGTACTCCACGGTATCTAAGTACCACGTTTTCCTTATTCATCTGTTCATAGACATATGGACCATTTTCCAAGATGAAGCTATTATGAATTGCATTACTATAAACATGGGTGTGTGTACATTTCTGTAATATTATGCCTTTATCTCTTCTAGGAAGATACGTCAAATGAGAATTCTGGGTCAAATGGAATTTAAGACTTTAGCTTTTTGAGGAATCTTCATATGATTTCTATCCTGGCTGTACTTACGTACAGTCTCACCAACAATGAAGAAGGGTTCTTTCTTCCTATAGTCACTGCAGCATTTGTTATTGCTAGATTTGATGATGCTCATTTTTTCTACATGAGGTGGAATTTCAGTATTGTTTTTTAATTTGCACTTCTCCAATGGTCAGTGATGTTACACCTTTCTTCATGTATTTATTGGCCACTTGTGCTTCTTTGAAGTAACTATTCGTTTAGCATGTCTATTTTTTGATTGGGTCTTTTACTCTGAGTGGTCT
>NW_004524578.1:22675775-22677168 GCF_000260255.1 Octodon degus
CGATTTGATTTGAAACTGTCTCATTGCTATCTGTTTATCAATAAAATTTTGAAAAAAAAATAAAGTTCTTCATATGTTCTAGATGTGAATCTCCACCTGAGGAATCAGTGGCAAAATTTTTTTCCATCCTGTGGGCTGTATTTTCACTCTGTTGTTTATTTTTCTTGTTGTGCAGAGTTTTAATTGAGTATGATCTCATTTGTTGATTCTTGGAACTATTTGCTGTACCACTGGGATTCTGTTCAGAAAGGCCTTGTCTGCACCCAGGACTTCAAAAGTTTTACATATTTTACCTTCGAGCAGGTTAAGTGTTTCTAGGTGAATGCTTAGTTCTTTGATAACTTTTTATTTTAATGCAGTTCATGGTGAGAGACATGGATTCAGTCTTCTGCATGTGGAGAACCAGTTTTCCTAGCACCAGTTACTAAAGAGGCTATCTTTTTCTTCCAGTGTGTTTTTGGTCTGTTTGTTAAAGACTAAACAGTTGAATGCTCTTGGAGTCATTTCTGCATCGTGTGTTCTGTTTTACTGACTTTCGCGTCTGTTTCTGCGCCAGTGCTCTGCTGTTTTCATCACAATAGCTTTGTAATATCATCTCGAGTCCGGCATCGTGATGCCCCTTTCTTTGCTCTCTTTTACTCAGGATTGATTTTGCTCTTCTAGTTTCATATGAACTATATAATTACCTTCTCCAGTTCTGGGAAGAATGCTGCTGGAATTTTAATGGGGATTGTGTTAGTTCTGTACGCATATCCATTTTGGTAGTATGGTCATTTTGACAATATTAGTTTAGCTCTCTAAGAATAGGGATGGGTTTCCATTTTCTGAGGTCCTCTTCAATTTAAGAAGAAATGTTTAAAGGCTTAAAATTCAGAGAATCAATTTGTTATCACCAAACAGTCATTCAACCTAATGTTGTTTTCTGTAAGCTTAAGTTCCTTTCCTTATTAAGTAGTTTCTTTCTTCTTTTCATTTTTTGAGACAGGGTCTTGCTCTTAAACTTACTATGTGTCCCAGGCTGGCCTTGAACTCACTGTGATCATCCTACCTCAGCCTCCCAAGTTCTGGGATTACAGGTGTGTGCCACCACACATGGTCAGATTTTTTTTTTTTCATTTATGTATTGGGCATAGGGTCTAACTACAAAGTTCAGACTCATAGTGATCCTCCTGTTATCAGCCTCCCCAGTGCTGGGATTACAGACATGAGCCACCACACCTGGACTCTGTCACTGGCCCAGTGTGCCCCAGGGGAGGGGCCAGTGCAGCATGTGGGACTGGAGAACCAACCGTGGTCCCTGCGCTTGCCAAAGCAGGCACTTAGTCCACTGAGCTATCTTGCCAGCCCTTCATTATTTTTATATTGCTTGAAAATGTCTGTAAAATTGCATTTT
>NW_004524578.1:22678633-22681562 GCF_000260255.1 Octodon degus
GACAGTATTTTACATTTTTGCAAATTTAAGGGGGACTATATAAAAATAGCCAGTTTCTTATGGCTGCCTCTCCACCCATTTTGCTGCTGTGCTGTTTTGAGTGAAGTACCAGAGGAGACCCAAATGTCCTAAAGCTATGTAATTAGCAAAGAAAGAGGTATTTTAAAAACCTTTTTGGATGTTCTTGTGTATTTTTCTTTGATATGGCATCAAAAGTTGGCAAGCAATAGTCCTTTTAAGGTGAGGTTTGGTGTGGACCATGAAGCAGTATCAAGGATCTATGGGGCCTAAAATCCATGTTGGGTTCAACCTGCATTGCGCTGAAATCCACTAACCTTCCTTGCATTTCCTTTTCTTCCTTGCATTTTGAGTGCATCCTCAATAAAGCCATGTATCACTCATCTGGAAAATAAACCAAACATTGACACCTTATACCATATCTTAAAAATCACATTTGGTAACACTGTCACTGTTTTCACCAGAAAAGATGTCATGTATTAGAAAACTATACAATTCACGGTGGCAGATATACATTTACCAAAATTTTGATTTTCTGCTTGAAGCCCAACTTCTATAACTGGCAAAAAAAAAAATGTGCTCCTGAAGAGATGGGTGCACTCTGCTCATTTCTGAGAGGAATGTCTGCTAGGGCTCCACATCTGGCCAACGAGTGCACTGTCAGCTCGTCCTGCAGCAGAAAGGTTGTCCCATGCAAGAGTGTCTGGCCCCACTGGTACTCTTTAGCAGAACTGTTGTTCATAGCTAGGTGTCACAGGGTCCTGTGGCTGTTTACTGGAAATGGGTACAAACTATTCCCCCACCTGCAATTTATCAGCTTTACCTGCAACTAAAAAATTCCTGTGTCACGTTGCTTCTGTAGGTCAGGCAATGTCAGAGGCTGGCCTAGCTGGGTGCTTCCAGTTTAGAAAATGTGTCATGAAGTGGTAGCCAAGAGATTAGACTGGGCTGCAGTTCCCCAAGGCTTGACTGGGGCAGGCAGATTCACTTAGTTTATTGAGTTCTTTATTTTTCTTAATTTTTAAAAATATATTTAGTAGAGGGTCTATAGGGTCTCACTACACAGAATGGACTCAAAGTGATCCTCCTGTTTCCAGCCGCCCAAGCACTGGGATTATAGGCACGCACCACCATACCCAGTCTCAGCGCACCCTGGGGGCAGGGCTGGCACAGCAGTCTGGGGATTGAACCCCCACTCCTACATCTGCTTGAGCAGGTGCTTTAATCCACTGAGCTATCTGGCTGGCCCTTTATTTTTCCTCATTAAAAAAAAAATTAATGTCTATTTTCTGTGCATAATTATTTCACTCCTCATGGGATGTTGTCACATGTATATAACACATAATTCTTGTTTCATCCCTTCCTACCATCTTTCCATCTTTTGGTCGTCTTTCCACCTGAAAAAGATCTATCCATTTTGCATGAGCTATGCTCTATTTCGACTTCGGGTTTTTCACAGGAGAGAAACCACGCAACATGTAAGCTTCTATATCTCATTTGTGATCTCAACATGCATCTCTGCCTACAAAGGCCTCAAGTTTATCCTCCTTTAAGGCTGAGCAGAAGTACATTGTGTTGAAATACTACAGGCTTTTCCAGGTTTATCACATACTTGTCAAGACAGCCCAGGTTGTTGGTAGCACATCTCAGTTCCCACTCTGGGACTCTCCACGGGGCTTCGTAAGTGTCTCATTGGCGTTGATCCTTCTTCTCAGCGTGAGGGATCCAAAGGACCAAGGTAAAAGGCATGACATCTCTTATACCTTAGCCTGGGAAGCCTCACACCCTTCCTCCTGCAGTATCCTCCTGGTTACCATTATGGTTTATAACTAGATGTCCCCCCACCAGAGCCTTATGTGCTCATAGGCAGGGCTTTTAGGAGGTAATTGGATTGTGGAGGTGCTGTGTTCATGGGTGGGTTAAGCTACTGATGAGTTCATCACTGAATGTGCTGTGAAGAGGCGAGATCTGATCAGCAGAGGTAGGTCTGCAGGGCTGCGACCTGGAAGGGTACCCCGCCCCCACTTCTCCCTTCTCTCTGTGCCACCAGCAGGTGAGCCGATCTCTTCTACTCTCTGCCAGGCCCTTGGATTCAGCCAGCCATGGTCTGAAAATTTTACAAACTATGAGTCAAAATTAACTCCTTTAGTTGTGGATATTGGGCATTTTGTCTCAGCCATGAGAAATAACTGAGACAGTTACACAAGTTGTTCCTCGTCAGTATGGGAAGACGACTGGAAAGTATGAATACTAAGAGAAGAGAATGTTGGAGAGTTCTTGGAGGCTGGATACCACAGTGTCACTCAGAGAAAAAGGGTCAACTCTGCAAAGGCTGAGATGCTATACAATTAATACTCTAACTGTTTAATCAAGGCCTTCAGTGAAAATGGAGCATTTTAGAAAACACAAGCATACAAAGATACTGATTCATTATGGTGCTGGTGCTTTGACTCAAGCTCAGGCTCTAGAGTCCCACCCACTTTTGCTTTTGTGCTACAACTGGGAGTACTGCACAGTGAAAAAAGTGTAACAGTGTTATTATGAAAATGTTTTGACTTTGAGGTCATTCTGAAAGTGGCATGCAATTCCTGAAGATTAGTAGAACACTTATTGAGAATTATGGATCCAAGGAGAATCCACTTTTATTATATTCTAGATTATTATTTTCATATCTATTATGGCATGTTGCTTCAGGGTCTCAAAGTCTTTTTAGGAATTTCAGTGTATACGTAATGACAATGTCTAGTTATATTTTTATCTTTTATCATTTTATTCTACCACTTTCTATTAAGTTTAAAATGATTTTATAGTTATTTTCCACATTCCCGATTCGATTTTGGAAATCATCAGCTTGGCATTTCCTATGCTCAGTAAGGATTTTTGCACCATTTGTGTATTTTTTGACCCAGTC
>NW_004524578.1:22681892-22683181 GCF_000260255.1 Octodon degus
AAAATGAAATATAAAAAGTAAAGCCATATTAATATGCTGAGCTGTAAAAGGCTCAAGTCAACAACTTCAGACACTGACAGTCTTACAGAAAACCCACTACTATTATGAACTATCAGGCTATATTGGGACATTTTGATGAATTCATGTACCTACAGTATTTAAATGACAATGAAATGCCCTTCTCTGAGAAAACTAACCAAAAAAGGGGGATACAAATGAATGACCATTTGGTATCTGTATACTCAAAATAGTCAGGGTAGATATACAGCTCCATTCACTTAATTCAGTGAATAGAGAGGTTTGTTCTAATAGTGTCTGAGACAGGATATCAGGTCTGCCTCTTGTACAATGAATAACCACTAAGACAACAATAGTCAATGTATTAATTTTTGAAAATATGCTAGTAATAGGTTGTGAAACTGTCTCATTGCTATTTGCTTGTCAATAAAAGTATTTTTTTTTTAAAAAAGAAAGAAACACAGTCCTCTACATTCTCTGATTGCCGAGCATAGGCGGCTTGCACCAAATCCCAAGTCCAATGCGGCCTTTTGGATCCTTCCTCTCTTTGGTGCTGGGGGTGCTCTTTGGTGCTGTGCTTGTGGTCAGCACTCTAATGTCCTTCCTAAAAATATAACTTTACCTCTGTCCAACTGTAGATTGGTACAGACCCTGTCTGTTTGAATCAGATAGTGAGAAGAAAACCCTGTCACATCTGTACTTCTTCCTTTTAAGGGGTCGGCCAATTTGTGAGTTAAGACCCAGCCTCCTCCGAGGTGAGGGTGGCAATGTTTTCTGCAGGTCTCTTACCTCTGCTGTGCAGTTAGGGGCCCCTTTGAGATTCTGTTTCTGGCATGACTCTTAGGACTTGGCTTTTGATGTTCTGGAGTTCTATGTTTCTTTATAAAGACTATAGTAGGAATGAAACTACATAGTACCAAAGTTTCCTTTTGCAAGAAAGTTTTATTGATTAGTAGGGGTGATTTGGATGATAAAAACAGCATGAGTATAGCACTTTTTATGATTTAAAGTTCATTATTATCATTTGAAATTGTTCACGTGTACAGCATGATACTTTGGTACCTGGTTACAATATTTAGCTTCCATGCCAGGTTTATTTCACGTACCCAACCTCATTCTTTCCATGTCCCCTTTTGTCCCTCTCTCTTTCTCTTCCCTACAAGTCTTGATCTCCTTCTCATTTGGAAAGGATTTACTCCCTGTCTTCTATTCTTTTACTTATTGTCCTAGTTATTTTTCTTGTTGCTAAGACAAAATACCTGACACTAAGA
>NW_004524578.1:22686137-22707105 GCF_000260255.1 Octodon degus
TAAATGTTAAAAAAAGAAACTATCTCATTGATATTTGTTTCTCAATAAAATAAAATAAGGTTTCAGCTCATGTTTAGCTGGCTCCAAGGCAGGGTGGGATGGGAGGAATGAATTGCAGAAGAGAAGCAGTTTAAAGCATGCAGAACACAGCAAAAGCAAGCGAATGACCCACCACAGGTGAGAACAGCAGCTTTCTTCTGTCTTTTTCATAGTCTTCCCAGGCTATCTATCCTAGGGCAGTGCCACACCAATTGGTGGACTATTTTAGTAACCACACACCCTTCACCCCAGCATTGCACAGTCTAGATGTAGTCACCTCTGAAAAAACCTCCTCTGTGATCCCACGAGGCTTTGTGGGGACATCTAGACACAGTCATAGCTCTTAAACTTGGCGTTTTCATAAAAGAAACTATCCAATGGTTAGGCTTCTGTGTCTGATTTATTTCACTTAACAACATTGTCTCAAACTGTATCCATGTCTCCACAAATGACTCCAGTTGATTCTTCTTTATGACAAAGTAGTATCTCATCGTGTATAAGCACCATATTCCCTGCATCTGTTCATCTGTTGGTGACCATATAGACCACTAAAGGGATTTAGCTACTATCAGTTGAGCTGCTATGAACATGGGTACGCATGTACCGCCGTATGATATCTCTGAACTCTTTTGGAAGACTACCTAGAAATGGAATAGCTGGGCTGAGTGGAATGTCTAGCTTTAGTTGACTGAGAAAGCTCCATACTGATTTCCATAGTGATTGTGCTTGTTTACCTTCCCAGCGTTGGGGAACTTTTGTATAAATCTTTTCTTAAAAAGTCCTACTCAGTTGTGAACATGACAATTGTTTCCTGGAACAATTTATTTTAGGAAATTTTGGTGAGGGAGGATCAGATCTGTATTTCAGGCTAGTAAGAGATTTCTCCCTTGTTTTGAATTAGCCAGTAGGGTGGTTTTTTTTGTTTTTTTGGTTTTTTTTCATGTGGATGAATTCTTTTAGGATTCAAATTTCTATTTTGTCAACAGAACTTGGCAGACATAGAGCTGCTTATATTGTAGATTGTTATTCCTCAGCAATAAATTATTTCCTGAAAATATGGGTGTGTGTGTGTGTGTGTGTGTGTGTGTGTGTGTGCATGTGTGTGTATGCATGCATTTTCGTGTGTGTATGTGTGTGTGTGTGTGTTTGTGTGGTTGTATGTGCAAACTCTGGATTTCCTAGTTATGTTTAAACTATCTTTGTTCTTTTAGGGGCTAATTTAAAGGCATAAAAGCCACAGGATTGTTATTCTGCCACTTAAGAAGCAGATATCTAGATATGCTTTATTATATCAGGATCTTTTCTCTTTTATGAGCTGGAGGGTAGGGGTCATGTTTAGGGCACTGCTGTGGTCATGCTTTGCTTTGCATGTCATATCTACACTAGTAAGATTTTGTTTTATGATTGTATAAATACAGAGTGTACATGGAGCTATTTAAGTAACCTTTTGTATTAGCTGATGACTTCAGGGTTACTTGGGAGAATCATAAATTGTCTTTAAATAAGTAAATCTTTCCTATTACTTGCTCATATTATGGTACCTAGAAGTAGTCACCCAGACACAGCTTCCTTGCAAATCCATTTCTTTTTTTGAGGTGGATCTTGCTTTGCATTTCAGACCAGCCTTATGCTCACTTTTGTAACCTCCAGGCTGGTCTTGAACTCACAGTGATCCTCCTGTATCAATCTCCCGAGTGCTGAGTTTACAGTCTGCAGTTTGGCAATTCCATTTCTGAGATTTAGAGGTGATGCAACAGTAAGCAGGAACACCGAAATGACACCCAGGATTTGGAGGCAGATTTATTTATGTCGATGGACACTGATCGGGATCATTCCCAGAACATCAGGACCTGATGTCTGGTGGTCTAGGGCTTATATGGGATAAGCAAGCAGGAAGTACAGAGGCAGAATGACTTGTCAGTTGGGGACTGGTTCTTATAACATGCATCATAGTGACTAGTTACACATCACAGTGACCAGCTGTTTCTAAGAGACCAGGAACAACTAGAACTGGCATAGGAACTACTACCTGGGCAACTAAGAAACTGAAGTATACTGGTGGTGGTGGTGGGTGTTTCTGTACATTAATACTTTAATTTAAAAAATATTTATTTGTTTGGTAGAGGGTCTCACTACACAGCTAGGACTCATAGTGATCCTCCTGTCTCAGCCTCCCCAATGCTAGGATTTCAGGGCTGCGCCACCATGCCCAGTTTTGGTGGCCATCACATGCACAGCATGCAGCATTGAGGGTCAAACCTGGACCCTTGCACTTGCCAAGCAGGTGCTTAGACGGCCGAGCTATCTGCTCAGCCCCTTCATGAACATATAGAAGCAGAAAAGTTTCAACTCAGCTTTCATGAAACCATGAAGACCACCTCACAGAGTGCCAGAGTAGAACAGCTAAGGGGACTCCTGGGATCTTCCATTTTATTATTATTATTTTATTTTTATTTTTTGCAGTACTAGGGATTGAACTCAGGACCTTGCACTTGCCAAGCAGGCGCTTGTGCCACTGAGCTATCTCCCCAACCTTCCATTTTAAAATAAAGCATATAGCTTGGAAAACAGGGTCCCAAAGTGGGGAAGGGAGTTACCCATCATCGCCCAGCTGATGCAAATAAACCTGTTCCTAATCTGCAAGTTTGTCTGAGCCCTCAACAAAATATGTTTTTACCTGTATCTCTCTCTTCCTTCTTCTTGGATAAAATCCTCTGTTTGCTTTCTGGCTATAAACACTTTTAAACAGGTTTTGAAAATTAAGTGCCTTTGAAGTTAACCCTTTTAGAGAAGGGGGCTGCATTTAAGCTGTTAGATCTCCTCAACGCATGTCCCCACACCTTGGCGAACACCGATCACACGATTCATGAGCATACTTCTCTCTGGGGCTTAAAAATGCCAGTCTAAATTATACCTACAAGTCTGGGTTGAGATGGAGTTGAGGTCCTCCGGAGCCCTCCTCCCTGTGGAAATTCACGTGTTCTCAGGCTAGCATCACATATTCGTGCTCTGCCTTTCTTCACTGGGGCATCTTGCGGTTGAGTATTCATAATTTCATCTTTATTCATGTCAGCCAAGCTTTTTATTGCCCTGCCATTGTTTTTATTAACAGCAAAGTGGATGTGCTTATTTACCCTTCAGCAGAAAGTGAACGGAAGTCCCCTGGTGCTGGTTCGGGTCTCGCTCCAACTCATCCCCTCTACTTACCGTAATTAGACTCCACACAGGTCTGAAGTTTGCTTTGCTTCCCTTTCAGAGGTAATTTTTGGAAAGTGAACAAACAGAATTCAATGATTGTGAAAATAAGATAAAGTTCAATTTGTGGTGCTTAGATTATTAATTTTTTTATAAAGCACATTGATGATTGACACATAGTGTGCTACAGCTATAAAAGGCAATGCCTAAAATAACTTTATTCGGCAGCATTTTATGATAAAGAGACGTTAATAATTCTAGCAATGGAATAATATGCTTTTTCTACTGTCTTACTTTCTTGGACACAATATCCGATGTCTAAAATTTAAGGAGAGAGAAGTTTATAGCTTGGGGCACAGTTTGTAGGGGTTTCAGTCCATAGTTGGCTGACCCCACAGCAGCGCAGCATGGCAGAGGGGCCTGGCACAGAGTAAAGAGCTCACAGCTGGCAGGTAGGAAACAGAGAGGGATCAAGGAAGGAGGAGGGAAGTTGACGTTTCCAGGACCCGCCCACAGTGCCCACCTCCTCCAACCAGGTTTTACCTCTCTTTTTTATGTTAATTTTATTAAATAGCAATGAGACAGTTTCAAAACAGGTTAGTAGGACAGTTACACTAATTAATACTTTGCATATTGTTGTCTTCGTAGTAGTTATTCAAAGTACAAGATGCAGACAGGATAGTTGTCTAAACTATTAGTACAAATCTTTTTTCTCATTGAATTAAGAGAACGTAGCTGTATATGTATCTTAACTATTTTGTATATACAGATACAAAATGGTCCTTCGTTTATATCCCTCTTTTTTGTTTAGTTTTGTCAGAGATGAGTACTCCAATGACATTCAAATATTGTAGGTGCATGAATTCAGCAAAGAAATCCAATATAGTGCAGTAGTCTATAATAGTAGTGGGTTATCCACAGGACTGGCAATGTCAGAAATTGTTGACTTGAGCCTTTACAGCTCAGCATATTAATATGGCTTTACTTTTTATACCTCGTGTTTATACTTTTGTGCTGGATGTTTAAGACCAAGATAAAGCAAGACCTGTATAACAAAAACTGTAACTTTTGCATCTGACAAGGTCCGTCAAATCCCCTCAGGATTTACCCTGAAGCCCTGTAGCAAAGTTTGTAGATCCTCTGTCAGTGTCAGCCACGTGGATGAGTCATGGCCATTGCTTGACCAATTTGCTCTCTGTGAAACAGGCCTTACCTCTCAGCATCATTGTCAGCTATAAGTTTACCAGTGGACTAATCCACTGAGCAGTCGCACACCCCCCTGATCTGATGGCTTCTTCCCAATGAGCACGTGAGACTTTGGAGGACATCTAGATATGAACGTAACATCCACATTCAACTTCACAGAGGAACAAATAAATGACCAAAAATGGCCAAAGGAATGAGACCTTTAAATTGCTGTATTAAGATGCAGCAAAATGCTGGATCTAGTTTCATAACATGGCCAAATAAGCTTAAAAGCCAGGCCTGCTTCTCACATGAATTTTCTAATTTTAAAACCCTTTTTTGTATTTGGTACAAACTCTTCTATGAGAACAACTCAGAGTGAGATACCCTGAAATATTAATGAGGAAGCAGGAATTTGGAGACATGAGGATAGTATTGTGTCTCCACTGTTTTCTTTTTTAAAGGAACATTAGGAGACATAGGAAGTCAGAGAGATTTCTTTCAGGTCACGTGGCTAAGGTGTGACAGAAGCAACGTGGCAGGCATCAGGCTAGTGCTTTTTGTGCTGTTTCCTGCAGTGATCATAACTCTGTTTTCTTTTTTTTTTTTTTTTGAAATAGAGAATTTATTTCCTAATATTCAAATTGATATCAATTAAATTGTTTTTATTCTGAAATAAAAATGATACATCATTCCCATAGATCTTGGTAAAATGTTTAGATTGATGTTCTTTATCATCAAAATTGATGGCAATGATACATTTTTAATGAATGAGATTTTATATATGCTTTTGAAAATTTTTTTTCTTTTAAAGAGTGAAAACAAGCAAAAACAAGTAGAAAAATGGCAGAAACAGGGTAACATACAACAATACATATGTTACAAGTTTTCAAAACAGGGATAGCTAATTAACGATGGTTGCTATATTATCTTTTTTTTTCATTTTCAAATTTTCTGATTAAGGAGATTATGGGGCTACACAAGAAAATGATCGACGATGTATAGTGTGCCTAAGGAGAGTCAGCTAGAGAGAAAAATTCTCTCAGACTTTCACAGAGAGCAAAATGGTCAAGCAATGGCCGTGACTCATCCAGATGGCTGACACTGACAAAAGACCCACAGGGTGCTGTACATGGTTCCAGGGTTAATCCTGAGGGATTTGACTAAACTTGTCTGATGGCAAAAGTTACATTCTTAGTTATATAGGTCTTGCTTTAACTTGGTCTTAACCATACAGCAGAAAAGTGTAGCCACAAGGTATAAAAGTAAAGCTGTAGCAATATGCTGAGCTGTAAAAGGCTCATGTGAACAACTTCAGACAATTACCGGTTGTGCTGATAACCCACTATTATGGACTATTGGGCTATATTGGGTTATTTTGCTGAACTCAAGTACCTACAATATTTGAACTGGTATCGAGTATGAAAATGTCCTTTAAAGACTTCTCCTAATACAGCTTCTGTGACAGTAATAGAATACTCATCTCTGACAAAACAAAACAAAACAAAAAGGGGGATATAAATAAAGGATGGTTTTGTTGTGAAAAAATATATATATGATAATTAGGATAGATATATAACTACTTTCTCCTCATTGAGAGGAAAGGTTTGTACTAATATTGTTTAGACATGATATCATATCTCCATCTTGTCCTCTGAATAATTACTAGGAAGACAACAATATGCAATGTATTAATTATTATAACTGTCAAACTAACCTGTCTTGAAACTGTTCCATTGTTATTTTATCTTTTTTCTCATTAAAATAGCTGTTTTCTACTTAGTTTTATTCATTGTTATCATGAGTCTGGCATTTGACTTCTTTTTAGGCTTATAGGAATCACTTGACTTTTGGTGCTTAACAGCTCTACAATATACCAAAGGCTTGGCTCAGTGTACAAAGGGGAAAAAAGGGTCATCTTTCAAGTGAATGTGGAAGGCAAAGGAAGATAGATGCTTCATTCTTTATCCTTCTATCCACCCATTCATCCATCCATCCATTTTCCATCCACCCATCCATCTGTCCATCTATCCACCCACCCATCCATCCATCCATTCATCCACCCGTCTATCCATCCATCCATCCATCCATC
Organism: Octodon degus; assembly: GCF_000260255.1. Classification (NCBI taxonomy): domain Eukaryota; kingdom Metazoa; phylum Chordata; class Mammalia; order Rodentia; family Octodontidae; genus Octodon; species Octodon degus. The sequence goes on from NW_004524578.1 coordinate 22,692,649, forward strand.
CATCCATCCATCCATCCATCCCCTCACATAGTCATTCATCCACCCAACAGACATGATCAAGGGCTAATTATTCTCCCGGCCTTGTGGCTGGCTAAAAGAAGGTGCAATGGTGAACAAAACAGATGTGGCTGGTGCCTTCAAGGAACTTGTCACCAATGAAAAGAACAATGTCAACCAAATAGGAAAACAAATGTCTATATAATTATTTGATATGATTGGTTCTTTGAAGAAAAGTGCACATCATTCTGGAGCCTAGAGTTTTCCCTGATACAACAAATAGAATCTGAGATCTGATGAATAAGTAGGTGTTTACTAGATAGGGTGAGGGGTAAGGACCATTCTGGGCAAATGGAAGAGCATGGGGAGAGGAAGGCAGTAGAAAGGTGATCATTGTAATTGGATGTACAATGTGGCTGGGGCCCACAGAACAAGTAGGGACACAGTGTATGCAAGTCACACCAGTGAGCCAGAAGGGAGAGAGGTGGACCCTGAGAAGCCCTGAGGCCATCATTGGGAACTTGGTCCTCATTCTAAGAGCCATGGAAGAGATTAAGAGTTTATGTGATCAGATTAACATTTTAAAAGGATCATTTGACTGCAATAGAGAAAATGCTAGAAATGGACAGGAGGTGATAGAGGAATACAGACAGGCCATTGTAGGTAACCCAGCAAGAAAGAATGAAGCTGAAATAGGTACCTATTCAGATAGGAGGGTGGGGAGAATCAGCACCTGTTTAGAAACAAATGTGAATAGAGCTGGGTGATGCATGGCATGTGGCGGGGTGTGATGGGGAGGTGCCAGCGATGTCCCCCTGGTTCAAGCTTACAACCATGTTGACTGCGGAAAGATTTGCAAACTGAGTGCCTCTGGGAAATAGCCTCGCTTCTCAGTTCCTTCTTCATTTATTTGTAATGTAGAGGCAAAAAAGTACCATTCCTTAGAGTTCTTGTGCAAAGTAAGAGATTTATACAAGTTGCTTGCAATGCGTGTAGCACAGGGCTGGGGATGCGGGAAGCAGAGTGAGTGTTTGCTATAATCATTCTTATTTTTCGCATTTAATGGGGATGGTAATATTGGCAGAGAACCACGTTTGAAGGGCCGATCACACGCTCAGTATTAGACATCCAGAGTAGGAATACTCTTTAAGATATTAAAGTGGAGAGTTGAAGTGTGTAATTAAGGACATTTAAGCTCCAAGCAATGCTGTGACATTTTGGATGGTGAAGAAGCTGTGTGCACTGAAACTGCTGCCCAGGGACAGCAGGTACTGAAATGTCAGCGAGGGCTGAGAATGAAGCGGGCTGCAGAGGCCTGGCAGGTGGGAAAGGCACAGCCAGGACGAGGGTCCCAGCCACTGGGCAGGTGGCAAGGCCCACCCCAACATGGAGGGTGGCTGCTGCTGGTGCTGAAGTGGGCACAGGGACTTCAGGAGGTGAGGACTCCACACTTGTGGGGTTACTGATGGTGGTGCCCAGGGGACCTGCTCGGAAGCAAGTTGAAGGGGTTTGCAAGTCAAGGGAGATGGGGGCAGGTGCAAAGCATTTGCCTGGGGAGTAACAGAGCCCATCCACTCCTTCCTGAGCAAGAGAAGAACACAAGTTCCCTTGCCCAGCTCTCCCCAGGTATTTTAAAGGTAAGTATGTGCTTTTGTGTCTTGTAAGTGGCATGGCCTTATGGCAGGAGGATTCTGATAAACAGTCATCCTCTTTTGGCCTAGCAATGTAAGATGTAGATTGATAATAAGAGGAGATGTGGAGAACAAATTGGTTCTGGACCCAGGTGGGCTTGCTGGATTGCCACAAGTGGAGGAAAGCCCCACCAAGTGTAAGGAGCCCCCCAAATGTAGCAGCATCTCAGTAAGTGTAGATGAGCCCATCAAGTATAGGGGAATGAAACTAAGTATAAGGAAGTGCCCCGAAGGTGGGGAACCCCCACCAAGTACAGGGGAGTCTTACAAGTATAAGAGACAAAATTTGTAGGGGAGGCCTACAAATGTAGGGGAGTCCAAGCAAATGTAGCTAACACCCTCCAAGTGCAAGAGACACTCGTCAAATATAGGGCATTCCTACAATGTATAGGGGGCCCTTCCAAAACATAAGAGGTCCCTAGCAGGTATAGAGGAGTCCCACAATCTGTAGAGGGCCCTCACTAAGTTTAAGAGACACCCATTGAATATAGGTGAGCTTTAGAAGTGCAGGGGCACCCTGAATTCTAGCAGGTCTTGTTCATCTATCCTGCTTGCTGTCTTCTGGATTATTCCTTATGCTGTTGGTGAGATCTGTTCTCAGTGTGAAAAGAGCTCAGCACAAACACCACCACTTAATAACACGAGCCTGGAACTGTGGAATACCAGGGCTGAGAGTCTATGGATGCCAAGGTATGACATATGCATAGTCTAACAATAACTGGGGCCCTGGGTAGCCCCATCTTTGCAGAGTATCAGTGAAATGAATTGGAAGTCTGAAGGATAAGATAATTAAAAACAGTCCCAGTATTTCCTTAGTTTCTGGGAAAATATTCAAGGAGGGGCTTGGAGGAAGGTGGAGAACATAGGTAACAACACTGCTTGAGAATTCTCTTCTCTTCATCCTGCATGGATAACCACTGTTCCCGCACAACAGATTTGCTCCCCAATTCTCCATGGCACCTCTCTCTTCTCCCATCAACCTGCTCACTCCCCTGCTCAGGGCCCTGTTCTGTGGACACTGGCCTTTTCTGCATCACGCTGGCCAGCACACAGTCCTCTGGGAGGGGCAGTCTCACTCTCCTTTGTCATGGATTCCCTCTCAGTAATCCATATGCTTCTCAGTTCACTCTCCAGGCTCTGATGAATGAGTGAAATATTTATCTCTGGGTGACCTCAGTAAAGAAAGAGCATGTAGGTTCTTGGGTGTGGGGCCTTTGAGTATTAAAGACTGGTACTCCTATGCTACTGCAGTGGCCCCAGGAGTGTGGATGGCGGCACTTCCTTTGCAGGGAAGAATTTTGGGTGGAAGATGTAAGAAGAAGAGTCCTGTCCCAGTGAATCATACTGCTGCCTCTGTCCTTTGCCAGCTGAGTGATATTGGGCTAACCACCAAACCTCTCTGTGCCTCAGTTTCTCTCATCAACAGTATTTGGGTAACAATATTATCTACTTTAAAAGCTTGTTAACATGAGGGCCAGCAAGATAGCTTGCCCGATTAGGCAAGTGCAGGGACCTGGGTTCAATGGGGCCACATGCCATGCCAGCTCTGCCCCCGGGCTTGCTGAGCCAGCCACTGAGATTGAGCATGGTGGCACAAGACTGTAATCCCAGCACTGGAGAGGCTGAAAATAGGAGGATCACTATGCTTCCGAGCTGCCTAATGAGACCCTGTACCAAATACAAAAAGATAAAATAAGTAAATAAATGCTTGTTAATATAAATTACATAAGTTAAAGGACCTAGAGCTGTGTCTGATACCTAAGCTTGTTTTAGTTGAACTGCTCAAGGTTACAGGAAGAGACAGTAATCAACTGGGAAGAAAAGCCCATCCTCGTGTCTGTTCAGTGGACACTTAATGTCAATACTTCTTACCGAATGTTTAAGTAAAGCCATTCCACAAAATGCCACAAAATCTCTGTGCTTGTTTCGCAAGTTGTAAGAACAAATTGCAGTGGGCCCTGTAGTGCCTGTAATTATCATGGTCACTAACGGCAGCCGTGTCTGGCGTCTCAGTCGGAGCAGACAGGCAACAGTGAGGCACACTTGGGTTCTGTGTAATATGCAAGGAATTTTCTGGGACTTACTGCCACCAGGATGTCAGAAGAGTTAATGGCAGATGTGGTTGTGGAGACATTCTGTATTTTTAGACAACCTTTAATTAAAACACTTTGTATGTCTTGGGGACCAAATCATACGCTGCCACTTGAAGGCTGTCAGAGGGGAGAAAGTATACAAAGCTTCTAAAAGCAGATTTGCTTATTTTTATCTGAGATGGAGTGAGGCAGCCTTAGGAGTGACAAAGCTATCTCTTGCTTCTAAATGATATTAATTTAGTATATGGGGGAAATATGCAAATTGTGCCACACAGCCTCACTCCTACAGGGAGCAGCCTAGTGGGCAGTCAAAGGCAGTGAGCTCGGCTGCAGCCCCTAAACAATGCTGAACAGCAAGGTCTTCACCTTGGGTCACTCGCACTGCCTCCAAGAACCTGGATATGAGGCAATTATGGGCTGCTCTGATGCCTAGACAGAGGCTGTGGAGGCTGGAACCACATCGGTCTATCTGAAGAGTGGCTTACTTGACACAGCTATTTGAAACCACCTGTGTGGTGTATGTAAAGCTGTTTTTATGACCAAGTAATGTAGTTGACAAAATCCCTGCCATGACTCCATTCCCTGTCCTACAGCTATTCTGTAGCAGTGTAAACTATGCTCACATTCTTTGGGACTATGCCCTAAGGAGGGTGTGGCTGAATTCATGATTCATGTCTAATGAAGAGAAGAAGGCAAAAGCGATGGTGCGCAATGTCTGACACCTGCAACTCTCTCCACATCTTTGCTTTTGAATCACTTTCTAGGAAAGAAGTCAGCTCTGGTGTCCTAAAGGCACCTGAGGAGAACTGCGGAGACTCTTGTGTGACACAGAACTGTGACCACTGGCCAACAGCCAGAAAAGACCTGAGGCCCTTCAAACTCTGGGAGTTCGAGAACCCAACCAAGTCTTCCATTAGCTGAAATTCCTGCAGACACCTCACTGCAACCTCATAGGATACCTAGATCCAGAGCCAATGGGCTGCATAGATTCTGAACCCTTGACCCACACAGCTTGTGATACCACAGTGTGTGTTGTGTGTGTGTATGTGTGTATGTATGTTGTTTTAAGTCAACACATTTATGGGTGATCTTTTATTCAGAAATGGATGTCCCACCTGCACTCCCACTTTGACTGTTCCCTCCTCTTCCCCTTCCCTCAGTCCCTGTCTCACCCCCTGATTGCTCACTGTTCCTTCAGAAACTTCATCACTCACCTGTGCCTCATCCACTAGGTAGCAAGCAAGGCTCCCAACAGCCCTGCTTTTCTTTTCTTAGCTGCAAGGTATCCAGGGCAGCATCCAAGCCTGTCACTTTTCCTTTGGTACTGTCTGGAAGTTCAGAGGTTTTGGTCTTTCCCTTCTAGATGACTCTGCAACTGATGCATCTTCATTTTTAGGGTGTCATGACGTCTGTGGACAGCTTGTCCTCATGTTAACCATACTGCATGGGCATTCTCCACTTAAGCTGCAAAATGAGAAGAACTTTTGGAAGTCTATAGGAGCATCCTGTTAATGTTTATCCAGAGGGTCACATAGTGTTTGGTCTTCTCTTCTGCAGTGTTTAGAATGTTTCCAGAAAACACCAATTTGTCATCCTTCCCCCAAAGATGGGCATGTGACAGATGCAACAGCAGAGGGGAGCTGCACACGAAGGAGAGATGTTGTTGGCACCAGACACATGTTCCTGGGAAACGATCTGATCCCAGGACAAACACTGCCACTCATGAGAATGAAGAGAAACTAGTTCCTTACAAGGCACACATGGAGAAGTCTGAAAATTCTTGTGATGATACTAATGATTCCAAAAGCAAGGCGCATAGGATCTCAGACTGTCTTAATTGTTTTGTAAGGTAGTTTAAGTCAGGAAAATCAGTGACAACTGAACTGGACCGAATAACAGAGTTTGAAGTAAAACTAAGTTCCTGGGCAAATCACTCCTAGAATAAATGAGAGGATGGAAGGCATTTTACTCATGTGCTGGTTCAAATCCATCGTGATTGTCTATGTTTTAAAAGAAATGAACAGGTTGGTCTGCAGGGAAGGAGGGGGCATCAAAAACAGGGGTAGAATTCAATGTACAGTAGGAAAGAAATAACAGAAAAACACAAGGAAGTGATAAAAATGGTTTTATTTTATCTTAAATTTTTGGATTTAGTTTACGGACACAGGCTTCACAAGTCAAAATTTCTACTGCTACCTTCTAGTGAGTTCTCAAGACAGAGGGAGCCTTCATCCCCAGCCATCTAGATGGAAGGAAGAGAAGGTACAAAAGTCTGGAGTTAGAATAGAATTCATTCTATTCCCTGAGTTGAGGGCAGGGTAAGAAATGGCTCTGCTACATGGCTTTCAGAGGGAAGACAGAGAAACCCACACAAGAGGCTGAAGGCTGGAATTTCTTGTCAGAAAGAGACCTGAATGCTCTGTCCTCAGCTGTCTGAGAGGTGAGGCACAGCACTGGTCTGCAAAACCACGCAGTCATGGAGTGGTCACTAAGATGTACACATGGAACCTGTGCGCTCATGGAGGTGGGAGAAAGCACAGGGTTTGCCAGCCCATTAGGACTCGCTTTTCCTGCTCTGCAGCAGAGCTGGGAGTTGCTCCTCTTGTTTCTGTACCTGTGCATTCCTGAAGAGCAGGACTCCCAGGTGGGGTGGGAGCATGCGGGATGCTTAGGGCTGCTCTGCCCCAACTATCTGTCATGCAGTCAGGGCCAACTGGCATTTTCCTCACTGGGCTGTGGCTGGTGCTGCTGCCTGTTCCTCACATACAGAGGGCCATCCTCGCGGGGACAGACAAGGGTCAGATAAGACTCATGGTAAGAGACCTTATGCTCTTCAAATGTATAACTAAAAGCCAGCTTACATGCTTGGATTTCAGATGAAGCACGGAGAGCTCAATTTGGAGTGGTGTCATAATGATCTAACTTTATATTCAAGACCTAAGAATGTCACCTACTAAGATAAGCAGTCAGTTGGCTCCTTTAAGCTCAGATAAGCACAGAAAATACTGGTTAGGGGTGACATTTGCTTGCACGATGCTGGGACCAGGGAAGGGATTCTTCTGGACATGTTGGTCCAAGACATCCAGCCATTTAGGTGCAAGGAAGAGAAGATACAAATGCCTGGAATTAGGAAGCCATGAGGAATGAGGGGCAAACAGTGGGTCTATGATAGTTTGAATGTACTGCACCAAGGGAGGAAAGCTTTTTGAAAATGAGGCTAAGGGTGTGGTCTTGAGGTATATGGAAGCCATTAAAGGCTTTGAGAAATGATGTAAAGCCAGGGCAGAGACACTGGGGGCGAAGGCCACGACAACAAATGGGTTTCCTGGGTAATGTGAGAACCAGTGCTGGTAGAGTGGTGTGAGCATGGGGGACAGGATCACCAAACCCAGTAACTAAGCTGTGGAGGAAAAAGAACCCAAGAAGACTCTAGTGAGTCTTCTGCTGCCCAGTGACTGGGCTGAAGGTGAATATCATGAACAGAAACAAAGGGCACAGGAGCAGAGCATACTGGGGCAGCTGTGCAGAGACTGACTGGGAGGTTCTGACTGACAGCACCTTGGGTGGAGCTGCTCAGCGGGCCAGGGGAGAGTGGGAGGAGGAAAGTGGGAAATCGGAACACAGGAGCCATGCACATGCCAGGTGACTGGGTGGCATTGCAAAGATGGAATGAGAAAACAGGCATCAGCTGTGAATCAGGCCCCCAGCAGGCACTGTGCATTTCTTCCAAAGAGCTTTGAGTGCTCCACCTCCAGCCCTCAGTTGGTAAGTCAGCCCAGGGCTTCAGAGCAAGGCTGGTGCAAGCAGCAGAGGGCGATTCCAGCCCAGGTCTGTGATCCTGGACACCGACAATCCTTGTTTCCCATGCCCAGAATTCTCTAAGCTAAAAGTAGCTTTAAAACCAAAAATACAGGAAGGAAAAACTATACTTAGCATAAAGGACAGCCCTTATTGTTACATTTGCATTTTGAGACAGCATCATGAATGTGCATAGCCAACAGGCTGCAGGCTGGGGAAGGACTCAGGTTAAAGTTAGCACATGATTTGTTCTATGTGCGTGGACTTGGTGTCTGACCCTTCCATGGAATACACATTTAATTAAATGCCTGGGTCTTCATTTTCTCCTGTAAATATAGTGATCCATTCCTAGTCCCCAGGGTCCTGTGTGTTATGACCAGCTTTTGTATGTGTGTGACATAGTAGCTAGCATATATTAGGTGTTTAATAGATGTCTATGCTCTCTCTCCCTTTTCACCTTTCCCAATGTGAGATTGCCCTGGAGCCCAAGCATTTCTGATGCACATACACAGTACTCATCTGTTGGAACTCAGGGAAGTTAAAGGTGTGAGACAGGAGTGAAGCTGATTGTTACAGAAATACACTATGCTGTGACTGGTGGGTTGGTCAGAATAACTCCCAATGCATGGCCAACATTGTTTGTATTCCAACCCTCAGCCTGTGAATGGAATCAGCTGAATGGCAAAGGAGAATTATAACTGCATGGCATTAAGGTCATTAATTAGTTGATGATCAAGGACAATCCTGGATTATTTGGAATCATAAGGACTCTGGGGAAATGGAAAAAGAACTGGAAAAAGAAACTGTGAAAGAGATGGCATGGTGAGGACTCAGTCTGATGTCTTTGGAAGGGAGAAGGGCCCTGGAACTTGGGCCGCCTCCAGAGGCTGGGAGAGGCGAGGGCGCAGTCTCCTGCCTTCCTCAGGAGGAGTGCAGCCATCTCATCCCCAGTTAAGTGTTCTGTTTTAAATTTCTTACCTACAGAGCTGGAGGAGAGACGGTCTGTGTGGCTTTAAGTTCATAGCCGCAGTAGGAAACTAAGACAACAGAGATGCTGAAGGAGACGCCAAAAATAACACTGTACTACTCATTTATTACTTTCACAAAGGAGGCCCAAAGAGGTGGGGGGGAGCACCCAGTGTGGACACCTGGTGAGGACTAGTGTGGTCTGGGGAAGGACATGTAGAACTAATTGGCCCACATTGGCCTGTGCCAGGTAGTTGCACCCAAGTTGTCTCGAAGGCGTTGTACTGATGGTCTCCCAGACCTCCTTAACAAGTTAAGGCTTTGCTTAACAACCCAAGGAAGAGTGTGAAGGAACCCAGTGCTGTCTATTTGCTAAGAGTTTCACTCTGTAATTATCCGCAGGCAAGCTTGATTCCCTACATAGAGGGGCCTGATGTTAGCAGCTGAGAACTTTAGTAGAGCCAGTGGGCAAGTCCCTCCAGGTGTGGCTGAAGAGATGGCTTCCTCCTGGGCCCTCGTGCAGCTCTCCACCTGTGCGCAGCTCTGCCACACCACACACATTCCCTTCGTTGCCTCCCCATTCTCAAACGCCACAAGGCTTTGCTGATGAATGGGTACTTCCTTGTATGTGGGCTTTAATATTAATTCTGTCTTTTTTTTTTTTTTTAGCTGCAATAGTGCAAAATTCATTTCACATATCAGGTTTTTAGCCACACTTTTTAAATAGCTTTTTTTTGTCCCAAATATACTACCTTTACCTCAGGGTCTGCAATGTTAGGGACCCAGGAAAGCTCACCTTTCTATCCATCACTCCTCTGCCCAAGGCTCACACCCTGAGTCTCGTTTGCCTGTTGGGCACAGAGGTATGCCTCACCCCCAGCAGCAGAGAGGGGAGACTCTGGACTGGACCAGGGTCTTTGAGAAATACCGCTGCTTCCTGTTCCACGAGCCAGCAACCTGGCTGCACTGTGTCTCCCCTCCTCCACCGCCCCCCTTGTTTCTCCATTCTCAAACAGCCACCACAGGTACTCTATAAAAGGACTTGTCCAAGTTTTCAAAAACAACTGATTTTGGAGGCCCTTTTGAGGCCTGCAGGGCCCACCAGCACCACCATGTTGTCAGTTGCCCTCTTGCCATCTTGCTTGTTATCCCTTTGCCTTCTGATGAGGAGGCCAGCATTGGACTAGGTTACTGATGGAAGGAAAGGGTTCTTGCCCAGGTCATAGACACCGTGTTGGAGCTGGGGCTTGCTGCCTGGGCGCTGCTGGAAGGTGACAGTAGGAGAGTGCGGGTGCTTCCAGGGTTTCACGTTCCTTGGATGCTGAGCCATAAAGTCTTCTCCAAGGGTATCATAATACCTCCTGTTGATGAATGAATTGAATAAATGAATAAATAAATAAATGGAGCCAAAAACTGAAAGCTTAAAAAAGAAAAAAGACAATACAAGGAAACAACTTAATCGGATGTTAGAGAAATGAAGAAGTTTTATTATATATGGTTTTAATAAAAATGACATACTCTTAGAATGTGCATTTTAAAAGGATTGAGTCAAAAACCTTAAGAATTTCCCGCTTACTTCCCTCCCCTGAAAAAAGACCTCAGTGTATTTATGCCACTATTATGGGGTTTGGATTTATTTATTTATTTATTTTTGTCTTTTTCGAGACAAGGTCTCACTATGCAGCTCAGGCTGGCCTTGAGCTCACTATGTAGCCCAGGGTGGTCGCGAACTCACAACGATCCTCTTGCCTCAGCCTCCTGAGTACTGGGATTACAGGTACATGCCACCACACCTGGCCTGGGTTTGGATTTAAAATTTGTGATGTTGGTGGTCTAAAGATGTTGTGCCTGTCTTGTACTGCCCTCTCTTGCTCTCCCCACCTCCACCTCTGTGGGATGCACAGGTATTTTACAAATCCACCATTAGTGGGAGAGAGTGAAGGAGGAAGGTGGCTGACCTGAGTGTGAGAATGTGCGCAATACATATGCCATGTGAGGAGGAGGTCAGTGTACTTCCTCTCAGAAGCCAGTGCTAGGGCTTTGTTGTCTTCCCCCACACTTCTCTGCTTAGCATAAAAGCAGCTCTAACTGCAATGGTGGCCTGCAGGTCAGGAGGCCCCATCATTGCTGTCTTCGTCTAACCCCAAGAGTATAGCTTTTGGTCACCTTGGCATACTGTGGGATGAAGGGCTCTATCAGACCTCCAACTTTGGGGTGACCGTGGTTCTTTATTCTTGTCCTTTCATCTTTGGCCCAGGGGTGGTTCAGTGCCTCTGCAGATCAGACGGCTGGTGGGTCTCCATTACCTCCTTGTGTCCTGGTCATCTCAGTGTGGCTTGTTAATTATGGGGTGAAGAGTTCTTACAGCAAAGTGTGGACATAGAGTGATGTCAGAGAGAAAAGGGTAGTGGATAGGATGATGGCCCATAGGGGTCTAATTGTATCTCTCTAAAAGATACTGAAATTGGAACCCTCAGTATCTGTAAAGTTGACCTTGGAAAGAGCATCTTTGCTGATGGTCATGTTAAGATGAAGCTGTCAGGCTGGGTTCTGATCCAATATGATTCATGTCCCTTAAGAATGGGGGAAATTTGGGTCCAGTGAGAGTCACACAGAGAAGGTGTTCAAGACAGAGCACCAGTACAAGCCAAAGATTGAGGATCACAGAGGCATGGAGAGAGGCGTGGAACAGATGCCCTCATGCTGTGACCCCCACAAGGAACTCTCCCTGCAGACACCTCCATCTCAGAACAGAGAGACCATAAATTCCTCTGGGCCAAGCCACCCTGCTATCATGCTTTGTTAGGGCAGGCCCAGAAAGTTCATAGAATGGCACATGGAGACTTGACGCACGTGTAGAACCCCTGGGGTGAGCAAAGGGGAAACAGCAAGGGCAAGCGCTCAGGCCAAGGTGCAGAGAGATGGCACTGCACCCACCCTGGAGCAACTGCTCAGAGCCAGCACAGAGCTGGAGCAGCAGGCACCGGCCCTCCTGGCTTCAGTCTGATGATCCCCGGAAGCAAATGGAGAGCTTGGGTGTGTGTGGTCTCCATCATGTTATATTTCAGAAAGAGCACACTGGAAGGGGTTTTGAGATTGGGCTGCGAAGAGGACAGGAAGGAAGGACTGAAGAAAGATGCCACAGTGCAGAGGGGGAAAGAATAAAAAACTTGGGTGGAGAGCTGGGGAGATAGCTTGGTGGTATAAGCACCTGCCTGGCAAGTACAAGGTCCCAAGTTCAACCCCCAGACTGCATACTGTGCCAGCCCTGGAACCTGGAGTGCTGGCCCTGCAACCAGGCATGGTGGTGCATGCCTGCAATCCTAGCACTAGGTAGGCTGACACAGGAGGGAGGATCACTATGAGTCTGAACTGTGTCGTGAAACCCTGGTGGTTTTTTTTTTTTTTTTTTTGTATTTTAGGGGAGGGTCTATAGGGTGTTCGGGGTCTCACTACTAGATCAGACTCATAGTGATCCTCCACCTCCCAAGAGCTGGGATTATAGATGTGCACCATCACACCCAGTCTCATTTGCTGTCTCAGCGCACCCTGGGGGTGGGGCTGGCACAGCAGGCCCAGTGATCGAACCCCCGGCCCCTGAGCCTGCTTGCAGGTGCTTTAATCTGTTGAGCTATTTGGCTAGCCCTGAAACACTTTATGAAAAAAAAAAAAAAAAAGACTTGGATGGAGTAGCAGGAAGGTGGATGAGGGAAGAGGTACAGTCAAGAGGTGAACAGGCCCTAACCACCAGGGAGCTGAGGGTAGCAATCAGAATTGTAGTGTGAGCTCTCAAGGGAAGAATGGCCCCATGTGGAGAGCAAGAGGGTGCCACGTTTTAGGGGGCTGGGCAAGATGCTGGATTTGGTTTGGGTGTGTTGGACTCCAGGTGCTTCTGAGACACTGGCAAGGAGATGTGAAAGGTGTGGGAAGATGAAGACAGGGGTCCAGAGTCATCACCCAGAGTGTGGCCATTAGGCCCAGAGCATGGCTGGATTCTTCAGAGGAATCAAACAGGAGGAGAAGAGGAGAGCTGGGGACTGAGCCCCAAGGCTCTGTGATAATGTTGGAGAGATCAGTAAAGCAGGAAGGCACGGGGACCCCGAGAAGCCACGTCAGGAGGGGGCCAGAGAACATACTGCTTGGCAATGTTGCAAATATGCACAGTGATCCTTGGCGGGGTCAGAATAAAACCTAAAAAGTCATCCATTGCAGAGAACTGGGGAAATACAACAGTGAATAAAGATAAAGTGTTGAAAAAGAAATAGAAGACAAGAGAGCCCAGAGGAGCAAATACAACAGAGGAGCCCACAGGCCAAGTGAGGCCAGGCTGGGTGAGGAGGAGGGTGTTGGGGCCTGGAGCGGAGCAGGGTCGCGAGGAGGTGGCAGCACTGGAAGGAGTCTGGGATATTTGGGGAGAGAGTGAGTGGGAAAGGAGAGGATGGGGTCGTCTTGTGCAGACTGCGACTTGCGAAGGAAAAGAAGAAACTGAGATGATGGCTGGCGGGGTTCCCAGGAGGAAGCTGTGTTCAGCAGCGCGAGAGCTGTGCTCCGAAGGAGCCTTGCCGCGGACCTTGTGTTTCATCTTCCCCAGCTGGAGGGACAAAAGCAGTTCTCTCTCTCCAGCTTTTACTACTCGGATTACTACTCGGCTTGAGCAAGTCTGGGCTATAAATGGGCCCAGGGACAGGAGCCACTCCTTGGGGTTGTGGTCTCGTGTGGCTGCTCACTTCTGCAGCAAGAGACAGCCCCGTGACGAGCAGGCTGCCGTGGAAGGGGCAGAACGAAGCGCAGTTCTGATCTGCAGGCATTTCGTGGATAATTACAGAGCTGTCAGGGACTGGGCTCTAGAGGGAACTGCACTGTTGGGATGGATCCTTGGCTCCATGCAGCGGCGGCACGTGGCTCTGTTCACTGAGGATCGCAGGGCTCTGCACAGGCAGGGCTGTCCCGAACAAGCTGCTTTTGAGTTCACGGCTTGACTTTTCCAGTAAACTTCCAACAGATTATTTAAATATCAGGCAATCAGTTTCCAGATTTGATAGCACCAACCCTCGGAAGGAGGTGGTTAGTTTGCCTTGCTTCATCTTTCCCTGCTTGTGTCTGAGACTTTCCAGGAGAAAAGTCAGTCATTTAATAAAGACCTAAAATTTGTTAAATGCCATCATAAGTGTATTCATACAGTCGTCTCTTACTATGTTTGCAATCCAAATATTTTGATTTCATTCATTTTTACTCTTAATTTATTTTATTGAGTTACTGTATTGATCAAAATGATCTTAATTTTATCTATTTATTTAATTTATTTATTTTTGTGGCTGGCTCAGTGGCATGTGGTGCTGGGGATTGAATGGTGGTCCTTATGCTTGCCTAAGCTTGCCTAAGCAGGTGCTTTAGAGTGCTGAGCTGTCTAGCCAGCCCCATGATCTTGATTTTAGAGGAAGAAGTAGTGTCTCAGTGAAATCAGTGGCTCACGATAAGAGAGCTGGATTCAAGCTGTCTCAGTCCCCTTCATTCTCACCCTGTCTGCCTGGCTCAGTGATATGTAAGTCTAGATCTGTGGGAAGCCTTGGAAATGATCCTGTTGTAAATGGAAAATGCTTCTTGTGCATTAAGGCTAATCTCTGGCAGAAGAATGTAATTTAGTTTGAAGTAGTCAGTGGGGATTTGTGACTGTATACATTTTAGGAAGAAATTGTGAGGTGCCCATTCCAATCCGTAGAAGTCCAGAGCAAGGAAGGATTCCTGTGAGCTCCTACAGTCAAAGTGACCTCCTGGAAAAAGTAACTTCAACTGAGCTTGGAGATGGAGACATGGAAACTGTGAAGAGGAGGAGGAGGAGGAGGAGGAGGAGGAGGAAAAAGAAGAAGAAAGAGGATAAGGAGGAGGAAGAGGAGGAGGAGGAGAAGGAGAAG
>NW_004524578.1:22707216-22733883 GCF_000260255.1 Octodon degus
GGAGGAAGAGGAAGAGGAAGAGGAAGAGGAAGAGGAAGAGGAAGAGGAGGAGGAGGAAGCCTGCAAGGAAATCCAAAGGGAAAGGCAGCAAAATATTTTTGCAAGTTGATTAAGAATTGGCTATAGGACAGTAAAGGTGCAACTGTGGCTAGAGTTTTGTTAGTTTAATAAAGACCAACTTAAATTCCATATGTAGGCAATAGAGAGCTATTGCAGAACTCAAGCATGGACCAGCCTCCTCCCTCCCTTTATCTCCTCCTTCCTCCCCCTCCCTCTCTTCCTCCCTTTCTTCCTTCCCTCCTTCTTTCCATCCATTCCTCTATCCACCCAACTACTCATCTATCCAACTCATGAACATGCACTGGGGGTTGTGCGTGAGATTCCTTATGTATAAAATAGAGATAAAGTATAAGTAAAAGAGCTTGAAATTCTCAGGAGAATGCAAGCAAGGAAACTAGAGAGGAAAGATTCAAAAGAAAAAAGGAAGCCTTTTCTTACCTGTTTATTCTGCTTTGCTATCCTTTTATTTAGCACCTACCTCAAAAGCCACTTCCATGCATCTGTCCAAATGGTTATGGTTCATTATTCTTCAATTATAGTTACTTTTGAACATATCCCTTCTTTTTAACTGAACTATGAGCTCAGAGACTGTAATATAAACAATTTTCAATTCTGAATCAATAATTATTTGGTATCAATTAGAAGCCAAGCACTAGGCTAGTTTCTAGGAGTTCAGAAATTTTTGTTGGGTTGAACTGCTATGAAGAGAGAGCTTCATGCCTTGAGTCTCATCCACGTCCCTCGGCCTTATGATCACTTGTTAGGTGATGGAGAGAGATGAGCCTTTAGAGTTGGAGCAGTCACTGATGAGCCATGGTAGTTCCAGGGAGCTAGAGATATTTGGAGGGAGTGTTGGCTGTTGGGCTGGGCAGCAGCAGGTCTAGCATGGTCAGATGAGCATGGACAGAGAACACCCCCACCCTCGTCACAAGCGGAGACAGCACACTTGGCTCTGTCAGAGGTGTGAAGAGCTCACTCACTGTGCTGCCCTCCCTTGACTGTGGATGTGGACACCCTGGCCCAGTGCATCCTGGGAGCTGGACTGCTTAGCATGGTACCTATGGGTGGGGATGGGCTAGTGACTTCAGTCCTGTCAAGTCAGTAGTGTGGCCCTTGATTGAACACCACACTTTTAGTTTTGAGAGCAGAGAGTGAGGTTCCCTCCCACTCCAGTTTTCTGAACTTACTCTTAGCTTGCACACTAACAAATTCCTATGCTGTGACCGAAAAGCTCTAGGAGTGCCCCTGCAGAGATGAAGTAGGTAAAACACAACAGAGGCATCTCCACAGGGCATCTTCCTCACCGTGCAAGCCTTACCTCAGGTATGCTATCAATTTAAGGTTCACTCTTGAAATGATAATGGAAAGAACGAAACTCCTCAGTCACTGTCAGTCTATCAAGTCGTGAATTCTGCAGTGGATGTCACGGGATTGGAATGTGCTGGGGTGCATGTGTTGTGCGTTATTGTAGCTGTGTGACTGTTAGGAAATACTTCAAGGATTATACATGACTCAGAAGGAAACTTCTTATATTGGCACCAGCCAGCATCTTTTTTTTTTTTTTTAAGGAAGCATGTTGAGCTGGCGGGTGCCTGCTTCACTGTCTGAATGCCAGACCAGTTTCATGAATATTCTTAAAAGTTGCTAATCCTGTAGATTTCACATTAGCAGATTTACATAAGCATACTTCTGCTGAATGAATACATTAGCTCCTGTTGCATTGTAAAGCTCCTTCATCTGACAAATGCACCTGTCACTAGGTGTCCTCAATTTGCCTAATTGAAGATATTTTTCTGAGGTCATTTGCTTTTCCTTCTAGGGTTAAAGGTTCTGCACAGTTTTCCTTTTTTGCTGCCATCTGCAGAGGTTCTCAGATGCCTGCCTATGAACACTGCATGCTCTGTTTTAAACTCTTAGGTGATTTCCCCCCTGGGCCATATACATTTACTTCTTAAGGTCTTGTAATTCACTTGAAAAGCACATTTACTCACACTAATAAAATTTTCTTCCAGCTATATATTTTCCTGCATGACATCATCTCATTAAGCACTAGACTCACTCCAGCTTGGATTTCCCCCAAAGACTGTGGGAAGTTTGTGACTGGTTCCATGAAATGAGCTCTTATACTGTGATAGTCTAAAAATAGTTGCACCACACTGTAAAAACATATGGCAAGTGACTTAGATTAATGTCTTTCTTCTGTTATCAGGAGCTATCAGTTGATGGGAAGAGAAAGAGACTCAGAGAGATCAACTGGGCCAGGCTTCAGTTTACAGATAAGAAAATGGAATCCCTGACAGCAAAATGATTGCTTGCAGTCCATGGAGAGTCTCTGGCATTCCCCTCAATGAGGCTCACATCTCTGGGTTCTTTATTCAAAGAAAAAATGTCCAACTTGGATGTTTGGAGGATAGGAGAGAAAAAGATCTGGGATTCTACAGGTTTAGATTAAAATTCCAGCTGATGATTTAGTAGCTGTTTCAATCCTGAGAAATATCAGCATACCTCCAGAAGGAGTGCGGTAGTTGTGGTTTCTTCATAGAATTGTTATGGCTAATAAAGGATACAATCCAAGGGTGATAGTACATGATGTGGCATGGAAGAACTGCTCAACAAGTGGGAGGTATCATTCTTATTATTTTTATGTATAAAATAAGTATAGAATAAAGCTTGAAGGTCTTAATTACTAGAGCTAAGTGATTTGAAGGAGAAGTGATTGCTTTCTATAGACAATTTCTTGGGAAGCATATGGGGTGCGTGTGTGGAAATCCAACGGAAGTTTTTGCTCTCATCTTGCTATTTTTCAACGGGCAGTATACAGTTGAAGTTGATTTATGTTCAAAATAGCTGAGCCTGGAATTAGGGATGGTGCCACAGGGTGGCAGTGGCTTCTTAGTCATGGTTCTATGATTTTGCTCCCCAAAGGGGTGATAGGAAAGAGGTAATTGGGTCATGTTTGTGTCTATGCTCCTTTAAAAGGAGCGCACAACCAGCGCACACCCACATTTATTAAAGTACTCTAATGGCCAGTACTTCGATGTGTTTGGCTTCCTCCCGGCCACCTTGGCCAGCCTCTGTGCCAGGATCATGACAGTGTCAGGACTCTGGATCCTTTCCTGTGTCTCTGCTTAGACATTGTCCTCTCTGCTCCCAAGTAATACTGCTGTGACTTCTGTCCCTGTGGACTTGTTCTGCACATTTACCCATAGTGTGTGCACTCCTTGTGTCTTGTGTTCAATATTTTTTTGAGATGCACACACATGCTATGTGAAGCAGGAGTCTTTACATCACTGTTTATTTATTCAATCTACTCTTTTAAAAAATGATCTTTTATTACTTTGTGTTTGCAGTATGCAATGGTTGCGTTCATCACGGCCAGGTGGTACATGGACAAGGTGCATCTTAATTCCCTTTATTTTTCCTTTCCCTCCTCTCCCTCACTTCTTTCTCCTGTTCTTGACCCCTTTACCATTTGCAGAAGGTCTCTCTCCCTGTTTCCTATTATGTTTTATTTTGCCCGTTAAATTACAGACAGTTTAGGTTTCTCATATAAGAGAAATCATGTGATATTCAAACCTGTTGTCTTATTTCGTGTAACATGAGTGTTCCGAGGTACATCCCCTGTCCTACAAATCATCCAGCTGCTCTTGATGGGTGCGTGACCTGCTTCCAGTTTTTTTTTTCCATTAAAATAATGACACTAGGGACGCAGTTCCTACAGTGTGTTCGGTGCACACACACATATGCTGCTCCTGGCCATGGGTGTAGGAATAGAGCTGCTGCGGGCGCTGGTGTGGACAGCTGTACAACTTCAGTCCACATCGAGTCTTCCTCGGCGCTGGCATCAGTCTGTAGTTCTACCAAGTGTCTATGAGAGTCCCAATTGCCCAATATTTTGCCAATAAAGAAAATAATTACTTTAAAATTTTCACAAATGCTCCAGCAGGAGCCTAGTGGCGCTTCATTGTATGTGTGTATTTCCCTGAGGACTAGTGATGCCTTATGGTTGGGATTTTAGAAGTCCCCCAAAGCCATGTGCTGAAGGTTCGGTCACCAGTATAACAATGGTGAGGTGGAAGCTAGATTCAGGCTTCCTGGCACTGGGGAGTGGTGCTTGGCTGTAATATTCTCTCTCTCTCTCTCTCTCTCTCTCTCTCTCTCTCTCTCTCTCTCTTTCTCTCTCTCTCCCTCTCTGAGTTTCTGTGTGTCTGTGGTCTGCCTCCCTCTGTTTCTAACCCCAATGGGCAGCCTTCTCCTACCCTTTGTTTCCACCGTATGTTTAGCCTCCCCACAGGCCTGAAGAAACCAGGCCAAATGACTCAAAACCATGAGCCAAAATAAATGCTTTCTTTCTTTTTCCAGTTGGTTTCTCCCAGGTATTTGTCACTGTGACAGAAATCTGAGTAACACAGATGCTGAGAACATTTTTGTGTGTAGCAGTCACTTGCACAGGGCTCTTGTGAAGTTCCTGCTGAAGACTGTTCTCTAGGTGCCAGTTGTCTCTTGACAATGGATGTGTAAGAGTTCTTCTTCCTGGTACTGGGGATTAAATCAAGGTCCTTCTCACTGAGCTACATCCCCTGCCCTTTATGTTTTTAAAAAATTTGAGGCAGTCTTTTAAAGTTCTTGAGTTGCCCAAGCTGGGTTCAAATTTGTATATTCCTGCCACAGCCTCTCACCGTGTTGTGTTTATAGGTGTGTACCACTTGATCTGGCTAATTCCTTCACTCAGTGGTATCTTTTCATAAACAGACATTCTTCATTTAATTATCTTATTTTGTCAATTTCCTTTATGTTCATCCTTTTATGTGTGTATTTTGAAATACAAGTGTACCCTAAGATTATGAAGTCTTTACCTTCTTCTAAGTTATTTCCTTGAAGTTCTACTTTTTCATCTATTATAATTGAGTCTGCTGGGTATGGTGGCACATGACTGTAATCCCAGCATGTGGGAAGCTGAGGCAGGAGGACTGCTGTGAGTTTGAGGCCAGCTTGCACTATATAAGGGAGTTCAAAGCCAGCTTGTACTACTTAGCAAGACCCTGCCTCAAAACCCAAACCCAAACAACAAAACAAAATAATTGGGTCTAAAATCCACATGGATTTATTTATAATTTTATTTATGGTAAGAAATGTTGACTCAAGTTTTATTTTCCTGGATGAGAAGGTAATCAAGAGACACGCTTCAGATTTCTCGCGTAGGAGAATTGTCCGTGAGTTTTGCGCTGTTGTTTTTCCATATGAACTAACTCAGTTGCAACTGACTTCCATGTTGCCACAGCAAGGAAAATGCTACCGGGTCAGCAGTGAGCCCTGAAGCCACGCCTTAACCATGGTTCTGCACATTCTCATTACAGACCAGCACCCCATGGATGGTCAATCGCCAAGGAGATAGTGATGGTTTTAATTGGGTTCAGGTCTCTGCTAGCAGTGACAACTACTTAAGAACACTGAATGTATGAAAATGATTGTATGGTGTCAGTCCCAATCTTAGAGCTGTTGCAAAATTTTAGAATATCACAGAAAAGATAGAGTATGATAGTTCTTTTTATGATAGTTTTTTTTTTTTTGGCAGAACCGGGGATTGAACTCAGGCCCTTGCACTTGCCAGGGAAGCGCTTATTCCACTGAGCCATCTCCCCGGCCCCGATAGTTGATTTTTTGACAGAGGAGCACCTATCAGTTTTTTCACTTCAGAGATCTTTCTTTTTTCTTATATTTGGGGAGCTCATCTTCACTGTAAGACTGCTAAAAAAGTTTATACTTGTATTGGATTTAATTTTTATATTTATTTTAATTCATTTAATGTAAAATAATATGAATCTGTAATTTGTTTTGAAGCATAATTTGAGATAAAGATCCAATTTTATATTTTTCTAAGTAGTAGTAATAGAATTTATCCTGAAACAGTCAAAGATGGGTGTTGCTGTTCCATATATTTTTTCTTTTTCTTTCTTTTTTTTTTTTTTGTGGAGCCAGGGATTGAACTCAGATCCTTGCGTTTGCCAGTCAAGCACTTATCCTACTGAGCCATCTCCCTGGCCCCCATATATTTTTTCTTTTCCTATCATTTCTATTTTATTTTGCTGCTTAAATTATTTATATTTTGGGTTTTTCAAATAAGAGAAACCAGGCAGTAATTAACTTTGAGTGTCTGACTTACTTCACTTAGCATCATGGGTCTCAAGATGTATTTCCTTTTGATTTAACTTCCGTTTGTCACTTTGGCAGGGATCTGTTTGAGCATGGTACATGGAAGAGGAAGGAGCTGCTAATTGTTATTTCTATGTCACCGGTTGCTACTTCAAGAGTTCCTCGGGGGTCTCCTATTCACCTTTCTTGGCCATAAAGCAAAGCCTAACACATGTTGCCCTGAAACAGTTCTCATGTCCACTACCCCAAAAGGTCCTTTGGAAACTTTTGTGGTGAAAGAATACAAATTATCACCTTCCACAGTTGCACCTCAAGAAAACAGACTCAGACTCAAGCCAGGCTTTCTGACCACACCTGAAATCCCTTGTGCTGCCCTCCTTGTTCAACCTTTCATCAGTGTGAGCTATTTTCTTCTAGTGGACTGGCTATTACTTCTTTATACCGTCTTACAATACCTGTTCAATAAAACCTAGAATTTTTTGGTGGGGCAATTAATTCAGTTATTCATACTAGTTCAATGACTTTAAGCATTGAAAAAAAAAAGGATATTTGCAATAAGGCAGGATTTAGTGATTTATCTGAAAGCTGCATTTTCTGTATCACTCTTTTTTTTTGCAGAACCGGAGATTGAACTCAGGCCCTTGCACTTGCCAGGGAAACGCTTATTCCACTGAGCCATCTCTCGGCCCCTGTATCACTCTTTATTCAACATTTGGGATACAGTCTGAGGACCAGGTGTTGTGCTTAGTGCTGGGGACACAGAGGTGAGCGTTTGGGTCATTCTCCAGTCCAGTCAGGGAATGTCTTTGCTTCTAGTACAAAATATAATTATTTGAGATGACCTGATTTTCCCCAAAGGCACTCTGGAGCAAACCATCAAAGATAAAGATGGTATTCTTACTTCAAGGAATGCATGTTATGGTCTCAAATGGTTTGTGCCATAAGAAACATACCACAGCCAGAATGTCATTGATGGTGTGGCTGTCCTGTCAGGAAGGTCACCTGGATCAACCTTGAAGAGCTGGCACTGATTTTCATCATTCCCATTTTCCGGGCCAGCAGGGCTTCTGTTGCCTAAACGCATGAAGCAGCTGATGTCACACTGAAGAGGCAGAGTTGTTGGGATTCTTTAGAGATCTAAAAAATCTAATTCATAATGGCTCGAACTATGAAAAGCCATGTTTTATGGTTTGGGCACTGCAACTTGCAAAGATAGGATTAACATTAGGCTGGGGTTGATTCAGTGGCTCCACAGCTTCTCCAGCACCAGGTACTTCTGTCACTTCCACTGCACTCCTTGGGGCCAAATCCAGCTTCCAGGATCCTCCCTCATATTTACAAAATGGCAGCCATGCTTATAGGCTTGGTAGCAGTAACCTCTGCAGCACAGCAGCACAGAGCTAAGGAGGAAGTCATTCTTTCAAAGTTTTGGTCTTTCCCCACAGAATTCCTTAGCATAATATCTTGTTGAATCACTTGCTTATTTCAGCTCTGTGTCTGAGATGGAAAGGCCAGGTACCAACTGCCATAGATCAATAACCTGGTTCTCAGGTAATGAACACATGAACTTCATCTTGAAGTGAGAATTCAGTCTCTCCCTATTAGTGCCTTCCACTAGCCTACTTTCAGTGACCTTCCTTTCCTCTGGTCTCTTTTCTGGTTGATTGTTGCTTCCTTTTGTCCATTGAGATATATTTTCTAAAGAAAGCAGTAGCCAAATTGGAATGTTCCAACCCTTCTTACAACTAGACTGATTAATTGGTGCTCTGGAATCTCATCAGACTCCTCAAAGGATCTCTAGTGACCCCCAGAAATGCTTTGGCCATATTCCCATCCAAACCCTCCCACTCCTCGCCACCACTACTCATGTAAATGCACATAAATCCTCTCTTATTTCAACACTGGGAAATTTTTCAGGTGTATGTGAGTACCTGGGTGACTGAATTTTGTCTGGAGGTAGATGATGTGAATTTGGCCTTGGACCTTCTAAAAGGACAACTGCAAAGCAGAAGGTGAATGCGAATATTATGACCTGCTTCTTTCTTCTCTATTATCCCTCACCTTCTAAATTCAAACAGGAGTCCCAGTTTCTGAACTCTAGAATTTCCAAAGCCTTACTCCGCACTGCCTAATTTACATAAAAGCTTGAGATACATTTTCCTGCTCACTGTTTTCTATTATTTTCTTTAAGGATGCTAAATGAAAAGCCATTTCATGTTTTTTCTTCATGTTTTTGTTTTTTCTCTATGTTGTTTTTTCCTGATAAACTCATAAGTTAACATATATTTAGGACTGGGGCAATAGCTTGGTGGCATAAGCGCCTGCCTGGCAAGCAGAAGGTCCCGAGTTTGACCCCTGGTGTCACATGCTGTGCCAGCAGGCATGGTGGTGCACACCTATAATCCCAGCGCTAGGGAGGCTGAGACAGGAGGATCACTATGAGTCCAAACTTCACATAGTGAGACCTTGTATAAACAAACAAACAAACAAACACCCATGCATTTAGAAATTTTGCACCTTTTTAGTAAATAAACGACAACTTTGGTTTGTTATTAAAATTGTTCACCTTTATAGCAGCAGATAGCTGAGTGACTTAAATGATTTCTGAGCATATTAGCACACTGTCATATTCTAGTGTTAATGGACAGGAACATGTCATCATAATAAACAAATCTGTGAAAAATTGACCTAAATAAAGTTGGTCAAATTTCATAAAACTTGCATTTTTCTTCAAACCACCAGCTCACAAAGCTATTTATCTAGGACTGCATGGTATTGGGAGATGGTGGAATCCTACTGAGGAGGTACCTGCGGGTGACCCTTAGGTCTGAGGTTGTGTGCATAGCCTTGCACTGAAGAACTCTAGATCCTTCCTTATATTTTCTTTTGCTCCCCAGTCAAGATGTGCTGCTTTGTTGGGGTCCCAAAGCAATGACCGAAATCTCCAAAGCTTTGGTCTAAATGAAACTTTTTTTTTTAATAAGTTGATTATCTGAGGTATTTGTTACAGTATCAGAAGACCAACTAACACAATATTCAGTTGGCTTCTTATTATTTTAAATTTATTAATAGAAATGTATTCCAGTATAAAATTTCCTGCTGCTATGGAGCAGTGATTTCCCAAGTCTTTATGTACAGCGCAATCGTTTTTGGAGGCTTCTCTGAAGTCAACAAGAACTGCTTCTAGAATCACCCTTACTTCTACTTTAATTGTTCAGATACAGATGGGTTTGATCTACAGATTTCTGTCACTGTAATTTTATCTAAAACTGCCAGTTATCAAAGATAACTTTGTGTGTGTGTTTGTGTGTGTGTTTGTGTGTGTGTGTGTGTGTGTGTGTGTGTGTTTGGTACAGTCTCACTACACAGATCGGACTCATAGTGATCCTCCTGCTTTTAGCCTCCCAAGTGCTGAGATTACAGGTGCACCCCACGATGCCCAGTCTCACTTGCCATCTCAGAGAGTCCAGCCGGCAGGCCCTGGGGATCGAACCCCCCACCGCTGTGCCTGCTTGCAGGCGCTTTAATCCACTGAGCTATTTGGTCAGCCCTTGGATAACTTTTATTCAGCCAAGAAAATTCCTCATTTCTGTAACACAACCACTAACTATCCCACATTTCAAAGTGATCTTTTAAGAGATGGATTTACAGAACTTTCATGACTGCAAGCATGAGGTCTGGGAATAACAAGCAACCTGGCGCCACATTTCTTTGTCTCTATTGTTTCCAGAGTGAGGCTTTATTTCATCATCATCATCATCATCATCATCATCATCATCATCATCATCATCATTTGTTGCTTCTATTCCTCTTTTCCCATGTCTTCTCCTGCTACACCCTCTTCTTTTCTCTAAATGTTTATACTCGTTGTCCCTTTTAGAGGCTGCCTGTCCATCTGTCTGTCTGCTCCTTATACCATCTTTTTCTTGTCATGGATGCCTGGCTAATGGGGAGCTAAGAATTTGGCAACTGGAAGAACTAATGAATTAGTACAAGTAGGAGACTAAGCTTTTCATCCAAAGATTTCGAGGAGGAAACCAAGAGACACTGTGTCAAGTTAGAGAGATGCCCAGGAGAGAGTTCCTCAAGCCACAAGCGCTGCAAGGTGTGGGTGAGCTGGCTGGGGCAAGGGGGCGGGCGGCTCAGCAGGAAGTAGACAGGGTAGAGCGAAGCACAACCCACACACATTGTTAGGAGCAAATATCAAGACTGAGATCTCTCCCTGATCAAAGGCCAGAACATGGGAGAGAGAGAGAGAGAATGTGGGACTCAACGGCAGAGGAATGGTGTTCTTTGGAAAAAAAAAAAAAAAGTTATGACTGGAAAGAGCAGAAAATTTTAGACGATATCTAACTTGAACTCAATAAACTTCAGGAAGCCAGAGATGAGATGGAAATGTAGTGCGTTTTGATGAAAAAAGGGAGATGATCATGATAAGGAATCTTTCTTTTGAAGAAAGCTAACATTTAATGACTTTTTAAATGGCTTGGAGCAGATCTGAAGCAGACTTAGTTCTCAAATCACAGCGTCTTGCTTTCCTTTTCAATCTGCGTGGTTGCCATAGCTACTAACACATCCGGCAGCCCTCCCACTTTTGGACCGATGCTTTCAGTAGTTTAAAATTTATTTTTAAAAAGTGTGTTTAGTCGGCTTAATGAGAAGAAAATTGTAAATTTAGTTTCCTTCTTCTTTAGTTTGCCTTTTCAAAGAGAACTACAATCATGGAAAGCCAACCGTGCCATTAAAATTGCCCTGAATCTCAATAAATACGACTTCTTTAAAAGTGTTTCTCCCTTCCTGGCTCCTTCCTTGAGCTCTCTGCTCCCAGTTGCTAGGCTTCTCCTCAGCCCTGTCCCACTGCCATGAAACTCCTAGATGAAACAGAAGGAAAACACTTGAAGACTAGGCACAGGCAGACTTTCTGAACAGGACCTCATAACATGGGAAGAAATAGGCAAAATCCACCAAGGCAAGACACAAAATTAAAAAGTTTCTGTACAATAAAGGAACCAACAGAAAAAGCAAAAACCTACATAACAGCAGAAAATCTTTTCCAGCTACCCTTCCAACATAAAATTGATATCTAGAATACAGACAGCCCAAAAAATTGATTACCACAAGACTAGACAACTCAAGCAATAAATAGGCAAATGAACTGAACAGGAAATTCTCCAAAGACAAAGTTTTAATTATCAATAAGTCTATGAAAAGTTATTTCCTATTGTTAGTGATTAGGGAAATGCAAAGAAAAACTACTTTGAGATTTCATCTCTCCCCTCCAGAAGGCCTGTCATCAAGGAGACAGGAAGCATTAAATTCTGGCAAGAGGAGAAAGTCATCCTTTTATACTGCTTGTGGGAATGTAAATTAGTACTGCCACTATGGAAATCAGTATGGAGATTCCTCAGAAAGCCAAAAAGAGAGCTATCACCTACTTGAGCCCTCTCTGCCACCCCTTGGTACATACCTGAAGGAACTCAAGTCAGCGTATTATAAGGACGCCTGTGTGCCCACGCGTATTGTGGCACAGTTTGTAATAGTGAAGCTACAGAGCCAGCCTCGGCACCCGTCCACAGATGAACAGATGAAGAAAATGTGTCTATGCACAGTGGTGCGTTACTCAGGCACAAAAGAATGAAATTATATTACCTTCGGGAAAATAAATGGAAATGGAGGCCACCGTGCTAAGCACAATAAACCAGCCTCAGACTGGTAGTCCGTTTTTTTCCTATTACATACAGTTTATGAACTAGGACGTGAAGGTAGAAGGGAGACTATTACCAGACAAGAGGGACGGAGTTGAGGAGAGCGGAGAGAGGGTCATTGGGCAAAGGAGAGCACCTACATATATACTATGGAACCCTAAAAATATACTGACGCCTAGTATTTTGTAACTTTTATATGCACTATAAGTGTTTTAAAAAGAAGAAAAAAGACTTTGCTTATGCTGCTCTTAGATGCAAACTGCAAGCTTTCTAAAGTCATAGGTGTTTACAAAGGAATTAGCTGGTGGCTTCAATCAAACAAATGAAAGAATGAGCCCACTAAACACAACAGATAGTATTTGTATTAACTATGAAATCATAGTGTCAGAGTCACATTAGAAGTAGTAAAGAAGGGCCGGGGAGATGGCTCGGTGGAATAAGCTCTTCCCTGGCAAGTGCAAGGGCCTGAGTTCAACCCTTGGTTTTGCAAAAAAAAAAAAAAAAAGTAGTAAAGAAGCAAGAGAATTGAATCAGAAACGCAGTGGGCTTTGAGTTGCACAGCACAGACACAGAAGGTGTCTCTGGGGGAGCAGTGAAGGGGTTTAAGGAGCTAGGGGTCCTGGGCTGCACTTCAACCACAGCGGTTTATTTTTAAAAAATACTTCTTTGTAATTTGACATCTGATTTTTTTTTTCTTTTTTTGAGAACCAGGGATTGAACTCAGGCCCTTGCGCTTGCCAGGGAAGTGCTTATCCTGCTGCACTGTCTCCCCTGACCAACATCTGAATTTTTAAATAATAGTTTCTATGGCAAAAACCATTAGAAAACTCTTGATGTTGAGTGAAGTTGAAGAAGGTTTCTAAAATCCAAAAGAAAAGAACAAGTAACTGGAAACAGCGAGAGAAGATTCCAAGGACATAGTGTCACGCTGAAGCCACCTGTGGACAGTCTGGTGCTGGAGAAGAGACCTCGGTGGATGAGAAGCCGTGATGGCAGAGGTGCAGGGAATGGGCCAGCAGCTGGTGCATGGCTGGCGGAAGGGAGGCCACTTTATACAGCAGAATCTTTATAAACAGGTCTTTATATTTCTATCTACATTGGATCAACATCTACAGCTATAGCAACATCTGCATCTGCATCTGCATCTACACTTGGATGTATATCACTGTTGACATCTATGCCATTGGTTGATTGCAGCACTGGGGATCTGAACCCAGAGCCTCTTGTGTAGGCAAGCCCTGCATCACTGAGGTGTGCTCTCAGCCCATCTAAGCTTGTACCCATTTCTAGTTCCTTCTCCAGCTCCAGCTCCAGATCCATCTCTGTTTCTCTGTCTCTATCATCTCTATCTCTGTATCTCCACCTCTATATTTCTATTATCTCTGTTCCTGTCTCTGCCTATTTCCCAACTTTATACCCCCTCTGTCTCTCCATCCCCTCTCCCTTTCCCTCTCCTTCTCTCCCTCTCTCCTTCTCTCTATCTCCATCTGTATACCTGTAATTATCCAAGGAAAAAGAACAACAACAAAACAAAACACCCAGCAATTTAGTTCCTTATAGTCAGGCTGTACTACACTTCCCCAAATCAGTCTTGAAAGAAAAGTCTTGTGTCTCTCTCTTGGTTTTATGTATTTATTAGGGTTTCTTGGGGGGGGTGTGGGTGTTCAAGATGGAACTCAGGGTCATGCATACTCTAGGTAAGCATTTGACCACGAGGTGTATCCCTAGCTCTCAATTTCTTTTCTTTTCTTTTTTTGCTTTGTTTTGTTTTGGTGGTACCAAGGATTGAACTCAGGACCTTGCGCTTGCCAGGCAAGCATTTATTCCACCAAGTTATCTCTCTAGCCCCTTAGTTTCTTAATTTTATATTAGCAAAATTATTCATAGTTGAAAGTGGCCACAGTTCCTTTTCATTTTTTTCTATTTTGAGGAATGGACAGGAGAGAAAAGGTAGACTGAAAGGCTCAAAGTATAGACAGCTATTCACTCTTCTAAAAATCTTATTGTTTGAAGTTATTTAGGTTACACCAGAAATGAATCAAAGTAGTTAACAGTAGAGTTATTTTATTATGGAATTATTGACTAGAAAATTAAAATAGCTAAATGTAATTATTTTTATATACTCTTAAACTAAATGCAAATAATGGAGCAAATATCATGTAAAATTTATCATTCTATTATGCTAACATTTAAAAAATTCCACCATATTATTAACAAAACTGGAAAGAAGTGAGGTAAACATCAGAGAGAAGTGAATTAAACATGTCATCTTATAGGGGAATAAGAAAGAGATTTTGGTTTTGAGTTTTAGTGTTAGAGAAATATGCTTCACATCTTATGTACATGAGTTAAGTATAATATTTTCCAGTTTTTAATCTGAAGACTCAAGGATAGTCACTAATAGAAATTTTAGAAAAGCAATTTTCATATCATAGTAAAAAATAAAATAAAACATGTTGTGAAAAAGTAAGAAAACATGAAAAGTAATAAAATTTTCTCTCAAACTCTGAAAACATTAAACAAGATGCACACCAATAAGACAAACATGTTATTCATGACAATATAAAAATAAATAGTTAAAAAATAATACTAGTTTAAGGTTAAAAAAATCTCAGCAAACAAAATCTCATTATGTGCTATTTGTAAAGGACACATTTATCTAAGAAAAGAAAAAAGTAGAAATAAACTTAGAAAAAAGTTGGGCTAACATGGGCAAACAAACAAAAAGGCAAAAGTCATAAAGAAGAGATTCATCTACTGATATTACATAACTAAAAATTTAAAGCATAAAGGCATTAAAATGATGAGAAGTCATTTCACATGATGTAAATCACAAGATGTACAATAGACATAATGGTCAAACATTCATGGGATAAAAACCATGTT
This sequence comes from Octodon degus, assembly GCF_000260255.1. Lineage (NCBI taxonomy): Eukaryota > Metazoa > Chordata > Mammalia > Rodentia > Octodontidae > Octodon > Octodon degus. The sequence continues at coordinate 22,722,021 of NW_004524578.1, forward strand.
GGTGTCAGACTCAATAAAAGATTTTTATATAAGAACCACAAGAAGAAACACCTTAGAGTCCAAAAGAATAAAAACATTTTAACATAGTTTTCTACTTAGCTGAAAGATTAAGTGGCCAAAACTAAGGATGTGAAGAATCTGAATAATAACATTAAGATTAATTAAATAGACTAAATGGAAATTTTCACCTTACCAATAGTTGATTGCTATTGTGAAGTGTTCATTGAGTTACTGGAAAATACAATTAAACCAGAAAGGAAAACTTAATGAATTTCATATGAGAGACACAATATAGTCTATTCTTTGTAATCACAGAGTCCAAACATGTGGGAAAAGGTGGTAATCTCCCCTCCCCACACGCTGAACTTATATTTGTGATTCTGCGTATTTTAGAAAACAGTGAAAATGAAGAGTTCTTCGTATTGAATCAACAGGAATTATGAAAGCAGTAATCAAAGGAAGAGCTGTGTCTCAGAGAAAACTGAATGACTGAAATTGACTTAAGAGTCAATCCAAGTTAGAAAAATGAAGGCAAATAAAATTTGACAGAAATGGTGATCACGGCTTTCCTGAGAGTAGTGTGTCCTGTGTCCTCCAGGGTGTACTTTTATCTCGTCGTTTCCTCCTTGACTTGGTCCGTCCTCCCTCTGCTGAGTCAGATTTTCCATTGTTCACTTTTACATTTTCAAATTAACTTTTTGCCACTGTTGAGAAAAAACAGATGAAAACAGAAAGAAAATGTATTCTTAAAAATTTGCATTGAATGTGAAAAATCTTGAAGGACTGAATAATTAAGAACTCATTTCCGTGGATCTAAAAGCATCCTGGAGTTAAGAAACAACATGGAGCGGAGTGTAGTGGTATACTCATGGAATCCCAGCACTCAGGAGGCTGAGGCAAGAGGATTGCTGTGAGTTTGATGCCAACCTAGGCAACAAAGTGAGCTCTAGGCCAGCCTGAACTGCATAGTGAGACCCTGTCTCCAAAAGAGCAAACAAACAAACAGTGTAGAGGCCTGGATGATTTTATAGCTTAAAGGAACAAGAAACAAAATAAAAAATATGTAAAATTTCCTTATTTAGTTATAAATAACCTCAATAACAACTGACATATGATTTTTCTACATGAAATTTTATGACTGGGAAGTAAGCTCAATGATCATCTTCTTGCCTAGCATGCATGAGGTCCTGGGGTTGATACCTAGAACCACAAATGAACAAAAAACAACAGACTACAGTCCAAGTGGAGTGAAGCAAATAAACAAAACAAAAATCTTGACTAGAAGACTAGAAAATTGGGAGCAGCATTCCAGTGGGCGAACAAGAGTTCATGACCACATTAACAGTACTCTAAGAAGGCAGCAATAATTTGATTTAGAAATATTTCATTATAACACATGTCCATGGGTCAAAAGAAAAAAAAATTTGAGGGTAGCAAACCAGTAATTTTTAACATTGAAATTCAATTACTGATGAATAATAATGAATTGAGAATGGAAATTTGATTTTTCTCTCTAGCTGAATCCTAATTGCTAGTGTCCAGTGCAGAGGGTATTTGATGATAGTCATGTGAGCTAAGTGACAGTTATGTGGTGGAGATTATGAAGTATTGTGAGAGGAGACAGTGCACCTTCCTGAGTTTCAGAGGAAGGTGACAGAAGAACAGTTCAGTTGGATTCACACATCCCTTGAACATTTCCCACAGGGTGGGGCCATTCACACCCCTTCATGGAACGATGAAGCAGATCCAGCCAAGTTGAAACACAATATATCAAGCACTGCACTAAGTATTATTGGGTGTGGTAAGGACCAACAGTGTTTTCCAGGTTCTTATTGTCCCCAATCAATGAATTGGTAATTGTAGACAATTGGTACATGTGGAAGATTTCCACATAGCGCAGCATGAACCACTGCAAGAACAAGCAGGAGGTGGACATGGTTAGTCGCTGGCATCCTTTTCTCTCTTCTTCCATAGTTGATCCATGTGATCCCACTTGATCTCATACTAGATGGTTGGTATCAGTTGCTGGGACTGGTGTGTTCTCTAGTCAGAAGACTGGGCCTGGGAGCAGGGTTTGGTCTGAGCGTGGAGCAGGCTTGGGAGTTGCTGCTCTTCAAACCACATGTCCTAACCAGCTGCTCCTGCCATGATGTTGTGCCAGAGTCTCTACCTGTACCTGAGCACATTGCTCTTCTATTTGAAGCTTGGCTGGGGTTTTAGACACACCACCTCTTAGACATGCAAAAGATATTTACAATGAAAATCACTGGACAATATTTCATACATAAAAATACACAAGTATTTGTGCACAGCTTAGTGCAAAATGAAGTTCACAGCGATGCATCCTCTGTTCTGCTTACACAGAGGTTTCTGGGTCCTTAATGCTGAGCCGTGGTGAAAGTGCTCAGTTACGTCTCCATCCTCTTCCTCAGGGCTAGCAAGAGTCCTGAGTTCAGGTTTGTTGTTCTTCTGCTCATCTTTATGTTTTGGTACCCATGTGCAAGTCAGAAAACAAAATGCTTGATTTTGCTTCTTTTAGAACTTTACTCATGTGGAATAGATACTATGTGTGATCTTGGTGGCCAGGAGAGTGTGGGTCCTTCTGTTCTATAAGGGATCCCAATGGACCAGGAGCTGCCTGCTCAACTCTGAGGTTCACAGGCATCAGGGCCATGGCCAGGCCACCCAGGTGCTGCTCGCTGCCAATACCTGGCCTTGGGGAGGACAGGTAGACTTGTTCCTGGGAGTTAGGTCCTCTGAGGCCCCATGTGGGCATGAGGACCGCCCCCCAGGGAGGCTTCCTAGATTACACTGTACTCTCTGGTGCTTCTACTCTACTCTTCTCTCTCTTCTGCTTTTGTTTATATTAATTTTCTCTTCTGCTTTGGATCTTAGGACTCATTGCAATCTGAAGGCTTCTCCAGATCTCCTGCAGCTCCCTCTCCACCTCCTTCCCCCCACACATTTGCCACAATAAAACTGTTATGCATACACACATTCAGTCCCTTTCTACTTCTTAAAGGACTTGAACAAACACAGGGATTGTCTCCCTGCCCCTGTGCCTTGTTCTCTTGCTAAACATTTTCTTTATGTAGTCCACTGATGCTGCTGTGTGAATTTCATTCATTTTCTCCACTGCATAATATAGTTTATATGCCATCATTTATTTAGCTTTTTGTCTGTTCATGGACACATCAATTGTTTTCTTTGACATTATTTTTTTTTTTACATTATGAAAACAGAGGCTAGACAACAGTGTTCTGTGGATCACATCCGCCTGACTTTGTATGGCCTATGACATGAAAATGGTTTTGTATTTTTAAATGATTATGCAAATATATAAAATTCAAATTTAAGTGTGTATAATAAAAGTATTTTTGGAAGGTAGCCAGCTTCATTTGTTTCTGTATTGTCTAAATGGCTATGTTTTTGCTATGATGGCAGAGTTGGATAATTGCTGGGTGATCTTTAAAGAATAAAATATTTAACCTGTTAGCTGAACAGAAAAAGTTTACAGACCTTTGCTATAAGCTATGCTATTGTGAATAATCTCATGCATGTCTTTCAGTGCACATGTCTGAGGGTCATTAAGGATATGTAGCCATAGGAAAGGAATGTTCAAGTCAGAGGACATACACAGGTCTAATTTCATAAAACAACACTAAATGGTTTCCCAACGTGGTGACAGTAATTTTCTCTTCTACCAGCAGTGAGTGTAGACTTTCCACTGAGCGAGAGTGGTACTGTCTACATTTTCAAATTTTTACTAACTGGATCAATACTAATTATGGTTTGAACAGGCATTCCTTTGATTCCTAATGACAGAGCAAGCAAGGGAAAAGCAGGGATCCTACAGTAGGAAAGCAACATGGCAAAGATCAGCCAATACTGATCAGTTATAACCATCAAGGTAAACGGCCTCAGTTCACCAATCAAAAGAAGCACACTGGCAGAGAGGATCAAGAAACAAAAATCCAACAATATGCTGTGTACAAGGAACACATTTACCTCAAAAAGAAATTAATAGATAATATCAAATATCGATTATTAATGAGATTTAAAGTATTCTGGTTTTTATTTTCTTTTTATGATACTACTGTACTTCTTTTACCTCTTTTCTTTTGGAGTCTCTTTTCCTTGATTGAGATATATGCTAGTCTTTTATCACTTAATTCATTGAGTTAAATCAAATCATGTCATTTGCTTTATATCTATATTTTCTATGTTTTAGTTTAAAAAAAATTTTTTTTGGTATTTTAAGGAAAGGTCTACAGGGTGTTCAGTGTCTCACTACTAGATCGAACTCCTAGTGATTCCCATGTTTACAGCCTCCCAAGAGGCTGAGCTATTTGGCCAGCCCTTATGTTGTAGTTTTTAATTCAATTTTATTTTATTGTGAAGAGTAAAAACAAAAGCAAAAACATAGAAAAAAGACATATGATTTTGTATTTTTAACAGTAGTTGTTACATTAAAATATTTTGTTGTAGAAAATTTTGTCCATATACAAAAATAGAAACTCTTTAATTCAAATGTAACTAGATTTAAAATGCTTTACTTTTGGGGTGGCAATTTTTGTTAAAATTCCTCCTTTGTTCCTAAATACAAAGGCAACCATGAATATTGTCTTCTGAAACTTTTAAAATTTTAGAGTTCAAGTCTTTAGTACACTTGGAATTGATTTTTGGCATGGTATCACATAAGTACCCAATTTCTTTTCTTTTCATATGGATCAGAATTATTTTGTTAATTAATTAATTAATTTAATGTATTTGGTATTGGGTCTCACTACATGGCTCAGACTTGTAGTGATCCTCATGTTTTCAGTCTTTCCAGTGCTGGGATTACAGGCGTGTGCCACCATGCCTGGTCTTGGTGGCCATCTCAGTGCTCCTGGGGATGGGGCCCACATGGTGTGTGGTGCCGGGGATTGAACCCTGGTTTCTGCACTTGCCACAGCAGGTGCTTTGTCTGCTGAGCTGTCTCTCTGGCCCGGATTAGCATTATTTTGTTTTATTCCTATAAAAGTGAATCTTTTTTGTCTCCTGATTATTAGCATTCAGTTGGTGCTATGCAAAGTTCCATGTAGGTACGGAGCTAGGTCCACACCCCCCGGTCTCTCCTCCTTGTCTACTGACTATTCCAGTTCCCTGTTGTCTTGGTGACTTTGATAATGTCGTGTGTCTTCTTTTGCTCTTTTTCTTAAGTAGTATCTTGCACCTTTTCTGGCCTTTGAGCTTTCTTTTTCTTTCTTTCTTTTATTTTTTTTAAGAGACTACAAAATGATAAAAGAAAAAGACAAAAACATTAAAAAATGATACAGAAGTTCATAAATAGGAAAAAATAGGAATTCAATAATGGTTGTTGTATTATATAATATCATCTTCAAATTAGTTGTTCAGATTACCAGGTATGTTGAGATGTCTTCCATTGTGAGCTTACTGAATTTTTCTTACATTTTTTCTTATGTCCTAATGTGTGCATATGTATCTACATATTCCATGTTCTTTTTATTTTTAGTTGCTTTTTTTTTTTAACCAGGGATTGAACTCAGACCCTTGTGCTTGCCAGGGAAGCACTTATTCTACTGAGCCATCTCCCCAGCCCCTTCAGTTGCTTTTTAAGTGCTCTTTCTTATGTATTTAGTACAGGGTCCACAGGGTCTCATGATACAGATCAGACTTGTAGTGATCCTCCTGTTTTCAGCCTCCCAAGCATGTGCCATCATGCCCCATCTCAATCACTGTCTCAGCGCAACCTGGGGGCAGAGCCAACACAGCCTGTGATGCAGGGATCAAACCTCAGCCCCTGCACTTGCCTAAGTGGGCATGTTAGTCCACTGAGCAATCTGGCCAGCTCTTAAGTACTCTCTTTACTTTCACTTGTTCTATATACTTAATTTTAGCTGGTGCCTGTGAGGAGCAGATTGACAAATTTTTTTTCTTTTATGAAGGATTTTTGTTTTTTCTTCTGATCCTTATTTATCGTGGACCTGTTTTTAACTTTCCTTGAAAACACACGTGTGTGCTTCCCAACCCTTAGCATGGGTTGTGCTCCTCCAGAAGGCTGTTACTATCCGCAACACATCAAGTCTCAAGGATGGCCCCAAATTACAGTGAAAGGAATCTTTTACTATCTAGAATTAAAATAAATCTTTACTGATTTTTTTTGTTTAAAAGTTTATTTTGTCGATTTTCTTTGGCTTGGACATTTCTTCTTTTATTTCCAAGTTGTCTGTGTCCTTATGCTTAAAATGTGTCTGATCAACACCAGGAAGCTTATGTGTTCATCTTCCATGACCATATTTATCCTTTAACTGCAAAGCATAGACCAGCTGTATATTTTGTGATGACTGGTGTGTGTGTGTGTGTGTGTGTGTGTGTGTGTGTGTGTGTGTGATGTTGCAATCACATCTTAGTACTGCCTTTCTACGTGTCTATCTTTTTGTTTCTATCCTTATGTTATTTGGCAGCTACCTCTACTTGGTCTATCATTGGCCCAGAGGTAAGGCTTCCATGCTATAAGTTAGCTCAGGTTACTTCTCTGCTCAAAGCTCATTCAGTATTTCCTTTTCCCTCTTCAAAATAAAAGTCAAAGTTCTTATGAAACCCCCCAGGACTTACATGACGTGGCTCTTCCTTGACCTTTCTTCCCTGGTCTGTTCTGCCTACACTGACCTTGATTCTCTTGACACCTCATAATGTGGCTCTGTACAGGACCCTGCTTACCTGCTGCAGATATCCCTGTGCTCTGATCCCTGCTCATTGATTGTCTTTCCACTGAGAGCTTCCACACAACTGTCAGCCTTTGCACTCCTCTACCCCCACCCTAGCACTTACCGCTGTGTGTTTTCTTGTGGATCTGTGACAAGTATGCCTAATCTGCCGGAATGTCAGAGCTGTGAGTGAAGATGACTTCCTGGACGACTTGTATCTTTTCAGTGTCCACAGCATTGCCTCGCTTGTGATATGAACTTAGAGTTGTTGGACGAATATCTTTTGGGTAAATGTTCAGTCATCAGCTTTAATCTTGTTCTGTTTGCTCCTAGCTGATTTGGGTCTACAATGAATGGCTTTATCAGACCTGATCCTCTGGAGAAGTGAGGGGCATGTCATGTCAGATCTGTGCAAGCAAACACCCTGGTGCTGTCCTCTGTGTTCTCCTTGGCTGATATGACTCTGAACCCCAGTGTCTCTGGATGGGTTCTGCCCAAGGGGAGCCTCCTGTGACCATTGCATCTGTGGCATGGGTCACTTCCTCTGATTCTAAGACCCATGTTCTACAGCCTCTGGGCAGCTACATCTCTATGGCTTTCAGTGCCTATGGGCCTTCTCCTCCAGGCTGTTTCCACATTACTTTCAGTTCCCCCAGAGATGTGCTTTTAGGCAAATGTAGAGCTTTTCCTAGATCTACACCTCTCCTAAAAGAAGGGCTCTAAGTGACTGGGCTTCTGACTTGCCTCCTGTCTTGTCCTTCTCTTTCCCACATCTTAGCAAGTTAGGAGGGGAACCTTGCAGCAGAACCTGCTCTGACTCCAAGCCTGAGTTCCCCCTACCCACAGTTTATAGTAAAATTCTTTTGCTTACAGATTGGGATTGCTTCTGGTATATGAACAAGAAGCATTTGGAATTGAGCCCCCACTATCTTGCTTTAATTGTTTAAAACTTGGCTTCAAAAACCATTCTTCTGCTATAGAATTCTTTATTTTTTGTGCAGGGTCTTACTATGCAGCTCAAACTCATAGTGATCCTCCTGTTTTCAGCTTCCCCAGTGCTGGGATTACAGGTGCATACCACCACAGCTGGACTCAATCACTGGCTCAGTGTACTTGGGGCAGGGCTGGCACTACACATGGTGCCAGGGATTGAACCTCGGCACCTGTGCTTGCCTAAGCAGGCTCTTAGTACACTGAGCTATCTTGCCAGCCCTCTCCTGCTATAGAATAAAAGATTACATTAAGCCTTTTATTTTCTTTACAATCTTTCTACAACAGGGTCAATAAACATGAATCAATACATGTATACAGATGAGAAAATGGATGTAGTAACCAAGGACTGCTTGATGTAAACTCAACCTCACAAAGTATGAGTGCTTGATTTATAGCTTCTCAGGATGATATTGAAATCAATTAATGAGGCTTAATTAACACAAAAGCTTTACCACAATTAGCATGTCAGGTAACAGGTATGGCCCACTGACACTGGATGCTATTTTAATGTTCCTAAAATTTGTCCTAATAACCCCCTCTTTTTCAAGGGCTAACTATCTCTGCATCCTGTGAGAGTCATCTAGCTTTGCATGGATTGCATCCTTTTGGAACTATCATCTGGCACTATCCTGCAAGTTCCATTCCAAGCAGATGCCATGGTTCCTGTTTCCTGCCTCTGTCAGTACACACTAGGTTCTTAGGTCTGTTCATCATGAACTGTAGCTCTTTATGTGCCACCCATGGTGAGTCCTGGGAACATGAAGTAGCACCAGTATCAGTTCCTGCCAGAGGAGGATGAAGCAGGTTTGTGAGGTGCTACTGATGCTGGGATCACGTGCCAAGGCAGCAGAGGAAAATTCATGGGACACTGACAGTGGTGACACAAGATTTAAAGAGATCAGTGGTGTTTGTCAGGTGGACTGAGGATGGAAGGGCCTTGCAGAAGGAAAACTGCATGGATAAAGTACTAAGGTGTGAAGTATAGCAAAGGGGATTCACGGTATCACAAGCCGTTTGGCACCATCAGAGCAGGGTGTAGAGCAAGCCTTGGAGAAGAGCAAGAGAAGCTTGGAAAAAACAATAGTGTGGATCATGACAGTCCCTCCTGAACATCCCAGTAGGAGACTGGGGTTTTCTTTCTTTCAGAAAACACCCTTATTCTGGAGATAAACCATCAACTGGAAGAGTCTGAGGCTGGAGACCACATGAAAGACCCTAAAAACTAAGGAGATGCAGAGGGAAGCAAGAGAGAAATGAAGAAGCAATGGCTGCAGTGCCAGGTGGTTCCTTACAAAATGCTGGTTCCCTTGGAAGGTGGGCAGCCACCACCAAGACCCTGGTGAGGTCTGGGGATTCTGCTCATCCTCTTACACACTGTTCAGCATTGAGCCTTCCACTACTGGGTACAAACTGTCATCCTTTCCACCACTAAAACCAAATCTGAGGGCACAGATAGGACAATGAAGTCCATAGAATTGTCCCATGAGTGAGTTGCAAACCTAGTGGCCCGCCTCAAGAGCCGGCCCTCCTAGAACCTGAGCAATGTGGGCACCAAGAGTGACCTTTGTAGAAGTTTCCTCCAGATCCAGTTCTTCAATTTCAAAAATCCATATTAAGACTAAATAAAGATGAGGGGAAAACAGTGTGGTGAGAAGATCTGGATTGAGGGGCTCACGAGCTCACTGTGGTGAGTCCAACTCCAGAATATACATGAAACAGTATTCATATACGGTGTTATAGGTAATATAGTATTATACATATTATACAATATGCTGTATACATTATTATATAGTTAACTTTAAAAATAGTGGTAAATATTCATAACATGATATCTGGTATATTATCTATTTTAAAGCATGCAATTCAGTGGAATCACATACATTCACACAGTTGTGCAACAATCAACACTCTAAGCCTTGAATTCCTTATCCTGCAAAACTGAGATTGTACAGTCATAAAATAGCAGCTCCACACTTCCACAGTCCTGCAGCCTCCCCAACCACTATTCTAACTTCATTCTCCGTGAATTTGACTCTTCTTTGTGCGTCAGTTAAGTGCAATCACATCATCCTTGGCATTTTGCTCCTGGCTTGCTGCCCTTAGCAGAATGTTCTCAGGAGGCATTCATGATATATTACATCTCAAAATTTCCTTTTTTTTTTTTTTTAAAAAAGCTGAGGGCTGGTGAGATAGCTCAGCAGACTAAGTGTCTGCTGAGGCAAGCGCAGGGACTAGGGTTCAATCCCCAGCACCACAGGCCATGCTGGCCACCCCCCATGCGGGCCCACTAAGTTGGCCACCAAGACCGTGTGGTGGCACATGCCTGTAATCCCAGTGCTGGGGAGGCTGAAAACAGTAGGATCGCTATGAGTGCATAGTGAAACCCTGTACCAAACACATAAAATAAAAAGAAAGCTTACTAATTTTCTTTCCATGTATAATCCTCCATATTTTGCATGCTTACTTTTTGTTAATAGATTTATCCACATTTATCTATTATGAACACTACTGCTATGCACATGGGTGCACACATGTCTCTTGAAATATCTCCCTTTCATTCTTTTGAATACATACCCAGGGGTGGAATTTCTGAATCATATGATAGTTTGGCTTATTTTTTTTTTTTTGAGGTTTCTGGTTTCCCTCTTGATTTCTTCATTGAATGATTAATTATTGAACTATTAATTTTTTATGTCTATGTTAATTTCTGCAGATTTGTCAACTTTTAGCCTTTTTGTTATTTATTTCTAATTTTGTGATCAGAGACAATATCTTGAAGTACATCAATAGTAATTTTTTTTAAGGGAGGGAACACTTTTTATTCAAAACCCATCAGAGAATGGACAGTTTGGGTCTGTGACAAAACATTTATGTTTTAAAGCATAGGTCAGTAATTGAATGAGAGCATAAACTGCTACACATGAATTAACTGATCAGACCACAACTTTTCAATATTTTAAAACAGAATAAGCTTCCCTGTAAAAGCAGCACCTTTGTGACATTTTAGTATTTCTCTCCTTCTTCCTCAGCCTCTCCTTCCACAGAATCCATATTAACCTCTTCATAATCCTTTTTGAGGGCAGCCATATCCTTCCAGGACTCAGAAAACTCCCCTTCATCTATCCCCTCACCCACATACCAGTGAACAAAGGCACGCTTGGCATACATCAGATCAAACAAGCCCAGGCCTCAGTGATAGCTGTGGTGTTGCTCAGCATGCACACGTGACTTTGCTGTACCTTAGCCAGGTCTCCACCAAGCACCACAGCAAGAGGCTGGTAATTAATGCCCACCTTGAAGCCAGTGGGACACGAGTCCACAAACTGGATGGTACGCTTGGTCTTGATGGTGACAATGGCAACACTGACATCTTTGGGGACCACATCACCACAGTACAACAGGCAGCAAGCTATGTATTTACTGTGGCAGGGATCACATTTCACCATCTCATTGGCTGGCTCAAAGCAGTCATTGGTGATCTCTGCTACAGATAGCTGTTCATGGTAAGCTTTCTCAGCAGAGATGACAGGGGCATATGTGGCCAGAGGGAAGTGGATTCGGGGATAAGGCACCAGGTTGGTCTGGAATTCTGTCAGATCCACATTCAGGGCTCCATCAAATCTGAGGGAAGCAGTGACGGAAAACACAATTTGACCTATCAACCTATTCAGGTTAGTGTAGGTGGGGTGTTCAATATCGAGGTTTCTACGACAGATGTCATAAATGGCCTCATTGTCTACCACTCTATCAGAGTGCTCCAGGTTGTGTAGGTGGTGAGGATGGAGTTTTAGGGCTTTACTACAGCCATGGAGACCTGGGGGGCTGGGTTAATGGAGAATTCAAGCTTTGACTTCTTGCCATAGTCAATGAAGAGACGATCCATCAGCAGGAAGGTGAAGCCCGAGCCAGTGCCCCCACCAAAGTTGTGGAAACCAGGAAGCTCTGGAGACCTGTGCACTGGTCAGTCAGTTTCTGAATTTGGTCCAAGATGGGGTCAGTGATCTCCTTGCCAATAGTGTAGTGCCCACTGGCATAGTTGTTGGCAACATCTTCCTTGCCTGTGATGAGCTGCTCAGGTTGGAAGAGCTGGTGGTAGGTACCAGTACGTACTTCATCAATGACTGTGGATTCCAGGTCTACAAACACTGCCCTAGGCA
>NW_004524578.1:22734853-22737219 GCF_000260255.1 Octodon degus
CGCTCCTTTAATAGTACCTGCATTCCTATTCTTTTCATTCACTAATGTCATAAAATTATATCCTTATGTATGCGAGTCCAAAAACATAAACTAATTATTGTTTTTAAAATACATTAGTTTCTTAAATCCTGTAGAAAAGAAAATGTGGAGTCATAAATCAAAGTAACAATAATATGAGCTTTCAGACTATAATTATTTTAAATACTTAATCTCTTATGCTTAAAACTCTGTTACAATTAAGTATCTCATAAATCACGTTGAAAACAAACCACAGAATCACAAACTATGTAACACAAATATTACCTTTTATAATGGCCAATGTATTCACCTTTACTAAAATGTTTCTTTCTTTACCTACAAGTTGCCGTCCAGCAATTTCCAACTGCAGGACCCCCCTGGGCATTCCTTTCAGGGCTGGCTCAGGGCTAATCAAGTCTTTCAGGGCTCATTTATTTACTGAGAATGTCAGAATTTGTCCTTCACTTGGGAGGTAAGGTTTTTCTAGACATAGGTTTATTAGTTGACAATGTTTTCCTTTTAGCGTTTTTGATATGTTATTTGTGTGACTCTGGGCAGTGGTGACTGAGATGAGAAAAGCCCGATAACCTTACTGAGACCCCCCCTGCAGGTGCTGACTTCTCTGTTGCTGCTTTCATTATTCTTTGTTTGTGTGTCTGGCTTTTGATAGTTTGACTATAATGTATCTTATGTGTGCTTGCTTAAGTTCATCCTACTTAGAGAACATTGAGACTCTTAGACATTTACATTCATGGCTTTCATTCATTTGGGGAAGTTTCCAACCATTATATCCTCAAGTAACTGCTCTACACTTCTGCTCCCCTTTCTGAGCCTCCTACAGTGTACAAGTTGGATGATCCCTTAGTTCTATTCACTTTTCTTTAATTTCTTTCTTTTTCTCAGACACAGTCATACCAATTGTCCTATCTTCAGATTCACTGATTTTTTTTCCTGCATGCTCTAATTTGCTTTCAGATTCCTCTAGTAAATTTTTCATTATTTTTTATTTTTTAAAGAGAGTACAAATTGGAATTAAAATAGAAAAAATTGAAAGTGATACAGATTTGCACTGAACAAAGTAATATGAATTTCACAGTATTTGTTGTAATACATAGTGTTGTCTTCCAACCAGTTATTCATATGGATGTAAAACTGGAAAGAAAAAAATGAAGAGTATAAGAAATTAAGAAGACGAAAAGGAGAAACAATTGAAAAGGAAACAAAACAAATTAAAGAATTAACTGCTTCTCCTTTAATACATTTTTCATCTCTGTTATTTCATATTTCATCTCTTTTCATTTCTACAACTTCTTTTTGGCTTACTCTCTTCTTTCCTTCTTTTTTCTTCTCTGAGGCTTTATGTACAATAGGCAAAAGCTCTATCATCAGTACCTGCCTAGTACTCCTAGCACTACATTTAGATTTTCTGTCTACTGAGACTTCTGTTTTTATCACTTTTGACTTCGTACATGGTTTCCTCTAGTTCTTTGAACAACATTAAGACTGCCGTTTATAAAATCTCTCCCTGTCTCTCTGTCTCTCTCAGTGCTGGGGATTGAACCCAGGTCCTTGCACAAGGGCTAGTACTCTACCACTGAGCCACAGCCCCAGCAAAACTATTGTTTCTAAAATTTTTCTCTGATAGGTCAGCCATCTGATATTTATTTGGAGCAATTTCTTTTGGGTTTTTTTTTTTTCCTGTCAAACAGAGCATGCTTTCTTGTTTTTATGGAGGGTGTGAACGTGCAGTGAATGCTACACACCCCAGCACCACACTCTGTGACCACAGCAGCAGTCACTGATCAGACACAGGACCCCCCTCACCCCCACACACAGGTTTTGGAGGACTGAAACCTTCCTGCCCATTGGTTTCTGCACAGAATCCCAACTGCTTCAAAAGTAGGTGGACCTGGCGCCGGGCTGGGGGCTTGGCAGCCGCTGCAAGTTAAGAGCTGCAATGGACTGAAACCAGTGGCTCTGGCATCCAAGTGGCTCCGTGGGTTGGACTCTTCTGGTACCATGGCTGTCTAGGTGCGGGGGACGGGGCAGCTCCCTGGTACTTCTGCTCACCGTCCTTCTGGAACCCAGCAGTTCTATCTTGGTGCCGGGAGGAAGCCGAACTGTTCTGAGGGAAGGCTCTCGCATTCCAGAAGACGATTCTGAAGAGCATGGTTATCAGACAGACAAACGACAATCGGCCGAAACACACAAAAATGAAACAGAAACAGACATAAGACTCCAACCCGTCGTCACGGAAAGGAGTCGAGTCTGGAGGCTATCGCTGCGTCCAGCACCTCTTAGGACTCTCAGAGGGGGCGCCCGAACAGAACAGACACAGATGTCTTACC
>NW_004524578.1:22737606-22745670 GCF_000260255.1 Octodon degus
TTGTTATCTAGTACAGAACAACAGAAACTGCATTCATTTGACACAGCTGCAAACTGTTTATAACCAAAAGGTCTTTCACAGCTTAGTGATAAGTGCATATTTTTACAAGATACATCTTAAGCTGCCTATGTTACAGAAGATGGTTGGGGAGGGAGTTTGTGTTAGCTTGCTGCCTTGACAAGAAATAGTTATTTATTGTTAAACAGCCTTGAGCCAAAAGGGGGAATACATTTCTTAGAGCAGATAACAGGAAGCACAAGGGGTTTTTATAATTTTCCACAGTTAAGGCACAAAACTCTGTTAACCCTTTACGTGTGTGTGCGCTGCCTCTGACATCCCGTTGACTTGTTTGAAGTTTCATACAGATCATCAGAGACATTTTTAGTCATAGCAGTAATAAATAGCCTGAGATGGAAGACACCATGGCCGAACTCAAGAAGTATTGTAAAAATCCTCTTGTTAGAAAGCTGGTATTTTTTTTAAAAAAAAACAGAATAGTGCATATTTTAGGTACATGATTTTCCTCCCTCTTTTTTTATAGCCATTATGTTTAAAATCTAATTCTAAGTATTGAAACCCCATTGAAATGTGCCAGTTTCCTCAAGTCACTTATATGTTTTTTGTTCTTAGTTCCTCCCTTGGCTACGAAAGTTAAGCCAAGCCCCTGTGTCCAGTTCTCTGTCCCTAAGCAGAGGTGCGGTGTGAGTCCTCTGCTCCCTGGTTGGCCCCCACCAGTGTAGTTTTTGCCTTGAGCACATCCAAGTTGGCTCATTAGCCGCAGAGAGACGGTTCTGAGACCCAAGGCAGCTTTAAAAGCTTCATACCTTATAAAATCCAATTACTATTTAGAGTGAAAGGTGGTGTTAAATATAGTTGCTTCTTTACACAAAGTTTAAAACCATCCCTTAATTGGAATTGAATGCAGACTCCAAAAAGTGCATTTGCTTAGAAAGGGAAAAAGAAAAAAAAAGAAGCAAAATGAAATTAGCTTTTTTAGTCTCTTTAGTCTGTTGATCTCTGTTTATATCCATGACTGTGCATGTATCAGAAATGTAGCTATGTATACCGTGTATATGGATCAGAGAGAGCATATCTCTAATGGTGTCATAGTAGGCTGATTTTTGGCAACTTCTAGTCAAAGGAAAGGTGTTAAACTAGCTCCATGTTTTATGCTATTGAGAAGATTAAGGCTTGTAGCCCTGCCCTTGGGCCTTACTTGCATCCTTGGGGAAGCTGTGAAGGGGAAGGAATATTTCCTTGGAACAAAGGGTCCAGATATCTCTTTTGGGGAAGAGTTGTGGGTCCATTTCCTGAGTGATCCTCCCGTTTCTTTTGTTAGTGAAGAGGGGATGCAATGCCCAAGAAGACCAGCTTGAGTTTTGGCCTATGTCACTAGGTGGATGGCTCTTCTGACGATGAACATATTCCTGGTGAGGTTATCTAATTTTAGGCTGCAATGGATGCAAATAAGACTCCAGACTCGGGTGGGAAGAAAGTGTCAGAGATTCTCCTCCAAGCTCCGACGTGCAGCTCAGAGTGGCTATGAGAGGGGTCCGTGGTGGCAGAGAAGCCTCAGGAAGATGCAAGCCTCCACCAAGACTGGATTTGGACCTCAGCAGGCTTGGGTCAGCAGCAAGGTAATCTTGGCTGGGCTTGAGAAGTGTCAGGTTATTTCTATCCAAATTCCACAGTTCCAGGAAATCAGGGAGTCAGGCAGTAAGAAACACTTCTTGAACATCTGTAGTACTAGGTACAGACAAGAAAAAGGAAGACAACAGAAGAGTGTGAGAAAGAAATGACAGTGAAAGGGAGGACTGTTTAATTCGTTTCTTTTGATAAGTTTAGGTATCAGTGACACAGAATTAGAGACTTTCCTGGATTATTCTAAGGATCAGAACAGAATGAGGGTGCCAGGGGAAGGTTTTTGAGTAAATTTTTGTTAGGAAATAGTGCTCTGACTCACTTTTGGAGTGGAAAACACCTGTAGTTTGGCACACATTTTGAAAATTACAGTAAGGCTTCTCTCTCCAGTTCCTTCTGGGGTTCTTTCCCCCTCCCCCCTGCATGAAGGCAGTGTGTGCTGGGACACAGATGGTTGCTCTTCTCTCCTCCTGTCTTATGCTGCCACCCAAGTGTTACCATTCTTCACAATGTCACAAATGCTAAAGGGAACAGAGAAACAAAACAAAACATTCATCTTTCTTCTTTTGTAAGGCATATTTACTTATTTATTGATTTTTTTGTGGCCAGCTCAGCCCAGGGACAGGGCTGGTGCAGCGTGTGGTGCCAGGGATCGAACTGTGGTCCCTGTGCTTGCCTAAACTTGCCACAGTAGGTGCTTTAGACCGCTGAACTATCTCACCGGCCCTGTAAGGCATATTTATTAAAACTCCCCTGTATTGATCCTTGAGTCACCTAATAACTTAAGTTCAGCAGAAAAGATTGAGGAGTGATGAAAAAGTAGAACAAAAGATGTTTACCTGGGACCTCACCGGCATGACCATAGTGGTGACGTTACCTGCCATGCCAGGACCTGGTTCTGACCACAGACTCACCCAGCCCCTGCCAATGTGGTATCACAGACCAACTGTTTATCACTCATTTGTGGTATAAACACACCTCTTCTAAATTGGAGGCTATGCTCCTTGAAGTCAAAAGTGCCTGTTCATCTTCCTCCTGGAACCCAACATTGTGAACTTGGGTTGTCTTTGTACTCATGTACATTGGAAAGGAGTTCTCAAGCTGTCCTGCTGTACTACATCCCAAACTGTACCTTTGAGTTTTTGTCACTAATGTGTTCTTCCTTTGTATTCGGTCTCACTTCCTGTATCACCAGATATGCACTTGTACCCAGCAGTAATTCCTAACACCTTCCTTTCCCTCCCGCCAGGGCCATGGGCAATCTTACTCTCTTATTGTATCTCCCATCTAGAAACTTGCATCGATCAGTTTTCCATTGCAGACACCATGCACAACTTAGATGAGAAAAGACATTTTTGGCTCATGTTTCCAAGGTTTCATTCTATGATCAGCTGCCTCCAAGGCAGAAGCAGCACGGCAGAGGAAAACTGCTCAGTACATAACCAAAAACAAGACAGAGTAAGAGAGGCAGCCAGAAAGCAGGGTCAGGGCCAAGAATGCATCCTCTCAGGTCTTGTGCCGACTGGCCCACTTCCTACCAGCATGCTCAGCAATGAATGCATCAGTGTATGAGCCCACGGATGAGGCTGCTGCCGCTGGGATCTGTTTGTCTCCCCGAGCCCCACCTCTAAGCCCATTCTTTCCATTTATTCACATCCCTTCTCAGCATTTCTTGGCTGGACCACTGTGCTATGAAGTGTATGATTGCCAGAATTAGTCCTCAACATTTGAGCTACTCTCTGCCTACTCCCAGAATGCTCTCTCAAAATGAAAATCTCCAACACATCGTCATCGCTATCTCACATGTAACATTTCAGAGACTGTCCAGTTCTTGGGTAAGTATGAGCAAAGGTGCACAGCCTGGCCTCTGGAGCCCTCCGTGGTTCCATCACTCATATTATACTTGGTCCCTCCATTCCCTTTGCTGCAATTTGTTCTTCCTGTGTCTGAATGATCTTTAAACTTTATTAGTATTATCTTCATTATACCAAGTTTTATTTTTAATTTGGCTAAATCAATCTTATGCTTATAGCTTTTTTTATCTCTCAAGAACGTTTTTCCTTATCTCAAAATTATACAAGTATTCTCTTATATTTTCTCTTCAAGATTTGCTTTCTACATTTGATTTGTTCCATTATCATTAATTTCACGTACAGTGTAAAAGCCTGAGGTGAAATCCTTATGTCTTCTCAGATGGGTGGCTTTTGCTGATTGCTTTATAGCTTGCACCACTCTCTCACTTTCCTTGAAACACCCTAAACTATGTTCCTACAGCTGCATGTCCACAATCGTGATTTTTTTGCCCACTGATCTCTTTGCTTTTTCACTCTGATTACAAAAGACACACAGTATTATAATTATGTAATGTGTTTTGAATTTTCATAGGGAAGCTCTGCGAACATCTTAGCTTCATGTATATAGTTGGCACTCTGTCGGTGAGTTCTTCATGTACAATTCAACCAACAGTGGATAAAAATATTTTTAAAAAGCTTTCAGATGTATTAAACATGTACAGACCTTTTTCTTGTCACTCTTCCCTAAGTGATACAGTCTAGTAATTATTGACATCATATTTACATATTAATAGGCATTATACATAATTTAGATGCAATATGAAATATAGGGGAGGATGTCTATAGACTCAGTGTAAGCATTGGACCTTACAATGCTTTGATATCTGTGAAGGGCCTTGCAACTGACACTCAGTATAAGTCACAGTTCTACTTTTTTTTCACTGAATTTTACAATGACTTTTGTAGAATCATCAAAAAACTTTTAAATTCTATGATAAATTCTGTGGTGACTGGTACTAGGATTGAATTGAGTTTATGAATTATCTTGGGAGGTAAATTTCCACCTTTATAATGATCCTTCCTATCCACAAATATGTTATATTCACTTGTTTCTTCAGGAAAAATCTGTAGTCTTCATATAAGCCTTGCAATGTTTGTAGTGTAATGTTAATTCTAAGTATTTATTTTCTGTGGCTTTTGAGAAAGCCATCTCTGTTTATTTTCTGCTTTATTAATGCTTGTACACAGAACAGATCTGAATTTTTTTTTTTTTTATCATGTGCCTGATGTATTCCTGTGCTCTCTTACTGGTTTAATAGATATCTTAGTATATTCTGAGGCACAGTAAGAGAAGCCCTCAGACTTGGAGATTTATGAGCAGAAATGGATTGGCTCAGACCTCTGGAGGTTAGGAAGTCCAGAAACCTCTTTCCTGGATCCTCGTATGGTAGACTAACAGAGGCTGAGGAGAGATGTCCATTCCAGGCAGCCCTTCATATTAAAGCATTCAACCCATCCAAGATAGCAAGGTCCTTGTGGCTGGGTCTGTCTGAAAGGTCATCTCCCAGTACCTTCATCTTGACAGTTAAGCCTCATTGTGAACTTGATGGGCTTGAGAGTTACCTCAGGACGGTAAAGCACACACAGGGGTGTGTCTGGGAGGCTTATGAGGTGTGACCTGGTGTCTCTATGCAGTCTCTGGCCCCTCCTTCCTTGTACCTGTTCCTGTGCACTCCTTCCTGGCCACCAAGAATAAGGTAGCTTCATTCCACCACACCCTTCCACGATGACGTTCCTGTTTTAGAGCATTTTACCATTGCTTGAGCCCTCTGATACAAACCATTTCTGATTTTTCTGTTTTCAATTGTTGGTGTCATGCATTTGGTCCCAGCAATGAGAAACCTGACCTACACCATTATGCTGGCAGTTAAATTTCAACATGAATTTTATGGGTACAAACTTTCAAACCACGACAATAACTTCAGTGGCTTGTTTAATCAATTATATCATATGAAGACAACTCTTGTTTTATCTTCTCCTTTCCAAGACTTTTGTCTTTTTCTCCACTATTGAATCCAGGGCTTTAGCACAAAGCTACACCCCAGGCTTACAGGAGCTTGCTAAGTTGCCCAAGTGGGGCTTAAACTTGAGATCCCCCTGCCTCAGCCAGCCCAAGTGCTGAGATCACAACACACCTAAGGCTTATTTTTGACTTTTAATATCATTTATTTTTGCTTTATTGGAGGTTAGAGAGGGAAATCTTTAGATACCTATTAGGCAGAGACTGCACTAGTGTAATGGAAGGTAACAAGTGGCTTAACTTGGTAGCTAGTGATGTAGATGCACGAACAGTTAGTGACAGTCCCTGATGTAGAAATACAAGCAGCCACATGGTGGCCCAAGCTTGGAGGCTGGTCTGGTGTTTGCAGGGATTCTGGAAGTTAGGTAGCAATACAACGCTCAAGGTCTGAGAGAATAGAGGTGCTAGCATAAGTCCAGATGTTGGGAGGATACCTCATTTGTAAATGGCAAGGGTAGGTACAGTTTTAGACAGTAGAGTGGATGTTCCCTAGAGACATTCAAATGGGGAAATAAGGGAAGGGGGAACTGGGTCATTACATATGAGGACAAATCTTTATTTTAGTTAAACAGCTGCTCCTTCTGAAGCCGGTTGGTTTTGTCCCTCAGGCACCAGGTCTGGACTGGTACTGGGCAGGATGTCAAATTGAATGATGCATGACTGAACTGTGTCACATCTGGGCTCTCACCACAGGTGAACCTGTGGCCGATGTGCTGGGCAGCTACACCCCAACCTTGCCAGCCTGTGGGACCATTTTGCTGTTTAGATTCTGGGGATGAGCTGGTCAGTGAGAATGATGATAAAGCATTCAGCATATGAACGAGTATGTCTACCTTCTAAATATCTAGGCTGCTATAGGTCCACACTTTAGAAAGCCCAGGCAATCGTGGTGGTGGCCACAGGGGAGCAGGGGAGGAAGAAGCGATTAGCCAAGTCCCCAGAGTACGTGGTGCCGGGTCAGAACTCTAATGTTGTAGAAATCTGCTCCCACCCCCTGCCACTAGCTAATGATTTGCCTCCATGGCTGGGTTTAGTCCTTGGGTTGTCATCACCTCTGATGTGGCTCCACAGATCAAAGAGGGACGCTGTGCACAGCCGTGTCACTGCCTGCGATCACGCGCGCACCAAGCACTTCCAGGGTCCCCGGCTGGGGCTCGGCACATCATTACAAGGATTAATGAGGACAGATGGGTTTTTGTATAATCAGCCTCACTTTGCTGCCAGTCTGATTTGGTCACCAGGTGGAATATTTTAGAAATGAATAATTACAAAAATAGCAACCAATGCTGACTTGGGGGAAATAAACCCCAATGAGGATGGGGTGTTGAAGTGTGGAAAGAAGAACCTTATTATTTCTCTTTCCTGAGGGCAGATGGACAGTTCAAGACGAGCAGGATCAGTGCCAATTCCCTTCCTCACTGGTAACAAAGGTGCCGCCGCTCTTTTCCTCCTTGCCACCTTTCACTCTCCACAATCGAAGCTGAGCCTGTGATTACAATGCAGCCACTCTAGAGTGCTGGGCAGGGCAGGAAAGGGCAGAGAAAGAATAACAGGAGGGAATGGGCGAGGGCTGCCGGCTGTACTGACGGTGGTGGCTGTGGGCACGTCTGGCTGAGATGGTGTGAACAGCACAGATTCCCTAGTGACGACGGGGCTTGTCAGCACTGTAAGAAGTAAGGCCGGGAGTGTCAAGAGATACCACTGCGTTTGCCAAAGGAGGCGATGATAGCACTTAACCTTCTCCACCTCTCTTCTGGTTGCTTGCAGTGGGTCTCCTCTTAGCCATCTCCCTTTTGCTATAAATTTGCTTCATTCAAAAATAAAACACAGCCTCTCCTTGTGCAAATTCCTTCTGCTCCTTGCAAGAACAGAATCACCATGCATTTATTTTGCTACCTTGCAAGCTGTGTGTGCCAGTGTGTAAAGAAAGGCATTTTTTTAAGTGAACAAAATGAACTGTGATGAAGAATAGGATGAACCTGTTTCTGTAATTTTTACAAAAGCTTGCATGTTTGAATGTTTATAGCAATACTGTTCAGCATCGCCTCCACATGGAAATGACCCATAGTCCATCAACTCATGAATGGGTAACTACAATGTGGTACTGTATATCTAAACAGCAGAATATTATTTGATAATAAAAAGAATGAGGAACGAGCCCTTGCTACAACACGGAAGCACCCCAAAATATGACGCTAAGTAAAATAACCCAGGCACAGAAGCTATATTTACCATATAATACAAAGAACTGGCAAATCCTTCAAAGGCGAAAAGTGGATTAGTGGTGCTGGAAGTTGAAGAGAAGGAAAGATGTCAATTGATTGTGGCATAATTCAAATTGTTCAATTCAAATCAGTGAATTCTATGACAATATGAACCCCTTATTATTTTTAGTGTTTTTTAATAATTTTATTGAGAAAGAAGTAGCATTGAGACAGTTTCAAAACAGGTTAGTAGATGGGCTGGAGAGATGGCTCAGTGGTCTAAAGCACCTACTTGGAACAAGCTTGGCAAGGCATCAGGGACCGCGGTTCAATCCCCCAGCACCAC
>NW_004524578.1:22746196-22749035 GCF_000260255.1 Octodon degus
TATTAATATGGCTTTACTTTTTATACCTCGTTTCTGTACTTTTCTGTTGGATGGTTAAGACCAAGATAAAGTAAGACCTATACAACAAGAAATGTGAACCCCTTATCAAGTGTGTGTGTGTAGGGGGGGGCATGTGCATGCTTAATCTTGGTATATGTGTAATTTTTCCTGGTATGATATACTAAAAATTGTTTACAGTGGTGACCTCAGGTAAACAAAGTAGCACAGGAAGGCTTCTATTGTTCATTTTACACCTTGGATAGCGTTAGCATTCTAAGCCACTTATATGAATACTTATAAAATATCCAAACTATTTCTCTTATTGCTATACATTAGAACTTCTAGGAACATTGTTTTCTAATTGTCTTCTCTTCTGAGACGGTAATATCCTTGGGAATGAAGATTCAGGGTGCACCTTATACAATCTCCTCAAGGGGAAAATTGGCGGCGAGTGGCACTTAGTAAATGTAACTGACTCTCAAACATGCTTCCTTGGCCCAGGGACTGTGCTGAGAAGAAAGAAGCTGCCACCTATGAGAGCAGACTGAGGTCTTCATGATGGCCCAGAGCTGACATGTGTCAAGTCTAGTTCATGCCCCAGGCACTGTACTGGACTGTCCGTTTGCATTGTGGAATACAAGGGGACACTGGGTGTGTAGCAGGCCTGTGAGCGTTTCAGTATGAATCCCTGAAACTCACTGGCCCAGCAATGGCTGAGGAGCTCGAAGGCCCACAAGGACCAGGAGCCTTTGGTTCCTGGGCTTGGGTGCTATTAATAGCATCAGATTCACAGAGCGGGACACTCCCCAGTTTCATATGGTGAAACGGACACACACTCCCAGTGGTGGGATTAAGGAGTGGGGTACGCTGTGTGTGGATGCAGCAAGCGGATGCCTTCTGTGAAACCCAAAGTCTTCATTAGTCCCCAAAGAAATCTTCCTGCACCTTGATCTTGGCTGCTAAGCCTCTAGATGTGTAAGCAATGGGTTTTTGTTGATAATAAGCTACCCAGTCTGGTAATGTGTTCTAGCACACCAAGGGGACTAAAGTCTGCACATCTCAAATCTGTGACAACAATAATAAGAGTAATGCCATGTGCTGGCATTGATTCATGCTGGCACATTGGTTCCTCATGTCATCCAGTGACCCACCTACCTCTCGGCTAGGTTCGATCGCTTTCATCTGCAGATGAGAAACTGCAGCCCAGCAAGGCCAAATAGCTTCAAGAAGTCCTCCAGCTAGCACTCCAGAGGGTCGGGACACAAAGGTCAAAGGCCAGTCTGATGGAAACCAAGCAGGAGAGCTGCTGGCTGTGACTCTGAGCCTGGCCTTTGAACCATCCATGGACAAGCTGGGCAGTGCAGGTGCAGTGCAGTGTTTGTGGAGCTGTGAGCTCCAGGAGGCTACAGGTGTGAGCAGGCCATGGGTCCAGGTCACCTCTCATTCCAAGAGACCACAATAGACTGCTTCTAACCAGACAGACCTGTCTTCTCTGGCTGTTCCAAAGCTACCCTGCCATGGAGAAGCTGGTCTAAGGCTGAAGGCTGGTGACAGGACCGGGTGAGAGGACCAGGATGGGGGTGACAACTACTAGGGTTGTGCCACTGCTGCTAGCATCTGGCCAGCTGTTGTCCCTCAGCCAAGAAGCCAAGTGGGAGCCTCTCTCAGGGCTGAACTAGAGCACTGTGCAGTGGGGGCTGGGGCCAGAGGGAAGTGAGCATGATCCAGCCCACTGGTGCAGAGACTCACAGCTCTGCCCAGGATTCCCGAGCATTGGAGCCCTTGTGGAGCGATGGGAGGTCCAGCTGGAAGGGCTGGAGGGGCCATGTGGCTGCATGGTTTTCAAACCCTTTGCCATAGTTGAAGCTTTTCTTCAAATGAAATTGCAGGCAGAAAAACAAGCTCGAGGAGCTGAGTGTAGACTCAGTAGCATCAGTCTTCAGGTTCTTCCAGCTTCCCAGGCTTCAGCCAGACATGGGCTCCCATGAGCCTAGGTTGCCAGCAGACCCTCAAATGCAGGACCTCCGTCGAGCCTCAAATGGGATTATTCCAGCTGGATTTTTCCAATTCTGACTGTAACTGTATCTTGGATTTGACTCAATGCACTGACCTCTTGTTTGGTGGTTGAGCTGTTATTTGTCTGTTTTTGACACAGGTTTTCCCCCAGCTCCTGCATCAATAGGCTAAGCTCAGGGAGTTCAGCTGGGCAGCTCTTTCTTCATAGGTGCCTGTCCTACTTGACTGAGCCCTTCGAGCATGCCCTGTGACTCCTTGAGTGTGAACCAACCTTTCCATGACAGGTCCTCATTTTAACTCTTCATGTTGATTTGTGATCTTGTCAGTGGCATACGTACTTCTGCACTGTCTCGGCTACCTCTGTGGAACAGGTGGAGGGTGGACCGAATGAACACCTGCCCTCTGACTTTGCAAAGTGAGTAAAGCTCTCCAGCCTTTTTCTTTGTTTGCAAATGAGCTAATGGAGGAAGTGCATGTAGCACACTTAGAGAGTGATAAGCGAGCAATTGCTGCCTACAGAGATAGGTAGGAACTCCAAGGTACACAAAACTAGAAAATGCAGAATTTAGGGCTTGATTTGGGCAGGCGATGAAGCGGAAAATAAAACACTTGGCTAACTAAGAAACTCAAACAATAGGTTTTACTTTCTTCTAAGATTGTCAGTGGGACAAGAAAATGTCAGAAGAGGCCAGCTGTCCAAGAACTTCCCTGGGTGCCTTCCCCTGACCCGCCAGGCCTTTGGTTGTCTTCTTCCTCCTCCTCCTTCTCCTCCTTTTCCCCTTTGTTCTCCTCCTCCCCCTTCCCCCTCTTCCTCTTCTTGAGA
>NW_004524578.1:22749394-22775088 GCF_000260255.1 Octodon degus
AGGTGCCCAATGTTCAGCCTGTGTCGTCCGATCTAGCTGTGATGACCAATGGTGGCGGCACTGAGCTTAGTGGCGGCAGTGGCACACCACGTGCAGGATCCTGTTGGCAGCTAGGTAGTGGACCTGCACCCTCTGGTTTGGTCTGCACAGATGCTTCGTCTGAGAGGCAGGCCACTTAACTGTCCCCATCAGCCTGGGAACACAGCAGAGGCGACTAGCCCAAAGCCATGAGGGCTCCCTCCGCGGCGCTCTTGCCCTTCGGCTGTGTTCGGCATCCAAATGCAAGTGGGGAGGTTGCCCCTCTGAAGCCCCTTCCTTGGGGGTGGCTCCTGCTCCTTGCAGCGGGCTCCCAAAACCTTGCCCACGGTCAGCAGGGCAGGGGACCCCGAGCCTTTTGCTGTGTCCCTTTCTCTTGCGGCAGCTCTTCTTACTCCTTTGATCCTCCCTCCTCATTTCCTGTGTCTTCGATGGGGTCCTCGGAGCACCAGCTCACCCTGTAGGCTATGGAAGAGCTGGACTTGGTGATGCCCCGCCCTGCGGACTCTGGTCAGGTGTCTGCATTTGTCCTGAGCCTCTGCGTTTTGTCTCTGTTGAAGACTTGATTTTCTCCTCTACTGGAAGGAATACAATGTGCTTGGCAGAAAGTGTGCAAGATCACGCAAGAATGATCTGCAAACACCGCCTACACCATTGTTTATTTGTCTGCTTTTTCCTTCGCGATGGTGAAGCGAGTCAGAGGGCCAGAAGGGGGAAGAGGCTGTTAATTCAAATCTGTTTACCAATTTCAGGCTTAGAAATTCCTACGGAACACTGTGTTTAATCCTTCCCCCTGATATTTAAAATTAGATTTCTCTTTTAGGACCTTCGCACCCGGCTTGGGGTCAGAGTAGGAGCAATGCATCCTACTATCCCAGAATGCATTGACCCAGGACCAGGGAATGAGGCCGACACCAACTGCGCACAGTGGGTGTGGGGCCTGAGGCCACCGCGATCACATAGGAGCCCTTGGGAATGTCTTAATTTCTTTTAAAATCAGAAGAAAGAAAATAAAGGCAGTTGAAGGGAGACTGTATTTGTGTTTATGTTATCATTGCAACTGTGATGAGTCATGTTCAAGATGGTGTCATGGGGGAAGGGCTCACCAGGTTCCCAAATCCAAGAATCGCAATGCCACTCCCTCACTCTGTCATCGGAAGTCTGCTGCCGCTCTCCCCACCCCCAGTGTCTTCTGCTCTTCGAATGTCCTCCCTTCTTGCTTTCTTTATTCTTGCATTCCTTTCCACGAATCCGCATTTACAACCCAGGCAGGAAGTGCTGGACTGTCTCAGGGGGTGAGCAGTTTGGGGCAGCTGAAGTGGACCCAAGAGCACCCTCTGGGTCAATACTGTGGGCTGCTCCCCTAGTGTTGGTATGGAGCCACTCTGCTGCCTTGGACCTGATTTAGAAAAAAAAAATACTACATGATACATGACAGAGGGAATGCAAAACCAAAGCCTATAGTTTCTAAGCTACTTTTCAGCTATAGAACATGAATTCATTAAAAATTGTGCATGAAAGCATTTGTGAAATGAAGGAGAGAAAGGTGGGGAGGGAAGAGGAGGCCCAGCTGAGCAGGAGTGGCAGAAGAGGAGGGCACCCTTCCTTCCAGTCCTTTGGGGGTCCGGAAGTTGCAGTCCACCTCAGGCTTCCTATAGCTGACCCCAAAGGCACTGACCCAGTCCACCCTGGGCTCCAGGTGTACAGACACAAGAGACCTCCCTAAAGCCCCGCGGCTTGTGAGTGACAGAGCCCCCACTGTAAGTCAGCTACCTGCAGGCTGGTTTGGCCATCGGGATTCATTGATGTCCCTCAGCCACCACAGGGTTGCTTAGGGCAAGATAAATACTAGATGTCCACAACTATGCTCTGGGAAAATCCTTAGCACCGCACTGTGAGTCAAGCTTTATTTACATATGCAGGCTGGGCTCCAAGCCAGTGCCCTTTCCATAGACTTTGCTCCCTCTTCAAAGGAGACAGGCAGGGACCCTGCACCTCCCCCTCGGCTCTTCACCCTCTCCTCCTTCCCAGCCTCCCCATCTTATAGCCCTTGCTCCCTGCATACTCAGGTCCCCATGAAGCCCAGAGACAGGTCCATCCCCAGCACAAGAACCATGAGCCAGAATGCGGTAGGACCTTTGAAAAATGCTTCCAATTAGAATCCGCATGACTTAGGCTCTGCTCTTTCATATACCAGTCAGACTGCTGGCAGCTGCCGGCTCAGAGACAGCCAGGGACAGAGGCCTGGAGCCCAGGGCAACATGGGGAAACTAGATTATGAAAATAGAACATGTCCTTTTGAAAATCTGGTGCATAACAAGAAGCGAAAAGAAAGACTGTGTAGCACTCTATCATGCAATGCAGCACTATGCAGTGTGTCCCCACATATCAGGTCATCCTTGTGTCTAAGCTTACACACACATGCACATACATACTCCTTTTATACAATGGAGTGTACAGGAGTGACAACATGTTTGAACGTGTAGTTGTCACCTATTTTTTTTTTAAATCTTTCCTTCCTCTTTTTTTTAAATTGGCGGAACCGGGGATTGAACTCAGGCCCTTGCGCTTGTCAGGGAAGCGCTTATTCCACTGAGCCATCTCCCCGGCCCCCTTTTTTTTTCTTTACTGTGAACATTTTTTGGTTATTAAATCCTCTACCTCAGCTTGTATTCCTTGTGAAGTATCCCTTACAACGAATAAACAATGATCAATTTAATATCCTCCCACTGCAAACTGTTTAGTTCACTGCCGATAGCTTTGCTATCATAAAGGTACACAGCCATTTGGAAAGACAGCTTTGGCTTTCACTTTGCCTTTGTGGAAGGGGCTGAAAAGATGGGGCTTTTGTGTTCCCAGATCTGCCCCTTTGGGAGCCCAAAGCTGCTGTGGCCTTTGTCACAGAGCTCTGAAGAGGTGCTTTCTTCCTGGCCTTTGCTTGCCTAAATCTCAGTTTATTGAGGGGATTATGCAATGAACAAGGGCCAAGGGGCTTTGCCTGGGTTAGCGGAAGAGTTTTCAGTCCTGTAAGGCAGGAGGCTGTGTGCATCCCTGCCGGAAGAGGGAGAGGCAGGACTTCACAGGGACCAACTGGGAAGCCAACCTTGGCCTGCGGTACTGAGCCTCACAAAGAGCATGGTTTTAGGCAGGACGCAGAAGCAGTGGGACATGAATCTGAGACAGGGTCAGTTTAAAGCAGGAAGCTGGCTCTGCTGCCACTCGGGACTGTGCGGTGAGTTTCAATAGTTCCTTGGAGAACAAAGTAAGGGGAAGAAGGTAGAGTCTTCAAACAGGTCTAGGACTCACCTCTTGCCTTCCTGACAGGAGCAAGGTGGGGCCTGCTGTTGTATTTATTTTGATTTAAAAAGTTACAAAGTAGGGGCTGGGGACATGGATCAGCAGCACTGGCAAGCACTAGGTCCCAGGTTTACTTCCTCATATTAAAAAAAAAAAAAATCAAAGCAGAAAAGAAATATACTGGGCACGCGAGATAGCTCAATAGTTAAATGCAGAGGCCAGCCTGCACCACATGCCTGCACCACAGGCCACGGTGGACCTGCCTCCCCAGCCGCGCTGAGCCCACCACTGAGTCCAGGTGGGGTGGTGCACACCTATAATTCCAGCGATAGGGAGGGATAGGGAGGCTGAAAACAGGAGGATCACTATGGAGTCCAAGCTGTCTAGTGATACTCAGTACCAAATATATTCAAATGAATAAATAAAAAGTTACAAAGTACCTTGATATTCGGAGCATATCCTAATCTACATAGTGTTGTGCATTGTCAACCTGAGAAGCCTAGAAGTTTAACTAAGTAATTCAGCAGCTCCACCTCTTGGGGTGAAAAGGACATGCCCTTCTGCCTCCAGGATGTTGTTCACTGCGCCAATTTGAGAAGGTTAGAAGTTTAGTTAAGAGACTCAGCAGGGAGCCAGGACCCTGGCTTTGTAACATCCACATCCTGTGCAAAAGGAGACAACAGGAGGCAGGGTCCCTACCTTGTATGTTGTAACATCCGCATCCTGTGCAGAGGGTTGGTCAGAGTGCCACACTTCCCGAGGTGGTGGTGGGAGTGTGTGTGGGGGGGTGCAGGTAGCTGGCCTACTATGTAAGGGAAGGAAAGATTCTTGTCTTCCCCGTCTTTTGCCACCTTGAACTGGCCCTGAGCTGTTGCCCCTGTGCCGTGCCACCCTGCCTTGGAGCCAGTTGATTACGGACTGAAACCTCCACAAACTTGACTTAAACCTTTCCTTCCTTAATTTTGGGCATTAGACATTTCATCTCAGCAACAAGAGAAAAGAAACTATGACATATAGTAAAAAATTTGCCTTGTGATCAATATTTCAGTGAAGATCCTTATGTATTTCTGAAGTTATTTCACTGAGATATAATCATAAGTGAAATTACTATGTTAAAATAAACACACACATGTGTATCCATAGTATATATGTAAAATAAACCTTACTGTTTTCAAATACTTACCTAGCAAAATGGTTGCCATGTGGAACAGCAAATTGACCTATTCCTCATCCCCCAGTCGCCTGTTTTTCTCCCCTTGTAGCGAAAGCAACTATCTTATATTAATTTAGCCAGAACTGTGAATACGATACATTGCTATTACACTGCTTGCATTATACAGCCAATCTGTGGACTTGTTTATTCAATACATTGGCTACTTCCTATTTTTGACCTAAACAATGCATAATTTTTAAAGCCTTTTAAACTATTGTCAAAATACTTTGATTGATTTTATTTTCTTACTCCTAAATATAATTCAGACGTCTTCATTTCCCCCACCTGGCCCACATCAGCTCTGGAGTTCTAATTTCCAAACAAGCTTTGGTTTGGGTTCCACCTCAGGGGTGGAGTGACATGGGAGAATGAGCTATACAGAAAGTGATCCTGGCTTCAATTTTCAATTCTTCCCAACTTGGTACCTGGATGGCACCTTCCTAGAGTCGGGGGAAGGAGAGCAACTGCGTATTTGTAGACTGTGCCATGGACTGAGTTACCTTAGGCAAGGCTGGCTGGGAAAGCCTGCTAGTACTTTTCTTCTGGGTGGCCTGGGTCCCCCATTTCCTTTGAACCTCATTGTCCCTGGCCGAATAAGTGGCTATGAGATGGTGTCTTTCTTCCGGATCTAAAAAGCTTCTTGCTTCTAAAACTTGAAGCCCAAGTAGTGGACATTGAACGGTTTAGTTCTAGTTATTCAAGGGGTCTGCGCCCGTGCAGCGGTCTACCGGCTCGTCCTGGCAGCGACACAGCAAGGTGCAAGAATCCCGAAAACAAGGATCAGCAGGAGGAGCTGCGCCTAGACTATCTTTTGTTTCCTTTGCCTAGGTTAACCTGGGATTTCCTTTTTTAAATTTTTGCGCGCGTCAACCCTCCCGGAATCAGCGCCTGTTCCGTCACTGTAAACTCCGCCCCTCGCCCAATCCCATGGAAGCTCCATCCTCTGCCCCGAGGCTCTACAGCCTCTTTGGCCAGCCTCCGGCGACTGGCAATAAAGGATTTCTTTGCTTTCACCTGCTTCTTTCTTGCCAAAGGAAGGACCCTTACAGTTACTTCTGCAATTCATAATCCCTTTAAAGTTGGAAAGAATTCCGATTTATTTTTATCCAGTACTAACTGTTAAATAGCCGCACTGCTATCTTGGCTGTGAAGTGTCCCCCCAAAGCCCATGTGCGATTCTTAGAGGGTGGAGGAACCTTTGGAAGGCAAGGCCAAGGAGAAGGCCCTTGCATCCCTGGGCACCCCAGACATGACCATGAGGGGATATGTGACCCCAGCCTCATGCTCTATCCTTTCCTGCTAGACACAGCAAGGGATTTACTCTGCCACGTGTTCCTCTCAACGTGATGCTGTTAAACCACAGCGTCCCCCAAATCCCACCCCACTCGTGGAATGGAACTTCCAACTAGGAGCCACGTGAACCCTTCCTGATCAGAAGTTACTCATCTGTTCCCTGTAACGGCGACAGGAGGCTGACCAGTGTGTGCCCTCCGTTTCTTTGCTTTACACCCACCACCTTCCCGTTCACACGGATGTTCCTGGGAGGACAAGCCTTCAGTGTCATGGCTGCCCGGACTTGCTCGGTTCCCCTGAGAAGTGCTCCTGGCTTTTTGCTACTCAAAGACTTAAAATGGCATTTTTGCCTGGGGTCTGGAAGCATTTACCTTTGTGACACCTAGTGCTACAAGAATTGGGAATATTTCTGTTCCCGCTTATTTCTGCTTGGAAAACAGCCTCGCTTTTCCTGCGAGCAGCTCTTTCTTAGAACGCTGTGTTAGTTGATACATTGTGTCAACTTGGCTGAATCAGCTCGGGCAGTTCCCAGCTGGGGGCCTCGCCCTGCAGGCAGGCAGGGCCCAGGAATTGAGGAGGGCTTCCCGTCACCCTGCAAGGTTTCCGGCTGCCCTGCCCTGCTTCCATGGAGAAGTCGGTGTTTGCAGGAGCTTGATGTTCACAGCTGCGCGACTTTGGAGGAGCTAGGATCTTTGCAGTGGAGCACCGGTCTCCGCAGTCAGCATTTAGAAGGAATAGAGGCTTGATGCACGCCGCAGCTGCTGCTCCTCCTCTGCTCTTTCGTTTTCTGCCGCATGAACTGCTGTCGTTTGCCTTGGAGCCAGTGGAATGTGGATTGAACCTTCCAGTAACCTTTCCTTCCTTCATTTTGAGTGTTGCTGGGTATTTGTCCCAGCAACGAGTAAAAAAGTAACTAAGACAAACACCTTGCCAAATTCACAAAGTGGCGGTCGGTCGACACCTACTGGTAAGGCTGTGTTCTCTAATCTTTTCTGTGCCCTCTCGGAGCAGTGGGCTCACAGCCTGCCCATTAAGTCACTCCAGATGACAGCATTTCCAGGTGTCCTGCCTCAGTTCACCCAGGATCTCCACCTCCCAGCCTGCCTGTCTTCTTGCTGCCACTGCTGCTGCCTGTAAAGCCAGCTGCACTTTCAGTAATAATTTGTGTACTAATTAGGAAAGGCAACATTCATGACAAATAACTTCACATCTCAACAGCTCGATGCAATAAAACGGCTCATGCTCACCCCCAGATTCGTGGGGTTTTCAGCAGCTGGGAGGCTGTCCAGATCCCTTTTCCAAGCGGCAACTGAAGAAGCTGGTATTCAGAAATCTAGCTTCTTCTGTCGTGTGACAGTGACACCAGGATGTGGCCCCCATGGCTGCTGCAAACAGAGAGGGAGAAGGAGACTGTGGGACTGTCGTTTTGATGTAGGGCCCACCTGAAAGCGTGGTTTGCTTCCTGTCTACACTTTCTGCCTTGAGTGAGTCATGTAGGCTCCCACTAGAAAATAGTCTGCTGACCAAAGTGCGGCCTGAGCGTGGCCGGGCCCAGCATACAGCAGCCATCCAGTGGCTATTTGCTAAGTTATGTATTACATTTTCAATCTATATATAGTTATCTTTTCCTTTATTATTTCTACTTTTTGGGAGGATTGTTCTGAGGCAATGTCTCACTACGTAGTTCAGGCTGGCCTGGAACACACTATGCAGCCCAGGCTGGCCTTGAACTTGCAATGATCCTCCTGCCTCAGCCTTATCATTTTTCCTTTTGATGACCTACTTAAAATGATGTTACTTGAATTTTATGTCAAAAAATTTTTTCATGTTAAAATCATATTTTTCCAAAATTTATGTGAAAAGTATGAGAAATAGAGGAATTTACCTTCTTAAATTTCCAAAAATTAGTCAGTAGTCCCAAGACTATACTGAATGTGTTTTGGGTTTTTTTTTTTTTGCGGTACTGGGGATTGAACTCGGATCTTTGTGCATGCCAGTCAGGCTCTTATAGCACTGAGCTCTCCCTCACCTTTTTTTTTTTCTTTTCTGTATTTTAGGACAGGGCCTACAGGGTCTCACTATGTAGATCAGACTCTTAGTGATTCTCCTGTTTTTAGCCTCCCAAGCGCTGGGATTACATGCATGCGCCACCATGCCCAGTCTCAATCACCATCTTAGCACGTTCCCAGAGGTGGGGCCGGCATGGCACACTGGGGACCAAGCCCCAGCGGCTGTGCTCTACCTAAGCAGGCGCTGTAGTCCACTGAGCTACCAGGCCGGCCCATGTTCTTTTTTTTGTTGTGCGTTATTTTAATAAAATCTTCTGGTTACAATAAACCCTTAGTTGAGTTTGTTTTTGTGTTTGCTTTTCTGTTTGTATCATTATTGATTATTGCTGTCTTATAGAAGCATTGCACATATTTTTATACATTTATTCTATAACCATCTTGCTGCACTCTTATTTTAATAAGCATTTCTAGTTGACTATCTTGGTTTTCTAAATAGACAATAATAACACCTCTAACTAGTCTTAGTTTCTTCATTTCCAGTATCAACTACTCTTACTTTATTTACAAATAGAGATATAATGTTGCTTTTGATCCTATACTCTTCCAAACAGGACCAAATGTGTACCTGGTAGCCCTTCTCTCAGATGATGAGCAAGTCTTCTAACGTCACATTGTTTAGGGCTCAAGATTCAATGATTTGTTTTATTAGAGTCACTTCACAACATTTTATGTTGTATTCTGTCATTCCCAATAGATTATTGTACTAAGAATAAATATACTATGCAATTTCTCCAAATTCTTTCTACCATGGAGACCTTCCCCCACTCAAATTTGGGAGAAAAGAGGAGGCACATGGAAGCACCTCCATAGAGCTCTTGCCAGCAGGATATCTTTGGAAACTCTATGCTAGTGGTTTGCTTTAGGGTGATGTTACTTTGGTATTTTCTGTGTCACATTTTGGAAGCAGTGTTCTGTCCCCTGTGATTTCATTAATTATTAATGCTGACTTGTCAAAAACATTTGTCAAGATGAGTGATTTTTTTCTCTTTGTACCTAATAATATGACTGATTCTTTCCCTGATAGCAAGCCATCCTTTTATTTCTAGAATATTCTTCGCCTTGGTAGAAGGGTATTTTTAAGTCAATCAGATCTGAGTTTGGCTCTTGGCTCTATTTTTCCAAACTGGTTGTGTGATTTTGGAGCAAGTAGCTTCATTCTGGCTGTCAGCTTTTTCATCTGTAACACAGGGGACAGGAAGACTGTTGTGACAATTAAAATCACTGGAAGTGCTTAGTCAACATCTGGAACAACTGGAGACCATTCATGGATCCCTTAGGAGAATGATGGGGTGAGTGTGCAGTTTTCAGCACTGTGAACCATCCTCCGACGCATCCTCCACAGCTTGGGGGAAGCACCTGGACTTTCGCTGTCTCCACTGACCTTCCTCACAGCCCCAGCATAATTCTGAGCTTGGGTCACCTGCACTGATACCACCGGTCAGAAAGCAAATGAATGCAGAGCCAGATGCAGAGCCAGAGTTTCTAACTTCCCCATCCTTGACGGGCCCTGGAAATATTTATGCCCAGACTGCATCGGTAATTCAATTTCTGCCTGTGTTATCCAGCTTTTGATTTGAAAAACAATGCTCTACTTCTTAAGATGATGACAGATGCCTATAAAAGCCAGCTGGCCAAATTATAAAATTAAATTTATGTCTCATTACTAATAGCTATCCAGCTTTTGGTTCTTCATTCTGTAGGAACTGTGATTGTGATTTATCATATCCACTTGGCCCCAAGGATCTTCTTCCACTGTGGGAGTTCATCTCATTATTTCCCCTAAATTCCTTTGCTCAGAGGTGGAGAAGCTCCTTACATAGTTCGATTTAATTGGTTAAAAGCAACTTTTTTAAAAAAGGCAAAGGTTCTCCCATTCCTGGTCCACCTCAATTATCCTTGGCAAACACAATTATGTTGCAGTTTCCCCTCCTTCATGAAGGCACACATTCAGTTTATTGACACTGGGAGGAACTTGGAGTATCATCTCTGTCAGTGAATTTATTTTCCAGCTAGGGGCATAGCATCCTGTGGGGGATGGGACTTTGCTGAGGACTCAGCCTTCAGAACCCAGAATTCCTGACTCCTTTTTCTCTAACTAGTATTAGTTTCTTCATTTCTTATTTTCACAACACACTGTGAAATTCTCTGAGATTGTTATATAAAAAAAGAAAGAACAGCAAGAGATTGATACAGAAAGTTGGGCAGTAGAACCGAGGGAAACTTTGGAGAGGTGCACAAGAGTTGAGGGCAGGTAAGAAAGAGGGTGGAGAGGAAAAAACTGGAAGCCTGCTGGCAGTGCATGTGTTACCTCCGGTACAGGAGAGAGATGAGGATTATCTGGAGAAATAGATACATCCAGGTTCCTACAAAGACATGGGGGGGGGGGCGCCAAAGTAGACATTTTCTCCTACCCATTAGTGGTCAGAAAATCAGAAGACCTAGAAGTTCCTTTGCTGGCAGTGTGGGTTTCTCCTGGTCGTGGATCTGGTTTCTAGTTGGTGAAGCACATGCCCCACTGAGAGTGCTCAGAATGCTTGTGGACGGTGTCTTCACAAATGTGGTGCCCTGTGGCTCTGGGAGGCCTCCAAAGAGCATGACAGCTCATACTAATGAACTTAGAGTAGTCCCAATGCTTTAGAGGCAGATGCACATTAGTTGATATCTGAGCCAAGAGTTCAAAACAGTTACGAAGCACATCTACTTTGAAGTAACCCAATTCTGAAATAAAATAGTATTGACTTGTATTTGAAGGCTGTAGGAATGGTGTGCGTGCTGTGGGTGGTGAAGCTTGTGTGTTCGGACAGATGCTGCTACTAATCTCCTCTGGCGCTACTTCCTCTCACTCAGCCTCTCTGCTAATCCCCTGAAAAACCCACTTTTGAGTTTTGTCTGATGTGTTCCTAATTGTCTAGTTACTTCCTTGTTGTTGGGAAAAAATACCCATCACCCACAAGTTAAAGGAGAAAAGGTGTACTTGGCTTACGGTGCTTAGAGACTTCAGTCCATAGTTGGCTGAATGACATGGCAGAAGGACCTTGCAGAGGAGAGACAGTCCATGGCGTGGCTGGCAGGAGGAAGCAGCCTTCCTTCTTATCCTTTTTATTCCATCCAAGCTTTAAGCCTATTTGCTGGAACCACCCACACTTGGAGTAAGTCTCCCCTCTTCAGCAATTATATCATCCACAGCCGGAGCTATGCCAAACCAGTCAGTGGGCCAATCCAGTATCACACACACACACACACACACACACACACACACACACACACACACATAATTCAGCCGCTCCAAAAACCCTGCCTATGAGCACATGAGGCTTTAGGGGAACACCTAGATACATGCCTTAATGCTACTGTACAATATATACTTTCATGGAGGTGCTTATGGCATATATTGTTTTATTGTTTGCTTTAGCATGGTCTCTTCCATTGACTCAAAGCCGAGAGTTATTTACCTATAGATTAACCTAGTAACATTCTCAGTCTTTAACTCTGCTCCCAGATTATGGTGGGGATATAATCATGTCTCACAGGTTTATTGAGTGAATTCAGTTTGAGGTGATGGTTTTTCCTTTTCCTTTCTGTGATACAGTGAAAGGAGAACTAACGCAAGAGTCGTAAACCTGCTTTGTCTTCTGTGACTTGAGGCGAATGCCTGAACTCCCCACATTTACCTCTCTGCTCTAGGACAGCCAATATACTGCTTTGTACCTGGTCTAGGAAAATGAGATGCAGACAGACCTTTCTGTAGCTCACAATAACATAGAAGGCATGGAAGAAACAGATTTTAGCTTGAGGTTTTGAGGACAACTCCAAAATCTATACCAGTAAACTCTCTATATATGGGGTCAGGAGCTATAGGGTTGGGAAGTCTCTATCCCAGCTGTTCGCTCCAGAAATGCACTCCTTTGCTGAGCCGCACTAATAAAGGCCATGAGCCTTGTCCACACACATCTGAATGTTTAGACAGAAATTATAGTCAGGACTCTGTCATCTATGAGAGTCTGGGAAGTGTGTCTAGCTTTATAAACCACAACTCCAGGGTGCCATCCGGAAGCAGGTTGCATGGGAACCATGGGGAAAAAAATCCAGAGCATCCTCCCTGAGAACCCAGATTCCTCATGGGTGAGTGCAGAGGACATAATAGCGCAGGTGGTGCTGATGTGGGGGTAGTAGATGACTTCCACATAGGCACTTAGCATGTACTGTGTGTTTCTGAGATTCTTTATGTGTCTTGACTTCCTGATTCCTCATAATTAAATCCTTACATTATTATAATTTTCATTTTAGAGATGTAGGAATTGATGTGCAAATCAGTTAAATAAGTTGCCCAGGGCCACCTGTCACCAGTGGAGGCGGCGTGTGAACCCTGTGTTCTCAGCTCCCTCTCCTTTCTGCCCCATGTGGTTACTGAATTCTTCATCTAAGAACATGCTTGTGACCTTGCTTTGTCACCTGAATGTGTCGTGCATATGCTAATATTTTTCTTAACCATTTGCTATCTCAATTTGATTTTAGTTCTCCTTCACAGCTTCTTCTTCTTTTTTTTTTTTTTTTAATATCACCAAAGATGCAGGTCTTCTGTTACAGCTGAGATGTGCAGGGCTGAGAGGTGACGACAATTATTCTCATTTCACCTAGGGAAGTGGCAGTGGCCGAAGGGCTTGGCCACAGAGATCTGGGTCTTCAGCTCTTGGTCATGGTTCTTGTCTTACATCACACACCTAGAAATATCATGGAGTACTCAGAGATAAGATGCAGGAGTCACAGACCTTGGGTGACTCCCCACCCTTCCCTCTGAGGCGCTGCATGCTTTTCTGTGTCAAAGAAGATGAGGGTCTCCTTTGGTTGCATTGTGACTTGGAAACATTAACTCTGAAAGTGGTATTGTTCAGCAGAGGTAGGGAGATGGACGTGCTTTTCAGCTTTGGAGGCTCAGCAGTGGGATGAAACCCACATAAAAGAATCACAGTTTGTAGAAATATTAACAAAAGCTTTTGGGCACAAATTATACACTACACAATAATATAGTAGAGATTTTAAAATTGAATACTGTCATTGTTACAAGAGCTCAGTTCCTGCACATAAAATCAGATCTAATGGGATATTTCCAATTAATACAAGGGCTAAAAAATACAGCTTGGTGCATTGAGTTTTTTTTTAAAGTG
Source organism: Octodon degus (assembly GCF_000260255.1). NCBI lineage: Eukaryota > Metazoa > Chordata > Mammalia > Rodentia > Octodontidae > Octodon > Octodon degus. Next base: position 22,762,468 of record NW_004524578.1, read on the forward strand.
CCAAATAAATAACATTTCATACCAATAATTGATATAAGAAATAAAACATTAAATATATAGTTTAAAGCATCAAGATGACAAGTAATAATTTTCAGCCTTTTGATTAAAAATGGTTTTAATTTTGATTCTGTCTTTAAAAGCTTCAATGTTATACTATATAATACATTACTATGCTTGGGATTGAAAACTAAAATATGCTCAGCGACTCATATACTTTAGCAATAGCCAAACTCTAAGGAATTAACATGGAAGTTTAACCAGTTGCAGATTTTTCTCCCTGCCACTGTGGCATGAGATACTTACTGAGCTACTTTTCTATGCTTCCCTTTACGACATGCTTCTGCCCATTTATGATGCCTGTCACCCATTCAAGGGCTGAAATGTAGAGGTCTTTGTGCTTTTTATGTGACTCCGCTGTTACATAAACATTTGCTTTTTGTTTGTTATATATTTAGTGGTAGGACAAAGCTTGCTCTACAAGAAAAGACCTAAGAGCCCCAGAGCTCAGGGCTGGAAGAAGCTGAGGCATGTTGCTGGTGAAGCTGCCCCTTGGTCTGTACTTTGGAGAGGAAATTTGTTTCTAGATGGAGGAGCTCACCCTCATTTTGGCGCAGCTACCTGCGACTTCTGTGCCCCTTGGCAGAAGAGTCAGCGCTTAGACCCCATTTCCTCATCTCTTATTCTTTGTGGGACCTTAGTGAAACCTCCCCACTGCTTTGAAGCTTACTGTCTTCCTGGGTCAGGGGTACCCCCTGCAGCTGGTGCAAGGATGGAGTAGGCGGTGACCTACACACAGGGCATAGGTGGGGCTGCTGACAGTAGGACCGCAGCCGTCCATGCTGCACCTTTCCCTAATGGTGGCCCTTTTCCTGCTTCTATCCTTCATTGTTTTAAAAAAAATTTTCTTCTTTAAATTTTTAAATTTTGTTTTAATTTTTTTTTATGTATTTGGTACAGGGTCTCACTACATAGCTTGGACTTGTAGAGATCCTCCTATTTTCAGCCTCCCCAGCCCTGGGATTACAGGCACACGCCACCATGCCTGGACCCAGTCACTGGCTCAGCGCTCCTGGGACTGGAGCTGGCTTGACATGCTGTAGTGGGAATTGAACCTTCATCCACTGCGCTTGCCTAAGCAGGTACTTAGTCCGCTGAGCTATCTTGCTGGCTCTCTATCCTTCATTGTTAGCCATATCCACTGAAAATAACTTAGAAAATTCCATTTAAACTCCCCAATCTCTAATTATACCTTCACATAATTACCTCACTCCTCCAAGACTACTATTAGTCTCCTGGGCTCAGTGGATTTTGCCTGTCCAGAATTAATGATGCTATCTTTGGCCTCCAGTGTCTCACGTTCTCTTAGTGAGACTGCAAAATCCAGTCTTTGGCCAGCAGCTGACTGCTTGGCCCACACGAGATACATAAGGCCCTCTCTTGGACTTTGGAATCTGAAGGGAAGGCATGTGCAGATGATTTATTCAAATGAGGCTCTTTCCTAGGTCCTCACTGGTGCTTCAGCAGCTAGAGGTTGTTTCTGCGACTTGTACTCAGACTGACACAAGCCCACGCGTGCTTCCGTCTGCCCGGTTCTGGAGGGACAGCCCGGGCACAACTCATGTGCCCTCTTTTCACAGGTGCTGCCCACCCCGCTGGTCTCACCTGCTCAGTTGTAAGCACAAATGCCTGGAGACGAAGGAGAGGTAGAAATTGCATCTAGATGGATGAGCTTACCCTCATTTTAAACAACTCTCTACCTGCCTGTTTTTGTGGTTTTCTTCAGCTTTCCCATCATTATGGACTTCTCCCTTAGCAGTGCCTCACCCTGTACTGTATGCATAATGGATTAGAAATGCACATGTCTCAAAATAACACATTGACACACATCCTAATAAGGCATCCAATGAGCAAAACGTTTCCACTGTATTCTTTATTTTATTCTTTGTAAGGGGTAAGCCTTCTTGTTCTGAGGAGCACACCATGAGACCAGAGCCCCTACCTGGAGCCCCAGGGCTTCCTCTGTTCTTAGAAACAGTCCTCTATGTTTCTACTCACCACCCACCCTTTGATTAATTATTAGCTGTACATCAGATTTTTAAAATTTTTTTATCCTTTGATGAGATGTCATTGCTCATATCGTACCAGGTGGCAAAGTGCTCTCTACCCCATTTGGCATTTGTATCACCTCCTACTGCTCCATCCAAGCTGACCATCAGGTTATTCCTGGCAAAGGGAGCCACTCCAGGGAACATTAATTTGTTTGAGTGGATGTATTTCAAAGTCACTTTGAAAAATGGTTTATTATGGCCTTTACTGTCATAGTACATGTGGCCTTTGCTGTTGGAGTTCAAGATTCATTTGTGTGTTTCCTTCAAAATATTAACCATTTAATAGCTTGTTCAAAATCAGTGATTAAAATATCAGTGTGAAAGTGAAAGGGTTCCAATTTTCACACTTTTTTTGTTGTTGTTGTTATTGTATCGGGGATTGAACTCTGGACCCTGCACTTGCCAGGCAAGCACGTATTCTACTGAGCTATTTTCCCAGGCCCTATTCAAAGTCTTTTCCTGTAGAAACTTTCACCCAATGCTAAGCAATCACTACCCATCTGTGATGTAAAAATTCATTTTCTTGTTACTCCTTTTCACAAAGAATTAGGGAGCACAGCTTAGACTACAAACATTGGAAGAATTGGTCAATAGGTACAAAGAAAGCCAACAGTAGCTTGTGAATGGAAATAGAGCAGTAGGTTGCAGAATGAAAGGTGTACTGGTTGAGACATTGTATCAGCTTGAGAAGTTTAGAAGTTTAATTAAGTGACTCAGCAGAGAGCCAGGGTTCTTAGCTTGTAAACATCCTCATTCTGCACAAGAAAAGGGCCTGGACAGTGTGTGAGTTCTACACCCTCAACCCAGGGTAGCCTGCTTGTAATATAAGGAGGGGAGAGAGGCTGGCTAGAAGCTGTAGTGGCTGCCCTTTGCTCTTCACTGTTTTCTGCTGCCATGAACTGCTGCCCTCTGCCCTGTGCTGCTTTGCCTGGGAGCCAGCCAAGTATAGACTGAAACCTCCACAAACTGTGACCTAAATAAACATTTTCTTCCTTAATTTTGGGTGTCAAGTACTTTTTCCCAACAACCTGAGCAAAGTAACTGAGACAAAAGGTGATTTCTAGAAGACCTCCTGTATTGGTATCCCCTGGATTGGACCCTGATTTCCCTTGCATTCAGATGCCGCAAGGCTGAACCATTTGCTCAGATCTTGGCAGAGGGGATGACCATGTAACCTAGGGCCAGCTAACATCTGGGTTCTGTGCAGAACTGTGCTGTGTGTTGAACTTTCTAGGCCACTGCTGAGGCATTCTGTTCTACCTATGCTTCAATCACAGTCAGGACTGCTTGCGCTTGTCAAGTACTGCTAACAGTTCACCTTTTCCCCGCATTCATTTTGAGAAGTTTCTGGCTCTTGGTCTGATGAATGATTTTTGAGAGCCATTTGAACATTGCCATTTTATAAGATCCTGGATGTTAGTGTACCTATTTTAGTGATCATTGCTCTTATTCTACATTGCCATGGCAGAAAAGGAAGGGAAATGGGGCCACTTGTTACAGCAAAGAGAAGATAAACATCCAGGCTCTGAGGGCGACCTTCGCTGACTGGAGGAGAGTGAATGGTCTGTCCGTTACTGAGCGGAGACAGGAGTGCCAGTTCCTCTCATGGTCTTTTCTGAGGTGTAGAGAGAGGCATAGTAGCCGCTGGCAGTGATGGGGCCCACAGCTTCCTACTTTGCCTTCTCTGACACGGGGGTTGGGGGAGACACAGGCAGACAGACACAGAGAAAGACAGAGAGAGATACAGAGGATAGAGACAGAGAGACAGAGATAGAGATAAAGAGAGAGACAAAGACAGACAGGTACAAATCCATACTCTTGGCCTTTGTTGATGGTAAACGGGGTGGAAACATTGCTTTTTCTCTGATATGTGGCTGAGGACAGTTATTACTATCCAAGTGATCTCTGCTTTTCTACGTGGCCTTTTCCATAGGACTGTGGCTGCAGAGAACACATTTTTGATTGCTACTTTCTGTCTCATCTTATTAGTGTTTCTGTTGCCAGATACTTCAGCTCCAAGTCTGAGATTTATGAACAAAAACAAGCAAACCAAGGGAAACCACTGCTGCTTTGCTCCTTAGGCCCCACTGTCTCTAGCTGGTCTGTTTTCTTCTTTATGTTTCAGACTCTTTTTATATATGTCTTGACTCCACCATGCAGGTTTTTAGTCAGACTTAGCAGGAGGAGCAGAGACAGATACCTGCTCTTTGATGCCTGAAGTTGAGGCCAAGGCGATGCTTTCCAAGGCTGTGGACAGGGCTTGTTTTGTAAAGAGAGCAGCTCAGCTGGAGGACTGCTGACTGGGGTTTTTTGCCTTTTTCCTTCCTATGCCTTCTGCCTTGAGTAGGAATCGAAGGCGTTGAAAGTGGAGTCCCAGTCTTCCCATGCCCTTGACAGAACAGTGGTATCAGCTGGTGGCCGGAATAGAACATAAAACAGGCCAGTATGGAAATCTTCTGAAGAGAATAAAAAGAGATTCTGTGCTATTTTGATGAGTATGTGCCTATCACTTGTTACAGCCTGCTTTAACTCTATGAAGTACATAGATCATTTCTTACCTGAGGCAATGAGCCAACAAGTGACAATTACCTTAGGGATCTCAGTTTCTCTTCTCCATCTCAACTCTTTTTTTATTTCTATTTTTATTTTTTTGGTGGAACCAAGGATTGAACTCAGGCCCTTGCACTTGCTAGGGAAGCCCTTATTCTATGGGGCCATCTCCCTGGTCCCATCCATCTCAACTCTTTACCACAGACTCTTAAGTATCTTTATTTTGTCCATGGGCTCAATTTTATAGAGACATCTTTGGGTTTTCTTAAAATATATGCTTCTTTGGATGCATCTGTCTTCTGTACATTGTTCCAGTTCAAAAGACAGGAAGTTATCCTAGGAGGTTCGGAAACGTAAATGTGTTTTATACCGTCCGAAAGTAAAATTTCATTTCAGATCCAATATTACCTATTCATGATCTGATGGGTAATAAACAGTATATATTGATTGATCATTGCTCCAACACTTTGAAGTAATTAAAAAATTCCCATTTCAGAAGTGAGAAAATGGTCACTCCCAGATGTAAGGCCACTTGTTCCAAGTTGAGATGGTGACAGCTCACCCAGGGTGGGGGTGTTTTGGCTTGTTTGACTCCAAAAGCTGTGCTGCTAATCACTGGGGGTACAGGCTCTAGAGCTCACCCCTTACGATGTTTGCAAAGAGGCATTCTGCCAGAGAAGGGAGGATTTGAGACATAGAAATGGAGTCAGAGCATTGAAAGTAGGCTTAATAAATGAGCCCTCTACTGTAGACCAAAGTTGGAAAGTGTTCTGTAGAGGGTCAGATAAGAAACATTTAGGGTTTTGCAGGCTGTGCTTTCTCATTGTGTTTTCTTCTGTTTTCCCCAAACTCTTAAAAATGTAGCAGTCTGAGCACAAGCTGTTGGCTGAATTTTCCCAGGCACTAATAGATTACGGAGCAGTAGAAATCGCTTCCGGGCCTTGTGGAGCAGGAACTGGCCCACAGCATGGAGGGAGGTAAAGTTCTGCCCTTGGGTGTGGAGGTGCCGCCCCTTTCCAGGCAGTTGTCCTGCTGAGCAGAATTCCGGCCAGCTGTGTGTCTCCTTCCCGCTGGTGTGACGGGACTCACGGTAATGTGTCCTCAATGATGGGCTACCACTTTTCCTCCTGGAGGCAAGTTGCCTGTTTCTCAACAGGATGTACGCTTGTTGGGAACAGGGCCGCATCCAGGCATGCCTCGTGGTTCAGGATGGTGCACTTTTTCTACATTACACTGTAGAGAAGGGCGGGTGGGTGAATATTGCTTATAGGGTGCTTCATGCTTCTCACTAGCTGGGAAAGTGGAAAGGTCTCTTAAGTTCTCTTAGTTGCAGTTTCCTTGCAAAAATATTGAGATGAATCCTGTCTAAGCTCTCTTGGATCTACTGTGATGCTGTCTTCTCCCGCACAGTCATATTAAAACAGATTTCCTATATGACCTTCAGATCTTTTAATTGGGCCTCTATGTCCTTCCGAATGACTACTAAAGACTTCATGAGGTCTCTGGAAGGCTTACCTTGTAGCACTGTTTACATTAGGTTAAAAGCATTTGGAATTTAAAATGAACAAACAACAGTTCTGTTCTTTCTATTGAGGTTATGCCTGGGAATGGAAGGTAGACTTTTAAGAATATATCAAGATAGTTGATAGTCATTTTCTTTCAGTTTTCTGGATAATTACTCTTAGTTGTGTAGGTACCATTATTTTTGGTTTCTCTTATTATATCGTGAGAAAGATCTTCATAGGGCTGGTGAGATAGCTCAGCAGACTAAGTGTCTGCTTAGGCAAGTGCAGGGACCGGGGTTCTATCCCCAGCACCACATGCCACATGGGTCCTGCCCCTGGGTGTACTGAGTTGGCCACAGAGACCAGGCGCATGCCTGCAATCCCAGTGCTGGGGAGGCTGAAAACAGGGAGGTCACTATGAGTCAGAGCTGTGGAGTGAGGCCCTGTAGCAAATACATTTCTTTTTTTAAAAAAGGATCTTTACATCCAAATATGATTTCTTCATAAAAAAAATAAAGTTTGGGATATCCTTATTTCTGGTGGCTAAAAAAGGCTACCATTGTTGCAGAATATCAGAACTTCCTTGGAAAATAACTTAGTAACATACACAGTACTGAGCTTTAAAAGTGTTCCTATCTTTGACCTTGTAAGTCCTCATGTAGTGATGACTTTAAGGCCAAGGTCATTATTGCTGACAAACTTGTGGAAAATATGTAATGACATCATTTATACAGATGCTAGATAAATTTTTAATAGCAAGGGAATAGACATAAAATTACAGTACCTCTACTAGCAAAATATGGCCTGTATAAACAATACTAAAAAGAAGATATAAAACCACAGAATCTTTTCACATTATCTATTGTATAGAAAAGAAAAACTGGGATGAGGCAAAGGACAAATGCAAGAAGGGAAAAAGAAGGGCTGGTCAGATAGCTCAGCAGACTAAAGTGATAGGTTCTGGCCCTCGTATGAATTGCTAAAGTCATTATGGTGGTCCTCTAATATGGCCGATGCCCTTAAAAGACCACTTCCCCCTTCTTCTCCAACTCAGCCCAGAACATAATTTACTTTCACCCTTCCCACTGCCTCAGGGAAGACCCCCATCAGCTCTCTCAGGTGTATCTAAACATCCCCTTCAAGCCCCTCCCTTGGCAAAGACCATAAAAACCTCTGCCTTCCTTTATGTACCCCAGAGAATTCCTTGACCTCCCCAGATTCTCTCCATATCCTCAATGAAAATAAAGCCCCTTTCCCTTTTTTCTTTTGTCTGTTTCTCTGCTGCACTAAGCATCTGAAAACACCTATTGTAAAGCAGCTGCTTATGCAGAGCACAGGGACCAGGGTTCAGTGCCCGGTACCACAAGCCATGCTGCCCATGCTGAGATGGGAGACTAGGCATGGTGGCGCATGCCTGTAATCCCAGCACGTGGGAGGCTGAAAACAGGAGGATCACTACTAGTCTGATCTGTGTAGTGAGACACTGGAGACCCTGTAGCAAATACATTTTAAAAAGGGGAAAAGATATATTTAGATATATATGCAGAATAGTTTGGATAATTGTGCTGCCGATTTCTGATGGTCTTTTGAAAGGAGCAGTTAATGCTTAAACTTTTTTTCTTTTTCTTCTTAATTTTTCTTTAAACTTTTTTGTTATTGTTTTTTCCTTAAACCAATAGTTCATGTTTATATCTGGTAATCTGAACAACTAATTTGAAGATAACATCATGCAATACAGCAACCATTGTTGAATTCCTATTATTTTGTTTAGTGAAATTTTGTATTGTTTCTAATGCTGTTTTTTATCACTATTTTATATTCTTTAACAAATTTAAAAAATTAAAAAAACCACAGATCTATTTTCAGTGTAATAAGAGATGATAAACAAATGGCACAACTTGAGCAGGTTTGATTATAACTACATGGACAAGGATAACACGCTACCCTGATATGCATTCAGGTGATACGCTGTATGCTTTATGATCATCTTATTAAATATTCACAGCAACTCCAGGGCAAGTAGCATTATTGCCATTTTATAGCAGAGGAGATTAAAGCTTAGAAAAGTTAAGTGACCTCTCTCAGCTCACAGAGCTAGAAAGTAAGTGACAGAACTGGGCTCTGAACTCTGGCAGGCATCTCTGATTGTGGAACCCTGGCTTAGACAGTTGCCCATGGATTATTTGAAAACACTACAGAAATTAATAACTGCAGAAGTCCAGGGGGAGGGTGAGACTGCTTATCTTTGCTGACACGCCCTGAGTCACAAGGCCAGATGACAGTTTGGGGATTGCTGGGCCCAGGCTGCCACTTTGGGAGCCTCAGATTCTCCAAGGGGGAGCAATTTCCTTGGCTTCCCAAGAGCAGCAGCATTCTTTCCCCAGGAAGAGATCGGGTGACTGCCGCCTTGACCACAGCAGGGACAAATCGCTGCTCTTTAGAAAGCTCTTGGCCTTCACGGATCCCCAGGAATGGCGTTCCAGCTCTGCCACTCTAGCCAGAGTGGCCCTCACCCCCGCTCCTGCGCTGTGCCTTTCTTCTTGTTTCACATCTGCGTGTGGATGTAATAAACATGTGCTAGGTCCCCGGTGCTGGCGCGAGGGGAAGAGCCGGCAGGGTGTAATTGAGCTGTTACTGCCCGCCCCTCCGGTGCGCATTAGCTGAATAAAGCATGCAGTCAATAAAGCACAACAAAACCATAAAATGCAGCCCTTTGGTGCTCTCTTATTGGGTGTTATGCAACCCAGAAACCTGTGGCTGTAAAGCGGAGAATGAGGGAAACTTCACACTTGTGAGAACAAAGCCGCTCAGGCACCGGGCTGAAATGGCCCTAGCTGAGCCCCAGTTGCAGTCCCTGGGCACCTGGAAGCAGTTAGCTTTGAAAGCCATGCAAACCCAGCTGCCTCAGCGCTCCCAGGCGGCGGCGAGACCTTGTTAAGGCCCTGTAGAAAAATGTGCTTTTTGTTAGCGAAATCGTGGATCCCATCCACAGAGATGCATTTCTTCTAAATGATAAATTTATTAACCGTGGGCAGAGAGATCGCCTGCGTTTCTTCCAATCTGGTGTGTGGTGGGGGCTCACACTCCCAGAGTTTGGAATTGTGATAGGTGCCAAAGCTTTTGGGCTGGGGTTCAAAAAAGTGGTCTCTTTTGACTAGTGGAAAATTGCAAACGAGACCTCAACACTTTCCTATTTTGGGTTAAGCCTGAAAGAAAACTGGAAGTTTTTATTGTTGGTGTCTTGTTAGGACTTGTAAAGTAGGCCAGTGTGATTTGTCCATTTTAGGTTTCAGGAACATTTGCTTTCCTCCCCACGAGAGGTATTTTAAATACCTCCAGGATGACAATCGCAACCCCAAACAACTCATTAAAAATAGTTCTTTTTGGACTTGATTTTTAAACAAAGGATAAAGGATGGTTATAACGACTGACAGCAGATAGACCTCAGGGGCACTCATTGTTGGGGTTCAGGACTGCCTCCTAGCCTGTGAGGGGTTGAGGGGGCCCTCCTATGGTGCAATCCACCCTGATGGGAGAGAATCAGATTTTTAAAAACAATGATCTTGGCAAAGTAACAAAATCTGAGTCATCATCTAGCAAAGCCTGTTCTCGTCAGCCTACTGTATTCTGCTGTGGATTTGTCTCCCAGCCGCCCTGCCCCTGGAAGCATGACGTGTACTATGGTGGAATGTGGAGGGCCAGTTATAAAATCTGAAAGTGCTGGTTCAGGAGGAATTGCAAGATGCTGGAGTCATCGTCCGATGCGGGAGTGTGCAGCAAATAGTGGAGAGCGGGCTCTTCCTCAGCCCCCAAGCGTGGGTGGGACTCTCAGCAGAGGGGACTACGGCAGATGGGACAAGGTAACATGTTGGATGTTTTGTAACTACTCATGAGAGCATTCTGGGATTGTTTCAAAACTGGGCATGTCTGCATGGGGGAAGGTATGACGTTTTGTGTTGCTTGTGGAGCAATGGCAGGTAGACTGAGCTCTACTCTCGAGTTTTGTATTAGTGAGACGGTGCTAAGAGGGCTGGGGAGAGAAGCACCCCGGGCTATGTATTTTTTTCATTCAACATTAGTTTTGTTAAAAACTGTAAGCACTTTGCAAAGAACCTGTGTGACAATTTCCTAAACCTGTCAGAATGATTTCAGCTTGGAAGCACAGGGCACGGGAGCTGTTCAACCTGTTTTGACGGGTTCATCCCTTTGCTAAACTTTATGCTTTAAGATTCCTCCTGCAAACTGTTGCTAGACATTATCTTCAATCCCCAGATGGCTTTAGAAGAATAATATATTTCTGTTCTTGGGCTTCAGCACACATGGGCAATGTCTCTGTTGCACAAGGAGGACCCAAGTTCCCAGGGATTTCATCCTGAGTGGAGACTGGGAACACTGTGCCCTGGTCCCACTCCACATGAGCACACGAGTCGAATCCCACTTCCTATCTCTTGGCTTTCACAGTGTGCTACCAGCTGAAATTTTTTCTCCTTTTCTTCTGGCTCACTCTAAATAAAAAAGCATCACTTTCCTTGTTGAATGTGTCAGTGAAGTATTCCTCAGGGTCATTTTTCACTGGTTCTTGGAGAAGGTGGTACCACAATCACATACTGTTCAATAAAAGCAGTTTGCTGCACAGGTAAGCAACGTGACTGTGACATGTGCCAAAGCTTTCAGTCTTTAGGGTTGAGCTCCTAGAATTTCAGTCTATATCACCTATCTCATGAGACTCCTCTCTGTACAGCCCAAGCCGCCTCATTTTCACTTGGAAAAGTTTTACTTTCATTTGTGAATGATTTCTACCCATCCATCAATTCCCTCTGCTCATTCTCCTGTTCACACGGGTCTTACCGGGCTTCTGTGACTGGTGCCATTTCCTTTTGCGATTCTGAGTTAAGATCATAAGATCATATGCTGAGGCTGGTGAGATGGCTCAGTGGTCTAAAGCACCTACTTGGAACAAGCTTGGCAAAGCACAGGGACCGCGGTTCAATCCCCCAGCACCACATGCCAGCCGGCCACGCCCCCTGGTGGGCTGAGCTGGCCATACACACACACACACACACACACACACACACACACACACTAAATAAAATAAAAAATAATTAAAAAAATAAGATCATATGCTTTTTTTTTTTTTTTGCGGAACCAGGGATTGAACTCAGGCCTCTTGCACTTGCCAGGGAAGTGTTTATTCTACTGAGCCATCTCCCCAGTCACCTGTTTCTCCAGCCTATCACATGAGAAATCACATTTGAGAAATCTAGCAGCTCAGCTGTGTCCGGAGGTTTTTATAAGTAACATGGAATCATTTCTGGAACCCTTCCTTCCTGGGCTTGGTGCTTAGGCCATATGCTTTATGCAGCTCCACACACTGAAGCATGAGGGAAAGACTACAGTGTTCATGCCCCACTGTATGTATTCTGTAGGACTAAATATTAAAAATATAACCTAAGTCATTCGGGACCCCTTCATAGCTCATGGAGAGGGCAGTGATCGGCTTGGAGTTCATTGCTGGAGCAGAGAAGTCAGCACTTACTCGATGTCTGTCTGGTACTAAGCGTGCTGTAGGATGCCCGGTGCTGAGCAGGAGAGCAGTGATCCCTTCCCACCGTGTCTCACTGGGAGCATCTCACTTCGACTTTCCAAGTCATTGTGCCATGCTAAGTCCATTTTACAGCAGAGGCCTACAGAGCCCAGAGGGGTTAAGCACTTCCCAAAGTGCACAGGAAATGATAAAGTGAGATTCCCAAGCTACAAAACCTGTGCTTAGAAGTGGTTGAAAAAAGTAGCCAAACTTTCTTAGAACCATGGGGCGGATCTTTTCCAAAATATGGAAAACCCCAGTGTATGAGACTAGGCTTATGGGAAGCAATTCCCGGGGCAGATTGTTAATGGGGGTCTCTGTCTGGCTGCGAATGGCAGGGACCACGGGACAGGTCCATCCTGGTCCAAGCACCGGACTGGGCATTTGGTGTTACCAGGTGTGAAATGACGAGAACCTGCCCTGACAGAACAACTGAAGCTGCCAGGGAGGATGGCCACCCTGCGGCATTCTCAGGAGGTGGCCTACTGCGAGTGACATGAGCGTGTTCTGGTAGCTTCCGCTTATACTTAGTGAAGAGATTTTTTATCTTCAGAGCTCTTCTATGTATTCCTCGGCAACCTGTCCATCTTCCTTCTCTCCTCAGCACGTAGAGATTTACTTAATTGTCCTCTAATAGCTATTCCACATTGCCTTCTCGGGTAAGCTTCTTGAAGCCAAATGTCACATTTTTCCTGTTGGCTTTTGATGGCCATGCTGGACACAGGCAACAGTGAGAAAGAGGCCAACACAGCTTGCAGCTCTGTGTCATGCGTACTGTGCACAGTGAAATACATCTTCGAAACAAGAAATACATCTTATAAACAAAAGTTTATATTTCCATCGTGGCTGTTTTCCCACCATATTGTATATTAAA
>NW_004524578.1:22775188-22776218 GCF_000260255.1 Octodon degus
ATAAGTTAAAATATAAATAAATTTTTGATATCAACAGGGGCTGGGAGAAGGCTTCACCTGCTGGTGAGTGAACTGGATACCTTGGAAACCTCTACTATGAAAATTCAACCAAAGTTAGTATGCGTAGCTTTGAACATCCCTAAGTCAAAACAAAATAGAGAAAACGAACAAGGGCACAGCTAATTTGGAAAGCTGGGTTGTTTGGGGAAAAAAATTCCATTGAGGGAGTGTGTGGCTCAACAGTAGAGTGTTGAGGATACACAAGGCCCTGGATTCCATTCTCAGGAAAAAAAATAAATGAATAAATAAGTATTTTTATTGAAATAATTGAGCTCACATTTTTGTTGCTAATTCTTTTTATTTCCTTTCCTTGTTTTGAAGATGTACTTAAAATAATGAAAGTGCTTATTATGAAACATTTTTGTTTCATCTGTTTTGAGGCTTTGTTGCTTTAAATTTGCTATTATAAAATCTTTCTGGTGGATTGGATCTTTTCTCATTGTTTCTGTTTAAGTCTAATCCTACTTTCATGGCTTAAAGTCTACTTTGTCGGATATTATAGATAAACCAGCCTTTGCAGGTACCTTTTCCATAGTAAATCCTTTTCTACCTTCAACTTTCTCTATCCTTATTGTTAGGCTGTGTTTCCTATAAGCAGCATACAATTGGATTAGAAATTTTCATCTTTTAATAGGAATATTTAGTCCATATGCTAGATTTTTTGCTGGTTAGTCTAGAAAATAGAGTATGAAATCTGACTCATTAAAGGATAATGGAAATAAATGCTTTAATCACTCTCCTAACAATAGAAGGGCCTCAGAACACCATCATTTTTATGAATGTTTCATTCAAATTATAAGCCTTTGAGGTTTACTTTTTGTGTTTCATTTGCAGCAGTTTATTATCACATGCTTGTGATTTTTACTTTCAAATTAATTTCTATGATTTTAACAACTGTCCAAACATTTCAATCTATATACTTATATTTACAAGGATTTAAATATATCAAATATCTTTTTTTTTTTTTTTT
>NW_004524578.1:22776698-22780861 GCF_000260255.1 Octodon degus
TTATTTATTTGGCAGAACCAGGGATTGAACTCAGACCCTTGGGCTTGCCAGGGAAGCACTTATTCCACTGAGGCGTCTCCCTGGCCCCCCTTTTTTTGTATGGGGGATCAAACTCAGGGCCTTGTGCTTGCCAGATTTATTTTTTATTTTTTTTTGAGACAGTGTCTTGGTATGTAGCCTAGGCAGGCCTCAAACATGCATCAGTCCTTCTGCCTCCACCTCACAAGTGCCAACATTACGGGCATGTGCCACCATGCCCAGCCTGAATTTGCTTTTCAAAAAAATTATTTTAATTGTTTAAACTGTTCGAGACACAGTGTGACAATTTTATAGATGTATACTTGTGTGGAATAATTGAATCAAGGCAGTTAACATTTCTATTTCACCAAGTATTTAAACAGTTTTGATTGACGTATAATAATTATACATATTCATGGGGTACAGTGCAATATTTCAATAAAAATATACAATATGTGCTGATCAAATCAAGATGATTGATGTTGACCTCTCCTTTTCATTATGTGGTGTTAGGATTCTTCAAACTCCTCTTTTCTAGATCTTTCTAACATTATATTAGGCTGTTGTGAACTGTAGTCTGTCTACTCTTCTACAGAACACTGGAGGAAACTTACTGCTCCTGCCAAACTGCGTTTAACGCCGTCTTCTTCTGCCCACTGTCCTTCCCCTTCCTAAACCCCCACAAGCAAACACTATATTGCATTCCAGCCAACTTTTTCTGACATTCACGTATGAGAGCAAACACACTGATGTGACTTACTGCATGTAGCATAATGTCCTCCAGTTGTAGCCATTTTTCTGAAAATGGTAGATGTTCCTTTCATTGATTAATCATATTAATTATGATGCATTGCGGGGGTGCATGTGCGTGCGTACATGCATGTGCATGCGTGTGCATGTGTGCATGTGCGTGATCTTCTTTCTCAGTTCTCTTCCATCTGTCAATGGGCATCTAGGCTGATCCCATATCGTAGTCAGGGATTGTGATGTATCCAGATTTGCCCTTGTTGCCCAGGATAGTTTTTGCTATTCTAGATCTCTTCTGGTTGTAAATAAATTTTATATATTATTTTCCTGTTGATGGATATGTGTCTTTCTCTTCTGTTCTATTGCTTTTCTTTTCTAGTAAATTATTTCTAATGGTGTTTTTGAATTTGTAGTTTTCATTATCTCTTTCAAATACATCCTTCAGAACACTTTATGAAGCTGGGTTGGTGGTCATGAATTTCTCAATTATTCTTTGTCATGGAAGCATCGTACTTTTCCCATTGATTTTGAAGTGTAGTTTTCAGGACACATAGATCTGGATTAGATATTGTTTTCTTTCAGCACTTGAGTATTACATCCAAGCTCATCTTTACTTAAGGGTCTGTGTTCAGAATTATGCTGTGATTCTTATGATCTTTCTTGTATCAGTGACTTCTTTTCTCTAACAGCTTTTATTTTTCTGTTCTTATGTGGAATTTTTGAAACCTTGACTATCAGATGCCTTGCTGTAGATAGTTTTTGATTATGGCTAATTGGAGTGCTATATGCCTCAATTATCTATATGCCAAATTCCTTTTCCATGCTTGGGAAATTTTCTGCTATTACTTCCATGAAGAGTTTATTTTCTTATGTCCTTTGCGTGGTCTCCTGCTTTTTCATCAACTCCGATCAATCTTTTGTTGTTCTTCGCATCATGCTGCAGCTATTGGATCTATTTTTCATGGTCTGTTGTTATTTTTAAGAAATCTTGTTTTCTTGATCACTATTTGCAGTCCTTTTGTCATGACCTTATACTCTCCTCTCTCCTTGGTTGATTTGGCTGCATGTACAGTCAATGGAACTTGACTCTCCTTGCTATCTATTTGAATCTGTTTTATAGATCACATTTCTTTCCTGTGTTGGGCATTCATTGTTTCCATCATTTTCCTAGGCTCCTCCTTTTTGTATTGGTGCATTCTATATATACATGATGGTCACATTCATGAGAGAGAGTTTGTACTTGTAGATGATATCTGGTTATTGTTTTTTGCCTCTAGTTCCCTTTTACTTAAACTCCTCTTCCTCTCCTTATTTAGAAAAGCTTTATTTCCATTTTCCTCTTTCTAGTCTCTTTTTTTCCTTTCTCCCTCCCTTGTTCCTTGTTCCCCTTTCCATTTGAATATTTTCTTCCTAAAAAATGAAAAATTTTTACCTATTTCCCCAGATTCTATTATATGTTTTGGTCCTTATTTACCCATTTAATTTCTCACACCAGAAAAACAATGTGATATTTAAACATCAGTGTCTAATTTATTTCATTTAAGAATATGGAATATTTTCATTGTTACTTTTTTATTTTTCCCTCCTACCTTTCCTTCTCCTCTCTCTCTGATTCTCCTTTCTCTTCAATAATTACTTTCTATTTCACAACAGCTTTTGTATGCTTTTGTTCTCATTTACACCTTTGGTATCTCTCGAGAGAACCAATGCGATGCTTACACACGTGTGTCTGATTTTCTCACTTGAGAGTATGGTCTCAAAGTGTACCTGTACCTAGAAATGTCTCGGACTTGTCCTTCTTTAAGATGAGTAGTACTCCACTGTATAAAAACACCACGTCTTTATCTGTTCTTCAGATGTTGGGCGCTTGTGTTGTTCTCAAGATTTAGCTATTACAAACTGTGCTGCTATAAACAAACTTGTGTACTTACATCGCTGTGGGATGATGTCTTTAACTTTTTGATAAGATACCCAGAAATGGAACAGCTGGATCAAATGGGACATCTAAGCCTAGTTTTCTGAAGAATCTCCACACTGGTTTGTATAATGATACTCCCAGTCTATATGTCCCCCAACAGTGGAAAAGAGTCCCTTTTTCCCCATGGCCCTCCCCCATTTGTTACTTGTTGATTAGGATTTCATCCTATCAGAAAGCTTTTGCACAAAAAACGAGATTACTAATAGAGGATAAGACAACCCATAGAGTGGGAAAACATTTCAATCAGTCGCCCCTCAAAGGAATACCTGGAACATAGAATTGAAAAGATCAGAGATCCTCAGATTTAAAGACCCAATCCAAAAATGGGCATCTGAGATGAACATACACTTCTCAGAGGACAAAATTATAGAAGCAAATAAATACATGAAAAAATCCTCCACATCACTAGCCATCCAGGAAATGCAAATTTAGACAACACTGAGCTTCCACCTTTACCTAGGAATAATGGCTACTATCATGATAACTCCTCCATATTTCTAAATCTGTATCTACTCTAGACACAGATGAGTAAGTCCTCCATTATGGCCGTCATCTCTTTCTTTAACTGAGAGATGATTTCTGATACGATTTTTCCTATTATCTCATTTATCTTTCTTTTTCCTCTGCTGCTGGAATTTCAGAAAATTTTCAGCTGGGTGGCTTGTGACTTCTAGGTCAGCGGCCCATGCACTTCTCCTCCGTGTTCTAGGGTTTCATTTTACTTTTTGTCATTTTTTGGTTTTTTTTCTTAAATTAATTTGTCCTCTGTGTTGTCTTCTTAGTTTATGGTAGATAGCTTTATCAGTAGTATTGAGGGAAGCTTCCTTAGGAAAATATTTATTTCTCAGAGATTCTAGGTTTACCTGGCTCTTGTCCTTTGTGGCTATTCCAAGATCCTGCCTTCCCAATTTATTAGGGATAAGAAGTGGCTATCTATTTGTCTCAATACCCAGTCCTTTGGTCCTGGACTATTGCAATGATTGTGATCCCAGACAGTCACAATGCTGTGATACAAGGAAGAAAAACTGACTAGAGTGGTACATTCAGCAATAACAATAGTATCAAGCACAGCCTGGAAACGGAAGCTGTCATAACTATTAATTTGGTAGCTGCAACCATGGGAGCAAGATCTACAATTGTGTAATGCAATCCAGTGTACACCAGGAACTTGTATGCTGTGATTTTTCCATTAGTAGAGTGATTTTTACTCTGTGTGTGTGGGGGGGATTTAAGAGAGACAGGAGGAAAATAGATAATTAAAAAGACTATATAGTAGAAGCAAGGCTGAAGGACAAAGGATAATTACCTAAGCTTTGGGAAACTAAAGAAGAGAGCAGGAGAAAAAGGTTGTAGGAGAAAGAAAAGAATATTAAAGCGAATCACAAATCTATAGACATTGTTCACTCACAGGAATACATAC
>NW_004524578.1:22781351-22826506 GCF_000260255.1 Octodon degus
GACAGTGTCCAAGTCAGAGTCCACCTTTGTGCCGCGTCACACCACCAAATTTGCAGCAGGATTGGCGCTGGGTGCAGGGCTGACCTTGGTCTCCAGGCGAGCGTGGGGGCGAGAGCCGGAGCTCCGCTGAGGCTGCAGTCCCTCGGCGGCCGCCCACACTCCCTCGCACTGCACCTCCGTGTTGCGCTTCTCCTTGCTGCCACACCTCCAGACAGAGGCAGTGCTGCTCCAGGCCTGCGTAGGCTGCCTTCTCCTGGCCTCCATACAGTCCCCTCTGTTGTGCTGCGCTGTGTGTCTCTCATCTCTAGAGCTTGGGAGCCGAGCAAGGTAGTGCTGGTTTCCCGCTTGTTGCCCTGGCATGCCCAAGGCTGCTGGAATCACCTGTCCCTCTTTCATGCCGCTAGGCAGAGAGGGTGGTGCTGTTGCACTCGCTACCTTCTCTGCCACTCATGTGGTCCTTAACGTTATTACTAGTGGGTCCAGTTAACCACTGTTGCACACAACAAAAACAGAAAACAAACAAGCCTTCAGGGAGAAAGCAGCTTTCTGGTCACTTGCTTATGTGGTGGTGAAATTTGTTGCCAGGCTGCAGTGTCTTCTGTTTGGAGGAGGGCAACAGTGGTGAGAGGCCTTATATCCCAAAAATGCCATATGGCTTGAGTTGGTCATGCTGTTGCAGTCCATCAGGTTTTTGGGAACTTCCAGAATGGTAGTTCCTGCTCTATGTGCAGGTAGAGGTCCCACAGGTAGTCCTGAGGCCTGCTGCACCATTTTATGAAGTCCTATATCTCTTTTTCATTGCTGTTTCTTTTTTTAAGATTTATTTATTTATTTGGTACAGGGTCTCACTATGCAGCTGAGACTCATAGTGATCCTCCTGTCTCAGCCTTCCCAGCACTGGGATTACAGGTGTGTGCCAGCATACCTGGTTTCAGTGGCTGGCACAGCATGGGGCCAGCACAGAATACAGTAGCAGGGATTGAACCCTGGTCCTTGTGCTTGCCACACAGGTGTTTAGACCACTAAACTATCTCCCCAGCCCTGTATGTCTCTGTTGCTTGATCTGGAAGTCTCTTATTTCAGATTGACTTTGGCAACAGGATGTTTGACCATCCCTGTCTTCCAGTTACTTGTATTTTTAGACTATTTTCTTTGAGCAACTCCAGTGTGACGCTTCCTCTCTTCAGCTATGTTGAAGAGCCCAGTAAGCTTTAAAGCTTATTATATTGTAGAAATTAATCCTTTGCTGGGCATATCGTTTATTTTTTCCCAGACTTTGTTGTAGGCTGTGTCTTTGGTGGTGATCATTTCCCGTGTTCAGAAGCTTCTTAGAGTGATCTAGCCCAAATTACTTGTTTTCATTTTAGTTTCCTGTGCTTTTACATTCTTATCTGGAAAACTGGTACCTCTATTGATGTCTTGAAGTGCTTCCCTATGTTTTCTTTTAGTTGTTTCATGTTCTCAGGTCCTGCACTTTTGTTTGTAATTCACTTTAAATTGATTTTTGCATAGGTAAGACATAGAGGTCAAGTGCCAATTTTCTTTCTTCCTTTTTTTTTTTTTAATTTTAGGGAAGGGTCTACAGGGTATTCAGGATCTCACTACTAAATCAGACTTGTAGTGATTCTCCTGTTTACAGCCTCCTAAGAGCTGGGATTACAGGCATGTGCCACCACACCCAGTCTCAATTGTCTCAGCGTGCCCCGGGGGCAGGGCCAGCACAACAGGCCCAGGGATCGAACCCTCAGCCTCTGCACCTGCTTGCAGGTGCTTTAATCCATTGAGCTATTTGGCCGGCCCTAAGTGTTAACTTTCTACAATGGGAATAACTCGTTTCCCCCACATCACTTATTCACTTTCAGAAGAGATTGTCTTTATTTCGGTGTCATTCTGGCTCATAGCTAGATGTCTTGCCAGAGCCTAATGCATTCATATAGGGAGTGTTTCACCGTTGGCTGGATCTGGAGCGTGTGATGCAGTGACTACGTGCGTGATGCTTGGATCAAGGGGTGTGGTTATTAAATTAGTCCGCTGATTGGTCTGGCATAGTCCTAGGAGTGGATAGTCGCAAGGCCCTCCCCGGTGTGAGCGCTGCCTGCCATAGGCATGGGTAGCCTGGGTAGGCCATAAGGGACAGAAAGAGGGTTGCTGTGCCTGCCAACTGCTCACGTCCCCACTTCATGCTCCACTGCTTTGGTGCCTTCCTGCCTTCGGCCCACTGTGAACTGTCTCTCCCCTTTCATGCTTCTCTGCCATGTCATGCTGCTTTGGCTCCAGGGAATTACGGACCAACATCTCCACCGGCCATGAGTAGAAATAAGCCTTTCCTCCTTCACCTTGAGGTGCTGGGTATTTTGTTTCAGTGATGAGAAAAAATAACTACAACAAAGGTTATATTTCTTTTTTTTTTTTTGTGGCGGAACAGGGGGTTGAACTCAGGCCCTTGCGCTTGCCAGGGAAGCGCTTATTCCACTGAGCCATCTCTCCGGTTCAAAGGTTATATTTCTGATGCTGCTGTCAAGAATCGGCTGCAAATACAAGGAATGATTTTCAGGCACTCTACTGTTCTATTGGTTTGTGTATTTTTATGGTGAGACGAGTCGGTTTTAATTACCATAGTTTTGTAGTATATTTTGAAGCATGATACCTCCCCTTTGTTTTTTTTTTTTGTTTGTTTGTTTTTGTTTTTGTTTTTTTTTGCTAGTGATTGCATTGGCTGTTTAGGAATTTCTATGTTGTGATATTCATTTTTAGATTTTTTTTCTAGTTCTGTGAAGAACTATTGTTGGTATTTTCATTAGAAAACCCTAAGTTCTACATTGATTATGTAAACTGATTTGGGTAGTATGGAAATTTGAGCAACGTTAATTGGTGGTCCATGGATATGAGAGGCCTTTACATTGTACGTATGTTCTCTTCAGTTGTGTTCATCAGGGTTTTGTAATTTTTGTTGTAGAAATTTTCACATTTTTGGTTACATTTATTCCCATGTATTTACTTTCTTTATAGCTATTGTGAATGAGATTGCTCTCATGGAGCTTTTGCGTTCATTTTGAGTAAGGTGTTGTTTGGCTTTCTGATTTCTGCACTTTATTACAATTAAGTGTTTGCTTAGAGCTGCGCAAGTCTGGCAACGTGTTTCTCAAGCACCAAACATGGATTGCCTTGATCCAAACCCTTATGTAGGCTTCTGTTCATATTTGACCTTTGATTGATTTTTTTTTAAGAACAATGTATTCATACTCAGCACTCAAAGAATAAATCATTTCTGGGAAATGGGCCAGACATTCAGACAGGTGTGCTGGGGAGCCACGGGACATGGAAGTGTGTGTTGTGGGAGGGAGGTTTGCTTCCAAAATCTATTTGATGGCAGTCAGATTATGGGCAAAGCTCATGTGCAAGTGGGTGATGTGACCTCAGATATGGAAAACAACCAAATGCAAGCATGTGCAGGGGGACTTGAGTCTGTTGCTGCTGTGAAGGAGAAACTGGGGTACATGTGGCTCTTATAATGAAAATGATAATTGACACAGATTTCACATTCTTCTGGGCCTTTGCAGCTTTCCTTTGATTTTTGTGTAGCTTTTGGTGGGCTGCTAGTGTGCTGCTCATCCAATGTTTTGGCTTCCATCCTGCCACCCCACCTCCAGAGATAGATGCACTTCACCCTTCAGTGCTGTGCTTGCTGTCACTTTTGTGAACCTGTGCACTACTGTAGCTTGGTCTACCAAAAATGTAATATGCATGTATGCAACATGGCTTCTCTTTGGCATGTCTGCTTCTATGTTAGGGAGAATATGCCTGGGTTTGCCCCCTGGTTCCAGAAGGGGGATCAGAGGCATGTAGGATTGAGTGACATCCATTCAACCCCACAACAAGCCAGGTGGGAATCATCCAGCCAAGTACATGAGGGAGCTTACCAGGACTGACAAGGCCACAGCAGAGAACAAGATATTTCTGTTGGGGCTCGGTAGATCCCACAGATGGGGAACTAAATATATACTTGCTTTCCTATGTCACTGAGATTCTGTGGTTGCTTTTTACACACAAAATACTGAAATACTGAAGACAAACTGTCCCTTCCATTAGTTCTTCCTTATCTCTCTAGAAGTTCATGCTCATGTTGAAAGCCCCTTTCTTCTTTTGCTGGTCTCCTGAATGTGTCTTAAAGCCCAAATTACTATTAATTTGTATCTGTCTGTCTCCTGCTCAGAAAATCTGCCACTCAGTCTCATGTCTGATTAAAACTGGAGTCTTGGCTTGTCTGCCTACTCCTGACATCTATAGTGTCAGGGTAGACAGAAGCCTAACGAAGCTGCAATCTGTTGGTAATTATTTTGTACTTTCTTGAATAGTTGTTGAATACCTTGCTGCTGGGTCCCCCCAGCATGAGCAGATTTTTCTTCTTTTACACTGAAGGACCAATCCCCCTTTAAAAGTGCTTCCTTGGGGTCCTTTTTTTAAAATTATCTTTTGCTTGTAGTGCTTTTTAATCTTGTTATTTCCTTCCCTGTGTATCATGCTGATAGGTAGAATGCACAGAAAGCAATCAGAAATCATGACAGAATTATTCCTGTCAGTGTTGTGATGTACTTTCCCCCAGTGCCAAGTTGCGTGTAGACCTGGGTCGTGTCTTGGCCTTTCTCCCCCTGTTGCTGGTAGTTGGCTGCAGTCCAGCCTTCCATGAGCTGAGCCTCTGTAGTGACGTGATGTGGATTTGTGGTGGACAGCAGTTATGGAGAACAGTAATCAGAAACTGGAAGTCGTCACCCTTCATGGAGACTGAGCTCCTTGGCATCCCCAGCAGGGGCTTCTGGAGGGTGGGATTTCTCCATCAGAGTCTCACCGACTGGGTCCCAACCCAGGACCCGGGGCTTGTGCTCTTGGACTGGCATCACATTGCTCTTTGGGACTCCTTTCTTGTCTTGGTGCTGTCTGTTCTTCTTTGCTGACGTGGTACAACTTTAGCCAGGGGACCTGGCCGTCCTCCTGTGATATGGGCCCCTCTCCAGCCCTGCCACTCTGCGACTACTGTTCTCATCACCATGAGGGTTAGTCTTGAGTATCAACTGACTGACTTGAGAGATGCCGAGGAGTTTAGCTAAGCACGCTCCTGGGTGTGCTTGGGGGCCATCATGGGGACAGGACCCTGGAGACTGTCTCTGGCCCTAGACCCTTCCTCTCCCACTCTTCCTCTGTGATCTGCATCCTGACCTCCATGCTATAAGCAGCTTTGCTCCACTGTGCACTTCTGACACAGGAAGACAGACTGTGGCTAAAGCTAGCTGGGCGAGGGTTGTGGGATGGGATCCCAGAACACATGTGCAGCATTCTCAAAATCCTGCATATGGACTTCTCAAGAGAGCTTGAACAGGGTTTTTGTTGTTGTTGTTGTTTGTTTGTTTGCTTTTTAACCAGGTGATCTAGATGTGATGTCAGAGTGAAAATTATAAAAAAGAATAGTTGTCATTGAGCTCTCACTCCAATGGCTGTGCACGAGAGCCCACCCTTTGCCGTAGGCTGTATGTTTATGTTTTATTTTTCCTGCCTTTTTTTCTTAATCCAAACTCACTTTGCAGAGCCTGTTTCGCCCCTGCCTTTCTGTGTTTTCCCCCAACCCTTAATAAATATGAAACTTTGCCGCCATTTTTGTCTCTTTGCCTCCACTCTTCATCTGGGACAGAAAGGGGCAAGAAATAGCCTCTAGGAGAAGCCGCCAGCACCCCAGCACGCAGCGATGCTCTGCCATGCTGCTTCTGCCTTCAGCCAGCCAGCCAGAGACCGAAACCTCCGAAACCGTGAGCCACATAAACCTCCGCTCCCTTAAACCACGGCTGCTCGGCATTTTGTCCCAGTGAAAGCAAGCTAACAGAGCTCCTAAGCGGACTTGGGTATTCCTGGGCTTGTATGTATACTACATCTTACAGACCACCTGTTGGGGTGAATTGATTTTGTCTGAGGCTACCCGTAAGCATAAAGAGCCAATTTTTATACTTCCGAGTCTCAGGTTCACTGTCCCTCTAAGGACGGTGGACATCTTCTGTAATTGTGCGCTGTCTATAAAACTTTAAGATCTGATTTACACATCCACTTCATCCCAGGGTTGTCCAACACTCACCGGTTGGGTGTTTGACTTGGCAAACCCTAAGAGCAAGTGTGTGACCATTGCAGAGTGACAAATGCTGCTCTCTCAATGGGAGTATAAATTGGTGATGGATTACCCAATGTTCCTTGCTTACTTTAAATTGAAACATTCTATTGAACTTACCCTAACTGCAGAATTCTTATAAATAAACAATCTTTCTTGGATTTTATGGCTGTGGGCTCTCTGCCAAGTGCAAGCATTCCTAGTTTGAAAATCTAGTGAAACGGAACAGAAAACACAGTGGGGGAGAGGGAAGGGGGAGCGAGGGGGGAGGGCGGGAGATTTCCTTGAGTGCGATCAGGCCTGTGGTAGGTGTTCGGTGTGCCAGTCACTGCACAGGACTCTAGCCTGCCATTGGGCAGGAGCTTTGAAGGCTGGGAAGGAGAGCTCTGCCTCACACAACAGAGGAAGGATGCTGTCACTCACCGAGCTCCCTTCCATGTTTAAAAAATAACCCTTTTCTACTTTGAAAATCAGTGTGTGAAGTCAACTGTTTTTCTAATCTGTACCCACTGCTGAGATAGTTCCAAGGTTTTGGATTAAATACTCCAGCACAAATCTCTTTAAGCCTTCTCTGAATAAGAAATTATGCAAGGCTCTCCAGCGACGAATTCTCAGACCTGGAGAATTAAAACACCGGATGGTGGTGGCTCCTGGAGAACAAAGTGGCTCAGGAGGCTTCTGGTGAACTAGACGAGGCAGCGGGTCCCACCTAGGCCTCAGCTACCTCCACCTGCCCTCCGCAGGGCCTGCTGCCTGGCTTGCATAGATGTCAGCCTCTGGAGTTAATTTTCTCTGCTTCCATCATTCCTTTAGGGTAGACATTGCTCTAATATGGTCGCAAAATGAACCATCACAGCATGAAAAATCAAAGAGAATTATGGGACTTCTCGCCATGGTGCCTTATGGCAATGGTCCATTGTTTTCTCCAGAGAGCTAAGTTGATGTTATTTGTTAGTAGGATGCAAATATTTTTTTCTGTTTCAGATTTGTTATTTATTTTCTCTTGTAGACCGAGGAAAGAAGAATTAATCTATGATGTTGCTGCCGTGGTTGCTATCTGGCCTCAGTGTTGGGAATCAGATTTGCCTAGGCCGGGGAAAGTGGGAAGCAATTCCTCCATGGTGCTACGTCAAGTGGCAGAAGGTAATGGCAAGCCTGTCACCTCAGTGTGTACACAGGTAAAGGCAAATGTAAGGCACTGTGAAATTCTTTACAGCAGTCAAGGATGGGCAGAGTCTTCAAGGAGACTTGCTTTTCATACAAATCTTTGTATGAGTTGTGCCCTCACCTCAATTCTACAGACCAGACCGTGATCTAGGGGGAAAGGAGTTTTGAGCTGTGACACATTGACAGCAGGCAATGCCTCCCGCAGTGATGGGGCAGGCAGGAATGCCCAGCCAGTCTTGGCTTTTAGCCTGTGTGTGTGAAGTTGCAGCATCTCCAGGAGAGGAGAGAGAGACAAAGGAGGGGGCTCTTTAGTCATCGTTCTGGTAGAAGCCGAGCAATGCTGCCACTGAGTGCTGTGAGAAGCCCGAGCAGGAGGCTGCACGGAAGGTCAGGCTGGGCAGGGAAAGGTCCCAAGGGTCACAGCACAGAAGGGCACGGGGAAGGGGCAGTCGCTGGAATCTGCACTTGGGCCACGGGGGCAGCCTGGCAGGGGCTATGACTTTCAGGAGAGCGATAGGCGAGCTGGACACAGCCAGCCCTCGGCCACCACAGTGGGGCCAAGGGATTCATCCGTGTACCTCACTCTCCTCTCTCTGTCCAGTTTCTGCTGGGGCCTCTGGGGCTGAGCGCAGCCGGTGCCAGCAGCAGGGGGTGCATGGTGCTGGTGGTGGGCTCTGGTGCTCAGGCAGTGCCAGGCATGATGGGCAGCAGACAGTGTGCAGAGGGGCTCGCCGGGGAGCACCCTTGCCCTCAGGGTGAATTCTGGTGCTCAGAAAATTGGGAGTTTCGAGGCATTGCTGTTGTCAGAACGTTTTGGACTAGGTTTTCCGATTTGGGATGTTTGGCTGTACCAAGCACATCTCTTAGGTTAGATGCATTTAATCTGCACGACAACCTCACAAGGTAACCTTTATATAGATGAGGAAGCTGAGGTGGAGACAGAGCTTAAAGAAGAGAGGAGGAGGAGGAGGAGGAGGAGGCCAGAAAATACACCGCATTGGTACGTGTGCACCCACGTTCCTAGCAGCGCAGTTTGTCATTGCTAAGTCTTGGAAACAACCCAAGTGCCCAGAATCTGAGGCATGGATAAGAAAGATGTGGTATTTTTAGATAATGGAGTATTACTTGGCTATAAAGAAAGATAAACTCGAGGCTGATATAGACAAATGGATGCAACTAGAGGCCGTACTCACAAGTGAAATAAATCAGACTCATATGTGCAAATATATTGTCTCCCTAGTGCAACAAATTGAAAGATTGAATAAGATCTGAAAGATACAATAGGTACTGTGAAAAGGAAAGAAACTGCTAAGAAAGATAATTGTAATACTAATTTCTATTGGTTTATTGTAAGGAATCGTGAATGCTTTTTTTTTTTTTAAACCCGTTTTACATGCTTATATCTGGTAATCTAAACAACTGTCTTGAAGGTAACAGTATACAATGTAATAACCATTGTCGATTTCTTATCTTGTTTTGAAATTCTGTATGGTTATTAATCGTTTTTTCTTATTTTTAAGTCTCTTTAAAATAAAATAAATGAAAGGAAAATGCCTGGTGTGCAGTTCTGTTGGAACGGGAATCCCGGGTGTCACAGGCTCTCTGATCCAGGGTGGACACCAGTCCTCCAAGGTGCTAGAGGTAACGTCAGAATTGCAACCCATAGGGACAGCTGCCCTGAAGACTTTGCTGCCTGCGGACTGCGTGGATGCTCCACCTTGGGCAGCGGGGGCCAAGTGCAGGCGCCGGGGCCACTAGCTGCTTCAGGGGTCAGGGGAGCACTTCCTTCAACCCACTGAACCTTTCTTCTCTCTGACTCTACTTTCTTCCTCCCTTACTTTCTTGCTCCTTCTCTGGGTCACCAAGTGTGTCTCCCTGGGCAGGTAGGGTTCACTCGGGCCCTTCAATCATCTTCAGCTCGAGACAGCCTTCATCAGGATACTTGCCCTGAACACAATTGTTTTCCTAAGAGAAGGCTGCGGCCAGCTGTCACTTTAGTGGAACTTTACCCTCACTGTGTGACGTTTGCTTCTTCTCGGTTAACAGATGTGGAGAGAGCTCATGAAGACTCTCAGGACTGGGTCTTGCAGCGGGACCTGGAGTCTCCAGTGCTCAACTGGAAGCTCTGACCCCTCAGGCCCTACTCTGCAGAGAACACTGTCCCTACCCAGATGACAGGAGCAGGCAACCATCACCTTTCCAGCTGTGTGATGGCCTGTGACTGCCACTTGGGCTCAAGGTCTTCCCATGACAGCCCGGGTAAACTCAGCCTTCTGTTTCACCTCATGAGTCCTCAGGTGGAATTTACTGAAATAGTGGTTTCTGTCTTCAACAGGAAGACCAGACACTGGGCTTTCTGAGTGTCAGGTTGTGTTTCAGGACTCCATTTCCTCCCCGTGCTGCCTGGATGACAAATGAGATGATTTTAGGTCTTAGGGCAATGAGCACCTTTTTATTTTAAGGTTTACCTAATTTTCTAGTTTCCTTTTTATGTAAGACAAAGAATAGTGGTTTCCATCTATGGTGGACATGCAGTTTCTTTTAAAAATAATTTTATTTAATAAAAATTAAGTGAGGTATAATAAAAACAGTGAAGAGCAAGGGTTTGGTGACCACTAGTTCTCTACCGCTCTCTCCCTTGGAGCCACGGACAGGTTTCTGCGCCTGCACCAGCTCCTGTCATCCCTGGAGATCACTCTGCCCTTCTAGATAGGAGCTGATAGGCTCTGAGATCTCCAGGGCTGCTGCTTCTGTTGCATCTCGAGTCTACATTGCCTGCACAGTCTCTGGCCAGCTGGGTGGACGTAGCCCTAGGGTTCAGCAACATGAGCCAGTTTCAGAGCTCCTGCAGGAGGGTCAGGTGGTGCGCATGTGCTAATGTGTGTCCAGAGTCTCACTCTCTGCAACAGATCTGGGGGTAGCTGAGACCAGGAGACCACTGGGAAGCAGAGAGCAGACAGCTCTTGCCATTTTGTTTATAGAACGGAAGTCCCCTTTGGTGCAGAAACTGTCATCTGTCCTCAGAAATCCATTTTCTCTTTTTTCACAGTAAGACTCACGGCTGCTGCAGTGAGGATTGTTTTTTCCCAGAGCCTCCTGCAGCCAGAGAGGGGAGGCTGACCACAGGAGACTGTACCTAGGGAGAGGCTGAGATGGAAGGCGGCCTCATTTCTGCTGCTGCAGGGACCCTGTAAAGGGGAACACTCCCAGGACGACGGCCCCTGCGGTGGTGCACCAGAAGGGCTGTGCTCCACCCCTAAGGGCTAGAGCACTGTACCTGGCTGCTCTTAGCTGCTGCTGCCTGGGGAGCTTCTCATTCCAGAAGTTCACGTCTGCTAGAGAATATGCTCCCGGTGCCCTTCCCGGGCACTGGGCCCTTCTCACCTTCATGCCTCCTTTATATGTTTACAATTTTAATAGGCTGCATTTTTAAAGAGCAGCTTTAGGTTGCAAGCAAATTGTGCAGAAAGTAGAGAGTTCTCCTGTACCTACTGCAGCGACACCTGTCCCCACAGACCCTCCCCACCCTCAAAATCCTGGCCAGAAGGGTACACTTGGGACACACCCTTGTCACCCTAGATCCACAGTGGCCCTCCAGGATCATTCTTGTTGTCACACACTTAGCTTCAGATGAAGATCATGCAGACTCTTTCTCTGGCCTAGAGCCCTCTGTGCTCTGCCTGTTCATCCCTCCAGTACCCCTGCTCTGCAGCCGCTGAGCTCTTGTCTCTGTATATTTCCTTTCCCAGCATGTCATAGAGTGAGGATTACATGCAATGTAGCCTTTCCAGAGAGACTCTTTTCCTACCTAGTAATGTGTTTTTAAGCACCCTACATGTCTTTTCATGATCCATTTCTTTTCAATCCTGTGTAATATTCCACTTTCTGGATGTACTACCATTTGTTTATCTATTCACCTACTATAAAGAGTTTGGGTTGATTCTGCTGATATTTATGAATAAAGCTGTTATAAACATCTATGTGCAGGTTTTACTTGGGTGTGAGTTTTCAACACCTTTGGTTAAATACCAAGAAGTAAAAATGCTAGATTGTATGCTTCTTTTGTAAGAAATTGTCACACGGCCTTCCAAAGTGGCTGCCGTGGTTTGCGTAGTTACTGGAGTCAGGGCTTCTCTTAGTTATAGACTGCATATCTGCGTCCTTCCAAAGTTTCTGCGTGGAAGGTGATTGGGAGGTGATTGTGTCATGAAGCTGACTCCTTCCTGGAGCAGATTGATACTCTTGCGACAGCCCAGTGACTTTGCCTTTTGCCCCCTGTTTTGTACCATGTGAGGCTACAGCAAGAAGCCACCTTTCTACCAGGATGAGTGTCTTCCCCAGAACACTGGCACCTTCATCTTGGATGTCCCAGGTCACAGATCTGTGAGCAATCGATAGGTTTCGGGGGGCCTTGGATTTCTTATATTTGAAATGGAGATGTCACATCTGGAGGTACCAAGTCCTGGCGAGCTGTGCGTACCGTGGTCCAGAGATCTATCTGCCTGGAACCCCTTCCCTTTCTTTCACTGGGTTGGAAGAGGTCGCTCCGCCTCCAAGGTTCTGCCTAAAGGCCCCTCCCTCTGGGAACCCCCAGGCCCTCCTGCCCTGCTGCCTCTGCATCGGATTAATTGCTCTTACTGCTCATACTGCATACGTTTTCCACATCACAGGGATCACCCCCTCGTAATATATTTATTATATCATGTCTCCAGCTTGACACAGGCTTTCCAAGGACATGTCCCTAGCGTTGTGTCTGGTCTGGATAGGGGACTTCATATTTCCCAATGAATAATAAATAAATGGATTAAAGGAATGAAGGAAAAATGGCTCAAGAATTTATTATCTTCTATTTAATAGGAATTCTCCTCCAATAACTACATGTTTATTTCGTTAGTCTCTCAGACCTCAGCTGACTCTTTTTCTAATTTTGCAGGGTAATTTGCATAGCCATGGGAAAACACAATGCATGCAAACCAGGGTAGAGCTCCATTCTTTGGCTTTAGCTTCCCTTCAGGATCTAGTGGGCTAGTTTGGTCTTACTGTGGAGTTACAATATGACATTGTGTGGCTCTAGGCAGTTAACAAGAACGACAATACAAACTAATAATCACCACAATTATACAAAGACTATTTAGACTTATTCCTAAATTCATGCTTCAGGGATTTGCTTGGAAACGAGTAAATGAGAACTGAGCCGATATTTCAGATCCCATTCTGAGGGAATTCACTCCCAGAATCTGAATCTAGCTATTAGCCTTTGCCTTTAATTTAGGTCCAGCCACTGTTTTAGCTAGTTGAGTTACTGAGGTAGAACGAGAAACAAAGAAATGTGTTCAAACTGAAATCTCCACCAACTGGGAGTGCTATTTGTAGAATCTTTGTCTTTAAAAACTTGATTATATGTGCTTAACAGCATTTGTGAAGATTAGGTCCAAAGAACAGAAGTGAGGTTAGTGCAACAGGCTGCTAGTGTGCAGCCATCACCTTGGACTCGTTCCTTTTTGTGATGCTTGCAGCCTGCGTGTGGCAAGTTAACAGACAACGCTGTGCAGGTGCAAGGCCTCACGGGAAAAGAGGGGCACCCTCTCTTCTAACTGGAAAACCCAACCCTCACGGGCTCATGACACAGTTGGAATCCATGCCTCCTTTTCTCTTTCCTGTTATGTGAACAAAAGCAACACAGCCTTCTGAAAGTTAACGTGGTGCACTAAGGAGATGTTTTGAACTTTCTAAGTCAAAAAATGTTGACAATAATGAGAGTCTAATGGTGGCTCTCAACTGGGAACTATTTTGGTTCCAACATTTCCCTAGGGAAGATTTGACACAGTCTGGGGACATTGTTGGTGGCCACAGCATGGGGCTCACTACAGGTAGCTAGCAGGCAGCAGGGTATTGCTGATCACCCAGAGGGCACTGCTAATTGGTTTCCGATGCACAGAGCAGCTCCCATGAGCGAAAGGCATCTTCTCCCACATATCAGTAGGGCTGTCCTTCGAGAATCCCAGCCTCCTGGACGTAACGTCCTAAGGAGTCTGTTAGGTTCTGTTTTCAGAAAGCTTGAACTCAGTGGGTGGGACATGCAAGTATTGTTTTGTGGGAAGTCTCTTGATTTTCGAGTTTGGCACAACTGAACTTGTGTTTGGGGCTCCTATTAGCAGGGAGACCTTAGCTAAATCAGTTCATCTCTCTGAGTACCCTGTTTCTCTTCCATCCATAAAATGGACATATGTTATTATATCATTTCTAAGTAGTTTTCTCTGTAGTTTAACATTTGTGAAACCGGACAGCCTCTTATACTTGAGGGCATATCATAATTTAATGGTAAGTCCTTTTTTTTTCTTAATGATATTCATTGCAAGACGTTGTGTTTCACCTTTATTAAAATGTAGTTGTGAAAACACTCTCTGCAACCTCCTTTATTGTGATGCTTTGCTCTCTCAAGGCTTAATGCTGGTTCGGAATTAGAGGAAACCTGTTACAGTGTAGATCCAGAGTGTCTCCCAAAGTCTTACGTGTTCAGAGTTGGGTCCTGGAGTGAAAAGGTAGGTCACTGAGAGGAGACCTTGTCTTAATCACATTTTTACTCATTGTTGGGACAAAATACCTGACACCCAAAATTAAGGAAGGAAATGTTCATTTATCTCACAGTTTGTGGAGGTTTCAGTCCATACTCAGCTGGCTCTAAGGCAGAGTGGCACATGGCAGAGAGCAGCAGTTCATGGCAGCAGAAAAAACAGGAGCAAAGGGAAGGGCAGCAGCTGCGGCTTCCATCAGGTCTCTCTCTCTCTCTATCTCTCCCTCCCTCCCTCCCTCCCTCCCTCCCTCCCCTGGCTGTGAAGACCTGTGCTCTGCCTTGAAGATCTGAGCTCCTCCAAGGTGCCATGCCTGTGCAAATCAAACTCCTCCAAAGTGGCACAGCTACAAAGTGATGTGATGACTGGAACTGCTCCAAGGAAGTGGGTCGGGGTGCAGAAGCCTTCCTCAACTCCTTTATACACCTTTTTGGGCTGAGTCACTCTGGACCCATCCTCCCCACCCTAGGGTTGGGACTCCCCCTAGCCTAGGGTGTGGAACAAACAAGTGGATCCAGCCAAACTTCCCAAGGCTCAAGTTAACACAATGTATCAACTGCCACAAACCTGAAATGGTGTGTTCTTTTTTTTAATTAAAAAAATCTTTTATTTATTTATTTGGTACAGCGACTCCCTATGCAGCTGGGACTCATAGTGATCCTCCTGATTCAGCCACCCAGCACTGGGATTACAGGCATGCTCTACCACATCTGGTTTTGGTGACTGACAGGGTGAGTCCTGGGTTCCGGGCTGGCACAGCATGTGATACCAGGGATCAAACCCAGTTCCTTGTGCTTAACAGGCCAGTTCTTAGACCACTGAGCTATCTCCCCAGGCCCCTGGAATGGTGTATTCTTGTCCTTTTTCTTCTTTTCTTTATTTCCTGCCTTCCTAGGACAAGCAATATTCCTCCACCAGGCCCCTGCACCAGGCTGTTTCCATCTTCAAATCAGCAAACCATGGACAGAACCCACTGAAACCATGAGCCAACATAAACCTCTTTCCTTTAAAAGGCTATTTGTCCTTGCAACAGGAAATTGGTACCAAGACTTGGAGCATTACTGGGACTGTCACTGACAATAGCATTTAAAAATCTTTGTAACTTGTCTATGGAAGGAGCTTGAAAAGGTTTGGAGACTTGAGCTAGAGAAATACTAAAACCCTGTAAGAAGAGACTGATGAGTTCTGATTGGAGCCTAGGGACTAAAAAGGGGATAGGAGTGCAGACAGTAAAGGCCAGGCTCAGGAGGTATCAGCTGGGACAAAGGACATTATTGCAAACTGCACCAGGGACCACATATGTTGTATTCTGGTACGGGATATTTTTCCAATGTCCCTTTTTTGTGTGAGGTGAAATTTAAAGATTAGGGACAAATTAAACTGACAGAGAAAATTTCAAGGCAGCCTGATGTTCAGGTTATGTCATAGTTACTGCTGGCTACTTGTAGCCAGATCTGGGGTAAGAATCAGGAGCAAAATTCAGAGACAAAAAAAGTCTGCAATTTTGCCTGCAAAGTCGGTCAATAGAGAGTGTAGTTGCTGAAAAGATTAGTATTCGGAAGTAGTCAAGCCCAATGTGGTGGTGCATGCCTGTAATGTCAGCACATAAGAAGCTGAGGTAGAAGGATCTTTGTGAGTTCAAGACCAGCCTGGGCTACAAGGCCAGCCTGAACCACATACCAAGGCCTTGTCTCAAAAGGACAGACACACACACAAAAAAAAAAGAAAGAAAAGAAAGAAAAAAGAAAAATAAGATAAGTACTTTGCATTAGGACCATAGAAAAGATGGATTGAAAACATCTCAGGAATTAGCCAGACACCATCTTTTGTAGGCTCAAGGGAATAGAAAGTTAGATGTTATGGTTTGTATCTGATTGTTCTCCCAAAGCCTCATGCAGTCATGGGGCAGACTTCTAGAGGTTGGAATTAATTAATGATCCAATGCTGGAATTATGAGTGCTGTTGGGATTATTCATGTGAGTGCTCCACACACCCTGGGGCAGATAGCCTGGATGCAGTATAAGGAAGGGAGAGAGGCTTGCTCTCTACATCTGCCTCTGCAGCTGCCACCATGGCTCTTCCCCTTTGCTTGTGCTGTTTTGCTGTTTTCCGCCATCATGAACTGCTGTCCTCTGCCATGTGCCACTCTGCCTTGGGGCCAGTTGATTATGGACTGAAACCTCTACAAACTGTGAGCTAAGTAAACCTTTTCTTCCTTAATTTTGGGTGTCAGATATTTTGTCCCAGCAATAAGAGAAAAATAACAGAGACAGTAGACTCTATCTAAAGAATTTGCTTTGAGAAAAGAACTCTAACTTGTCTTGATCATTGGCAGCTGCCTAGGACTGGGGAAGGGTCTCCTCCAGTTCAGCCATCCAGGTATTTGGAGGCTGTAGCATCAGGATAGAAGGGGGCATATCTGCTCTTCCAGCTGGCAAGAGACCTTAGCATCATCCCTGTGGTGTTCATTTTGCAGGAAGGGAGGATGTAAGACTTGTCGGGTTATGGGGTCTTCCACCCAGATTTCAGAGGAAGCTCTCGGAGGTCAGGCAATGTGTCCCTGAGAGGTTGTACATGAGCTGTAAGAGTAGTGCTGAAGGTGCAGTGGGGATCCCAGGACGTTGGAGATGACAGGACTGTGGAAATTTGTTGAGAAAAGCAGCAGGCAGTGGGAGATCTGAGCCCAAGTGAGAGGGCATGTGAGATGCAAGGCCATAGGGCAGGGCAACCTAAGCCTTTTAGAGCTCGTATCTCACCACAGCCTGCCCTAAGAGCTTCACGTTGTTATAGTTTATGTCTAGATGTCTCCCAAAAGCACTCAGAAGGTAGAGTTTTTGAAAGATGACTGGATCATGAGGAATTATATATGAGGAGGTGGGGTCTGGTAGGAAGACATAGTCCCTGAGGATGGGACCTGAAGGCTGTATCGCCCTCCCTGGCTCCTCCTTCCACACTCTGCGTCCTGACTGCCGCGGTGTGGTTAGCTGCTCCTCTGCCATGGCCCTCTGCCACGCTGATTCTTCTTTAGAGCTGGCTGAGCATGGACTGGCGCTCAGGGCAAAATAAACTTTCCTTCCCATGAGCTGCAGGTATGGAGTATTTTGTCTGAATAAAAACCATGATTGCACTTCATCTACCAAGACTGCTGAAAAGAGGGAGAGGCCAGGCAGGCTAATGCACAGCCCCTGCCGAGGTCTCTTTAAAATTACTTCACTCTTTGTATTCTTAATTCTACCCTCATTCTGGCAAAGGATACAGGGTCTCATTTTTATGTCTTTCTGCCTAAGCTGTGTGTGTGTGTGTGTGTGTGTGTGTGTGTGTGTGTATGTGTGCGTGCTGAGTGCACACCTGTACCCTCTTATGCACAAAGCTACAGGAGCTAGGCATCCTGTAGACCACTCACTGGGGACATAGGCCCTCACACACCCTCCCAGGTCTGAGCTGAGGCTTTGCCATCTTCGTGAGGCGGGGCATGGATGGCAGCTGGTAGCACCTGAGGCCAGAGCTGGCACTGTGTGTGCTGTGGGCAGGTTTTGCCCTGGAAGGCTGTTTGCTATTTCTGTTGGCTCTGAAAATTAATATGGGAATAGCCAACATCCATACTGCTGTTTTTCCTTATGAATTTCTTTTGGGTTTCTGCACAGAATAACACATGCTAATAATGGAGCTGTTTACAATTAACCCGAGTGGACTCTTGTGTGGCAGAGAACCTGTGCCGCCTGTTCCCTTGTGGAGTACATCCAAGTACCCCCCACCCATCCCTCCTGGGGCCCTTCTCCCTGCAGCATGTTCCCCGTGTGCTGGGGAGCCATGGAAGTCTTCTCTCAGGGTGGTGCTGCTGATTGGTCCATGGCCTTGGGTAACTTTTTCTCCATAACAGGACACTTGAGTATCATCGTTATGATTGGTGGCATTGAGCTGGGCCTGGTAGTGCATGCCTGTGATTTTATCACTCTGAGATGCTAAGGTAGGAGGTTCTCAAATTTGAGCAATTTGAGCTATGTCATGAGACTGTATCTCAAAATAAAAAATAGAGGAAGGCTGAGGCAGAGCTCAGTGTGAGGGTCCAGGGCTCATTTGCCAATATTGCAGCAGATCAGATGAAATAAAGTAATAGATCAGTAGCATCTAATCAGTAGCATAGAGAAGTCAGGTCCTGGATCCCTACAATCAGACCTACCCAGGCATCAGACTCTAGCCTTTTCTGAGCCTGACAGCATCATCCTCTCGTGACATGGGGTCTCTTTTTTAAGTCCTCTGACAGTGGAGCAGCTACCACTCATGCTACTCCTGCGACCAACGTCATCTCACATGGTGAGCATTAGATGAGATGAGGCCCATAAGCATGATTCTAAAGGTACAGATTGCTTCTCATACATAAGAGACATCAGAACTTTGTTCTTGCTTTTGAAAATCCAGATTTCTGATTCTTGTGTTCTGCTCTTTTCCCTGAATTTTGGCCCCTCTCCCTCCATGGCCCACTGCAGCCACCCCCACCCCCCAGCAGAGCTTCCAAGGCTCTTGGGTGTAGCAGGCACTGGTTGTTGGTGGTGGCAGCTCTGCGCTTCCTGGCTCTGTCTCCCTGAGGTTTCTGAGGGGGTTCGGGGCGCGCAAGGTAACCCGAGACTTTACGGGCAGCTGGACCAGATCCTGCTTCCATGGCCTGGCTTCCTTCTCACGTTTCAGGGCTGCAGCTTCTCGGCGAGGCCAAGGAAGTCAGCTGCTGCTGATTTTCTTCATAGCTGAATAAAAACCATGATTGTATTTCATCTACCAAGATTGCTGAAAAGAGATCTGCGGAGCAGGCAAGTAAAGGAAATTGCAGTTTCTCCACTGTGAATTTCACCTCTGGGTGGAAATCGTGTGGACTCCAGGCTTGACATTTAGGGGTCACTGCCCCATGCAAGCCTGGGAACCTGTGGGTGCAGGAGATGGGACAGAGCTGTCATGGGGGAGGAGAGCTTGTGCTGTATTCAGGGCTGACCCTAAACTGCCCTTCGGCCTTTCCAAATTAGATAGCCCCATGTTATCTCCAAAGAAGCTGAGAAGGAGCCGGGGAGATGGCTCAGTAGAATAAGCATTTGCCTGGCAAGCACAAGGGTCTGAGTTCAGTCCCTGGTTCTGCAAAAAAAAAATAATAATAATAAAAATAAAAAAACCAAAACCACCAAGAAGCTGAGAAGCTAATGAGAGAGCTACGCTTCCCTCATCTGCTTTGCTTACAATGACATTTCCTTAAAAATAACTGCAGGAAGTCACCTCTGAATGATTCCTTGGACAGATAGCCTTGATAATATTTGTAAACTCTAAGGATCGACAATCTTGGCCTCTGCTTCCCTGTGTACAACATTGGGCTCCAGCTGCCATGTCCTTGATATATCTCTTAGTACTTTTTGTTGTTGTTGTTGTAATGTATGTAGTGTATGTAACCCAAAACTTTCCTCTGGAGCCTTTTTTTTTTTTTTTTTTTTTTTTTTCATTTTCATGTATTTGGTACAAGGTCTCACTAAACAGCGGGTCTTGCTGCATAGCTCGGACTCCTACTGATCCTCCTATTTTCAGCGCTGGGATTACAGGCGTGCACCACCATGCCCCGGGGTGGGGCCCGCATGGCATGCAGGACCTGGGACCGAACCTTGGTCCCTGCATTTGCCAAAGCACGTGCTTAGTCCGCTGAGCAATCTTGCTGGCCCTCTATTGGAGCCATTTTTAAGTGCGTGGCTCAGTAGAAGTGTTTAACTTCACACTGTTGTGCAGACAACCTCTAGGGCCCTTTCTATCCTGCAGGAGCGAAGTTCTCTACCCATTAAAGAGCTGTGCGTGTTGCGGCAGGCGCCCCTTCAGGTCAGTTTCTAGAGTCCCACCTAAGGCTACTGAGCTAGCAGGCTTATCTGTCCACCCCAGATCCTACTATAAAACAACTCCCCAAAGTTTCATGTGATCAGACGGAGGCTTTTAGAAGGTGATTGCATCATGGTGGTGCCAGCCTCATCAGATGAACCGTGCTGAGTTCCTGGCTGAATGGGTGTTCAGATGGGGCTGCCTGGAAGAGGTGAGCCCCTGCAGGGTGCCCCCGGGGAGCACATCTCTTCTGCTGGCTCCTCCTCTGTTTCCTTGCTTCCTGGCTCCACCGAGCCTTCCTCTGTAGGCCCTTCTACCGTGCCACTTCTGCCTTAGAGCCAGACGACCATGGACCGAACTCTCTGAAGCTGGGAGCAAAACAACAAGCTTTTCCTGCTTCACTTGCAAGCATCAGATATTCAGCACCAGGGAAGTGAGTAGCACACCCTGGGCCTGCTGTCTTCCTCTCCCAGGAAGCTGCTGGCCTGGGGCCCTCCTCATGCCCCACATGTGATGATCCAACCACAGAATGTGTCCAAAGCCTCCCGTGGTGGTCCTGTGGAAGACCTCTTCCATCAGGCTCCGCCCACAACTGCTACCCTGTGAAAAGCGTTGGTCCATGTTGGTCATCCAGCCCAGCTGCTCCTGACCTCCTGCATCTTGATTCTCACTCCGCCCTGCTGCAGGCTTGCTGGGAAGGTGTGATGGGCTCTTGATCTTAGAGGAGGCTGTGGGTCTCTGAGCAAGGGCAGGATCCTGACTGCCCCTGGGAAGAACACTAGGCTCTTCCCACCCTCTCACTGCTCTGGAAGGAAAGCCCCTTCCTAGGGTTGTAGATAGTGGCGAGAAACCCAAATCTTACTGGTTCCCAAGAACCCACTCCTCTGGAAGACACCACCGCACACTGCCCTGCCTTGCAGCCCTCTGTCCCCAGTGGGAAGCCAGTGGGTCACTGTCAGACTGCTGGAGCAGAAGGTTTGCTTCCTGCTCTTGTTCTGCACAACTCACTCAAGAGCTGGCCAAGCTGCCACCTCTCCCTGGCCTCAGTTTCTTCTAGGATTAATGGGCTGTTACTCCAGGGATTGGCTTGGGGAGGAACCCATGTGGAAGAGATCCCTGCCTCCCTGCTGTTCCGGCCCCTCTCCTCTCTCCTCCTTCGCTTCTGAGCATAGATACAGAAACCAAAATTCCCGAGACAATTCAATTTTCTAATTTCCTCCTCTCAAGTCCTGCCTCTTTCCCTTTTGCTATCAATGGGGCACTTTCATTGGATCGCGGTTATCTACTCCTAAAAATAATTACGAAGCGTGTACAGCCTCCAGGTAAGCAACTCCTAGGTCATGTGGGATGTCTGTTTCAGCCCTATTTGGGGAAATTATAGGTCTTTTTCATCTTGATTTACTCTTAACTGGCTGGAGAGTGTTCATACTGCCTTCACATGCCGAGCCAGAGGAGAGTTGGCCATGTCTCCTCACATATTAGAGTCAGAATGAATAGCTCAAATATGACATCATAGTCTTCCTGTGCCAAGACACTCTGGAATCATACTGAAAACATTACATTAGCTTAGAAAATGGATTGAAATGAAAACAAACTAGACTGGCTAATGCAGAAGTTTATATTTGAATGTAGGTCCTGAAGCAAAGAGCCCTTTCTCAGAATGAAGGACTCAGGGACATGGAGCCCCACACCCTCCCGGTCCCCACCCGCCTGTGCCCACACTGGGGTCAGTCTGGACCTGAGGCTGAAAGGATGTTTTCCTGATCAGCCAATGCCTAATAATGAGTTTCTTTTTTTTTTTTTAATGTTATTTTCATTCCCACAGACAAGCAAAAAGACAGGCCAAATTCAATCCAAATTCCCTCAAGTCTTTCTGTCTTTGAATTGGGCTCAGGATACCTAGTTTATCACCTCCCAGTCTGGTCTTAAGAAAACTGAAGGGACACAGGGCAGGGGTGATGTGACAGCTGTGTTGCTGCCCCCAAGTATCCTGTGAAGACTGAAGAAAGCTCTGGGATTCTGTTCTTTGATGTCCTGTACCAGGCATCAGGCGGAGATCCAGGCCCTAGAGTCAGTGAACTAAAGGGTAAGGATGTGTTGACCAAGCCATTGTGGGGCCGTTGGGTGGGGGTCCAGTGTGCAGTCAGTGGGTAAGGGTGTATAGACAATGGCCATCCCTTTCTGGGGGAGTTGCCTTTGTGTGGGGGCCCCGTGCCTGGACTCAGGGAGTATGAAGGGGCAACTGGAATGGAGGCTGGATCCCTGGCTCTGGTGGGGGAGGCTTGGTGTGAGCTGAGAGAGGAAGAAGGAAAAGCAAAGCAGGGGACCCAGGCAAGGAGCTGGGGTCACACCTGTGCCTAAGGTGTCAGGACTAGTCATAGTTTTGTGAACCTAGTGGGCACCAGGGTCAGAGGTGCCCACAGGGAAGGGGCCCTGGACATGTGGCCACCACCAAACTGCTGCCGCGTTGGCTTTTGTGAGACAGCTGTTTTTGCCTGCAGGGTGTGTGGAAGTCAGCGTTGCCTTGGGGTCAGTGTGAAGACACCCACAGTCAGTGCTTCCGGAGAAGAGAGCTGATGCCCCAAGGCCTGGCCTCCTTGTGTCCAAGGGGAGTGAGCATCCTCTAGTGGCCCAGTTTCTCTGTGACTGTGGATCCATCCTCCACAGCAGTCTTCCCATATGAGTGCTGCTGTGGTTTGAGGATTCCCACACAGCACGGGACAGTGGACTTGCCCAGCCCCATTTGGAGAATATAGGCCCAGGAGGAGAAAGCCTTCTGTCCATGCCCAGTGCCCCTTGCCCTCCACCCTTCTCCCCTGCCCCGTACCTTTTGGCCTCTGTTGTCATGTGCTGTGGTGTCAGTGCCTTGAGTTTGACTTAGCTCCATCCATCCCTCTACAAAGCCTCTGTTCCCCCCTCCAGCTCAAGGTGAGGACCTGCTTCTGAACTATTTTTCTTGATGGGAGCTCTGTATAGTGGACACTGTATTAATCTTATTTATCTATCTTTTGTGATACCAGGGATTGGACTATAGTGTTTGTATTGAGCTAAAAGTCTACCTTTTATAATTTTTAATGTATTTGTTTGTTATATGATCTCACTATGTAGCTCGGACTCATAATGATCCTCCTGTTTTTAGCCTCCCCAGTGCTGGGATTATAGGTGTGAGCCACTACTCCTGGAATCTGTGGCTAACTCAGCCCACCCTGGGGGTGGGGCTGTTATAATATGTGGTACCAGGGATCAAACTGCAGTCCTTGCATTTGCCTAAGCTTGCCTAATCAGGTGCTTTAGTCCACTGAACTATCTTGCCAGCCCCAACCTTTTTTTTTTTAATTTTGGGAAAGGTTCTTTTTAAGTCATTAAGTTGCTCAGGCTGGATTCGAATCTGCGAACCTCCTGCCTCAGCCTCCTACAGGGCTGGGATTACAGATGTGCACCACCAAGTCTAGTTTATTCCGTGGCTTTGATGTCTTGGGGCCCCACTAACCAGGGGCGACTCTCCTTGCCAGGGCTGATTAACCCGTAATGGTGGCAGTTACACAACATGAATGATCCTTTCATCCCTCCATTGCAAGCCAGTCCATCCAGCACCTGTACCACAGCTAGTTTTCTGTCCACCTCTCATACCCACCATCCCCTGCCCAGTTCCCCCAGCAGGTCCCGCCCTGCCCACACTGCCATGTCCATGTCTTCCCACTGTGACCACAATTAAATTTCCCCCACCTTTCTGACCCCACCTTTCTGACTCCTGAACCCTGCTTGGTGCTTCTGGTGGACCCCATCTTCTTAACCCCACAGCACAACACAGGCCTCCTCTTGGGATGTGAGATGGATAAATGAGCAGTTCATTGCTAATCCTGTCTGTGGTCTGTGGCCCTTACTTCACTCGAATAATAATAAAATCTGTACTTTAAAACCACTGAGCCAATGCACATGGCAAAACACTTCCTGGATGAAACACAAAGCAGTGTAGTACTTATTCCTGGGAGAATAAAATGCAAAAGACCTGTTCTTGCCCTTATAGCCTATTGAGAATGATGAGTGTGGAAATGATTATAAGGGTCCTGTGTCCTGGGAGAGAGTTCTGTGCAAGATGTCTATGATAGGAACATAGAAGAGAAAGATTTCCTCTGCTCAGGCTTGGATCATGGTAGAAAGTCGGTCAGGAGAGGTCTTCAGAAAGGGGACCTGAGAGCTGCCCTTACGTGGCATCCCTTGGGCTGTGAGTAGGGCATGCACTTGTGCTGCACCTCTAGGGAAAGGCCTGTGCTGTTTACAGCAAGATCTCCCTCCCGTTTATTGCAACACTGTGTGAACAGATTGAAGCACTATATGAATGAATGAATGAATGAATGAATGAATGAATGAATGAATGAGTCAATGAATGAACGAATGAGTGAACAAATGAATGAATGGCCACACTGACAGAACCTTCCAACCAGAAGGAGCTTTATATCCTAGAAGCCGAGAAACACCAGCTCGGTGTCATACAGACCAAATTTGAGCTGTAGACATTTTGTCTGGCTTACAGCTCATTAAAGTATGGAATTAGCAGCCAATAATTAATGGTAGGGTAATTTTATGTAAAAACACGCATTTCACATCCCCTTGGAACAAATCAGATGCAACACCGGATTTTTGGCTGAGGCTAGATTAGAGCTGCCCCCTCATGAAGGGACATGAACTCTGCTTCTTTGACACATCATTGCCTGTTACTTGGCCCCTGCATTCAGGTGTCATCGGCTTGATTTTTCAGTCATTTCTGGTTGCATATTGTTGTCTTTGTAGTAGTTATTCCTGGTACAAGATGCATATATATATATATCTCATCTAAACACTAGTAGCTCAAAACTTTCTCATTGAACAAAGAGAAAGTAGCTGTACATCTATCCTATTTTGTATATACAGATACAAAATGGTCCTTCATTTGTATCCTCTTTTTTTGTTTAGTTTTTTTCAGAGAATGGTACACACTTAACTCATAAAGAAATTCATAGGCTGAAAGTTGAAGGATGGAAAACCATACTACATGCCCCAGCACCTCAGAAAAAAGCAGGGGTAGCAATCCTGTTCGCAGACAGTCTCAACTTCAAACCAAGAATGATCAAATGAAATAAAGGCCACTATATACTGGTTAGAGGAATGATTCAAGAGGAAGAGGTAACACTCATAAATATGTATGCATCAAACACTATATAAGACAAACCTTAATGGACATGACAAATCTAATATCTAATACCACAGTCTCAGATTTCTACCTCTTTTTTCTATGTTAATAGCAGATGAGAACAACAAGCCCTGGGGTAGAAGTCACTCATGCCGGTAGTCCCTCATGTCCCTGGTCAGACCTTCCAGTTCCTGGTCTTCCAGGAGGACTTTCTGGCCTGTTCCCACTGCCTAGACCAGGCCAATGTGCCGCACAGGCCGATTCAACCACAGAGTGATGGGCTCCCAGCGGGAGGCCAAGTCAAAGCCCTGCAGACTGAAATGGACTCTTGAGCAGAGAATGAACGAAAGGGAGAGAAATAGAAGGAGGGGAATAAAACAAAAGAGGAAAATAAATTTTATATTTTAGGAGCTTTAAATTAAAAGTCTAATTTGATCCCTGGTAACACAAAAAATAGACTAAAAGTCTAGAAATGCTTATTCTTAAAGATTTCAAATTGTTTCTGAAGCGAAAAGATGTCTCCCAAGACTGCTGAATTCACATTCCATGTACCCCAGTGCTGCAATAACTAGATGTGGGCTGAATTTAAAAACCTAAATGTGAAGGAAGGGGATAAACAGAGTAATTAAAGGGGTGATGTGATATAACCAGGACTCATGTTTTCTCTTGCCTCTGCCAGGAAAAGGATATTTCCTTAAATCTTTAAAAGGTAGGTGTTTTAAGGGATTGTACTCTGTGCTCTCTGCCTCTGCTATGAGAATTGCTTTACCCCAAGTTTATTAGTTTACCCTGGAGTTCAGGTGAATTGTGTCAGACCTTTGAAAGGTATATTCCCCTTGGATCTGATCTCTGCTGTCTTGATTTGCACAAAATAGTCACTCACAAAACGTAAGTACTTCTATCTTATTTTATAAGTGAGCTATTTTTTAAATCATTTTGAATTCACTGAATAAAGCCTCATAATATCTTACTCTTAGAAGGAATTCTTTAAGACAACCCCTTCAGGTGAGGAGATGGATTCAGAAGGAAACAAATTTTCCTCAAATTATGTAGCTAAGTATAGTTGGAAACCAGAAGTTCTTATAGCACAGATGATTGATTGTATTGG
This sequence comes from Octodon degus, assembly GCF_000260255.1. Classification (NCBI taxonomy): domain Eukaryota; kingdom Metazoa; phylum Chordata; class Mammalia; order Rodentia; family Octodontidae; genus Octodon; species Octodon degus. The sequence continues at coordinate 22,807,358 of NW_004524578.1, forward strand.
GAAATCTTGGAATTCGTTTCAGGGAGTATTTAGTTTTGAAAGTAGTCAAAACATTTAATTAAAATAACATCCTACATCGTGCTTGTTAGATGCTCTCTCCACTTAAGCATAGATGTGTGGTCACCAGGAATTTAAATGGTTACACTGAATGCTACTGTAGAACTAATCCACAAATCAATCATTGATTTGTGACTGTTGCACATTTAGAGTTTTCCAGTATTCACCATTATTTTTGTTAAAATTGTTTAGGCTTTTTTCCCCATAATTTTATTGATAGACAAATAGCAACGAGACAGTTTCAAATCAAATTGGTAGGACAGTTTCAATATATTTTTTTTTTTTTGTACCACAGATTGAACTCAGAACCTTGTGCTTGCCAGGCAGTCACTTATGCTGCTAAGTGAAAATTATTTTAGTTAGGTGTTTGCCCTTCCCCAAAGTGATCCACTTAGAACATTTACTCAGAAGTCAAAGTATCTTTAAAGTTTTATGCCTTCAGATACATACTGACCAATTTATTGCCATAAAATCAGTGTCTTATTATTAAGTCAAGTTGAACAATCTCTCAAATGTAAAATATTTCAGCATCAAAACATGCTAATATAGGGCCAGCCAAATAGCTCAGTGGATTAAAGTGCCTGAAAGCAGGTGCAGGGGCTGAGGGTTCAATCCCTGGGCCTGCCGTGCTGGCCCTGCTCCTGGGGCATGCTGAGACAGTGAAGGAGACTGGGAGTGGTGATGTGTGCTTGTAATCCCAGCTCTTGGGACACTGTAAACAGGCAGATCACTAGGAATCCGATCTAGTAGAGAGACCCTGAACACCCTGTAAACCTTTCCCTAAAATACAGGGAAAAAAAAACCATGCTAATGTAAATTAGCAGAGAGGCACCTTATTGAAAATTTTACCAGCTGTCCAAGGATGGGATTTCCCTTCCCTCTTCACACTGTGTGCCTCTGTGTGTGTGTGTGTGTGTGTGTGTGTGTGTGTGTGCGTGTGCCTTGTACAGACACAAGGGAGAGTCAGTCATGTATGATAAAAAATAATGTGGTGGGGGATGGGAGATGGCTCAGTGGAATAAGCGCTTCCCTGGCAAGTGCAAGGGCCTGAGTTCAATCCCCGGTTCTGAAAAAAAAAATGTGGTTAGTGGGGCAGAGTGATGGATGCTTGTAATCCCAGCACTTGGGAGGCTGAGGTGGGAGGATCGCTCTGAGCATGAGGCCAGCTGGGCTATACAGTGTGTTCAGACCAGCCTGAACTACACAATGAGATCCTGTCTCAAAAAGAAACAGCCAACAGTATGGTAAGTGCTATTTTGAATTAGTTTCCTCTTTCATTTTAGCTTTTTGAGTTTGATACAGGCTTAGTCTCTTTTAGAAATTCTTTATTTTAGGTAGTGCTTATTAAGGCTCTGGTCTTATGAGTCCAATTTTAGTCACATCCAGTAGTTTTGGAATATATTATCTTCACTGTTGTGCTGCGACAGTTTTTCAAACAATATGTACTTGGAGATTTAGACTTTCTCTCAGAGACAGTGTTTGCAATTTCCAAGTGATTGGTTTCCAAATATTAATTGCTCATTTTGTTTCATTATGGGAAGAGAATGAATCTTGTATAGTTTTTTCTTTGGGGAATTTATTGTAATTTTAATTTTGCCCTAGAAGATAATTTTTAAAAATGCTCCATGTTTATTTGAAAGGGATAAACAGACTGTACCTTATAAAGTTTATTGTCTTCTATAAATAAAACTTTAAATTTTATTATGCCACATCTTTATTTTCTCTTGATTTATTTTGTATCTAATAAAAATGGGTTTATTTGTTTCCTTTTCTGATCTTAATTTTGTCAGTATCTTCATATTCCTGGCTTTAAAATTCTGCATAATTTTATGATATTTGATAAAGGTTTGTGATAATTATGTGCTCAATTTGTATGGTACCTTTCAGCGCAAAATAGCCTGCTTTATCTTTTTGAGATTTTATTTTTGGCCAGGAATTCCAATTGACATGGTATATTTGCTGTCTTTTATTTACTTTCGTTTGACATGATTGCATGTCCTTTGCTATTCTTAGGAAGATGCATATTTTATGCTTGTGTATTTATCTGAAAGTCAATCAAAGTACGTAAGGAATACATTCACACAGCAGCCCATTTAGGCAGCGCCAGGTTGTACGGTGAGTAAGTCCTGTGATTTGTCCCCAAGAGAAAATACTGGGAGCATTTTCTTTTTTTATAGTTTTGCTTCTGCGCTTGTTTAAGGGAATGAGCCCACGCACATGCACGGTATTTTAGAAAGTGGCAGCACCTTGCCATGTTGTCGCATGCTTTGCTGATCTGGCTACCTCTACAGCTCGGGCGTGTTCAGACCTTTGAAGATGGCTCCTTTGCCACCAGGCCGCCAAGTGTGTGTGGCCAAGGGGCACCCTCATACCTTCACCCATTGCCAGAGGCAGCACAGGGAGCTGGCCTCCTGACACCTTCCTGCCCCTGCACCAAAGCTTCTATTGGTGAATGGCACCCATCTCTCTTTATGTGTTCAATCTCGCATCCTTTTGGAGATGTCCTTGGGACCTCTTCGTCCCCCACTCTCCACATCTAGTCAGTTGCAAAGCTCTGCTGACTCTGCTGTTGAGCAGTCGCTCATATTGATGTCCTTCCTTCCCCCCTGCTGCAGCCACCTCCTTGGTGAAGTCCCACACCTATCTCCTCGCTGCCCATATGCTTCTGTGGGTCCCTGATTCAATCTGCTCTTGACCACTGTTAGACTGACCACGTGAAAGTGCAGATGTGTTGCTAACCACTCTGTCTTCTAAAGCCTCCCCTGGCTCCTCATCTCCCTTGGGACGTGGCTCACTGTCTTAGTTACTTTTTATTCGTTGCTGGGACAAATACCTGACACACAAAATGAAGGAAGGAAAGGTTTATTTAGCTCATAGTTACTGGAGGGTTCAGTCCATATTCCGCTGGCTCCACACTCACCTTATTAAAACAGCCCTGCAGGTTGTGTGCCAAGCAGCTCTGATGTCTGGAAGAAACTCTTTCTGTTCAGAACCACAACATTGTCCCTGAGCTTTCAGTTCCTTCAGTTAGTTTCAGGCTGTCCAAAACCTGGACCTTTGGACACATTGTTTCCTTTATCTTCATCTAATTTCCTTCTTGCTTAGTAAATTTCTGTTCATGTTTTCACTTTCAATCTAGACAAAATTTCCTCTAGAGCTGGCCCACAACTCCCACCTCTGTTCCCAGGGCCATTTCTGCCTCGGTCCTGCCTACTCCCCCTGAGGAGAGTACCTGCAAAGGCCTCAAGCTCACCCAGATGACACAGGGCTCGTCCTGTCTCCAGACCCCAAGTCATGCGCGTGAAGTTTCTCATGCCCTGTAGAGCAGCATGTGGATTATGGTGTGGGCCTCTCTGCAGGGTGTTGTTCTTACAAATTCTGCTCCCTGTGCTTGGTTCAGGAAGGGGTAAAGGCGACCAATTTATTTGGGAACCATTTTAATATCCCAAGTGCTTCGAAATCTGTTGTAAAGGGTTAGAAACACTTATCTGAAAAATTGCTGTTTTGGGTCTTTTGGGCAGCAGTATGTTCTGGCCCTGAAATTAAAAGTCTAACAGGGAAACTGTCACCATGGAGGGAAAGTGAGAGAGCCCCACCTGGGGGAGAAGCCGGGACCCTGTCACAGGCACAGTGACTCTCGTCACCCTGAGCCTTGGTGACCTCGTCTGTTGAGTGAGACATTGAGCTAGGTAGAAAGGAGCCATTTCGGCACTAAAGTTTTTTCATTTCAGGTCCAATTCCGTTGCTTTTCCTTCTGTTCTCCAGAGTTAAATCTTTAGTTTTCTACAAAGCAACCAACTGGAATTTCATAGCAGCTCCATACCACTAGAGTGGCAGAGACTTCGCCAAAGCTTTCAGAAAATTACTTCCCCATGCCTGTTTACTGTCAGGTGTAACAGAGGAGTCATGCCACTGAGAGGGACCACTGGGCCTCCCTCTGCCACACCCAGTACGAGCTTCAGCTGCCTCTTTCTAGCTCTCTGTACCAACCCAGCCTGTCCTATGTCCAAGTCAACCTGCAGTCCTTCCACCAGCTCAGAGAGTGCAGAATTGCTTTTTAACACTTGGAAGCTTTGTAAGGACATTTTAATGCTGTGGAATAGTGATATATAATTGAAAAGTCATAATAATTGAACTGGAAATGCAGTTAACCATGCCTATTCTTTTCTGTGGGATTAAAGAGCATTTTAGAGCCTTCGCCATGACTGGGTCTCTCAGTCGGCGCACACAGGCCCCGTGACTTACCCAGGTGCCCACTGTTTCTTCCACTCTCTTCTGACATCTGCAACTTGCTAGGCATCTCGGGGTAGAGCAGCTATGCAGGGCTCCATGACAGTGGCCACGTCGGCACATCCATTATTGCATTTAATAACTTTCTTGCTTGCAGAAATAGCTGGATTAATCTTATTTCCAAATATGAAAATGAATAAGAAAAACATAACCTCCTACATTAAAGAGCCTGCCATAAAAGGCCATTTTCAGAGTGGGACAGTAACTTGCTCTTCTGTTTTCTTCTCTGTTGGGAGGTAGAGGTGCCAGGGAGGGACGGCCATTCCCACTCCAGAGAAAGAAGGATGCAGAAGAAACGGACCTAGTTCTGGGCTGGCTCATTCATGCCCATGTTCCCATCTCAGTTCTTCCTTTCTTCCTTCTGTTTGATATTTTGGAAGTCTTGTTACATTTCCTTGTATCTGCCACTGCCACAGTGACTTAGTTATTTCTCTTTGTTATGACCACACAATACTAGACTCCCAGAAGGTAAGGAGGAGAGGATTATTTTGGATCACAGAGTGCAGATTCCAGACCATAGTCAGCTGGCTCCATGATTAGGTGGGCGGCATGGCAGAAAAGAAACAGCCCGGGCTGGTGAGATGGCTCAGTGGTCTAAAGCACCTACTTAGAACAAGCTTAGCAAAGCACAGGGACCGCGGTTCAATCCCCTAGCACCACATGCCAGCCCACCCCGCCCCCTGGTGGGCTGAGCTGGCCACACACACACACACACACACACACACACACACACACAAATAAATAAATAAAAAAGAAAAGAAACAGCCCTTGGCAGGGCGGGCAGGAGAAAAGGTGAAGGAAAGAGACAAACATTTTGTGGGCCACTCCCCTGGTGACCCATCTCCTCCAAGTTTTATTTTCCAACATCACATTTGGCTCTAAACTCAATGGACTAGCTCAGCGGAGGCGAAGCTATGGGACATGTGCCACTGTGGGCTCTAAAATGCTCTCCATCACTGGCCTAACACCGATGAGTCTCACACCCTCACAATCCTCGTGTATCCCCAAAGCCCCAACTATGAGCGCATGAGACTCTGATGGGGGGCATTCAGCTGTAAAGTGAAATACATGTTCTCCGTCTTTATTGTGTAGGAGAAGCCTTGAAAGAGCTGTTTCAAGACAGATTCCTGGACCTAATCATAAGATACTAAAATTCAGGAGACCTGGAGAGAGGCTGTGGAATTTGCATTCTTCACAAATTCCCAGCAAGGTTGCTGCTGCCCCACTGCAGAGCAATACATTCTTAATGAATCAAGTAATAAATAAAGCATCTCGCTTGGAATCTTAGCAATATAAGATTGTAGCTTCTCTTGCTTTGTTTTTCTTCTTTTTGTGTGTCTCTCTGCTTCCCTGAAAGAGGGAGGAACTTCTGGGTTGGAAGCCAATTTGAAAGAGGCAGGAGACATTTTCTTATATTAAAACAGGAAGCCTAGTATATTTGACTTATGCATTCTTGAACTTCCGGGGGAGTTCTACCACATGCCTGTAAAAGGATGATGATGAGGGAAGTATCCTTGCCCTTTGGGTGTGCTGTACTGGGCAGCTGGGAGGGGCGCACAGTGTGACACAAAAGGGCCTCATCTACACACAGCACAGGCCTCAGACAGAGCCAAGGCCAGGGGAATTCTTGCTGTATTCCCTGGGAAACTTAAGTATTTTCCCCCAAACAAGACTGAGTGTTACATTTAATTTTTGCTCAGAAAGACACAAAAGGACTTATTTTCAGGGGATGTCTTATTTTTTCACATAGAACAATCTACACTTATTCAAATACAATCATATGCTCTTCCAGAAAATCATCATAACTCTCCAAACCCTGAACTGTGACCTGAATTTCTTGCAACCCTAGTTCCTTTAGAACAACCCCTGGTCGAGGCTCTCATGGCCAGCAAGAGAACTCTCCTGGAATAAGTGCTTCCTGTCTGTGTGAACTTCTCAGGGCGTGCCCTGACAACATCAATTTACAAAAGACTCAAATTAGACATAAGCATGTCCATTTGTTATCAAATGCTCCCAGTGTTTGTGTATTGTATCTGTGATCTGGCTGTTCGCCTGGCTATGAGACTCAAGGTCAGCAGTTTATACAGGTGGTTCTCTCTTGTCCAAAAGTGCCTGGTGGGGCCAGTGAGATAGCTCAGCTGATTAAGTGCCTATTTAGGCAAAGGCAGAGACCAGGGTTTGATCCCTGGTCCTGCATGCCCAGGTGCGTAGTGAGACTGTCTTAGTTATTTTTTACTGGTTGCTGGGACAAATACCCAACACTCAAAATGAAGGAAGGAAAGGTTTATTTAGCTCACAGTTACTGGAGGGTTCAGTCCATATTCCGCTGGCTCCAAGGCAAACAACAGCAGTTCATGCGGCAGAAAACAATGAAGAGCAGAGGAGGAGCAGCTGCAGCATCCACCAAGCCTCTCTCCCTTCTACACTGACTGCAAAGACTGGTGCTCCATGGCGATCAGAGTTCCTCCAAAGTGGCGCAGCTGCCAAGGTCAAGCTCCTCTGAAGACCGGGACTTCTCCACCGAAGCAGGGCGGGGCAGCAGGAAACCAGGCGGGAGGCTTCCTGCCTTTCTCAATTCCTGGGCCCTGCCCACCTGCGGGGCTAGGCCCCCATGCGGAGAACTGCGGGAGCTGATTCCGCCAAGTTGACACAATGTATCAACTAACACAGAGACCTTGTAACAAATACATAAATGAAAAAAAAATGCCCGATGGATATTTAAAAATACTTACTTTTCATTTATATTATTTATTTAAAGTATCAGGGTCAATATTTACTTATAATTACTATTCATTTTATAATTCCACACATCTGTTGTGTGCTGTGGTAGAGATACTAAGTGTGTCTGTCTAGCTGATGATCTGAACTGGGGCTATTTTGGGGGTAGGGCTCACATGATGAGCATCCCGCTAGAGTTTGTTTTTGGTTACGTCTTGCTTTCAGGGAAATCTGGTATACAATGTGTATTTGGTTGTGCATAGCGTTTACTTCTGTGATGTAAGATAGTTACAGATTTAGTCTTCTTGTGTTTTTACCTCTCATATGTATTTTTGATCAAAGATACATGTTTCATGTTAAATCCTTACAAAGGAATAAAGTGAAGGGTGTGACACAATTTCTCTGGAAAATATCTGTCAGGCTCATCTTTTTTTCTTTTCTTTTGGTATCCATGATTGAACTCAGGACTTTGTGCCTGCTGAGTAAGCGCTTATGCCTCTGAGCCATCTCCCCAACCCAAGACTTAGCTTTTGATGGTAGGGTGTTTACAAGTGCTTCCAGAGCGGCACGGCATGGGACTGATGACAGAAAGGGCAACTTCGTTGGTTGATACTGAGATGGAATGAGAAGCCTCTGTCTCATTCACTTCTGTGCCAGCCTGCTTTTTGAGAAGGACAGAGTATTTTGCCCCTAATATTTATTAAGGGCAACCATTAACAATTCTGAAATTAAGCACCTATCATTAAATCAACAATGATGTGTCTGCTGTCCCTGCTGCCCTCCTCTGCAGGGTGGATTTTCCTACCGGAGCATCTCTGTCCACTGCGCGGGATGGCTTCCTTTGCCTTTCTTTGCCTCCTTCCTGGCCTTCAGCCTGGTTCTAGGGGCTGCTGCAGCCACACCCAGGTGTAGCCAACAGCACTGTCTTTGGAGGTCCTGGGACCATAGTAGAAGACTTGCTGGGGGCTTGGGAATGCACTCCTGTGGCAGAGTGAGGGGGTCTGTGTTTCTCCACAACCCTGCAAGGGGTGGGGGCTCATGGTTCAGACCTCTTCCCGTGTCTGAAGGGCCCAAGCAGATGTGGAGTGGAATTCCACACAGCTGCTTTGAGGGGCCCAGAGGGGTCTGACTCAGTGGCTCCTGACAGCCACCAGCTCAGCAGTCACAGGTTGATTGGCTTTTTCTCCCTGCTCCATACTCAGGTTTTTGGACCAGCAAAAGGAATTCAGGTCACTGGGAATGTGTCCCTGAAGGGGTCAGTGGGCTCCTGCCCTTTCCTGTCTCTTTTTGCACCTGGCCGCTATGCGCTGAGCAAGGATCCTCCATCCTGTGCTCTTGCTGTGATGTGCTGGGCCACCACAGGCCCAAGGAAGCAGGACCCGGGCACCAGGGACCGAAATCTCAAATTGTGAGCCAAAATAAACCTTTCTTTTCCTTAAATTTGATTTTCTCAAGTATTGTGTAACAGCAGTGGAGCTCTGGCTAGCACAGCCTTGTCATTTGTGCACTATCTTTGATGATACGTGCTGCTATTTTATGGAATTTAACTGGCAGCCTTTGAGAAGTTTAATTCCTAATCTTTTCCTCTCAAACCTCTCTCAGTTGACAAAACTTAGAAGATGTCTACTCGGCCACCAGTTGAGAGTAGATATCTTAGCTCACCCAGCCTTGAAAACAAATCCAGCTGGTTGTTTTAACTGAGTTAAGTCTCTACCTTAGATTTTCTTGATGGTTTTATTTTTTAATTAATTAATTAGGGCCAGTGAGATAGCTCAAAGGACTAAGCTCCTGCTTAGGCAAGCCAAGAGACCAGGGTTTGATCCCCAGCCCCACATGCTATGCCAGCCCCACTCCCAGGTGTGTTGAGCTGGTCCAAGAGACTGGGTGTGGTGGCACATGCCTGTAATCCCAGTGTTAGGGAGGCTGAAAGCAGGAGGATCACTGTGAGTCCAAGCAGCATAGTGAGACCTTGTACCAAAATATATTTTAAAAAAGAAGAAGGAGTTTTTCTTGATATGCAGCCCAGACTCATAGTGATCTTGTCTCAGCCTCCCCAGCACTGGGATTACAGGCGTGCACCACTGTAGCATGCCCAGGGTTCTGGGGCCGGCACTGCACGTAGTACCAAGGATCCAACTAGGGTCCTTGGCTTGCTAAGCAGGCACTTAGACCTTCAAGCCTGCTTCTCCACAGCCCAGCTTTAATTTTTTCATAATTTAGATATTGCTTATGTTTGTATTTATGTACAAATTCATACATAGGTATGTACATAGAAATCTATGAGGTATTTGATTCAAAAACTAAAAATTTGTTTATGTGAGAACGGGGATGACAGAGATGGACCTCCATCAAAACTTGCAGCTAAAGCTATCCTTGGGGTGCAAACCTTGTTTTAAACTTTGTATTTTGACACATAAAGCTGTAAGAACAGCACCAAGAAAGTTTTATGTCCTTTAACAGCTACTCTAAGTTTGACCATTTTACAGCACTTACCATATCACTCTTTAGCACGCACATTATGGGTATAATATGTTTTATATAAATGCATATATTTACATATGTTTTGATGTAAGAAAAATTTCTTTAGCTGTTTGAGAACAAGTTGTAGATGTGATGTTTTGCCTCAAAGTACTTCAGATATATTTCCTAAAAACAGAGGTCTCTTTTCTAACTGAAAGCGACACAGATACAACTCTATGCACTCATCTGTGGCCCAGGTTCTGATGTTTTTGACTGTCCTTAGAATGACTTTTATAGCCCAAGAGAGTACCAGATCGTACATTGCATCCGAGCATCACAGTGCTTTGGTCTCTGTAGTTTGAACAGTTCCACAGGTTTTCCTTGTCTTTCATGAAGTTGCATGACACTTACTTTGCATACTCTCCTTCCTCCTGGATTTATCGGTGGTCTCCTCACAATTAGACTAGGATTGTGCATTCACGGTCAGGATGTCACAGAGCTGACACTGTGTTCTCAGTGCCTCCTTGAAGGAGACACGTTAAGTCTTGCTGTCTTACTGCTGGTGATGTTAGCTGGTCAGGTCTTTCTTGTATTGAGTTATCATTTTCCCTTTGTAATTAATAAGTTGCATTGAAGAAATCCATTGAAACTCTAAATAGATATCTTATTACTCATCAAACTTGCACCCACTGGTTTTAGAACCTATTGATGATTCTTGCCTGAATCAATTATTACCATTAAAGTTGCCAAGTAGTGATTTTTCTAGAAAAACATCTTCAGAGTTCAGTCTTTTGGATGAACTTAAGAACCATTTTATTAAATATTTATGCACATATAAACACAAGACTTAGTGGGTGTATGAGTCAGCTCAGGCTGCCATGACGAAGTACCACACACTGGGTGACTTAAACCACAAATACTGATTAATGGATTTACTTACAGCTCTGGGTTGTAGAAGTCAAGATCAGGGTGCCAGGAAAAACAACAACAACAACAAAATATATACATATATATAGAGAGATAGAGAGACAGAGAGACACAAAGATAGAGAGACAGAGACAGAGACAGAGAAATGGAGAGAGAAATGGAGAGAGAAATAGAAATGGAGAGAGGGAGAAAGAAAGAGGGAGGGAGGGAGGATTTTTTGGCCTGTTATACAGCCACAGTTGTATTGCATTAGGGCCTGTGTTAGGGTTCTCTAGGAAAGAGAATCAGTAGCAATACATGCATAATTGCACAAAGGGACTACTCGGTAGGCATGCCGATCAGAGCCAGGACAGTGCACAGTTGCTGTCTGTGTGCTGGGCACCCAGAGGGCCCAGTAGCTCTGTGGACCAAGAGGAAGGAAGCTTCAGAATAAAAGTGGTAAAGGAGGCAACACAAGCCAAAAGCTGAAGGCCTGGGAGCTCCCTGGAGAGTCACTTGTGCGAGTGTGCTTTGGGATATAGGAGAAACTCAAGATGCAGAGACCAATGAAGCACAGGTGGCGCTGGCAGAAGGGGCACCAGCTTAGGCAGATTGGAGCTCTTCGAAAAGGTGTGCTTCCTTCTTCTACCCCTTGTACTCCACCTAAGCCTTTGAGGTGGTGCACCCACAGCTGGGTGGGTCTTCCCCTCAGTTTGCTGGTCTTCATGCCGGTCATCCACAGATGCATCCAGAGCTGTGCTGGGCAGTTCTTATTCCATTCAGATTGACACATCAAGACAAAAGGTCATGGGCCCCAACCCCCAAGTGGAGTCACACGGAGGCATTGTGCTTCAACATATGGATGCCGAAGTGAGAGGACGGCATTCAGTCCATTCCGTTGGTTTTATTAGCACTGGAATACTATTTTCTTTATACATTTTCCTGACATATAAACTTTGCTTCCAGGAACATGGTGTATGTGTTGATTTATTTTTTTTCTAATGTTATATTATTTAATTAAAATCGCTGATTTGCTTCATTTGCACACAGGATATATATTGTTATGTTTATTCTAGGCATTTTAGATTTATTTCTTGCTATTCCAAAGGAAATACACTTTTCACTATGGTTTCTAACTGAAAACTTTTGGAACATGGGAAAACGTTCTTTCATGTACTACTTATTTAATATTTGCTAATCAATTCCAATAATTTTCCAATTGACTGTTCTGAAAAGGAGGGACACAGAAGCTCCTGGTACTGCCTGGCACAGGGAGGGGAGCAGAGGTCTCTCCCTGTGTCCCCAGACAGGAAGCACCAGCAGCACACTTGGTGACAGGGTGACTGCATGAACGGTGAAAATTCCGCTTCAAGGTAGGGATCCTCATTTCCTTTTGAATATCAGTGATGCTTTTAGAAGTATTTTTGAATTCCCAATTGTTTGGATTTCTTTGGGTGCACTTTTATTCAAAAGATATTTTTTGAATTATCACAAAAGAGTAAGATACACCATTTCTACTTGGAAGTTTTGTGTTCTTTTACAAAATTAATTTTTGCAAATCATCTAAAAAAATTTGGGAAGGGGATATAGTCAGTGTTTGAATGGCAAAGCTTAAGTTTTAGTTGTTAAAGTAGTTAGTGGCTTTACTGTCAGATATTCTATTTAATATAATTTTTACTAACTTGATTTTCCAAACACAAACAATACAGATTCGGCTCTTACACCATGCTTATAGTTGTGACGGTTTTCTCACTCTCTCTGGTAGACAGACTTTGTGCAGCTTCCTGATGGTTATACAACACACAACGTTTCTTAATTGCTATAGATTGTTAATTCCCTTTTGTCAGTATGAAATAGTTGCTTGGAACTGATTTTAGTTTGATAATAAATAGTTTGAGGCTATTCCTTTTTAGTTTTTCTTCATATCCTGTAACTAATCTCTTAATCTTTTCATTCTAAGTTTTTTAACTTTAAATAAAACATGTATCTTCAAATAGAACAGTTGGGTTTTATTATTCAAATAAATATTAGAGATTTTACCTTTTTAATTGGAGTTTAATAGATTCCTGTTATTTGTGGTAAAAGATGCTCCTGGTTTTAGTGATTTTGTGTCAACTTTCTTATTATTTACTGCTTTTCCTACTGCTTACATTAATCTTTTGCTAGTTTTTAATCTTACTTTTTTTTTTAGTATTTCAGAAAATTTCCATACTCTTTTTTTGTACCTGGGATTGAACCCAGGAACTGACAGACGCTTGTGCTGAGCTGTCTCCCCAACCCCTCCATATTACCTTAAGATTCCATTTTGGTTACTTTCTTTGTGATACTGGGGATCATGCTCTGGCTGATGTAAAATAAAATATACCCACGTCTGATACCTTTTTGTCAAAAGCAAGAATGAGAAAAGAATCATTTATTTGTTTCATGCAGGGGGAAATTGGTCCTGGTTTAACTTTACCCCCATCTTTTGCATTTCTTTATTGTTTTATTTTTATAAATTTTTGTGTGAGTACTTATCAGTTTATATTAATCAATGTATTTCATTTTCTGATTAAGTTAATTAATAAGCCAATAAATATTATGATGAGTCTTTTTTCTAAGAATGACATTGTATTGTTTTATAATCACATCAGCATTTATTTAGGCATATTCTCTACTTATATATATTTTTACTAATTTGGTCATTGTCTCTGCTTTTGACAGTTTGCTTTTCATTTTAGCATTCTTAATTTCTTTGTCACCTGGGCTATTCTTTCAGAACTATCTTTCCTTTAGGGAAGTATATGTTCACACATTTTAATTTTTTTCTATTCCTCTCTCATTTTCTAGCCCTTGAGGAACATTTTACCCAATATATTTTGCTGCTCTTACAGTGAATCCAGAAAAGAGGCTATTGAATCTTTATTCTTAAATCTCTTAAGGTAAAAGCACACCCATGTCTTTGCGATTCAAGACCTTTCAAAAAAGTCTTTGTGGTGCACGGAATTCTCCTGACATGGTAAATAAACTGAATAGTGAAGACGGTGTTAAAGAATCAATTCTAGGGGCCAGGGAGATAGCTCAGTAGAATAAGCACTTGCCTGGCAAACGCAAGGGCCTGAGTTCAATCCCTGGTTCTGAAAAAAAAAAAAAAAGAATCAATTCTAGTACATATCTGTAACTTTATGGCATCATACCATGTCCTAATACTCTTCTGGACTATTGAACAAATTCCTAAACCTGAATTATCGATTATTAATTTGTGGCCATCATTAAGCCCTGTGTATAGGTGACAAGAAAGCAGAATTCCCATTCACTCCACAATTTTCCAGGCACTGGGCTATGTCCTTTAAGTTCTGTATTCTGTTTCCTCTAAGTACTCTTGGAGGCAGTTTGCTCACCATAGTGCTATAGCAGAGGAGAGGACAGTGGAGGTCCCTGGAGGTCCCCATGTGCTGTGTGTGACCATTGCATTCTGGTCCGGCCTGGCAATACACTTGTCTGGGTCAGCCAGGGTCAGCAGCTGGGTGGAGTGCTCCATTGTGCTGTTTTAGGGAAAATGTGGTTTTGTCTTAATTCACGTTCTGCAGGCCCTGTGCAAACCTGGGGTCATTTGCAGTTTGCTTGCCCATAGTATTGGAATGTTGAGTTTACTAAAGAAACAGCTACAACACAAGATATACAGATGTGTAAGAAATTAGAAGTTTGGCTTGCAAAGATCAGCCACAGAGTGGGATGAGGAAGTGTACAGAGGGTATGTGCACACTGGAGGCTGGAGGGTCCAGTCCAAGGCTCAGAGCTCACTGCAGTGTCTCTGCAAGTCTGCATCAGGAAGCTGACGGGTCTTTGACAGAACACTGGAAAATCTATGATGAAGGCCAAAGAGTCAACCAGAGAGCTGAAGAGTCCCAGAAAGAAGATCAACAGTCTGCACCAGGAGAAGACCACCAAGCTAAAGGCTAAGACTGGAGCTCAGTGGAAGAACCAGCAATCATGGCTTCCTAATTTCCCTTTCATTGTACGCAGCTTGCCCTCCCTGAGGTGGTGGGGGGCCCTTTACACCCACACAGTCTCCTAGACCTCCTGCACAGGCTCAGGGTGAACACTAAGTGAGGACCCTGCCCCCCGCCCAGTCACATAGTTCACCCTCTAAACTTCTCAAGTTGACACAGCGACAACATCCTAGAGCAGGAAGGATGTGTCCTTTTCACCCAGGGGTGTAGAACTGCTAGGTTCCTTAGCTACATCTCTAGACTCCTCAAGCTGACACAACGTATCGCCCATACAGGGCTGCTTCTTTTTTTTTTAATTATTTTGAAGTCTAATTTATTCCTGGTTGATTACTCTTCAGTATCAATTCATTGAGAGAGGAGTTACAACCTCTACCAACATAGCCCCAGTAGGAATAGTTTTTAATTACATGCTCTTCTGTTAGCCTCAGCGGTAATCTCATCTGCAAATTCAAACCACCAATACATAGAAATAAGGCAACATTAATTTTAATACGAAGGCTTTGAAACAATTTTATGTGATTGCATATACACTGAAGAGCTTTCTGGGATGGTCATGGACTTATATTTATGCAGAGCATTAACATTTGTAAAGCTCATTTATTCATGTATTTCTCAATTAAAGGAACTTTTTGAGCTCCTGCAGTGTGCTGGGTGTGGTCCTGAGTTTTGAGGAATGAGAGACCAATAAAATGTGGTCATAGTCCTGCGGAGCTCATTGCCTCATAACTGGGTATCTACAAGGCGATGAATCGCTATGTAATATAGGTAAAGCAATAGAAAAAAATGTAAATAAAATGTGAGGAGACCATAATTTAATGGCAGAAGTCAGTGAAGTACGGTTGATAGGCTTTGGAGTTTAAAACGCTGTGATCCAAAGATTCTATTCACAGCCAAATTTATGTTCATGAACAGAAATGAAAGGAAGACATTGTCAGACTTGCAAGCTCCCTGACACAGACAGCTCCATATTCTTCCCAGAAACTTTATTTGAAGTTATATACTAGGCAGCTCTGAGATAAATCAGTACCAGGAACTCAAGCAGAAGAATTCACTGCACAGAAGGGATAGAGCAGAGCCATAAAATATTTCACAGATGAGTTAAATCTAAACAATTGCCATAACTATGGTTGCAAAAGACAACTGAAATTTTTCAGGTAATTGGTTAAAGTTAAGAGTCATAGCACAGTAAAAACAATCTCCCATTCAGAAGCTGGCAGGAAGAAATCCCTATTGTAAGATTTAGAATCAGGAGAGGCTGGGTGAGAAAGTATAAAAGTTAGTGTGTTACTAATTTCTTCAACTTCTGTGGTCATAGTCAATATGTATTCTGTTATGGTGAGTATAATGGAATAAAACTTAACTCTCAGCACTCATGAGGTTTTAAACCTATTTTCCTATGCGTTAAATTGGGAAAAGTCAGTAAAAATATGGCAAAGGAAAAAATGAACACACATAAAAATAAGAAAATATGGACAACATAAGGCCACCTACCTACACCAGTCACTGAACTAGAACTAACTGAGTTGAATGCTCCTATTAAAATAGAAAGTGTCCTTAAAAGAATCAAAAGTGGGAATTTGACTCTACTGTTTTTTTTTTTTTTTTTGTTTTTTTTTTTTTTTTTTGAACTGGGTATTGAACTCGGGCCTTTGTGTTTGCCAGGGAAGCGCTTATTCTACTGAGCCATCTCCCTGGCCCTGACTCTACTGTGTTTAAGAGACTCTAAAACAAAGAACTTCAAAATACAAAAATAAAAATAAACTTGTTTTACATACAAAAATATACCAAAGGGCATGAATTAGATGTAACAAACTGCATATATTAAAAGATTAATTACTGTTTCTAAGTACTATTCATTTCAGAATGCAAGGATGGTTCAACATTAGGAAATATATATTAGATGTTGCAACTGAGTTACACTTGTAGCCCTTTTTATTTTTTATTTTGAGCCAGGGTCTCAATAAGTTTTTAAATTCCCTAAGCTGGACTTGAACCTGAGGTCCTTTTACCTCACCCTCCCAGAGTGCTGGAATTGGTGAGCCACACTCTGTTTGGCAAAATTAACAGTTTTAGTATATTAAAAAAGTAAAAAAAAAAAAAAAAAAAAAAAAAAAAAAGTGGCCATCTCAATATCCTAAAATGAAATATATAGAATTAGTTAACATCCCTCACCAAATACTTTTCATTAACTAGCAGGTAAAAAGTGACTTGCTTATCATGCTTAATTTTTTTTTTTTTTTTTTTGTATTTTTTTAGGGAAGGGTCTACAGGATATTCAGGGTCTCAGATCTGACTTGTGGTGATCTGCCTGTCTACAGCCTCCCAAGAGGGGGGATTACAGGCATGCGCCACCACGCCCAGTCTCAGTTGCCCTCTCAGCATGCCCTGGGGGGTGGGGCCAGCACGGCAGGTCAGGGGACTGAACTCTGAGCTCCTGCGCCTGCTTGCAGGCACTTTTATCCACTGAACTATTTGGCCCACTCTCATGCTTAATGTTGAAACGCTAGAAAATTCCCATGGAAGGTAAAAAAATAATAATAATAAAATAGAGAAATTAGAGATTTGGGAGTTTGCCAGCAGATAATAAATACAATGGAAGAAAAGATAAGTGGGTATCCTATCTTAGACTGTCGAATGCTTGGCTACTTGTGACATCAAAGGTCAATTCTCTTAGAGCAGAGTTTTCTCAGGCTTGCCACTGTCATTTTGTCAACACCAACCTTCGCTGCATAGAAGCATTCTGATGACTGCAGGACAGTTTGCCTGCCGACTCTTGTCCACTAAATACAGCAGCACCCTCCCTCATCCCCCACCCATTGTTAGTCCAAAAGGCTTCCATCCATTCCTGAACATTTTCTGGTGACAGCTGCTGGTGGAGAACTGTAACATTAACATAAAAGTCAAAGAAGAGATTAATAGTCACCACAAGTTCTCTGGCACCCCTCCCACTGAGAAATGGAGAGGCGGACCTGCTAGGAGTGTATGCAAATACCCTCCAAAAACCTCTTGTGCTCATAGGTAGGGTTTTTCAGAGCTGGCTGGTTCTAGGGTGTGTGATACTGGGGTTAAGGGTGTGGTACTAAATTAGTCCATTGACTGGAATCAGCATAGCTTTGGGTGTGGTTAAGTGGACAACCCCAAGTGCCGATAGCCTAGATTATATAAAAGGGAAAGGGAAGTCTGCTTTGCTGCTTTGCTGCCTCCTGCCATTGACAGTGTCTCCTCTGCTATGCCACCCTGCTTTGGAGCCAGCTGACTAGACAAGGAAACCTCTACAGACTGCGAGCCAAAATAAACTTTTTCTCCTTTCACTTGTGAGTGTTGGGTGTTTTGTCCCAGCAATGAGAAGAGTAACTAAAACAGGACTTGACTCTTCAATTCTTGTTATTCTTTTGACTGCCTTTTCAAGGGATGTGTTACAGAAGTGCCAGCTGTGTGGCTTCTGATGCTATGTTATGAATGTTCCTACAGTTCCTGCCTTGGCCTGTGTAACATGTACTTCAGACCCTGAATCACCATATGAGAAATCAGATGCCTTTCCAGCCCCAGCCAGGTGGGGAAGGTTTGCATTGCCATTGAGTCACTTGGTCTCAGCCCAGGGGCCACATCCATGTGTGAAATTTCAATATTAACCATATTTAACCTATTTTTTTTAAAACACAGGTCTTACTATGTACCCCAAGCTAGCCTCAAACTCATAAACTTCCTGCCTCAGCCTCTCAAATGGTAGGATTACAGGTCTGTCCCACCCTGCTTGGCTGCTCTCGGCCATTTGAGTCACCTCCAATTGTTTGAGACTTGCCACCTGAGGCTCTGGGTGTAGCAGTGCAGGGACAAGAAAGCGGAGGTGGGCTGCCTGTACTCTAGATCCCTGGGATCCATGGGAGATTGAATGAGGCGATGCTGATTTCACATCATTCTTTTGGAATTGCTTCTTATTTGTGCTGGAAAAGTGAAATACTATGTAAAATGACTCTTGAAATATTCCATATGCTTTGATATTGAAAACACCATGTGACTGAAGATGCCTTTTTTTTTTTTTTGGTACCGGGGATTGAACGCAGGATCTTGCACTTGCCAGGCAAGTGCTTGTTCTACTGAGCTATCTCCCTGGCCCCCTGAGATGCCATTGAAAATGATAAAATATAGATGATATTTGTACTGCTTTTGATGAAACATCTCTAAAATGTAAAAAGATGAGCATTTAAAAAGCTAAGTAGCAATGCGTTTTTGATTAATGAAGAAATCAAAGTCACTGACAGTTGAGGAAGCACGAGAACCACATGGCGTGAAGGCTGTGCCCTCAGTCACACAGCTCCAGGGTCAGGGCCAGTACTGCTGGGCCTTTATTCTTTGACCAAGATCAGAGCTCAAAGTTACAGACTACAGAAACTATGGTAGCTTCTTACGAGCCAACCTGACCAGATTAAGGAATGTCTAGAGAGCCAGGGAAGCATTGTCTTTGGGAGCATCTGCAGATGTTTCCAGAGAAGGCTGGCAGGAGAGTCCAACGAGACTCACTGTGGAAGCTCTACACACTTGGGGGTGACACTTTCAGGTGAAGCAAATCCACATGAAAGGCAGATCTCTCTCTCTCTCTCTCTCTCTCTCTCTCTCTCTCTCTCTCTCTCTCATCTATCTCCTGACGGTGTGGGATACATTCTTCTGCCCCGCAACATCAGGACTTCAGGCTGTCTGCTCTTCGGACTCCATAACTCAATTCAGC
>NW_004524578.1:22826688-22828596 GCF_000260255.1 Octodon degus
TCTCTCTCTCTCTCTCTCTCTCTCTCTCTCTCTCTCTCTCTCTCTCTCCCTTTCCCCTTTCTCTCTCTGTCTCTCTCTCTCTCTCTCCCCCTTTCTCTCTCTGTCTCTGTCTCTGTCTCTGTCTCTCCCTTTCTTTCTCTGTCTCTCTGTCTCTCTCTCTCCCCCTTTCTCTCTCTGTCTCTCTGTCTCTGTCTCTGTCTCTTTCTCTCTCTCTCCTCTCTATCTCTGTCTATCTGTTTGTCTGTCTGTCTGTCTGTCTGTCTGTCTGTCTGTCTGTCTCTCCTTTTCCCCCCTGCATCCCTCCCTCTCCCTCTCTGACAGATTCTGTCTCTCTGGAGAATACTGACTAGCATAGAAAATACAAATATATAGTCAGTATATCTCTCACAACACCTTGAAGGTTAAATCTGTCTCATTGTAAAAGGAGAAACTGTTGACTATGAGGAGTTAGTTCAGAGAACTTACTAGTGTCATCTTAGGATCAACTTCGGTATCATCACTGCCTTTCCCAGTAACTCTCTCTTATTCTCTGCATTTTGTGGTTGGAGGAAGCTGAGGGATGGAAGACGGGATTGCTGTTCCAAGTCACACACTAATGCATCCTAGTGCTGGCCCTGCGCCCAGAGCATGATCTTGGAGGCAGTGCTGATGGCCACTGCCCTCTGTACCCGTGTCCATCTAAATCAGTGCTATTCACCACTTCCTGTTTTTGCCAGAGAAGGATGTCTGGGGTCATGCATGCAGGTGGTTGTGTCTGCACACTGCAGAGAGCTGGGAAACCCACATACACTTCACTGTCCTCAAAACACTCATGTGTAAGGGAGTCAAGACCATCCTTTGCTCAGTTCTAGAACCACAGACAGACTGCAGTGTACATCCACGGTCACAGTGCAGGTGGCTTTGAGTGGAGACAATAGGACGTCCAGTCCTGGCCAAAGAACTTCTTGATGCAAGATAGCTTTGTTAACTTTTAGACATTATAAAACAAATCAAAAAGCTGTGAAAAGTAATGTAATGGATGACAATCATTATTTCTGTCTTACTGTTCCAGAAATTGCTACAGAAAATAACAATATGAGTAACACTAATAATTTTTTTCTTCTAGGTCAGGTGCTATGCTTCTTACTTGGACACAGAGCACATGGAGGACACAGAGGTTGTTTTAGTTTTCATCTTAAATGTTTCCCAAAGGTCCATGTCCCATGTCCCCAAGGCTTGGTCTCTAGCCTGTGATGGCTATTGGCAGGGGGTGGACCCTAGGCAGGCAGTTAGGTCATTGGGGGTGTGGTCTTGTAAGGGATTTTGTGATGCTGCTCCCTTCCTGTCTCTCTTGCATTTGTTTCCTGGCCACCACACGATGAGAAGCTTGCCCTGCCATGATTTATTGCCTTATCACAGGCCCCACAACAATGGAACCAACTGTCTGTGGGCTGAAACCTCTGAAGTTGCAAGCCGAAACAAACCTTGTCTCTTTAATAGTTGATATCTCAGGGATTTTGACATAATGATTGATAACGGACTTACCTAGAAGTTTTGTGGAAGACTAGAATGTTCTAGAAAATGCACTGCCGTATGCCTCCTGGCCTACTTCTGGATGGCGACTGTGGTGCTGGGAGCAGAGGGATTTTGGAAGCTCCTCAGCTGAAAAGCTGAAGAATGACGAAAGCCCTGTATCCTGGGGAATGCTGATAAACATTTATAGGGTGCTTTAGTGGGCCTGAGGGTCAAGGCTCACTTACCCGACCCTGGATGCAGTGACAGCTTCCAGAACATTCAGCACCACCATGATGAAAGTCTGAAAAGCCATTGTTGAGGACGCTTAGGGCAAGCCACAAGTATTCCTGTGTGAATGTGGCAAAGCAGATGAACATTTGAATGTAATGAGAGATACCTCACACTGTGGTGCAA
>NW_004524578.1:22828696-22846739 GCF_000260255.1 Octodon degus
TCTCTGTCTTTGTCTTGCTTCCTCCCTTTGTCATTCTTTTCCTTTTCTTTCTTTTGAGCTGGAGATGGGAACTGAGGCATCGTGACATGAGCTCTATAACTGAGCTGCACCACGAATTTGAATGGAGACCCTTAGTCTGAGCACTTTGCAGTACATATTCCTGGACACCAGATATTCATGTGCTTGTTACGTTTGGTGCAGTGGGTCTTGGGAGGGATGTGCCCGGCCTCTCACGATCCTTGTCCATCCTGACAGTTGATGTCTCCTTCCTAACTCACCCTTGTCTTCACCCAACCCCGCACGGCCCCATCTGTCCCGGCACCCTCGTATCTCTGAGGGAGGGACTGTAGGCATCCCTACCCTGTGTCTGCATCACGGGGACTTCTCTGGGAAAGACAGTCTTCTTTGTGGTGGTGGCATTCAGATTGTTACACTGTGCTCTTTCTCTGCAGGTGATTACCGCTGAGCACATCAAAAGGGTTTCACAGTGAAACATGGTTTGGAAATAAATGTACACTGTTTAGTTTTCTTGGGGCTCTATACACACTATGAACCATATTTCTGTACCCTCAGTAATCCTTCCAGATAAATTGATACTTCTTCCAATGAAAATATTTAACAGTATTAATATCTTTATAATTATAAAATATTTCAACCAGGAGAATTAGTGATTTTTGAATTGCAGATAGCATTTGTTAAGAGAAGAAAGAGAATAAAGTAAAATGGGCTATCAATGTGCGTAACTTGCTAAGTGTAAATATTTTTTTCATGAATATTTGTTTGAGCCACAACCATGGGTGTGTGCCTGTGTGTACACAAGGTGACAGTATGATGTAATTGGTCCCTGTGTCCTGTGTGCATGTTACAGTCAGCTACGTTAGATCAAATATTGTGGGCAATCAGATACGTCTAGGCCCTCGAAGGAGCCAGTACCGAAGAGGAGATACCTTACACTGTGGGACAGATAGGCACCTCTGCTATGGGCCAGACCTCAAGACAAAAGATAGAACAAATGCACCCACTTGCTGTCTAAGGATCAACATCAGGGACTGATACCTAGATTGATAAGGATCACTTCTCGGCCTTTCAGCTAAGGTCAAGTCAAGATAGATCTGGGTCACCTTGGGAAAGCCAGGCAGAGCACACCAGGAAGAGCCCGACCTGTGTTCACACCTGCCTGCTGCCTGACTTGCTTCCCCATTTAATCCCAGTTTAATCAATTTTACCTGAGCAGTTATAATCTTACTGGCTGACCACAGTTTTGTCCCAGTTCACACTCATCTTCCAGTTTCCCATTTTCCCATCTTGGACCCAACTCACGTCATGGATTTGCTCTATAAAAATTGCTAAAAAGGACAGGGTCCTCGGCAACCCACTCAGGACCCTTTCTGTCTCTCTCTCGGAAGGAAGTGTTTTTTCCCTAAGAAGTATATTCTGCTCTTAACCCCTGTTGTTCCTAAAATTCATTCTTTAATCTTAGAGAACATGAACTCATGCCAGACATCTAACAGCTCGGAGTTTCTGCCCTCTGAATCAGGCTCAAGTTAAAACACTCATGTTGTCCATCTATGCATCATCTTGCAGGTGTTGAATTATTTTTTTCTGCATCCTAGTTGTTTTTAAGAGATCATTTACCTTTTTACTAGCTGTGATGGTGTCTTCAAGATCTGAAATTCTATCTTCACTTTTGTTCAAATGTTTTGTTTATTTTTTTACTTTTATTTATTTATTTATTTATTTTTTGCAGTGCCAGGGATTGAACTCAGGACCTTGAACTTGCCAGGCAAGCACTAATTGTACTGAGCTATCTCCCTGGCCCATTCAAATGGTTTTGCCAACTTGTGATTGAGATTTTAAGTTCCTTTATATCTCTTTGACTCTGCTTCATACGATCTACTTCTTTCCTATTTGCTCATTTGAGGCTTCCATCGTTTTTTTTTGGGGGGGAGGGTTTGGGTTTTTTTTGTTCTCCTCTAATTTTTTTATCAGCGTCTTCTTTAGAAGCAGTTATTAATTTTTTTATTGTAGCTATCCTTTCTTTTTTATTCAGAGTTTATTTCTGATCTGATTTCCTCTATACCTTTTTGCAGTTGTTTCATTACTTCAGATGCTATAAATTCAGAGATTTCAGCTGTGTAATTCCCAATTTCTTCCATACTAGTGTCTCCTGCATCTGTTCTGGGGGAGCTTGGGGCCTGAGATTGCATTTTGCTCCTTCTCTTTGTCATTTGTATAGCACTGTCCTCTGACCTTTGATGTAGAGCTTTGGTACACTTACAACCTTAGCACCTACCAAAATTCTTACCCAAGAGAGATTATGTGGTTAAAGCAGTTATAGTTTTGTATTTACAGAAGTACAATTAGGAACACTAATAATGGGTAGTGATATTTAGCAGTTGACAAACTTTTGTAACTAATGGGTTTGTACTGTAGACATTAAGAGCAAGCATTATGTCTGTGTAGCTAAGCAGATATTAAATTTGAAATTTATATTTAAGTTAGTTCTGCCTGATCACCTCCCCTTGATGCACGTGGTGTTTTCCAGGCAGACTAGTTCACCCTGGTTACTTTTTGCCCTGTCTCTTGGTCAAGAGAGAAAGAGGGAGGATGCTCTCATAGGTCTGGGTCTAGCAAAGTGTCTCAGCTTACTGGGTGCAGATCTACAAAGTTTGAACTCATCCTGATGTGCCTGGCTTGGGTCTGGCTGCTGTGCCCAGCTTCTTCCTGCTGCAGCCCATGCAAATGAACCCACTGTGCCCCTCTGGCAAGATGTTCTGCTCCTGGATTAGCTGGGTGGTTCTGGCCCCTAGCCTCTCTGCAGGGACTTGAGCTGCAGAGTTTCACACCAGGCCTCTATGCCCGGCCTGGGTTAGGTCTGGAGGGGTTCAAAGAGCATGGTGGAAGTTCTCACTCACACACTGGGCCTGGGCTGGGCCTGGGCTGGGCCTGGAGGGGTCCCTCAAGTCAAAACACTGGACAACGACAACAATGCCAATGTTGTAACTTTTGAGACTGAGTTCAGTTCTACACCACTGCGTTCTGTGCAATTCTGTAAACTCCATTTCTTGACCTGCTGCCTCATGTGGTATTTCTCTTTTGTTTTTAAACAGAAGCACTGCACATAGACATCTCTGAGCACCCGTCTTGCATTCTTCGTGCTTCTATTACACAGCGTCCACTCTGTCGCCCGGTGTCTGTCATTCCTAGGCATGTGCGCTATCACTACGTATTAAGCATATGGAATTGTTTTGTGTGTTTGATGCTATTGTTCTCATGAAGTTGTTCCAAAGGACATAATTTCCGACTTCAGTTTCCTTTCCATCTTCTCATTTGAGTCTTCACTCGCTGATATTGCAGCCCCCTTCAGTTGTTCTCACTTTGTATGAGTGTGCTGAAAATCGTTTGCTCATTTTATTCTTAAGGGACTTTCCATTTAGTATTGTAAAATACATTGCAATAAACATTCTTGTGTATCTTCTCGTCCACATGTGACAGCAAGCTGTTATCAGAGTGGTTTTTTTTTAAACTGGAAAAATGACTTCATTTTTAAAAGCCTTATTCTGTTCACATTTATGCCAATTTTTCCAAATTAATAAAATCTGATGCCTCTCTCAGAATATCTGTAAACTCATGAAAGACCTAAGTATGCTAAATAAAATGCTAAAAGGCAGCAAAATATTCTTATCATATTTGGAGTTAAGACTTCATATTTGGAGTTAAGTATGCTAAAGGAAAGCACAAACTAAGGAAAATATTGAATTTTCCTATTGCATTAATATTTAATATGTTTCTTTATTGAAGGACATTAAACAAAAGTCATAGCCCACAATATTGGAGAAGATGTTTGTGATTAGTAAACTTATAAAGAATGATAGTACTAGGAATCACTAGACCCTGAAGCTCCCTTATCCAACTACCCAAAGACCTCTCATAATTACAGTTAGTTTTACCTCTGCATTATTGGCCTATCTAGATGAGTAGATCTATATTTACACCCTGGCTGATGTTGCTTCCTGTTTGTCCAGTGATCAACTCCCCCAAAGCTTCAGTAAGCTTTCCTGCTGGAAATTTCACTTAACACTTAAGAACCAAATTAGCTATGACTTTTCCAGTTTCACATGTATGACTTCAAATCTTTTTATCCCTGACTCTGTAAAGGATATTGCTTCATGGATTTTCTTTTGAAATATAACACTCAGCTTTTCAAAATAAGTTCACGCTTGTACCAAAGGCTGAATTTATGGTTGGGATACAATTTCTAAGAACTTTATAGTTGGTATTGTGTTGGGTAATAACCTCCAAAAATTCATATCCACTCAACTACAGATATGAAACTATTTGCAAATAGGTCTTTGGAGATGTGATTGATTTAAGATTTGTGGGTTGTGTGATGTCTTTCAGAAATTCATGTCTATGCTGAACTACAGAATATGACTTTATCTGAATATAGATAGTTGTAAATATAATTAGCTTTGAATTAAGATGAGATGAAAGCAGGTGAGAGTGGGCCCAAGTCCAAGGAAACATGTCCTTACAGGAAGAGGCCAGTGGGTCTGTGAAGCTGGAGGCTGAGGTTAAAGCGGTGGATTTGCAAGCCAGTACAGGCCGAGGATTATCAGGCACTGTAGAATCTAGGAGGAGTCCGCAAGACCTCTTCTCCAGAGCCACTCAGGAGAACATATCCCTGAAGACATCTTGATTTTGAACTTTTGGATTTCCAGAGAAGTGAAAGAATTTTACTTTTTGTTGTTTTTAATCTATGCAGCCTGTGGTACTTTTGTGATGGTAGATCTTTTTTCAGAAACTAATACACAGTTGTAGCTCTGTGTACTTCTCAGACCACTAGACTTCAAAGTGACCTGCCACACAGCTTTCTTTCATTTGTCACCTGGGTCCTAAAAGTAAAATTCTATCACTGGTGGATGCTTTTATCTCTCTTCACATTTCCAAGAGAGTTGAAGAATAATATTTATTTATTTATTTTTAGGTAGCTCAGGCTGGCCTTGAGCTCACTGTGTAGCCCAGGCTGCTCTTGATTCTCCTGCCTTAGCTTCCTGGGTGCTGGAATTACAACCCTGTGCTACCGTGGCCAGCCACTACTAGAGAATAGCTTTTACTATAATCTCCAGTTTGTTCTGAAAGGCTAGTTTACTTGCACTCATCACTTCTCCAATAAATTGCATTTGATCGAAGTTCCAGCAGAGGCGAGTGGTAATCCAGAACTTTGTCAATGAGGCATCCCTAGGCTAACAACCATTACCATCATGGAACAACTGCTTAAATCCTTAAGTCCTTAAATCATCACATTTTCCCCCTCTGAACCCCATTTTAGGAATAAAAGAATTATTTTCCAGGAAAGGTGTGCTGCCCATTCAATACCACACATTTATGGGGTTAGAAAGCAGGAATCCAAGGAAGCTTTAATGTCCCTTTTAACACTGCTGGTTACCATTAATTGCCTGAAAATTTATAACATCTAAAATTCAAGTGATGTTAACAAACATGAATCACATCCATGATCTACAAAATCACTCATTTAAATTTTAGATTCCTATCTTAGGGTTTCTTTATAACAGTGGTTTACATGTGGAGGAAATGCTGCCCCCAGGAGCTATTTCACACATCTTGGACTCAGCTTTGGTTGTCAGGTTCAGGGAGGAGGGTGTCCAGGGGTCTGCCTGGCTGAGGCTGGAGATTCTTCTAGGTGTCCCGTGGTGCACTCAGCAGCTCCCTGACCACAGAGAAGTATCTAGCCCAAAATGTTAATGGTGCTGAGGCTGGAAGGACAGAATGAATGCTTGTGCCTCATCTTTTTTTGGGTCCATTCTCCTTTTTTTTTCATAATTTTATTGATAAACAAATAGCAATGAGATAGTTTCAAATCAAATCGCTAGGACAGTTTCAATAACTAACACACTGCATACATTCTTCTTAGTGGTTAATTGCTGAACAAGATGCGGACTTGAGATCCTATTTACAAACACCATTAGAACAAATCATTCTATTCATTAGGAGAATGTAACTATATAACTATCCCATCCACTTTGAATACACAGATAAAAAATGGATATTCATCTGTATACCCCTTTTTTTCTAAGTTCTATTATTTGAATATTATAGGTGTGTAAACTCAGCAAAATATTCTAAAAGAGTCCAGTAGCCCATAATAGCATTGGGTCTTCTGTTTAACTGGCAATGTCAGAAATCATTGACCTGAGTCCCCCACAGCTCAACATAACAGCATGGCTTTACTTCCTATATTTTGTCTTCATACTTTTCTACTGGATGGTTAAGACCAAGGTAAAGCAGGACCTATGCAACAAGAGTTGTAGCTTTTGGGTCTGAGAAGGTCAGTGAAATCCCCTTAGGATTTATCCTGAGATCCTGTACCTCAGATTGTAGAATCTTTTTCAGTGTCAGTCATGTGGATGAGTCACGGCCATTGCTTGGCCAATTGGGCCTCATCTTGAAGAAAATAATTTTCCCTTTCATTACACGATCTGAGTAAAATTATGGGTTACAAAAGAAGAAGAGGAAACACCAAAGCAGTGACTTGTTTAAGCCAAGGAAGAGTGATCTGGAGACCTTCGGGGGCCCAGCGTGGCCGATACCTTCCCCTCTGGCTTTGTCACTCATCTGAATTCCAGAAGAGTGACTTTCCTGGGTCAAAAATCTTTAGTCCAAAATCTAAATATAAGCAAGAGAAAAAGTGAGAGGAATGGTTAACATCAGTGACATAGGAACAAGAGGTTGGTGGAGGGTGGTCCTCATTTTCTGGAGAAAGGCAGCTCCGTGACTTTTGAGAAGATTGCAGGAAGTTAACCCTGAGTGTGGGCTCAGAGACCAAGCAGCTCCCTCTTTGGTGGTGGGATCTGTGGTCTGAGAAGCAGGGTCTGTGCCATGTCCCCCAGGAAGAGAGTCCTCTCGGAGCCTGGGCCTCCTGACTCCTGTGTCTTTGTTTCTGTCTTGTGCTGCACTTAGCTAAAGAAAGAGAGTGGTTTTGTAACTGGAGGAAAATCCCGTTTTCCTTTTATAAACCTTGGATGATACTCTTATGGATAGACGGAGGATCACTGTGCTGAAAGCAAGCAAGCTGGGATTTAGGTAGCAAGAGAACTAGGCACTCACTTGGTGTGGGGTGGGCTCTAAGCCTGGGACAAACAGAAAGACACTGTTCTAACCTAACCAAAGGCAAAGTCCTGGACCTAGCATTGTGAGAGGGTGGGGTTCACAGATATGAGCTCAACTGCAGTGAAGGTATTGTTAGAACCCTGGTCTTGGCCACATCCTGAGATCATAGAAGCTCAGTGACAGATCAGAAAGTGGCAGGCATTTGGCCAAGCTATGATCTAGCTGGAGGTAGAAGACAGTAGGCGTAAGTCAGCCTGGAGACTAAGGCCCGTGGGGAGCTGGTTGTAGGAACAACCACTTCTGGGTAAAAGAAATTCACTGCTTCAAAATCGATGTGTCAAAATTTAACTCAGCAAAAAGCCAACTTAAATTTATGATATTTATCAATTGTAGTCTTCTGGTTTAAAAGCTTTATTGTCACAGTTTGAATAGCTTTCCCAGAAATGTTCATTTTTAGTTACTGATTATGTAAGATTTTCTAATTATGAACTGATCTAAAATTATTCCATCAGTGGAGAGGCTGGCAAGCACATTCTAAGATTCTGGAAGACTGGCCAAAGACAATCACTGTACAATATTTTTCATATGATAAACTCTATAACTCAAAGTTCTGTATTTCAAATGTGATAAGATCTTGCAATTTCTAAATTCTGATGCTTTTTAATGCATTTTTTTCTGGGTAGAACTTTCCAGAATTTTAACATTTTGTTGCTAATCCCTCACATCAGCCTTGTATATATTTCTACCCATCAAGTGCTTAAAGATAAATTAAATTTAGGATGCTAAGGAAATAAAAAATGAGTGGAACACATATTGGTAAAAGGGAGACATTTTCATTTCAAATAAGGAACAATGTGGTTGTGTTGATTTGTTAGTAGCTTGTAGAGAAATTAGTAAAAAACTGTTAAATCAGTAAAATGGGCATCAGAAAGTACAGTGCTGGATTATGTGCTTGCATCTCAAATTTTGTGTCAATTAACTATTAATATGGAATTGTGGAAGAGGGATGAAAACCTGAGGAATGCTAAAAAGGCTTATAGAAAAAATAACCAAAAGGCACCGAAAGAGTTTTACAAATTGATGTATGAAAAGTAAGTGAAAAATATACAGGCGGGCTGGCCAAATACCTCAGCAGGTGAAAGTGCTTGCAAGCAGGCTCAGGAGCTTGGGTTTCCATCCCAGGGCCTGCTGTGCTGGCCCTGCCCCCAGGACTCCATGAGACAGCAATTGTGACTGGGCGTGGTAGTGCGCACCTGTAATCCCAGCTCTTGGGAGGCTGTAAACAGGTGGATCACTAGGGGTCCGATCTAGTAGTGAGACCCTGAACACCCTGCAGACCCTTTCCTAAAATACAAAAAAGAAAAAGAAAAAGAAAAAAAAAGAAAGAAGAAAAACATTCAAGAACACCTTGGTTCCTGAGCACTTCTGTTTGCCAACAATTTGGTTCACAAACAAAAGCGTTTGGAGTTTTGCTTCCATTTGCAAACTATGCATCAGGTGACAAACCTGACCCCAGCATTCTTCCCTGCACCAACACAAACAGCTATCTTCCCCAAACCATAGAATGAGTGAAGTTTGTAAACCAAGGCACCACTGCACTGACATTTTGACTTCTGGCAGTGGAATGTTTAAAATACAGAAAGTTATATTTCATAATCAGTAATAAAGAGGGAAGTCTCTTGAAGTTCTTCAGCAGTGGTTGTTAATGTGATGAATGCTTTGGGTAAATAAAGGGCTGGGCTAAATTTAACAGGTCAACCCAGTCCGTGGCCTTCATCTCATTGATGAATGAGGGAGATGAGTCTCAGCATCAGCTGTGGTGTGCTGACGCTGCACTGGGCCCCTGCAGTTGTGGGGGACAGAAAGTGACAGCTGTGCCCAGTGGCCAAGGATCACTCTGTGCACCAGGAGAACGTGACTGTCCGCTGCGAGTGTAAGGGGACAGGGTTGGAGGTACCAGGCCCAGGAGGCACAGAAGGCTTGGAGGATTGTTGTGAAGTTTGGGACAGTAACAGACAGGGCTGCACAGAGATGGGGTTCAGGGGGGCACCTAGGGCCCAGATGACACCCATGGACAGCAAGCAAGCCGTGGTGCTGAAGATGCCTCTGGATCTCTCCCTGCTCCCCACTCAATTCCCACGTTTCTGCCCCATTCCCTGCCCAAGCACCTGCATACAGCATTGGTCTTGTCCCACTTTGCACTACGCCTACCTTCCTCACAGTCTGCCCCCATCTGTCCACCTTCCCCCATGCCTATCTTCTGTTGCTTCTCACTCCAGTGTGAGCCTCATGGACTCAGGACAGGCTCTCTTTCTCTTTGCTGTGGTCTCAGTGCCAGAAGGGTGCTAGACTCAGCAAACAAGTGAGTATCATAAAGAACAAACAAACAAACAATTCCAGGTTCCGGGCTATTTTCCTTCCTTTATCTGCTTTATTCTTCTGCATCCTGTTCTCTGGCCATTTTGAGGTATGCAATAACCATTCTTGGTAAAACAAACAGTCAATTCTTACTGGCCCTGGATTTCGTCACTTCTCCTCCCCCTACTTAGAGCCTCCTTGCCTGTTCTGCCTGTGCTGCAGACTCCTGCTTACACCCACGTGCCCAGGTTCCTTCCCTGTCTGAGGAGCAGCTGGTCACAGGATCCTCTCTGCTAGCTGCCTGTCTCCATGGTGTTTGTGTGGACCACCCTGCAGGTGTCAACCTACCTGACTCTGTCTGCACTAGGCTAGGTGACATAGTAACCCACAATGATACTTGACTACTCTCCTCCGGCACCTATCACAGGTGCTCAGTAAGAATTTGCTGAGCAGGTGACCCTATGACTGGGAGAAGCGCCGTGTGTATTTACCCACTGAGCTCCTCAGAACTTAGCTTTCAGGTCTCCCCATCTGAGGAGCAGCTAAATGGGGAAGACCCCACTGTAACTGTATGGGACTTGCTCTTCCGAGGTGAACAGGGATGAGGCAGGCAGCAGCCACATGTCCTCCTGCACCAGTCCTGAACTGGGAGCAAGAAGGCTATCTTGTGAGCATTTTGGCAAACTTGTCTCCTCTTAGTACACATAAAGCGAGATGAGGAAACCAGAGGAAAGAAAGGCTGGATTCAGCCTCTGTGTCAAGGTTTTGTCTCTCGGCTTAGAGCTTCGTGATGGAGTGAGGGTGCACCCCAAGAGGCAATCAAAACAGGGACACCACTCAGGATGGCACTGCCTGACATGCAGGAGAGGTGGCTGCTCTGTCTTTAATCCTAGCTTCTCGTGCCTGAAAACAAGAGAATCCTTGGCCCTGGCTGCTTGTTTCCCCCAGGAAAGCGGGGAGGTGGGGGGGTCAAGGAAGTTCTGAGCTCCTCCTGGAGGTCACCTGCTGCCACCACCCAATCTGGATCCCCGAATGTCTTCTCCAAGGTGTAGGTAGATGCTCACAGACAGGCTAAACACATGGAGCGCACACATCAGGGTGTCTCAGCCCGTTGGGGAATTGCATTAAGATGGTCTAACGGTTAAGGAGACATGAGGGAAGTGTGTCCGAATAACCTTCCTCCTTCTGTCCTTGTCAGACGGCAGCAGAGGAAAGGCAAAACAAATGCAACAGTAGTTTCTGCCAATGTGTCAGGAACTTAGATGAATATAGTTCCAGTGACAGAACTGGAAAAATCATCCGATGCTCCTTCTTGGCTTTGATCACTTCTCAGTTCAAGACTTGGATTCCATGGCTTTCCAAATGAGCAGAATCTATAGTTCTCCTCTTGGGCACTGCCATCAGAGAGCAGGAGGCTCTGCAAATGCATGGAAACACAGCACAATGCCTCCGAGAGGCCCTGACCCAACGATAAGTGATACGATGCCCTTGGGTGTAGACCTAGAGAGCACACAGGAATCATTAAGGACACCACAAGTACTTCCCCCTCCCCAGTACAGTGGTTGGCTTTTGGATGTTTGGGGAGCTTAGATGGTCACTCTGTAATTTTCATCAGATTGAACATTTTGAAATGGAACCAACATTGTTAACACAGCTGATGTCTATTTTTTTCCCAGTTGAATATCAGCCTCTGTAAAAAGAGTTTAAATTTTAGATATGTTCACTCCCAGAACAAAGCCCATGGAAAAGGGTTCTTGGGGGGACTTGCAAATGTGGGGTGACCTACATAAGGAGCCTGTGAGCTCATCAGACTGCTTCTGCCGCTTGAAGCCTGGGCCAAAATGGAAAAATATAATTGTATTGTGTATGTCATCTTCCAAAAAGCACTAAGACAGTTTTTTTAAGAGCTGTTTTGTAAAAGATTAGTCACTGGAGGTATTTTCCTTTGTCTTTGTGGCTTTGCCAAATGACAATTTAAACTAGAGGTGGTTATTCATGGAACATTGAAGGTGTGAAATTATTGTGTTTGATGTTTTATTTTAGAGTTTTTAAATTGTGTGATTGTCTGACGACCTACAGCAGCAAGAATTTTTAAGAACACAGGTTCTACAGGCCAACGGGATCCAGCAGCTGGCATGAACAATGAGTGTGCATAATGAGCCACTGTCGCTCTCTTGGTGGCAGGGTGGATGGAAGGTATTTGCAGAGGCTTTCCTTGTTTGGGGCTAGTGAAGCTAGCTTGTCTGTGTAGTCAGGGAAACCTTTTGTCTCCTGGAGGTCTGAGCTGGATGGAGGCAGCCCAGAAAATAGGGCCTTGCTGCTCCCTGGCAGTGCTGGGTTTTGCCTGTCTGTGGCTGTTGTACTCTCATCCTTCCTTTTTTTTTTTTTTTAGCTCGATTAGAAATTGTGGCCCTGGATAAAGAGAGCACAATTGTATGTTTCCTCTGAGCCATCCTTCTTGGGATGTGCACTGGTTGTCCAGAGACTCGAAGGGACTCGAAGTTTGTGGAAGGTCCACGTGCACCTGAAAAAGGGTGGGAAGACCAACAAATGGTCTGGGCTTTGTACCACAAAGTGGTCAAGGCACAGAACTCTCATAGGAGGTGGTTGAAGACACAAAAAGAATAGGAAGGAGCAAGGAGCTCTCACGTGCTTCACGACACTCAGACAATTCCACTGTTAGCTCAGAAACACCCAAAGTGGGAGAGGTGGCACTCACATGGTGGCAATGGAGGTGTGCCGGGAAGAATCGGGGATGTGGGAACAGAGTGCGCCCAGAGTCACTCCGCACTTCTTGTTTCTCTGCTTTGTCTGAGTTCGTCTTTATTTTCAATTAGTTTTCTCTGTGTGGTTGGGAAAGTGTCCGCAGTCATGTATCTCCTTCCTAATTCTTCCTGTGTCTTCAAACCACCTCCCACAAGAGTTCCGGGCCTTGATCACTCAGAATGCTCAGTCCAGCCGTGAAGGGAAAGATGACCAGCTGTCTATGAATTCCTCGGGTGGGCTCCTGGGGGCCTTGCTGGGTGGATGCAGGTCCCAGGAAGATTCAGAGCCAGACACTTGAGTGCAAGCCCCACGGGTAGTACTAGAGTCTACAAAGGCGTCCCTCGAGGACGAGCACTGTGTCCCGCACAGGGTGGGAATACTGCCGGAGACACAGTAACCACAGTCACTGGATACCTTCCTTTGTCCCTTCTCTGTCTGGTACCTTACAGGTGAGCCCAGTGATCCACTTGGCTTCTGTGGCAAGCTTGTTCTTTGCCTAAGGGCCGCAAAGGCATGGCCAGCTCTGGAAACAGCAGAGTGAGGAGCTGCGAAGGCAGAAGCAGAGGTCCCCGTAGCACCTCTCCTGATGAAAAACCAAACCCAGAAAGTGACACTTATAAGGCCTTGGGTCTTGGATGGTGCTCCACCCCAGGTCCCTTGTTCTGTGGCTTCCAGCTTCTCGGGCTAAGCAGCTCCTCCATCTTCCGGCTCCTCAGCACGCATACAGCCAGCGTGAAATCTCTCTCTACAAGGCAATCTAGCAAGTCCCTTGCGATGTCATCTCTGTTGATTCTTTTCCTCTAGAAAACCCTAAGTAGCTGCCTGGCTAGTCATCTACAGAGTTGGAACTAGAGCCTGTATAAGAACGTTAGACAAATCAGACAGATAAAAGAACACCATTGCCCGGAGAGGTAATGGCTGCGCTGTCTTTTCTAGGCTCCACAGCACAGCATTCTTGCGGCAGGATTTGGTCCAGTGTTAGTTACCTTTCTGGCATTGTGACAAAATAAATGACATATACAAATCCAAAGGAAGCAAACTTTCTTTTTGGCACAGTTGCAGAGGT
The DNA here is from genome assembly GCF_000260255.1 of Octodon degus. NCBI lineage: Eukaryota > Metazoa > Chordata > Mammalia > Rodentia > Octodontidae > Octodon > Octodon degus. The sequence goes on from NW_004524578.1 coordinate 22,842,018, forward strand.
TCTGGTTCAGTCACTGGCTCCATTATTTCCAGCCTGAGGTGAGACAGACATCGTGATGGGAGAAGGTCCTGGAGCCAGAAGCCAAGAGAAGGCATGGTAGTCTGTCCTGGCCTGCTTCCTCCTCCGCCACTTCTGTTCCATGGAGCCCTTGTCTGGCCAGGTGGGTTGTCCATGGGTAGGGTAGGCCTCCCACTCGGTTTCTCAGCCCACATATTCCTGATCTCCGGAAACACCTTCCTGGACACTCCAGTAAATGTGTGTTACTAATTCTCCAGGCCTTTCTCAGTCCCACCAAGCTGGCAGTGACAATAGCCACAGCAGGCCCTGTCTACCTCAAGATCTTTTCTAGATGGGCAGGCAGGGACTTGGTATGGACTGGGCTCCCAGCTGGCTGTGCTGGCTCCATGTGAAAGGGGCCATCAGGAGGAGGGCTGGATCCCATTCAGGTACTTGGGGATCCAGAATAAAGCTGCAGCTTGGAGAATTCCCAGGACGGAGAGCTCATGCCTGGGATACTGGGGCATTCAGAGCCCAACAGTGGACACCAGGACATGTTCTTATGGCTGAGAGGTGGTGGGGCTGAGCCTCTACCCAAGAGACACACAAGGGGAGATGGTGAGGGGCTGAGAGGCCTCAGGCAGGAAGAAGGGGAAAGGCATAGCATGAGAACCCCCAGGGTCAATTTCTCAGGGCTATGTCTGTGTTTTTCTCCATGCAGGACCATTCAGTGGTGGAGGCTGTTACTTGTCCCTAAACTACTTGCTTATGGTCACTGGGAATAGGTGCTGATGGCTGGGGGCTGAATTGGAACCACCCAGGCCCCATAGAAACCTCCCCTCCCCTCCCTGGGCTGGGATTCCGGGTTTACACTGCCAGTTAAGCGGATTCAGCTATTTAAAACTCCCGTGACTACCGCGGGCACATGGCCTGGTCTTCGGTTTCCTCTTGGAGGATTTGCACTTCTGGAATCTGACTTCGCTGCTTCCAACCAGCATTGTTTTCCATCAGCCACATTTCATTGTCCTTAATTAACCTGGAGGCATTAATGCTGAATGCACAGATGAGAAAAACTGCTGTTTCTGAAATGTGCTTTTGTCCCCCTTTTAGGATGGTTGGGGCAGTCACGAATCTATAGGTCATGTTTCCAATTGTAAGAGATCCGTGATGCTATTTTTCCTCTTTCAGTAATAAAATCAGACGCTGTCTACGCTGTCTGTAGGAAGCCACGGTCGTGGACTGCCCCCACCCATGTCGGCCTCATGAGACCAGAGGACCCCAAGAGCCGAGGAGGGTCTTTACCAAGCACAGTCACTAGGTGGCGCTCTCAAGAAGGAAGGCTAAATAGCGCTCCTTGCTGCCAGACTTAAAGAAAGTAAAATGACTAAGCAGCCAACACAATATGCTGAAAAGAATGATTGAGGTTTTAGCCCATGAAACAGGAACATCGGGCAAGTTGTTTTAATTTTTTGCATTCCGAGGAAGGAGAGGCTTGAGCTGTCGGGGTGCAGATGTCCTGCTAGAGGGTAGATGTGTGGGCCCGACTCCTGCATCTGGCCTGGCTTCGCTTGTAGGGCTTGAGTAGTGCCCAGTGCCATAGCTCCTACTGCCTGTGGAAGCTGAGGAGGAAGAGGAGGAAATGCGGAGACGGTGGCCAAGCTGAGTACAGAGCATCACCCCAAGGCTTTTATTAGGACAGAATGGAGTGGCTGAGGCAGGAGAGAGACAGGAGCTGTAAGATAGGACTCTGAGAAGACAAGCTGACAGCCTGACACAGACGATGAGATGGAGCTTGTGGACAGAGCCACCGAGGGAGAGACGCGGTGAGAGCCCTTGACGCTCCCTTCCCTTGCTAACATGTGCCCGCAACCAAGGACAGAATCTTCACTTGGACAAGACCTTAAGGTGCAGTGACATAAGCGCCAACTTGTTCCTGCTTGAGAGAACATTTACACTCTTGAGGCAAGTCAATGAAACCGGAAGTGTGAAAATGTAGGTCATCCTTCCGTTCCCTGCGAACTTCCTCCCTGGTGTGCCCTGCTCTCATGCTGGGTCCTGTTGGTATCCCATAAGCCCCTCATCTTGGGTCTGCTGGTCACCTGGTGTGGCAGGTAGACATGCTGAGGACTCAAGATCTTCCAGAGAAGCCTTCAGTGAGTGGTCAGTGGGAGTTACTGTATAATATTCCCTGTAGACTCCCAAGAGGGGTAATGCCAAGGACCTGCTTCCCACTGTCTTCTAGAATTCCACTGAGATCTAGATACCCAGAGTTGTAACTGGCTGCACAGCATCCTCCTTTCTGTTCATCAAGGACCTTTGTAAGGCAGACTCATTCCTGATCTGACAAAGGGAATCTCATACAGTGCACCTGGGAGGCTTGTACAGCATGTCTGTCTGTGGGTCTTCTTACTCAATGTATTGTAAAAGTTCCCAACTCTAGTGTTTATAACTTGGTGCTTACTGTATTACATTATGGCTTCTAGCTCTTCTCTCTAGGGAAAATATGCTTGGAAAAGATATTTGGCACCCACCTGCTTTGCAAGGACCTGCAGAAGCATCACCTGGTAACTCATGAGAAGAGCAAGTTCCCTAGCGCACACACCAGCAAATCAATCAAAAATCCTGGGGTGGGGTTTGTTACCCATGGTTTAACAAACCTTCTGTAGGATTCTGGCTCATCAATACTGAGAAGCAGTGCTCTGGAGATTTCTGGTTTAGGAAAGATTAAGAAAATATTTTCTGAGGGGCCTCAAATGCCCCTCACCTGTTGGCTGCCCTCTTATGGATGTGTCCTTGTTTTCCAACATTGCTACCAATGAGTCCTAAATTGCCAGTCTCCCTACTGGTCTGAATAAATCCACAGCATTATAAGACCAAGAAGAGTCAGTACTATTGAGGATAAATCTCTGTCAGCTAGAGTTTTTAAAATCCTGCCTGAATTCATTCCACGGAGCTATCTGCAGCTACTGGTGACAGCCACAACAGTAAGAATGTGCAGTTGGAGAATGTGCATTTACACAGTGTCTTGTAAGAATTGTTAGGAGAAGCTAAGTGGGTGTGGCCTGGTGTCACCCAGAATGACGCCTGGTTTCTCAGGCATGTGTTAAAGATGCACCCTGCCCCTGGCTAAAGGGTGTACCCCAGGCCTGTGAGGGGAAGACGCAGACACTGTTAGGCTTCTGAGACAACCATCCCGCATCTCTTAGGATGCTATGCCCAGATTTTACCATTGTGATTCAATTTCCATCAATGTCTTAGAGCCTTGGTTCTAGGCCTTGCTTTTTGTATCAGCTTTCATCTTTCCTCCCATTTAAAACCCTACAGGCCTCCATGGTTTTATGAAGTCTCAGTGTCTGATGTTGCTTCCATTAACAATTGCCTACCCCATCTCTGTCACCAGTACAGACCTGTTGGTTCCTCCAAGCTCCTCTCCATGTAACCTGGGTGTTCAGATAGCATCAACTGCCCGGGACACCAGCCAATGCTTTGGTAAGGGGAGCTGATCCAGGCCGTGTGGCAGATGGTGCTAGTCCTGGCAGGCAGCATCTTTTCAGGAAGCAGTATGGACCCGGTTTGTTCCATCACAGGGTAGGGGAGTCTTAATACCATACCCGCTGTGCCACAGCTTCCCTCTCAGCCCCGCTGCCTATTTGTACTCCTTATCCACTTTCTCCTCCAGCCCAGGGACCGTGAGGAATGTGCCAGAGCATAGAACAAGGAGCTCAAAAAAGGAGGCCTGTCCTGAGAGAATGCAAGGGGACAACAAAGCACGGAACTCTTTCATGATTTCAGGGGCTGAGCCCCAAGCCTAGCCTCTGTCCCGTGCCTAAACTTCTTGCAGGAGTAGAGAGTGGGGAGAGAGTTATCCTATAACTTCATTTGGAAATCACTGGAAAATGAATGCCAAGGAACCTGAAAATAGAAAACTGACCTGTCCCCACCGATGTGCCACCAGATGACTCCTCGAAGGGCCTCCCCACCCATGCTCAGCAGTGACCAAGGACCACCTCCATTCCCTCTGCTCCAGGCTGAGCTCACTTCTAACTTCGAGACACGCCCTGCCGGATAAGTCCTCAGGTCCTTTGATCTGGACACCTTTTCTAGAGTTCATCTTTCATCTTTGTATGCTCTTAAACTGTGTCCTCTGGATTAAAACAACAAGTCAAACCTGATTTTGATGCAGAAAGGGCAGAACCGGACACCGTCAGGTGGCCTTAGCAGCAGCACTACCTTCGCAGGTCCTATTAATTAATGAAACTTCCACGTGTTTCCTCAGCTCTGTTCTTCTCAACTTCAAAGGAAAAACAGTGGTCAAAAGTACTTACAGCATTTTCTTGGGTGACCTCAATGATCTTTCTTCCCTATCAGCGCAACGCGCCATCTCCCCGTAGGAACCATCCAGGCCGAGGCCTCGCTCCTCTCTTGATCTTTAGCTTTCATTGTTGTATCTTCTTATTGCAGCTATGGTTTTCCATTTTTGATCTTCTACTGGCTATTAGGTACTGGGAATTATGTTTTATCTCCAGGGCCCCAGACAACATTTGGCACAGAGAAATAGCTTCATCGAAGTCAAGTCAATAAAAGAAGGTGGTTTTAGAAATGTGTCTCCGAGAAAGATGTGGTATTTTTACACAATGAAGTATTATTCAGCTATTAAGAATGATAATCTGCAAGCCTTTATATTGAAGTGGATGCCACTTGAACATATACTCATAAGTGAAATAA
>NW_004524578.1:22848194-22853832 GCF_000260255.1 Octodon degus
AGAATATGTGCAGTGTATTATTTGTTGAAACTGTACTTTCGATTTGATTTGAAACTGTCTCATTGCTATATGTTTATCAATAAAACTTTGAAAAGAAAAACAAAAACAAACAAAAAAAAGAAATGTATCTCCATGTTCGGTCTTCTTGTTTCTTCCTTTGAAGGCAGAGGAAGAGATTGTCTTGTTCCTCCTGACACATGTGCACTTAGCTGACTGACCTCTGCCCTTCTACTCCAGGTTTTGCATCCTGTCAGGATCATCAGCCTTTTTCCCGTCACCCACCGCGACCCCGCACAGATAGCGCCTGCAGGAGGGAGGGCAGAAAGGTGCCTGGTGGGCTTGCTCTGTACTTTAGTGATCTTGTTGTCCCTTTTTTTTCTAGTCACAGGAGTGGAGGCTTCCAGGTCTTCCTTATATATATGATGGAAGACATGGGGGCAAATGGTTGCCCTGGCTCTTGGGGTGCCATGCATTCTGTGGTCCCCGTATTCTCTTGTGCTCTACTCTATGGCTTGGTCAAGTGCCACTCTTAATCCATTTCTTATCTCCAGAAGCAAAGATAAGGAAAAGATAAATTTACAGGGCATTTAGTACAGGAAATTCTGTGACACTTCCCACAAGTGTACAAAGATCTGCAATGGGGTGATGACCTTCCACTGCATATAAAGCAGCATGTCCGGGTTTAGAAGAGCAAGCCCGGGTCTCTCTCCTAAACCAATTCCAAAGGCCCCCTTTTGATTTTCACTTTTGTTTCAAACTAACTTGTTCTTTCCCCCAGTTCATCTCTGAGTATATTAGTCAAAATGTTGAGGGGAGGGGAGAAATTTTGAAAAGAGACATGGGGGAAATGGCATAAAATTATTGTCATAAATAAGAAGTGGGCAATTATTAGAATGTAGATGGTTACATTAAACGGATGGCAAAGTACTGGGATATATTATAGAGTGTCTGTTTTAATTTCTGTGTCATGTTGGTTGCTAGGTTACACTGGTACTTTTAATAACATGAAGGGAGCTAGAAATACTTGTAGATACTTTTCCCATTGAAAATATTACTGGCAAGAAAAGGGACATATTGCTGGCTACTGCAGTGGGATATTATAAGCTTACTGTTGCTCATTAAAATGCAACTTAGCTGTTCATATCATTAGTGGTTTAGTTTAGAATTTTTCTTCAAAATAGATGCATCTTGTGATAGCGAGAATGGCATGATGAATACTTCTCTCTGTAACATGAATCTGTAGTTCCATTCACTCTTATTTTATTCCACCTTATTGGATTGAAAAGACTTTTAGCAAGCACCTACTAGGTGCTAAGCTCTGTTAAGAGGTGCAGAGGCTTTGAACGAAAGGGTAATTGAACTTGTTATTGACAGCTGGGAAAGCATGTAACATTTTTCTTAAAATCGTAGCGAATGATGCTCATTTCTACTTCTCTGCTCATCATACATATATCAAACCTGACTCTGCCAATGGCCTTAGAGGGATAAGGAGCCCACTTCCAATTTGCAGTTGGCAAACTGCATGAAGCAGGGCACTCAAACGTGGTGTTATTACCACTGCAGTTGGGTCTGAGTAAATCTCATGGGAGCAAAAGTCAGCGATTAATTTTAACTTGACGGATAGAAAATAGGAAAAAAAAAAGACCTCTAAAAACTTGGAAGAACGAGTAATATTTAACCTGGAACTTGAGAGAGGTCAACTACTTTGAGATGAGAAATGTGAGAAAATTTTCAGCAGAGGCATAGAGATATGGTAGCATGGGAAATTGGGACACTGGCGTTATTATCTGTAACATTTCTTGATTGCTTATTCCATGACAATTTCCAAGGTCGATATCCTGACCATTTCATTTGTAGATGGCAGAAAGGGCTGAGTAGTTCAAATAACTAGATCAAAGGCACACAGGGAGAGGATGTGATGCACACTAGTTTGCAAGCCATGAACCTTTGGAGCCTTTGGAGCCTGGATTCCTTTTCCTGTCCCTGTGGTGGGTCATCTAGAGTGACTGGCATGTGTAGTGTTTGACTGATGGTGTCAACTTGAGAAGTTTAGAAGCTTAACTAAGTCAGCTCAGCAATTTCACACCATCGGGTACAGAGGAGCCACCCTAGGATGGCTCCCACATCACTTAAAGGATATGAAAGGGAAATGAGGAAGGATGGAGCAATCCATTTCTTCAGAGGAGCTCTGGTCTTTGCCATCAGCTTGGATGTCGTCTCCTGGCTCCTAGCGCAGACTCTTGGGCCTCTGCCTTGGATCCTTCAGCCTTCTAGTGTAGGTAGACTCATCAGCCTTCCCTTGTAGACCATCAACCTCCTGATGCAGGCTTGCATGAACACTGCAGTGAGCTCCAGACCCTGGACTGCACGCCTTCAGTCTCCTGTGTGCAAACGCCCTCTGCACGCTTCCTCATCTGACTTTGGGGCTGATGGTCATAAGCCAATCTTGTAATTTCTCATACATCTGTACATCTCGTTTTATAATCCTCTAGTAGAGTCCTGACTGATGCAGCACAAATGTGATGGAGGCCAAGGATGGGCGGGAAGGTAAGATGACGCCAGCTTGTGCCAGAGTGTGGTGACATAAAGTGGCTACACTTTATCACTGACATGATGAGGAACAGGTGAAGCATTTCAGGAAGGCAGCGTTTAAGTCCTGAATCCATATTTTTGAGAGATAATTCTGGTAGATCTGGGGGCATGGATGCCTGTGAAATCTGCAACTGGAGAGACAAGTATTTGGTTCAAAAAACTATTATAAATATCTAGATAAGAATATTAGTCCAATGAATAACTTCTTAGCAACTACAGAATGACTTGTAGAAATGCAGGTCCTTCTAGAATAACATTTTAATCTCTGACCTTTCTGTAAAACCACAAGATTTGCTAATTCCATCAATCCCCTCCAGCAGCTAGCTAGCTGTGGCCCTGTGGGTCATGTTTCCAACCTCCCGCGTTCCGCTCTGCAGCCTGGATCCCTCCAGTGCTAAACACCATGCCCTTTGGAACTCCTGACACCACGAGGACACCTTCTTCTGAAATCCCAGCCTCCTCACCAAATGTTACTGCATCTTTTGCCTTAACCAAAATGTGGATTCATGTTCAAATATTAATTTCAATGTGGCCTCCTTAGTGGGGCTGTACTTTTTGCCTACAGTCTAAGCAATGAAGATAGTAGACAAAGATTTGCACTGTCCAGGGTGCCACCTCTTCTTCCAGATTCTGAGCAAAACTCCACTTTTTGCACCATGTCTTGGCACTTATTATTCACCAGCCATAAAATCAACCTAAGCTTCTGGCATCCACCCTGAGCCCCATCGTCACCCCAGGGAGCTTTCTGCCCCTGGAGAAGCCAGCACTGACACTTTGGTTTTAAAGTTCTGTGGCCTAATTTGTAGCAAACTTTACCCCCTTAATATCCAAGAGTCTTGGCTCCTTTGTGCCTGGCCATCATCCACAGTGATCCCTCTACTACAGCACTGATGGGGTCAGTTGCATCCTGGAGCACTGTGCCCTGCATTCTGCTTTGTGGATATTCATCTCAGCAATTGCTCTTGCCTTTCTTATGCTCTCTGCTTAGTGGTTGTGTTGCTCAGTGACACCCTTCATTCTTTGGAATCTCCCTGATGCATCTTATTTCCTGGGGTGTTTTATAGCCCCCTTTAGTTTTCAGATAAATTTGAGTTGTCTTATTCACCCTGCTTTCAGGTGTAATCTGCAAGCTGGGTGCATTGATCCTGGATGATGCAAACAGTATTTGGGGCTCTGATGCTAAGATGTGCAGTGCGCTCAGTCTCAGAAGAGGACTCAGAGTGCTGAGGGAGAGCGGGCTGGCTTTCCAAGGGCCAAGGTCAGCAGTCAAGGCTTTCGAGGACGATCATCTCCAATATGGGGTGATGTTGACATTGATTGTCTGGCTTCTCCTCACCACTCTGATAATGGCTCTAATGTCCCACAGTTGTCATGGCGATGGGAGCTCCAAGTAGCCTGGAAGGTCACTGTGAGAATAAGAGGATCTCAGCCCATTTAGCCTGAGCACTCACTGCTGTCGTTAGAGGATCGTGGAAACACGGAGTCTGAATCTTCACCTCAGCATGCTCCTCTGACCTCCTCTGTCCTCTCCACTTTCATACACCTCACTCCCCTTCTGAATGGTCACAATTCTGAAGATCTTCTTTTTGGTCACCTACAGTCTCAAATGGTTACTCCCTCACTTCTCTTTGGCACAATTCCACACTACTCCTTTTTTACTTTCTTTCTACCTGAATCACCTCGAGCATATATCCTACTAAACCCTCTTTCTGGCCTTCTCAGTTCTGGATGCCTTTTGTCCCACAACCTCCACTCTGGCTCAGTCTTCAACTGTTTCAGACACCTTCCTCACACTCCTTCTCAAGAGGGATGAAGAAACAGTGAGGAAAATTCCTGAACACTACAGATGCCTGTTTTGAAAGCCTTGTTTGCAGAGCTGGTCACGTCCTTCGCCCATCACAATCAGCAGCTGCTGCAACCCCTCGCCACACTGTTCCAGACTCCCACTTGCCCGTGACTCTCAGCAGCCAGCTTTCTTTTTTACTAGAGAGAAAATCAGCAGGGTAGCACTCAGCCACCTACCCTCCTTCCCTTCTATCTCATCTGGGAGAAAATCTTTTCTCCTTCCTTCTGTGATGCGTGTTTCTAACCTTTAATTTCTCCCTGCTGCTGTCATCTTCTCTGTGGTCCATGATTGTGTGTAAGTCTCTTATTATCTGAAAACAAATAAAAAGGAAATAGCAGTGCCCTTTAGATGACCTTGAGTCTGCCTCTCACACAGTTCATTTCACAACTCTTGCCTGCTGGAAAGTGTAGTTATCCCCTTCTGCCTTTTTTTTGGGTTTTGATCTAAAGTGTCCCCCTAAAAACACAGAAGTTCAGAAGTGGAGCTTCTGGAAGGTGACAGGACCACTATACTCATCAGTGGACTCATCCCACAATGAGTTCATGTGCTGCTAGAAGGCAGGGCCTTGGTCAGAAGGGTTGGGTCACTAGGGATACGCTCTGGAAAGGGACATTCTCATCCTCCCTTCCTCCCTTTGTGCTGCTTCCTGGTCACCATGAAGGGAGCATCTTTCTCCCAGTCCCTTCCACCATGCCCGTAATGTCTTCAACCCAGACAACATGGAGCAGAGCCTCTGAAGCTGTAGGCTGAATAAACTCTTCTTCTTTAAGTTGCAGTTGCTGGATGGTGTGTCTCCACAGTGACGAAGTTAACACGGTCATCACTTTCGCATTTCCAAATTGCCCACTTACCTCAATCCACTGAAATCTCCTGTGTGCTTCTACACCTACTAAAACTGATCCACACCAAGATCACCAGTGTCACTCCTGTTGTTAAAGCCACAGGCAGCTTCCATTTTTCTTGGTAGTATTTGACACCTCTATGATCAGTGCTCCCTTCTTAAAATTCTATTTTTTCTCCTGTGGAAATGACTCCACCAAGAGGTGTTTGAGAGGAGAGAGAGAGAGAGAGAGAGAGAGAGAGAGAGAGAGAGAGAGAGAGGAGAAGGAGAGGATGGGAGGAAAGGAGAGGAGAGAGGAGGAGAGAAAAGGAGAGAGAGGAGGAGAGGAAAGGAGAGAGACAGACAGACAGACAGACAGA
>NW_004524578.1:22853997-22855489 GCF_000260255.1 Octodon degus
AGACAGACAGACAGACAGACAGAGACAGAGAAAGAGGAGAGGAGAGGATGGGAGGAAAGGAGAGGAGAGAGAGAGAGAGGAGGAGGAGGAGGGGAGAGAGAGAGAGACAGAGACAGACAGAGAGAGACAGAGAGAGGAGAGGAGAGGAGGAAAGGAGAGGAGAGAGAGAGAGAGGAGGAGGGGAGAGAGAGAGAGAGACAGAGACAGAGACAGAGAGAGACAGAGAGAGACAGAGAGAGAGGAGAGGAGGAAAGGAGAGGAGAGAGAGAGGAGGAGAGAAAAGGAGAGAGAGGAGGAGAGGAAAGGAGAGAGAGAGGAGAGGAAAGGAGAGAGAGAGAAAGAGAGAGACAGAGAGAGACAGAGAGAGACAGAGACAGAGAGAGAGAGGAGAGGAGAGGAGGAAAGGAGAGGAGAGAGAGGAGGAGGAGAGGAAAGGAGAGAGAGAGGAGAGGAGAGGATGGGAGGAAAGGAGAAGAGAGAGAGAGAGGAGGAGAGGAAAGGAGAGAGAGGAGGAGAAGAAAGGAGAGAGAGGAGGAGAGGAAAGGAGAGAGAGGAGGAGAGGAAAGGAGAGAGAGAGAAAGAGAGAGAGACATAGAGAGACAGAGACAGAGACAGAGAGAGAGGAGAGGAGGAAAGGAGAGGAGAGAGAGAGGAGGAGAGGAAAGGAGAGAGAGAGAGAGAGGAGAGGAAAGGAGAGAGAGAGAAAGAGAGAGAGACAGAGAGAGACAGAGAGAGAGGAGAGGAGAGGAGGAAAGGAGAGGAGAGAGAGAGGAGGAGAGAAAAGGAGAGAGAGGAGGAGAGGAAAGGAGAGAGAGAGAGAGGAGAGGAGGGAAGGAGAGGAGAGAGAGAGGAGGAGAGAAAAGGAGAGAGAGGAGGAGAGGAAAGGAGAGAGAGAGAGGAGAGGAAAGGAGAGAGAGAGAAAGAGAGAGACAGAGAGAGACAGAGGGAGACAGAGACAGAGAGAGAGGAGAGGAGAGGAGGAAAGGAGAGGAGAGAGAGAGGAGGAGAGGAAAGGAGAGAGAGAGAGGAGAGGAGAGGATGGGAGGAAAGGAGAGGAGAGAGAGAGAGAGAGGAGGAGAGGAAAGGAGAGAGAGGAGGAGAGGAAAGGAGAGAGAGGAGGAGAGGAAAGGAGAGAGAGAGAGACAGAGAGACAGAGAGAGGAGAGGATGGGAGGAAAGGAGAGGAGAGAGAGAGAGAGGAGGGGAGGAAAGGAGAGAGAGGAGGAGAGGAAAGGAGAGAGAGAGAAAGAGAGAGAGACAGAGAGAGACAGAGACAGAGAGAGAGAGGAGAGGAGAGGAGAGGAGGAAAGGAGAGGAGAGAGAGAGGAGGAGAGGAAAGGAGAGAGAGAGGAGAGGAGAGGATGGGAGGAAAGGAGAGGAGAGAGAGAGAGAGAGGAGGAGAGGAAAGGAGAGAGAGACAGAGAGACAGAGAGAGGAGAGGATGGGAGGAAAGGAGAGAGAGAGAGAGAGAGAGAGAGAGAGAGAGAGAGAGA
>NW_004524578.1:22855589-22883323 GCF_000260255.1 Octodon degus
TTTTTGGCAGAACTAGGGGTTGAACTCAGGCCCTTGTGCTTGCCAGAGAAGCACTTATTCCACTGAGCCATCTCCCCGGCCCCTCCAATGCAGTATTTCTGCTCTGTTCTTTGTAATTTCCTACCTTCTTTGGTGCTTGAGCTTGACTTGTTCTTCTTTTTCTAGAAGCTTGAGGTGAGGTTGTTTACTCAGGCTTATTCTATTTTCCTAAGGTGATAGTTCATTGTTATAAATTTTCCTCTTAGCGCTGCTTTCATTGTATCTCACAGGTCCTGGTAAGTTTTATCTTCATTTTCATTTGATTGTAGATATTGTTTAATTTCTTCTTTAATTATTTAATTATTATGTGTTTATGGAGGATTTGTGATTTCTTTTGTCAATAATTTCCAGTTTCATTACACTATAGTAAGATAATATGAATGAGATAATTTCAATTCCTTTACATTTACTCAAGTATGTTCTTGGTCCTAAATAGACCAAGTATGCTAATACATGGTCTATTTAGGAGAATGTCCCATGTGTGGCTTAGAAGAATGTGTATTCTGATGTTTTTAGGTGGCACACTCTATAAAGATCTACTTAATCCATTTTTTCACTTCATTTTTTATGTCATTGGTTTAATTCTATTATTTTTTGTTGATTTTTTACATATTTAGTCTATCTCTTTGTGACAATGGGCTGTTATAGCCCTCCATGACTATCGTGTTATTGCTCATTTGTTTTTTTCATACATGTAAAATTTGTCTTATGCAGTTAGGTCCTCCTACATTGGGTGCATACTATTTGACTTTTATCTCTTCCTCTTGAAGTGTTCCCCTAAGAAGTGTGTATTGACCTTCTTTATCTTTTAATCATTCTTGTTTTGAAATTCACATTGTCAGCAACCAGAATATCTACCTCTAATTTATTCACATGGAATACTGTTTTGTATCTTTGATTTTCATGTTATGAATTCCTTTTTGAGTTAAATGTGTTTCTTGTATACAGCATATTGTTGATCCACTTTGCCAGTCTGCTTCTTTTGATTGGTGAATTGAGGCCATTTACATTGATGGCCATGTCTGATATATATTAGCTTACCTTTGTCATTTTATTTTACTCCTCTAGATTCCCTACTCTTTCCCTCTGTTTAATTGCTTGCTCTGTTTGATGGCTCTTTTCTCTTGTTGTTCTTGAAGTTGTGGTCATTTTTGCTCTTTCTAAAATATCTTTCAGTAGGCTTTGTAGAAGTGGTTTGGTGGTCATGAATTGTTTCAATTGTTCTTTGTCATGGAAGTATCATATAGCTCCACTATATTTGATAGATAGATTTTCAGGGTACATCAATCTGGATTGAAAGTTGTTTTCTTTTAGGGCCTGAAATACTTCACTCCAAGATCTTCTTGACTTGAAAGTTTATGTTGAGAATATCTGCCATGATTCTGATGGGCTTTCCTTTATAGGTGATCTGTTCCTTTTTTCTGACAGCTTTTAATAATCTGTTCTTGTGCTGACTTTGGGATCTTGATTATTATACATCTGAGTGTAGGTTTATTTTGGTTATGGCTGATTGCAGTTCTAAATCCCTCGCTTTTCTGTATGCCAAATTCTTTTCCCATGCTTGGAAAATTTCCTGTTACTACCTGTGAAAATAGACTTTTTATGTTATTTATGTTGACACCTGCTTTTTCCTTGACACCTATCAGTCTTATATTGTTTTTCTTTACACCATCTTACACCTGTAGAATTGTCATTTCCTGGTTCCTTTTTACATTTAACAGATCTCTCCTTTCATGATCCCTAGCTGCAGTGCTGTCTTAAATGTCTGAAAGCCTGTCTTCAGTTTCATTCAAACAATTTTGCCAGCTTTCAATGTAATTCTTAACTTCCTAGATATCTGTATGAATCTCTTTCATGCATTTTAAATTTTTTCTGTATTTTTATTCTATTTTCCATCATTTTTATATTCACTTTTATTTTTATGTATGTGGTCTTTAAATGTGCTGAACAACTCTTTCATGATTATTGTCATTTCATTTTTTTTTTTTACCTGAGAATTTGTTTGTGATCTGATGTCTTCTATGGCTCAATGGAGTTGTTTCTTTACCTCAGTTGCTATCATTTCAGAAATTTCAGATGTGTTACTTCAAAATTCTATGTCTCTGTCTCCTGTACTTGTTCTGGGTGACCTGGAGGTCTGAGATTGCTTTTTGCTCCTTCATTTTAACATTATCAAAGCTCCCAACATTCACAAGGGCTCAGGGATATTGTCCAAGGCCCTGCATGGCCCCTACAATCATAGGGACGGGGTTGAAGCACCACAGGATTCTTTGGTGTTGGGGGGTGGGAAGCATTCACATGTTTAGGGTTCAGTGTGTCCCACATAAAAGTCAAGATACAGTAAATCTAATGAAACACATACAGAACATCTGTGCTGAAAACTACAAAATACTCATGACAGAAATCAAAGAAAATCTAAATAAATAAAAGGTATATTGTGTTTATATGAGTCAACATAGTAAAAATGTCAATTTTATGTTGATTTTTACAGGTTCAATGCATTTATCAGCAAAATTCCAGGATAGTAACTGTATTCTAAAATTTAAATGGAAAGGTAAAGAAACTAGAATATCTAAAACAGTTTTGAAAAAGAATAAAATGAGCAGAAACACTGTATCCTACAAGAAGACTGTTGTGATACTGGTGTAAGGTTAGGCAAATAGATTGATGGAGCAGAATAAAGAAAACAGAAATCAGCTCACATTACTATAAGAAACTCATTCATGAAAGAAGTGCAAAAGCAATTTAGTGAAAGAAGACTAATCTCCCAAATAAATGGTGCTGGGGTAATTAGGTGGAGAAAGAGAGAGAGAGAGAGAGAGAGAGAGAGAGAGAGAGAGAGAGAGAGAGAGAGAGAGAGAGAGAGAAGAGACTTTGATATAATTTTCTCACCAAGTCTAGCCTTGTTGAAACAGGAACATGTACATAAAATTGTATGTTAGATTTTCATCATTGTAACCAAATACCCAAAGGGAACAATTTAAAGTGAGAACAGGTTTGTTATGGCTTTTGTCTAGATGTCCCCCAAAAGCATCACTTACTCACAGATGAGACTTTTTGGAGGTGGCTGGATCCAGGGCTGTGATACTGGGATCAAAGGTGTGTGGTGCTAAATTAGTCCACTGACTGGAATCAGCACAGTTCTGGGGGTGGGTGGCAAGGTCCCCACCCCGGGCGTGGGTGGCATCAACCAGTGGGTTTACTGCCTGGATGGAATACAAAGGGAGAAATGGAAGGCAGGCTTGCTGCTGCTGCCCGCTGCTTGCTGCTTGCTGCTTCTGCTTTGCTACTGTTGCTTTCTGCTTGCCTGCTGGGAACCGTGGCTCCTCTGCCATGTCCCTATGCCAGCTGACTATGAATTGAAACTTCTACAAACTTTGGGCTGAAATAAATTTTTCCTCTTTTAACTTTTTGGCATTGGGTATTTTGTCTCAGTAACGAGAAAGATAACTCAGATGGTTTATTTTAGCTCATGGCTTTCGAGGTTTCAGCCATGGCTGCTTGTGGTGGTTGCTTGGGCCTGTGAGGCACAGGGTGCATCTCAAGGGAGCTTGTGCAGGAGGCAGCTGCCAGGCAGCCAAGGAGAGATAGGAAGTGGCTGGAGTCCCTTCAAGGACATGCCCCAATGACCTACTTTCTCCCACCAACCCCAACCTCTTAAAGGTTCCACAGTCTTCCAATAGCACCCCAGACTGGGGCCCGATCTTTCAACACAAGGTCTTTGGGGGATGTCCCAAATCTAAATTACTACAAACTACTTACGGCAGAACAGAAATAAGTGATCATTGCAACTAGATAATTCTATTTCAATATATTCTAAAGCTTGCCTCTGCAGTCTATCAACTATCTGCTACCCTTCTTGTTCAGTAGAAGAAGAAACCAGGACCCAGGAAGGCTGAGGGATTCTCTATGGTCACAACGGGCCATCACCACATACTCCAAATACACCTCCATCCCTACTCTCCATAGTGGTTTTCAAAATTGTATTAACAGGTTAGTTTTTATTTCTTTTCAATGTCTCCTGCCCTTCCATCCTTTCTCTTCCCATGTGTGAGCACTCCATGATCCCCCAGGGGATGCGGTAGCATCCTTGCAGTTGAGGACATACCTGCCCTATGCTCCTAGACAGTTCATTTCTTCTGACTTACACTGTGACCTTTCCATAACAGATTTAGAATACATTCTTTATTGGTGCCAAATCTTGTCTCATTTTCATGGCTTCTTATACAATTCTCATTTTATTTAATAACTTCTCTGCAAGATTTACGCCTGCTGCACTGCAATCTCGATCCGGTGGGAGCCATTTGTCGCCTACCCTGGCTCCTGTGATCTGGACAGTCTCCCACCAACAAAACCTCCACTCCTTTCCTAGCCAGCCTCGTTCACAGGGTGGGGCAAATCAAGTTCTTACTTGGATTTTGTGGCAACAGGCCAGTAGTTTTTGAAATAATATTTGTTAAAGTTTTGTTGTTCATTAATAGTAGACTCTTATAGAAGAAATCCTGGGAAATAGTTAAGAACACAGCGATAAAATTAAGTGGAACAACATAAAAGAGCTGTTTTTCAACCCCACTTTCTCATGCAATCTTGTGGCCCTAGGTGAATTCTTATTGAGTCAGGTTTCTTCACATTTGTAGTTGATAGGGGGGCCGGGGAGATGGCTCAGAGGAATAATCGCTTGCCTGGCAAGCACAAGAGCCTGAGTTCAATCCCTGGTTCCACAAAAAAAAAATCTCATGCGCATTTGTAGTTGATATAGTTATCTTCATTTTTATACGTGTTGTAGCATCAAACATTTATTCACAAAATTTTGTGAGTGTATCCTTTAATTTTCACTGGTTAAGATTCTGGAAGTAGAAATGGGAAACCAAATGACAAAATTTTCTTCTTGGGTCTTGATGTATATTGGGGAAAAGAGAGGCAACATGGAATGAGGACACTTCTTCTGACTTTCTTGATTCTGAGTAATATAATTTTAAAAAGCTAATTTTATAGTTAAACATAGTTTCTTATTGTTATTACTTCAATTTGTCTTTATTTGGATATCAGTAAGATGAAAGTATTTTGGCCTTATTCTGGTGATTTATCAATGTGTTCTTCACCAATCATCATTATTATTATTATTATTATTATTATTATTATTATTATTATTATTATTTTGATGCCAAGGATTGAGCTCAGGACCCTTGCAATCCCTGCCCTTTTAATTGATTTTAAATCCTGAGACAGTGTGTTGACAAGGCACCCCTTGCTGAATTCTGGTTTTTTTTGTGTGTGTGTGGTACCAGGGATTGAACTCAGGACGCTGTGCTTGCCAGGCAGGAGCTTATTCTACTAATTTGCGTACAGAATGTTTTTCTGTACTCTGAAATTGGGTACTAATTTAATCTGTTCATATTCATATTGTATTAAATTATTATATCTCTTACAGTGTTTTCTAAGCCTTTTATTTGATTCCATTACTTGTATATTGGTGTAACATTGCTTTTAGTGTGTTTTAATATATAGCAATGGAAGTTACAAATTGTTTTTACCCCACTAGAATATTGACTGCTTTTCTAGTTTTTTTCTTTCAGGTGAATTTCATAACAATTTTTCACAGTGCTTTATCTATCTCCTTGTAACACATCCTGAAAAGTTATTTGATTGACAAAACTTCAATCTGTACAGTAATCATTTCTTTTCTCAATTTCTTTGTCTTTGTTCATACAACCTGGGGTTTTACATCTGTATTATGTTTTCGAATTAACATTTCTTTACCCCTGGATTCCTCACCTGTGGAGTTAACCAGCTGCAGATAGAAAGCATTAAAAAATAATTTTCACCATAGTATACAGATGTTTTCTTTGCATTCATTCCTTAAATATAGTGGAGCAATTGGTGGTGGAGTGTCACCTCATGTGAGGTCTTAGAGATGGCGCATAGTGTATGGGGCGTGTGCTTATATGAAAACTTTACTCTGTTTTTTAAAACATGCTGAAGTTTCCCGGAGGAGCTCCAGGAGCCAGACTCTCACTGAGGTGGACACTAAGGGATGACTGTTTTAATTTCTCTCTGTGAAGATTAATTTTTATATTTGTAGACAGTATTTAATTTTCTTTAATTTTTTAAGAATAACAAGTAGACATTTTCAGAATCTTCTGTCTGTCTCATTTTATAATTTTTTTAAAAACCTTTCCCTCCTTTTTGACTATGTTTTTTTCTTCTCCTTAACTTGAAAGGCATTTTTGTCCACGTCACCATTCCTTTTCTCTAGCACTCGTGCTGCAGTAGGGCTGGGGTGAGGGCTTTGCTGTGCCCTCCAGTCTAATGGAGGCAGGAGCTGGCCACCATCAGGGAGGAGAGACTGGCCAGCCACCCATGCCTGCTCCAGCCTGTCTGCTCCTTTCACCCTGTCCTAGGGTTTGGACTAGGTTCTGGTCTCATACCTATTTCTCACCTGTGGAAAATCCCAAGGGAAAATCTACTCAGATGTGAATAAAGTATCTGTTTTTCTCTTGTCTGGACCCCACTTCGTGTCCTTAGTTAGTACCCTCCGGGACTCAGGAAGCCATCTGTACCAGTACTGTGCCTTTGTCTGTGGTCTTGGCGTGTAGCTGTCACCTAGGTAGTGGTCCGCAGATGGCTGCTTGCTCTCTCAGGTCCCTCAGACTCTCTACAGCATCACTTCCCTAGGGCATCCTCTCAGACCTCCCAGCTGGCTTGGCATTCCCTTGCCACATCCTCTCCCATCCTGTGTCTCTGGGAAGGCAGGGCATAATCTGTGTGTTCCCCACTTCCACAGGGCCTGGTTGGTGGCTCATTCTTGTGGAGTTTCTCTCCACAGTGTGTCTGGACACATTGTCCTGGATGCCTATTTTCTTCCTGTACAGCTATCACAGAAAGGAGGGCTTTTTCCCACTCTATTGGTGCAATGCTAACTTTCACTTTTGGTTGAGTCTGGCTAATTTTCTGTGTGGACCCGACTGTGCTATGGTGGAGGAAGGGAGCTAGGTAGGACATTAACTCCAATGCATCTTTGGAGTTTTTCTGGGTGGGGTCAGTATGTGAATTAGTGAGCACCATAAGCCGGTGGCCCTCCCCAGTGGCACAGACCTCACCTGGTTCCCTGAGGGTCTAAACGGAGCAAGAAGAGAAGAATGGGAGATTTGCTCATCTGGCTTTTGTCTGCTTGAGCTGGGATGTCACATCTTCTCTGGCCCTTGGGCTTGATTTATCCCATTCTCCCTGTGGCTTCATCGTTTGGCTTGGGCTGGAATTGCACTGCCAGCTTTCCTGAGTCTA
This sequence comes from Octodon degus, assembly GCF_000260255.1. Lineage (NCBI taxonomy): Eukaryota > Metazoa > Chordata > Mammalia > Rodentia > Octodontidae > Octodon > Octodon degus. The sequence continues at coordinate 22,862,913 of NW_004524578.1, forward strand.
CAGCTTGCAGCTGGGGAATCCTAGGAGTGCTCAGTAGCGATAACCATGGGAGCCAATTCCTCTCCATGAATCAATCTTTCCCAGTACATCAAGATCAAATATGTGCACATATATGCACTCACGCACCTGTGTCTCAGTCCTCGTGTGTGTACACATATAAAGAATACATAGATTCAGGGGTGTGCTTGGTCTGTTTCATTTTCTATTGTACACATGTGTCTAGTGTGTGTGTGTGTGTGTGTGTGTGTGTGTGTGTGTGTGTGTTGCGTGGGGTGGGCACTCCACACACATTTCTGTGGAAACTGTGAGTCACCATATGGCCCTGATCTACCCCTGTTATATTCATAGGTTTTCTCCGTGGAACCCTAACAAAGAAAAGGAGCGAATGGAGAAAAAATCTTTTTCCTCTGCACAGAAGCTTGAGCAGACCCACGGCCCCTCACTGACACCATGGAAGGCTCTCAGAAGTGCCTTGGGTTTAACTACTTCTCCCCGCTGCTATGTGGCTTCCCCTGTGGGTAAGGCACCCTTTCTTCTCCTGCTGCACGGTTAGGACTGGATTCTGGCTCTCTGAAGAGCAAGGATGAGGCGGCGTGTACAGCTCCGGCTCGGCGTGTACAGCACGGTTAGGACTGGATTCTGGCTCTCTGAAGAGCAAGGATGAGGCGGCGTGTACAGCTCACAGCAGCGCCGAAGGACCTGCTCGAGCTCTGGACAGTCTCTGGAACATGCTTGGAAAATCTTAGGCAAGGCGCCTGGGAAACATGCAAAACAAACATACAAAAGCACACCCGCTAAATTGGAAAATAATCAGCTTAGGCGGACTTTGAGAACTTCCTCTCCAGCCACTGGCAAAGAGGGGGATTTTTTTTTTTTTTTTTTTTTTTTTTTTTTTTTGGCAGTGAATCACATGTCCTTCCTACAGCTCCAAGTGCACTGGGAGATGTGTTCCCTGGGGTACGCGCCCTTTCGCTCAGGGAAACGGTCAGGTTTGCGTGCAGAGCCCCAGGAATGCTCTCCCACGGTCTCCATGCTGACAGCTCCAGTAGCTGCTGCAAAGCAGAGGTGTTTGTGGAGACTGATTTGTGCAAAATGCTTTTATTTATTTTCGTCTCAAGATGGATGGAAGTCAGTTATGGAAAGTCTGGAGGAAATATGGAAATTATCTGAAATAAATCTTCCTTTGAGAAGAGATTTTCCTGCACATTTATTGAAAGCCATCACAATAATGTATGTTTTCATGGGGCCCTGAGATGTGCAGAGTATTTGGCAACTTTAGTTTTTCAGACCTCATAGGATCTCTCTCTCTCTCTCTCTCTCTCTCTCTCTCTCTCTCTCTCTCTCTCTCCTCTCTTTCTCTCTCTCCCCTCTTGATTTGGAAACAGAAGTTCTCATTTATGTCGCAGAATCCTTTCATAAGCTTTGTAAGTCTCTTTAATAGAGAAACTAAGCAGAGGAGAGGTTGGTTAAATATAAATTCGGGGTTTTCTTCTCAGGCTTCCTATATGTATGGACCAAGGGACAAAAATTTGTGACATCTTTTCTGGAAGAAAACCGACCCTGTTGTGTGATGTGGAGACAGCACTTCAAATCCCATTTCCGGAGCTGATGCAGCTACTAGTTAAGTGACTCTCTCTCTCTGTTTCTCTCTCTCCCTTTCTCTTCTCCCTCTCTCTGGTTTGCAGATATGCATCTTTTCACGCTTTCTCCAACCCTCCTCCTGCAGGTGGGTGCCTCTTCTCTTTTTTTTCCCCATAATTTTATTGAGAAACAAATAGCAATGAGACAATTTCAAACCAAATTGGTAGGATAGTTTCAATAATTAACACATTGCACACATTCTTCCTAGTGGTTAATTGCTGTACAAGATGTGGACTTGATATCCTATTTACAAACACTATTAGAACAAATCCCTTTATTCATTAAGAGAATGTAACTGTATATCTAACCTAACCACTCTGAATACACAGATATAAAATGGACATTCATCTGTATCCCCTTTTTTTGTTAAGTTCCATCATTTAAATATTATAGGTGTGTAAACTCAGCAAAATATTCTAAAAGAGTCCAGTAGTTCATAATAGCATTGGGTCTTCCGCTTCACTGGCAATGTCAGAAATTGTTGACCTGAGTCCCCTGCAGCTCAACATAACACCATGGCTTTACTTCTTCTATTTCATTTTTATACTTTTCTGCTGGATGGTTAAGACCAAGGTAAAGCAGGACCTATGCAACAAGAGTTGTAGCCTTTGGGTCTGATAAGGTCAGTGAAATCCCCTCAGGATTTATCCTGAGATCCTGTACCTCAGATTGTAGAACCTTTGTCAGTGTCATCCATGTGGATGAGTCCCGGCCATTGCTTGGCCAATGTGCTCTCTGTGAAAGCCTGAGAGAATGTTTTCTCTCCATGCGACTCTCCTTAGGCACACGCTACATCATCGATCACTTTCCTCTTTGGCCCCATACGAGTATGTATTTCCTCAGCATCTTGGGTCACAGCCAGAGTCAGAAGAGGAAACTGTCTTAGGGAAGCAGAGAGGAGAAAAAATGAGTACAGCTGGCCCCATTCCGAGGGATTGTGACACTGACCGTGGTGTAACTTTACTCTGGACCTGGACCTTTGGATTCTCCTTGCTGGGAACCTTTAGCATTTCTGCCAGTGCAGAATGTCCTGGGTGACTGTTTAGTGTGACTTCTTCACTGTGGTGTGGCCACAAGCCTGGTGGTCTCAAGGAAGGGATGATGGAGGGAAACTTTTTTTCCTCTACTTCTTCATCCTATAAGCTCGTACTTCCTGTGAAATATGATAGCACTTCATTCTGTGAATGCAACAATGAGTAATTATTTTCTGCCATTCATGAACATTTATTATTTAATTTCTTTTACAGATTTTGAACTGAACATATGCATGTATAAGAGATTGCATGGTGGGTTTGGAGATGAGGCAGTTAAATGCACCTGAGGGAAAGCCCACTTAAAGCTAGACACTAAAATGATTTTTAAAATGCATTCCAATTTTAACAGAGGACTTATCTGAGCATCTTCATAGCTGAAGTATTTACAGTGGCTGCAAGCTGGAAAGTACCCAAATGCCCATCAACAGTAGGACAGATGGATTATACTGTATTCATAGGAGGAAATAGACAAGATAAAGCAATCAAAAAATACAAAGTATAGCTAACCTTATGTAAGAATACAGAGATATTTCTGGGCAAAAATACTTGGCAGAAAAGAGTAAAGATGGTCACTGATTTCCCATTTGTTGGCTTGAAACGTTTTGCCTTTCTAATGGTAAGAAGGCATGTACATCCGGAGGAAATTATATTTCCCATTTTGAATTTTAATCTTTTTTCTGTTGGTGACATGGGGAGCAGTACTCTTCCTGGGAGCATGGTGGCCTCAGGTGCAGCTCCTGGGACAGTTGGATAAATTGGCTGACTCTCTGCATTGGGCTGTGCAGCTAAATTAGGATGTTCAGTCGGCTACCAGTATTAATTATTGTTTGTTTTGGTACCTGGGGTCCAACTCAGGACTTCGGGCTTGCCAGGCAGGTACTTATGCCACTGAGTTATCTCCCTGGCCTCTTAAATGTGTTTTTGACTTAAAGGTATTTTTGACTTGAAAATTTTGAGTTTATTGGGACATAATCCTGTCATAGATATTTACTGCATGATTGTATTTATGTGCAGTTCCAAATGTGACAAGACTGAAGTTTGGTGTTAGAATTTAAGACCATGGGTGTGGTGGGGAGAGGAGAGAGAGTGACTGGGAGTGGCCTCCAGTGGCCACAGCATGCTAGGTTTCTTGGGCTGGGTTTGAGGTATGTGAATATGCTTGATTCATGGGAGTTCATCACGCTGCACGCTTACGGGATGTACATGAGTCTGCAGAGATACTGAGCGCACTCTGAGAAAGAGTAAAAAAAAAACCCAAAACTTGTTTTTAGAGTCCAAAGCCAAAAGAGCATCCTCCATTGGGCGGCTGCCCAGGTGGGCACCCCTGGGTCCCTGTCTCCTCGCTGTGCACCCCCCAACTTCCCCAGAATTGGTGTCTCCCTGCTTTCTCTGTTCCCCAAGCCATAGGGTGCGACAGACCCCAGTTCGACCTCACCTGGAGCTGGGGAGAACCCTTTCCAGACCCTCAACCAGCACCCACAGAACCGTGCTGCAGCATGCTAGGTCGCGTGGCCTTGGATGTCCCCAGCAAGCAGCCAAGCTTTTCCCTGCACCTGGCCACCTATGAGGAACAGTGACTAGACTCCTCAGCTTTTGCAATAGCAACCCCCAGGAGTTCCTGTTTCTCTGATTTCCCTGTCCCAGTTGGCCATGAGCAGGGCCAAGCCAAGGGTTTTTCAGCTGAGGCACCCAATGACCTTATGGATTAGCATTTCCTGCACAAGGGTGACTGAGGCGCAGCCTTTCTGGGTGCTCTTTAGCTCTGTTACCCACATGTCCGTGGGTGTTGGGTGCTGGGCAAAGGATCACCCAGAGCCCTGCTCTTTCCCTGGGGGTGGGTGGGGCCACTTAATGTGGCCTCATTTAGAGATGGCTAGAGGGGTGTGTGACATCCAGATGGCTTTATGCTCCATTCCAATCATGAGGCAAAAAGGACTTTACCTTTTCCGTGATTGTGACTATGTACGTTATTACATATTTTACATATAATCTGATAGACATTTAAAATGTACCATATTGACTATTGTTAAATTTACAACCCAGTGCACTCGCAGTGCTCGCTGACAGCCATCGGAACTAATTCCACACATTTTCATTGCCCCTATAGAAACACTACCCCCATTAAATAGTCCTTTCCTCTTCCCTGCTTCTCTGTGCCCTGTCATCTACTACCCTGTCAGTCTTCCTGTGGCACCCAAAGCTTGGTTTCAAGGAGAAGCACTGCATAGTCGCTCCCACCCAGTTTCTTCGGGTCTTTTGCTAACTGTTCAACTCAAGGAGTTCCTCAGCATCCTGGGTCCCTGCTGGCCTCCCAAGAGGCCTGAGTATTTTTCACAAATTTATTTGGTACAGGGTCTTGCTATGCAGCTTGGACTCATAGTGATCCTCCTGTCTCATCTTCCCCAGCTCTGGGATGTACCACCACGCCTGGCTTCAGTGGCCAGCATGGAATGCCTTGGGTTCGGGGTTCAGCACAACATGTTGTACCAGGGATTGAACCTGGGTCCTTGTGCTTGTCAGGCAGGCTCTTAGACTACAGCACTATCTCCCCAGCCTGAGGCCTAAGTGTTAATGGATGGGATTCCTAAGGTCTAAGAAGAAAATGTCACTGAGATTTCTGATTGACTGTATTTCAAAATCCAACTTTTTCTTCCCAGTATGTTTCCTGCTATCCTTTCCCCTGGGACATGGGCTAGAGGGCAGAGAGTAGAGTTTATTCAAAAGTAAACCGAGACACAATACAATTTTACAGTGCTTACGTCAGAAGCAATTCACTAGTCGGAGAGTACCAAACGCTAGACATCCAATCTTATGGAAGTAGGGAAGCAAAGATACTGCCATTGATTGTAAAACTACACAGTTGCTGTACCTGATTTATCCACTGAAAAGTCTCTAGCTGTGGAATTATACGTCTGCTGGCCACTTCTGACTGGATCATTAAGTTCTGGTTTTCTTTATGATGGGTGCTTTGTCAGCTCAGAATTCTTTAGCTGCCCTTTCCATTTCCACTTTAACCAGCTCTGTGTGATTCTAGGAAAGGTACCTGTGCTCATAGGAGCTCTCAGGGCCACAGTCTCAGCATCTCTCTCCGCTTCAGTGCCACAGGAGTGACCCTTGGCATGCTACTCAGTGTCTGCCTGCTTCAGAATGGAGTCCTGGCCTCCAAAAGCCTATGTTCACATCCTGATTTCTAGAATTTAGGACTACTACCTTGTGTGGAAAGAGTTGTGTATTAGAGCACCATCTTGAAAGGAGGGAATTATTCTGAGTCATCAGAGTGGAACCTAACTGAATGTCCTGTGTCCTTGTGGGGCATCCTGCCTTATGGGAGGGGTAGAGGGAGAAAACTCTGAGAACAGGAAGCTGCCGTGTCACCCTGAGTGGACACTGGGTGGATGCAGAGTCCTCCAAGGAATGCCAGGGACACCAGAGTTTACAAAGCCCATGTCCAGGGGCTTTGGACTGCTGCCCTCCAGAGTTGTGAGAGGATGAACCAGCGTGGTGTAGAGCCACCTCGTTGGTGGCAGTTTGTTGGGAAGCTGTAGTGAACCAGTACACGGGGCTATGTTGGCTATGTCAGCAGCAGTGGAACAGACACCTATTGCCACGTTCACTCTTGTCTTGTCACTACTGGATGCATTACCATAGGTTTAGAGGTTTACAGCAATAAAGCATTTTGCTTTCTGGTTCAAGAGGTCAAACATCTGCAATGAATTTCAGGGTCTAAGATCAAGTTGTTGGTGGGGTCCTGTGTCTTCTGAAGTGCCCCTTCCCTGGAAGTTGCCTGCCTAAGGTGGGGGCCTGCGTCACTGTAAGCTGTGCTCCTGTGATTGCATCCCCTTCTCTGATGCTGATCTTCCTCTGTCCCTTGCACAAGGAGCCTCGTGACTACACTATATGTCCATGTGGTGAATCCAGGACACCATCCTCATTTTCAGATCTTTAACCTGATCAGGTCTTTAAATTTTAAAATACCGATCAATCTCTTTTACTGTGTAACGTGACATTCAGAGCACCTGAGTGTTCTGCTGTGGGCGTCTCTGAGGGCTGCTGTTGGACTTCCCGTGTTAGCATGGCCTTTAGGTCCCTGGCACCCACACTTGGTAGGAGACATCTCCAGCTTCTGAGTTAAGATTCAGTTACAGGAAGTAGAAACGCCTCTGGCTAGGTGAGACAGAAAATGTTCTATCTCTAGGGAGTAAGCATTTTATAAAGATTGGGCTGAGTGTCCACAAGTAACTCCTGCAGCCACGCTGCAGAGCTGGGCTGCCACCTGAGATGTTCTTGCCATCACTTCGGTCTCCAGGACCTTGCAGTACCACCCGCATCAGCACAGTGGATACTTCCCTGGTGCGCCTGCCTCTCAACTTGGTTTCTAGGTCTGGTCTTACCTTAGTGAAATAACGTGGGGAACATTGCCTCTAGGGGTGTCTGGGGCTGGGTTTAGCTTCCCAGCTTAAGCAGTCCAGGATGGCACACTAAAGGGGGCAGGAATAAATATAGAGCAAGCTGACACCTGCCACAGGACTGTCAGACAGCAAGGGTTCTGACATGTAGAAGCCTTTTTGTAGGTTCCAGGCAATGGGTGAGTATTACTTTAAGGGAACATGAGGTTCCCACCGATCTCTGGGTCTTTCAGAACCACCATCAGTTCATGGATCATGCCACTCCCTAGGACATTGGTTCAGGCTGCCACCTTGCCCATAAGCTAGCCATGGCCTACCCAGTACCTCCCTCTAAGCCCAGATCCAGGAACCTGCAGTGACCAGCCCCTCTCTTGCCTTGATTACCTCTTTGTTTTCAGGTTCCCCATCCTCATGCTTCTCACTTCATGTTTCCACTTGGTGGCTTTGTTTTCATGTGTGTGCATTAAAGATTGCAGGTGCCTGAGAATGACAATCTTGCATGTATTAACCAGCTTTCTGTGACTACCATGACTGACTTGTAGACAGGGAAGGCTTATTTCATAGGCCTTCCTATGAAATAACTCACTCATTTTATGTGAGTTGCATCTGTTGCTTTAGGCCTGTGGGGAGGCAGCACAGCACTGCTGGGGCAGGAAGCTACTTGGCCTAGAGACAGAAAGCAGTTTACAGGCCCCAAAACCCACTTCAGGGAACACCCTACCACCCCACAGACATCCATGGGGCTCTGCCTCTTCAAGATTCCACTTCCTAGTGGCGTCACCCTGAGACCAAGCCTCTAATTCAGGGTCCTGAGGGTGACATATAAGATCTGAACTGCAATACAGGCTACGTCTCATTGGTCCTTTGTTGTACCCCTGTCTATGCACAGAACATTGTAGCCTGGTAGGAGACCCATTCTTCCCCAAGCCCACCTAGTTCCTCGGACCATTCTGTCCCTCTTCCTCCCATGAAGCTTCCACTTGGTGGCTTTCTTTTCATGTGTGTGCATTAAAGATTGCGGGTGCCTGAGAATGACAATCCTGCTCAGCACAGGCTCTACCATCACTGAGAAACAAGTTCTTGCTCTCCTGTCCAAGCCCTCTGTTTCCTCCAGGCCCTCAAACCTTGATCTGTTCCCTATTTGATTTCCATGTTCTGAATGTGAGCCCCCGAGGTCTCCCCAGTTGTGAGTCCTGTAAGCACAGGAGCTGCTCCATGTGTGTCTTGACAAAACTCCCCAAGACACCTAAGGACCCGGATCATAAGGTCTCGTGAATGTGTGTTGATCTGCTTCCCCCTTTGAGACTGCTTCTCTGTTTGGAAAGTGAAGGATTGCCAGGAGCACAGGTAAAGACAATGGAAATGTCTCCAGGAGGGTGAGATGAATTATCAAAAGGGACAAGTTTACCATTTGGTGGGTTGAATTTTTTTTGCCTACATGAGCGTTTATAGGGTCTCTCACCCACATGCCTTGAAGGCTCACCACGATTCAAGTAGCATCGTGCTTTGGGGCATGTAGCGGCTGCACACGTCTGGTCTGGGAAGAGTCCATCTTCCAGGCATCTCTCCCAGATGTTTCACAGGAGCTTCGGACTACCCTTTCTGTCTTATTTGGGAAATCAACCTTCAGGTAATTGACTTCTGGTGCCTCATAAGCCAGTTAGACAAAGGGTCACATGAGCAAATACACACTGCCTTTCCTGGCCTAGTACACTGGGAAAACCTCTGCTGCTGGCCAACCTGGCAAGCGCTCTGGAACAGAAGTCTTGGCAACTAAATTACAAATCATAAAGTGTCTAAGGGCACCTCACTAGAGGTTGGCTCCTACCCTGACTGGTTCTTTACAGAAGAACGTCTGTCTTTGGTGCAGCTGGGGAGGCAGCAAAACCCCAAGGGCAGAACTAAGCCACTACAGTGGCTCCTCCTAGCAGCAGCCCCTCCTGCGTCTTCCCCAACTCTGTCTCATCAGCTTGCCTGCCCTTTGCCATTTATCCTGCGTCCTAGGGTTGACAGCTAATAAAGGACGTTTTCCCTGCAGTAGGTAGTGGAAATGTGTGACCGTGGGGCGAAGGCTCCTCACTCTGCATTCAAGCCTTCTGCCCTGAGCATGTGGTAGAGAGGTCCCAAGGGGGATTCTCCAAGATCCTTGCTGATCCATCCTGACCGGAGCCCAAGATGACCCTCCACAGGTGATGCCTGTCACTTCCACCCACTTCTGGTGATGAAAAAATTGAGCACAAAGAGAACTGTTGAGGGCCCCATAAGAGAAGAACAATGTTCTGTCTGGATGCCCACATCCTAAACCGGACCTGTGGCTGTGCTGCCTCATATTGCAAAACAGACTTTACTGACATGATTAAGGTTACACACCCTGAGATGAGAGGTTATCCTGGTTATTTACCCAAATGATATAAAGTCCCTAAACTAGCAGCAGGGAGGTAGGCCAGCCTGAGAAGATCCAGTCTTCCAGACAGTCTGTGAAGATGGAAGCTGAGGAATGGGGGAAGTCACTGGATGCTAGGAAAACCAAGCCAGTAGACTAGCCCAGGCTCTCTGGATGGAAGGCAGCCCCAAACATACCTCTATTTGGGCACAGAAGACCCATTTTGTATTCTTAATGTCTCTCAGTGCATGGTGAGGGATCTGGTGTTTTGAAACCAATCACAAGTTTACTAGAGAGTGACAGGTAACTAATATAGCCCCTTGGGAAGGTTGCTTCCAGGGTACTGGGGAGCATGTAGGCCCTTATCACAGGCTAGAGGCAATGTTTGCGGTTTTCTCTGCTTTGGTTTGGAAACTGGATCTCACTATGCCTTGAATTCACTGTGGAGCCCAGACTAGCCTTGAACCTTCGATCCTCCTACTTCAGCTTCCAAAGAACTGGGATTATAGGTATGTGCCACCATATCAGCCTTAGAGGCAATGACTGGTAGTCAAGTGAAGCAGGCTGCAGATAAAGAAGTGGCAGACATCAGGACGGTTTCACAATTGCTCCTGTGGGTTCTGAGGGAGGAGCTACTGGACTATGGAGCCCCATGAGCCAGAGGAGGCACCTGCAGCAGCACTGCTGTCAAGCCGCTCGCTTGCCCCTGCGCCCGGCCTGCTCAAGTCCGGGCAGTGTCTGCTGTCCTCTCCTTTGCAGCCCACCAGCTATTCGTTTTCCCCTAGTGCCCTTTGTGCCTGCTCCCAGACTCAGCGACTGATGGGTGAACAAGGCAAGCACAATCCAACGTCAGAAACCACAGCAACTATTTGAAGAAAATTCGATATAAGTAATTATTCACTAGTTGCTAAGGAACTAAAAAGGGCAAAGGAAATACATGTATGTCCAATATAATAAGAAGCAACTGGAGGAAGCAGTGGCCATCCCTAAGGCTGGGGAAGTAGTGGAAAAATTAATTATTTCTGAGTTGAGGTTCAGACTTCTACAAAGAAGGCTCTGCTTAGCTGGGACTAGTGTCTCTGAACTTGGAGGAGACCCTGGATGCCGGGGCCCATAGTTCTGAGCAGGGGCTCCAGGCAGAGGGCGCTGGTTTTGATGAAGGGGAGAAGCACGCTGGGTCTGCACACTATGCCACAGTTACAGATAAGCAAACTGGCTGCAGGGGTGAGGAGGGAGCCTGGGCGCCCCGGCGTGCTTCCCTTCTCTCAGGTATCCGGTTGCAGCAGATAGAAATGCAGGATGCCTGCTTAAATGTAAATTCCAGATCAAAGCCAGATTAATTTTAGTATGACTATGTCCAATGCAATATTTGTGAACTACTTAGACTAAAAGATTTGCCTATTGATCTAAAAATTCAAATTCATTTAAGAGTCCTGTATTTTATCTGGTAACTGCCCTCCCATTGTTCCTATTTCCAGACTTAACAGGTGGGGGCTGGGAGGACGGAGCAGAGCTGTGGTTTCCAGAGTCCCACATTAGCTGGCTCTGGAAGACAAGGACAGCAGGGACCTTGGCAGGAGAGGCATACGGGGCCCTAAGATCTGACACTGTGGGTGATCCTCACCCCAGCTCCTGCTCCCCGATCTTTATCTGATTGTTGCATCCATAGGGAAACAGCTGTTAGTAGGGACAGCTGACACCTTGGGGGATTTGAGAGTCTGGGAATCTCTGGACACCTCTGGTCCCTGGGGAAGAATCAGAGCTTTATAACTCCTAGCCTCAGGCTCAGCATTCATCAGTGCAGTAGGGGGTGGCACCAGCACAAAGGCCACCTTAGTCTCTGTTTTGATTTCTTATCTTGAAAGCCATTCTGTGAGTAAACACACACAGATCTCTAACTTATGGGCCTGCCCTCACAGACTTTCCACAACCTGATTGCTGTTTCTGCAACCACAAGCTCTTCCAGACAGTGTGGGTTGGATCCACTGTTTTCACTCACCCCCTTCTCCTTTCTCTTTCCCCATGTAGCCTGGCCTCCCTCCCTTCCTTCCTTCCTTCCTTCCTTCCTTCCTTCCTTCCTTCCTTCTTTTCTTTCTTTCTTTCTAATAATTTTTTTGAGAAACAAATAGCAATGAGACAGTTTCAAAACTGATTACTAGCACAGTTTCTTTTGCTTTTCTTTTTCTTTTTTGGTGGAACCAGGGACTGAACTCAGGCCCTCGCGCTTCCCAGAGAAGCACTAAGTTTCAATAATTAATACATTGCATATTGCTGTCTTAGTGGTTATTCATTGTACAAGATGCAGACATGATATCCTGTCCACAAACACTATTAGAACACATCTCTCTATTCACTGAATTGAGAATGCAGCTGTATATCTCTCCTAACTATTTTGAGTATACAGATACTAAATGATCGTTCATTTGTGTGGATAAGGAATTTTTTTTTTTTTTTTGCTCCTTGAATGCCTTCAGGGCACTTTGGCATGGCTGGAGTGTTGTGGGGATCAAACTACAGCAAACTGAGGCTGCCAGCATTGTGGAAGCAGCCACTTAAAGAACTGAGCTAGGGCTGGGCCCCGATAGTTCATTTGTATTTCCCTTTTTTGTTTAGTTTTCTCAGAGAAGGGTATTCCATTGTCATTTAAATATTATAGATGCGTGAATTCAGCAAATTATTCCAACATAATCCAGTAGTCCATAATAGTAGTGGTTTTCCATATGACTGGCAATGTCAAAAGTTGTTGGCTTGAGCCTTTTACAGCATATTAATATGGCTTTACTTTTTATACTTCGTGTTTATACTTTTCTGCTGGATGGTTAAGACCAAGATAAATCAAGACCTATATAACAAGAAATGTAACTTTTGTATCTGATAAGGTCAGTCAAATCCCCTCAGGATTTACCCTGAAACCTTGTACCACAGTTTGCAGATCCTTTGTCAGTGTCAGCCACGTGGATGAGTCAAGGCCATTGCTTGACCAGTTTGCTCTCTGTGAAAGCTTGAGAGAATGTTTTCTCTCCATGTGACTCTCCTTAGGCACACTCTACATCATCAATCACTTTCCTCTGTGGCCCATAATCTCCTTGATCAGAAAATTTGGGACACAACTGAGTTACATGATGTTATAATACAGGTTCTCCTATGTCCTGAAACTTCACTGGCCTTGACAGGCTAGGTCCAAAATGTCAGCTGTCCTTGCAGCCCTCATTTTTCTGTAATTTTTGGTCTGAAAACTTAGGTTGCTAACCCTCCAGAAGAGAAGCTTATTGTTATCACCCTACAACATAGGCACTTGAGCTTAACCTCACTATCTGTCTGAATATCAAGCATCTTAAGCATAACATGGAACAGGGATTTTCCATCAAGTATTAATATGTTAAACTTTAAGTCCCTACAGAATATGAAGAAAAAAAAAAATTAAAAATAGTTTTTTAAAATAGGAATAAACAGTTACATATTTTTACACAGAAATTTAGAAATCTGACCATATACAGCATTGTAGCAGGACTCCCTTTCTGTGGCCCCCTCCTCCTGACTCCTTTCCCTTCTGACATCTCGTTTCCATGTCAGTGCTAACCTCTGTCAGTGTTAGTCCAGTGGAAAACACATTCCTCCCCAATCGTGAGATGCTTATTTACTAAGAAAAGCATAGTTGAGACATGAATCTTCTCCCAAATAACAGCTGACCGAGTGCAGACACAAGGCTGCAGGGCCAGGAGCATTCCCTTGAGATGTTATTATCAATGTGCTTTTCATTTTCCAACATGGAAATCGCTTCAGTGTCTCCGGTTGTGAAAGTAATACATGTTTACTCTAGCAAGTTCAGGAGAAAAGAATAGAGAATTAAATTACAATTATGAATACCCATCAGCCAGAGAAAGTCACAATCTATGTGTTAAAATATTGTTTTCCACTCACTGGGCTAAGCAAACATGCATACAAGTATGCGCAATGGTACGCTCTTAACACACCTGTTTCTTGTGATTTTATTTTATTTATTTATTTTTTAAAAAACGTAGTGTGTTACTCATGTTAGCCAAGTTTTACTGCAGCAATAAATTAACTCTGGGTTCTCAGTGGCTTAATAAAACAAGGATTTATTCCCAGTTTATGATACTTTTCCAGAGCAGGTTGCCAGGGCCTCCCTCGGCCGGCAGCTGTGCAGGGAGCCAGGCAAGCAGACTCCACGCTCTTGTGACCTCAGGCTGTGCCTTGGCCTTCTGGTTGTCGCAAGAAGGAAGAGGAATTAGAGCATCGAACGTCCGCTTGTGACTTCTCCAGCCAGAGATGACAGCCGGACAGTTTCTCTGCCACACAACCCACTGGCCAGAACTTGCCACTCGGCCCCACCCAACTTCGAGGAACGCTAAGAGGTGATTTTGCTGGCGCCTGGAGGACAAGGAAGAGGATGGAGGGCGCGCTGGGGAGGGCGCTTGGTGTTTTTCCAGGCAGGCTCCTGCCGCTGCTCACAGCAGGGAGCGGGTTGGCCCGGGCATCCTTCCAAGGTGCTTTATCGATATTACTGTCTGTGTCGGGTTCTATTCTAGGGTCATCCCATGTTTTATTGAAATAATTCCTTACCAATGATTTATTATTAGCTGGGTTTAATTTTTTTTTTTTTTCCTAACGAAAACAATGTTTTGAAAAACATTTCATAGCACGGTCTCCTCGCATTTTCTGGGTCTCACCTCCAGCAGAAATTTTGCGAAATGACAATTTTTGGTCAAAGAAGAAGGTGCACAGTTTTAAAAAATTTGTAACATTGATAGAAAAATTTTGTAGAAGACTCAGCTGGATCCCAGGAACAGTGGTTGAGGTGCTCACTTTCTTTGATGTTAAAATTCCTTATTAAATTAATATATTGTAACACTTATTTTAAGTATTGTTTCTTTGAGTCTAGTGAAAAAAATCTAGTGTTTATTAGGCCTTTGAGTAACTTGTTCTGGGAATTATTTTATCATATTGTTCCCTTGGAGTAATTATCTTTTTAACTTATTAATTACTGAGAGTTCTTTAGAGATTAAGTATATTTACATTTTATAAAATATTTCCCATTGTTTTGCTTGTCTTGAAATTTTTGTGGGGCTTTTAACTTTAAGGAAAATTTTCATTTCAAAATAATCATGTATTTTGTGTAGTTTGTCGGTATGATTAACCTAAGATTGTCAAAATGCCTATGTTGTCATTCATTACTTTAAAATGTAAAAAATTTAAAATTTATGACATTTATAATTTTTTGGTAGAAAATAAGCATAGTTTTGAAATGGAGGTAGGTAGAGCTATAAACTTGTTTCCCATTTATTAAAAAGTCATCTATTTGCAATGTTACTTTGATGAGTCCCTGGATGTTTGTATATATTTTGGACAGTGGGTGTCCTGCTGCCAAAGGCATGGTTGTGCCTTCAATGTATTTTAAAATTGAAAAGAAAATTTTCTTTCTTATTCTTTGCTCCCAAGAATTTCTCAACTGGTCTCATGTCTCTTTTAGGTCAATGTTTTTCAAAATGTTTGCCTTCAGGACCTGAACACTTTTCAACATTCTTAACGATTTCAAAGAGGTTTTCTTTCTATTTACTTTCTAATACTTCATGGTATTTACAGATTGGAAATCAAAACTGAGAAATATTTTTAAAATATTTTATTAAGTCATGAAATTAAATGCAATATAGCTGTTAAGTGTTAATATAAATAACAACTTTTATACAAATAGCTACATTTTGAAAAAAGTACTGGTGAGGAGAAGGGTATTGTTTTATATTTTTACAAGTCTCTTTGGTTTCTGATTCATGACATTTGCTCTTCAATCTAATGCTGAATGTTTGGCTTAAGGTATCTGAAAAAAATATGACTTCATACAGATGAAGGAAGAGTTTTTAATAGCCTGTTGTGAACGTTATTTGAACTGCATCAGAACTCAGCCAGTGTCAGCATCTTAAAGGCTACTTGTCATGTAACATGTTCAGTCATGTCAGAGAGCTTTTTTGTAGTTGGTTACATGAAAATCCATTCATCTATCTCATCCTTTGAATGAATCCTTTAGCCATGATTTTGTGATGGCGGGTATTTGTAATTTAGAAAATATCGGTTCATTGTGTTGTGCAGTTGTCCCAGAGGCTGACATACCTCGGTATGCAAAATGCAAAGAGCACGTTCATGGTATCATCACATGTCTCACCAGGAAGCCGCAATGCTATGCTTACTTGGTCTGCCATTTTGGGAAAACCCTTTCCATAGTGTACTCAGCGAGACCTACTGGGTGCAAGTTTTCTACCCTTCCCGTCCCTTCATCCATTTCTCCAACCAGTGCATGGCATTAATCTAGCCTGGAGCATGATTCAGTGGCTTACCTTGTCTGCTCCGAAAAGCCATAAAACACAAAGTTTGGCTCTCAAAGAGCTCATTGTACCTACACGCTAATATCCAATTCCTTTTTCTCCTTAAATAACAAATGGTTGGTTTCAAATGATGTGGAAATTTAAGCTCCGTAATACTATTTGTTGCCCAAGACAGAATAATGCAAATCATTATCATCTATACAGCCAAGGGAATGATAATGCTGTTTTCTTATTTATTATTTTTCCTGGTTCATTGGCACAGACACCTGCTTTGCATAAGTCAGCTGATTCTCTGAATTCTGTTTTATCTTTCTTCAGAAGGTTTGGACATAAATAGTGGTCCTGAAAGTTGATAAACTCTCTTCTAATTTTCTTTAAGCCAACATGATGTTCCTAACTATAAGAAAATAATTGTGTGCATAATTTCTCTTTATTTTTGAATAAAGTATTCAATTTAAAAATAATTTTTGGGTAAAATAATTTAGAATTTTTTTCAGAAACATTTACTGGAAACTGAAAAACTGATTATGGCTTGATTTTTGGTGCGAGGGAACTTCTGACATTTTAAGGTGATGATTTATAGGATGATAGTGTGTCACTGTAGATTTATGGTACATAGGAGAGAGCAAGACCAAAGTCAAACACAGTAAACACAGGCAATAAACTGAGTGGATTCCCACAGGCCACATATCTATTCTCTACTTCTCGCCTTTGAACATTTAAAAAGGCACATGGACACCCAAGCCACATTGCATTGGCTGTCAGATGACAACACAGATTCACAACTTGTATCTTTTGGAAAGTTCCAGTCTTCCCTTGAGAAAGAATGTAGCAGGAAAAGTGGGCCTTCCCCTCAGGAACACAACTTTGGCAGGCAGGACTCTGAAAAGGTGCTGTGCATACCCAGTCTCAATTGCAGTCTCAGTGTGTTCTGGGGGCAGGGCCAGCATGGCATGTCACGGGGATCAAACCCCCGGCTCCGGTGCCTGCTTGCAGGCAAAAGCCCAGGATCCCACTTCTATGTTAATAACCGTGTGTCCAGATGGTCCTGAGAATTTTCCTCAAATTCAAAAGTTAATTCCATAAGGGGTCTGATTGGAATGACCTGAAGTGCATGGCTTCATTTGCAACGAATGAATATTTTCAGTTTATTTTATTGACTGTTAACAATTTTATTACTTTTAATACAACCTCCTCCTATGCTGATAAGTGTACAATCAGGGGGTTATATTTTTGTTGTTTCTTCCCCCTAATCTATTCAGTAATCTTTTCAAGTAAATTCTCTCCAGGTGGGTGTATTGACTCCAACATCCTTAATTTATTATTTATTATGTGACTCCAAAATTTACATCTTTAAACCTAATTATTTCCTGAGATTTCCACACAAATGTCCCACTGTTTAATTTTGTCATTAAAATAAAGAAATCTAACATTACAAAACAGAACACATTCATGCCACGTAAGCCAAAATACCCTGGCAAAAATTTGTTTTCCATGGCAACTTGGCCACCATTCAGTGGCCCATCTCAAGTTCTCCACTATTACAGAAAGAGGTCAAACTCCTTGTGGTGGCATCAGCCAGTCCTTTTGGAGCTCCTCAACCAGACAGGTTAAGATGCTCAGATCCTCGGAATATTGTGTTTGTCCTTCCATGTTTTTCTGTTCATCTCAAATGTTGTCCATTCTTTAGATCTTTCCTTGACAACCCCATGCAGGAGACAGAGTCAGATGTCACTGTTTTTGAGGTACTATGTCACTTCATGCACATTTATTCTAACATATATCCATGTTCAATCTATGTGTCTCCCCATTTCTTTCCACTGAAAGCCCTTGGGGCCATCACTAGAGTTGTGTTTCTCCCGTGATCCCTAAGATCCAAGAAAGAACCAGGCCTATTGCTTGGCCCTTAATAGATGTGTGTTGAATAAACAACTAACAATTTGAATGTTGACTTTGCAAACAAACTGTAAGCTGATAGAAAGTATCACAAACACTAATGCAAAAAAAAAAAAAATCATTGACGTCTAGAGAGATAAGCCTTGCAGGCTACCAAAGAGCAGAAAGTTGACATCCAGCTGCTCTGTGGGATGCCACAGGTGGTTTAATTTGGATTGATTACATCTTTGGAAAACCTCGAGTCAAGGTAGGCTTGGGGAAAAGACAGGCATAACTGGTACAACTAATCACTTTTAGATAAGTGGGCTGCTCTGAATACCTGCCCTCCACTTGGCTTGCCACAGAAGCTGCCATTGGCTGTGTTTCCTTTCCAAACTATCAACAAGGGAGCTCTGAGCAGTCAGATTTTAACTGCCAATTAATCTCTCTGGACACTGTTTGTGCAGTACTCAGGGGGTTCAGTGAGTGCGCTCTCCCTGGGGCTAGTGGCCACAGCGATGAGGCCAGCACAGGCCATGCTTGTTGTTTGCAGGATGGTGGTTGGGGGCCAAGGCTCCCAGGTGGGCCCACAGTAACACATAGGAAAGTTCCTGTTCACCCACTGAGCCACGACAGGACAAGCAGTGGGCTAAAGACCTCGCCAGTGGGCAAGTCCCACACAGAGCGTTCTGTGGACCTCCCTGTAGGGTCAGACCAGTGCAGTATTAATGGAAAACCCACCTGCATGCTTCACAAAGAACAAACCCACCCTGCAGGTAAAGCATATGAGTGCTGAGGTCAGCTAAATCCAGATGTGAGTCCTGGTTTTGCCACCTAGTAGCCTGATGACATTTAGTTTCCTAAACTGCAAAATGGGACTAATAATAATTCTGACCCTATTAAGGATTAAATGAGTTCCTGTAGCAAAGACCGAAGCCCAGCACTGGGGCATAGTAAGTACTCAACTGAATGCTGATAACCAGCTGGCCTGGCCAGTAGGAGCAGCTCTCCCTTTTTTTTAACAACACTTACCACTGGTTCTGTCACTGTAGATGAGTATGTCGGTGTAAAATCCTGTCAGGAGAAAGAAGAGTGTGAAAGGACTTGATGTGTAATAGTGATACATATTTTCCCATAAGTGCAGGCAAGAAAAGAATAGAGGATAATAGCTCATCAGCATAAGCACCTACCTGGCAATCTCAATGTCCTGAGTTTGATACCCGGTATGGCAAAAAAAATAAAAATTAAAGAAATAGAGGATAAAATTCATAGACTCACAACAAAACACTTCCTGTTTGTAGAATGTCATCCTGCTGTGCTGGACATCACCAGGTAATTTATTTCTGCTCTGTGTTGAGCTATGTGGTTTTCTCATTGCTCAAAG
Source organism: Octodon degus (assembly GCF_000260255.1). Taxonomy (NCBI): domain Eukaryota; kingdom Metazoa; phylum Chordata; class Mammalia; order Rodentia; family Octodontidae; genus Octodon; species Octodon degus. The sequence continues at coordinate 22,881,974 of NW_004524578.1, forward strand.
CATCAGGGAAATCCTCTTTTCTGGTATCATGCAGAATGCTTCTTGAAGACAAGAATTATGTTTAATTTGTTTTTTTAAATGGGAAATGCTTACTTTTATGTAGCATGCATTGAGAAAAGTACACACATAGCAAGGATAAATATTCATGAATATTATAGCACGAAACGTGTGTTACCAGGATGCAACCCAGGAGGACCATTGCCGCTTCAGAAAGCGTCCCTACAGTGTGTCACCTCCCCGCTGCTAGCTTTCTCCCCATAGTAATCACTAGCCTGTGTATCCCCCTTTCTCTAAGAACCTTAGAACTGATGTAGATGTTGCCATTGAATATGAAGGACACTCAAAGAGTGTGGATAGAAGAAAGAGGAGGTTTGGTGTAAAAGCTCGAAGAAAGAAACCCTAGGCTAATGGTCATAATGCTAAGCAAAAGTTGTTTTTGTTTTGTTTTGTTTTTTTAATTAAGAATCAGGTAGGTTCCAAAAAAATGTCTCCAAAATGGAGAACAGAAACGAGGCCAATCAATACCTAGAAAAACAAATATTAGAATACATAGGCATCTTTTGTCAAGGAAAAAAAAAAAGCCCTATTTCTTTCTTCTATTTCTTTCTTCCTTCCTTTCTTTCTTTGTTTATTCTTTGTATTTTAAGGAAGGGTCTACAGGATGTTCAGGGTCTCACTACTAGATCAGACTCATAGTAACTCACCTGTTTATGGCCTCCCAAGAGCTGGGATTACAGGCGTGCACCACCACTCCCAGTCTCAATTGCTGTCTCAGTGCACCCTGGGAGCAGGGCCGGCATGGCAGGCCCCGGGGATCAGATCAAACCCCCAGCCCCTGTGCCTGCTTGCAGGCAAAAGCCCTATTTTTCAAGAAAGTCCAAAATAATAATAATAAAATATATGGCCTAAAGTCAAAGCATTATGTATTGCGGTACTTGGGATTGAACTCAGGACCTTGTGCTTATGCCACTGAACTATATCCCTGGCCCTAGATTGTGTATAATATATATCCGGAATTTTACCTGTTAACCACCTACCTACCCACCAAAGACCCTGGCCCAAGTGGTCATCATTTCATATTTGCCATAAGGGAATGGCCCCTTCTCCAGGTTTTCCTGATCTGCCCTGGCCAGTTACAACTTCAGATGTGGTTATATTATTCCTACATGCATAAATAGCATCATGTCCCTCCTATGTGCAAAATCCACCAACATGGCCACTGTCATGGGATGAAAAGCCGATCTCCACAATCCCTCCCCCTGAAACCAGCCTCTCACTGCCTCTCTGACGTCCTCTTTGCTTCTTTTCTGCTACTTTATGCTACTCATCAAAAGTGCCACCTTGCTTAAC
>NW_004524578.1:22884643-22886126 GCF_000260255.1 Octodon degus
ATCAGCTCCTTCCACTTGGTAATACACACTGAAATCTTCCCTGTGTCTCCTCATTGCTCAACACTCCTTTTTAGCCCTGAGTAGCCTTTCTCTGTCTGGATGCTCCAACACTTATTGACCCAGACACCGACAGAAAGGCATCTTGGTTGGTTCTGAATTGGGGCAATTATGAATGAAGTTGCTATAGAAACCTCTAAGGAGGCTTTGTGTGTACCTAAGTCTGCTAGGGTTGTTAGCCACCTGCATTTTATTGAGAGGATGAGGTTCAGAGATGTTAAGGGACCTGCTGCAGGTGACTGAGCTGAGACACCTCCCTGAGATTAGTGTCCATTCTGGTCTCTGGAGCTGTCATTCAGAGACTGAGCTTGCAGACCCACATGGGTAACTAGTCATTCATTAGCAATAATCAGTGACAATCATTCTGTGTGATGTTATAACAGTGTGGAGAAAACAGAAGCCATTAACGAGTAGACTCAGCACCCTCACAATGGCCTCTGTGATGCTTGTTCTCCACTTGGGCATCACTCAGCATGTCTCATTTATCTTTAATGAGTAATTCTATTAATGCCAGTGGAATTGATTTTCAAGGGAGCAGTCAAAGCAGCAAACGTGAATCTGGTGCAGTATTGACTGAGCTCCATTATCCTACTGCACATGCTCTGACCTTAACATGAGCTGATAAAGAGCAGTAGGCCATGAGCATCTCTAGACACCTGCTTCTGAGGAAGGAACAGTTGGGCCCCTGAAGCTGTGAGTAGAAGTTCTTTGGGATGGTCTAGGGAAGAGAGCTATGGCTGTGCACAGGGTGGGGTGCTGCTGGAGCTCTTGACCCCCACAGATCCCCTTCTACCATGTGGCTCAGCATGCAGCCACTGCCAAGTCACCAGTGACTCATGGCATAGAAAGGTGTGGTGAACAGACTCATGCCACAATTCTCTCATGTACAAAGTGGTTATAATAGTCAGATCTCACTCAGACGGCTCTTAAGAGGAATAAATGGGACAAGATACATGGGACAGAGAGGTATTGGCATAGACTAGGAGCTGTGGAAGTGTGTTGCTGTTATTTTATGGCCAAACATGAGAACTCTTGGAGCAGAAATGGGGTGCAGACCCTCCCTGTAGTTTGGCAGGTGTGTGATGACAAGACACAGATGATTAGGTCAGGAAGAAGAGCTTGTGCAGAAATAGAGAACATCTTCCTTAGCAGAGGTTTTGGGCAGCCTTGATTCACACAGAGGCACTATTGGTGGCTTCTAGGTGTGAAGGTTGCTGCTCAGGGGGTCAGTGAGCTCGAGGCGCAAAATGCTTCTGCTATCTACTGTCTGTGTTTGCTTGACTTTGACCTTTGGGGCCTGTAGGTGCTTGGGCTCCTGTGGGTCCACATGTGTGCATCCTGGTCAGAGCTGAGTTCTTCTGGATAATGACAATAGAAGGAATTCGAGGCTCCATGACAAGAGGGAGATGCCAGCAACTTGGCAGAT
>NW_004524578.1:22887171-22896694 GCF_000260255.1 Octodon degus
GAGAAATCCATGGTGGAAAGGTTGGGGTAAGGAGGGTGGTGACCTGCTAGGTGGCCTCAGCAAGGAGGCAGCTCAGTTCCCCTGACAGCTTCGGGGGCTGTGTCTTTCCCATCTGCGTGGACACAAGAGTTGCCTGTGGGCTTGTAAAGAGCAGTGCACGGCCGCTGTACTGGGGCAGATCACCGAGGATTAAAGTAGATGTTGTAATCTTCTGGCAAAGGGCAGGATAGCCCATGGAAAGCAAGGTAGACAGAACATCTGGGGAGCCAACTGGAGTCAGAGGTTGAGGTTATCATGCTGGCAAAATCTAAGATGGAGCAACAGCTTTTGGGGGAAGAAGAGGGACATTATAGAAATGACAGGATGCAGGTTCTTTCTTGTCAATACCTGTTTAGGTGTTGGAGGAGAGCAGCTGCCGTACCTTCCAGAAAGCAAGACAGTTTCTATTTTTTCTCTTTCCATTCTATATCTGGGCTGGTGCTTTCAAGGGTGATTCTACCCCCAAGGGAACACTTGCAATGTCTGCAGGCATTCTCGGTGGTCACAATGGGAGAGGGTGATAGGAGCCAGGCATGTAGCTAAACACCCCTTAGATACAAGACAGGACCCCACAGCAACATCAGCAGAACCCACAGTGGGGAGCCCTGCTTCAGCCAATCCCTCAGTCCGTGGTAAGGAAAATGGATGCAGGTGATGGTGATGAATGTGACCGTGACGGCGTCCCATATTCTTAGAACACACAAGTTTCCATGTACTGTGGCATATGTTGAGTCACCAGACCCTTTTGATCTAAAGAGATGGGCAGGCCCTATCATTTGTGTCATTCCTACCATACAGGTGAGGAAAGCAAGGCTGGGAGAGGTGAACAACTTGGGACTTATCCAACGTGCACAACCAGCAAGCTCAGTGCAACAGGGCCCTGTCATTTCCAGCCCTCGACTTTCCCCCTTCCCGCAATGAACTCTGAGCAGGGAGAGGAAGGCTGACCCCGCTGCCTCCAGACCCTGACTTGTTCTAGTGCCCTACAGGCTAGTGGTAACAGTAGGATTCCTTGTGGCCAAGTTGAACAGAAACAAATACACCTAAGAGGACTGACAGGGGATGCAGTCCAGTGACGGGACCCTGTTAGGTTGAGGGCTCAGCCATTTCTCTAAGCCTCCCACATCTTAAGGAGAGTACATCCTTGGGCAGAGCAGCACCTTGAGCCCACTTTTCCTTCACTGTAGATGCTGCGCAATAGCTACTGATAGCTGCAAGTCTTGTAGCTCTTTCCTTGGGCTTAAGGATGAAGTGAGTGTGAGCTTGTCTATTTCCTTTACCATTCTCTTCCCCCCGGAATCCTAGTTATACCCAGCCATTATTGTGGAAGCAATACCCCCTGGGTGCCACGGAGTGTCCTGTCCCCAGCCATGATCTCCCCAGACACATTGAGCCATGACACCCAGCCATGACAATAGGCGGTAAGGACAAAGGCTGGAGCCTTACCTAGGCAATAGCTGGGTGGGACACAAAGTTGGCAGTGTTGGTGATTGTGGCTTTCCTCACACGGCAGCCTGCCCTGTGTTCTCCAGGGTGCACTTTAGCTTGCTCTCTCTTCCTGTACTTGGCCCAAGCTCACTCTCCTGAGCCAGTTTCTCCTTCACTCTTCACTTTTACTTTTTCCATTAAATCTTTAAAAAAAGGAAAAACTGGCTAAAAAGTAAAGTTGGCACTGTAAAAGTGGAAAAGGTGGAATAATTAGCAGAGGCTGAGGCAGGAAGATCCCAAGTTTGAGCCCAGCCTAGCTAACTTAGCAACATAGTGATGCCTTTTTTCAAAATTAAATTTTAAAAGAGGAATCAGAGTATAGCTCAGTGCAAAGGCCCTGGAATCAACCCCCAATAACACATACACACACGCACACACACACACACACACACACACAGAAGCAGCACCCCAGATGGTCACCATAACCCTCTGGCACTGTGGACAAGGAGCACAGAGGAATGAGACATGGGAGGTGGAACTGGGTGTGGTCAGTTTAAGGGCCGAGGATGCCTGTGGGCCTGGGCCATGTGGGTGATGCTCCTCCACATGCTGCAGATCTGTGCCCTGGATTGTGTTCTGCTGTGTGTGGTGGACAGATAATGCAACGGGCCCACTTTGTCCTCAAAGTATGGAAATGCTGTCATTTTGTTAGCACTATTGGATGTCACCATCCCCAGGGCATGGCCAGAAGCAGCTCTGGGTCCTGTGGGATGCAGGGAGGTAGGGACACACACACCACACAGGACACCCTCGAAGCTGCTTTGCTGTGTGAGCACGGCATAAACCTGCAGCAGGTGCTGTCTCACACTTTTGCGTGGCCCTCAGCCAGGGCACCAGAGAGAGCGCCGGGACAGCCCCTATTTAGCCACCTTGGTCTGCAGCCACCCCTAGCTGTGGCCAAGAAGAGTGGCAGTAGGTGAGTCACATCAGCCAGACTAGGATACGTGGGCATGGTGGCTGAGAGAAAGGGTGGTGGTCAGGTGGCACTGGCACGTGACCTGGCTCTTCCTCATCCTGTTACAGATACAATGGCGTGACTCTGAGCCTGTGTCAGCATAGTGCAGGCGAAGCATAGAATGCCAGGAAGGGTGAGTATGGGGCCTAGCACCCCTGGAGGGGTCATAGTTATGGCTGTGGCTAAGGTGCTGTTCATGTACCATGAGCTGGTCATTTCTGAGCTTCTCACCCTAATCTGTAATTAGGATTAAGATCTTTAGTGAGGACTGCGAGACTCTCATGGTTGGTTGGATGCAGAGCTGATCTGTAGACTGCTCCTTGAGTCCTGGGGTCACCCCAGCCCTGCACATTCAGCACTACAGCGGCACCACTCCCATGTCTGTGCGGACTTTGCCCCTCATGAGAAGCCAGAGACGCTGCATACTAGAGCGTTGAATCCAGTTGGGAAGGACGGGGGGAGTGAAGCTCACCATTCCAGTCAGAATGCTCCCCAGGATTACATTTCTGCTTTTCCTTCTTCTTTATAACTAGAGAGCTGTTTCATTCCTCCTAAACAATAAATCATGAAATAGCCATGTTAATTGCTGTTGCAAAGGAGGAACCCAGGTTCACTTTGATTCGAAGCTAATAGAGCTCATTCTTGTTTATATTTCCTTTGCTCAGATCAAACAGCATCATGAGATTTGGCCTGTCCTGATGACTGTGTCTTTTAAGCATTGTTCTTTAATACAAGAAGACTCAGAATCAGATATCCACTTCCTCAGGCTGGGAATTAAGGGGATATTAGGGGAAACTGGCTTCTTTTTTGCTTTTAAGTGTGCCATGAGTGATTGATGCAAAGTAATTCCTTTGGTCCCAGTTCCTAACAAGCAGTGGAAGCCGCCCTGTTAGAGATGGTAGATCATTAAACCCTGATTGCGTTCACAGCCACCACCCATCGCAGGCTTAAGAACCTGGCTTCCACAGCTAGGTCAGTTGGGAGAGAGCGGCTCTACCCACCAGGAAGTGAGGCTTTGGTTTGTGCTCTTCTTTCTTTGACTTAATTGTGCTGACTGTAAACATTGATTAAGTGGCTACTGTGTGCCAGGAGAGGTGGGAGGTACAGGGAAAGTAGAGATGAATGAGATTAAGTTCCTGCCTTCAAGGAATGCACAGTCTCCAACGTCCAGAGTGCTAGCCTATCAATTACAAAGCAACTGCACAGATGCATAAGTACCTCTGCCTACAGGCCGGCAGAGCGTGGATTCCAGCCTTAGAGTCCAGAGGAGCTGTGTCTTGAGAGGTGTGTAGAAGTCCTAAGATCAAAGAAACAGAAGCAGGATTCAGGAGCAGCACAGAGAGCAGAAGGAAGACAGAGAGGACCATTTGGGGACAGAGAATTCTCAGGAGGTGATGGGAGAGTGCCGGGGAGCTTTGAGTGTGGACAAATGAGTGGAGGAAGAATTCTGGAGATTTTGCAAGTCATGGCAAGAGGAAAGGTTTGATTTCATTAAAGACCCATCAAAGGATTTTAGTAGGGAAATCCCTGAAGTACACAATCACTTGTAAGTTCTACAAAACAGTCATGGTATTAGCCAGGGCTTTGCCTGGAGCCCAGTGTGGTTGCAGGGAGGAGGGTTACTCTGAGCGATGGTGTAGATGATGGGTCTTCCAAATGAACTGAGCATAGAAATGAAGGATCAGAGATTGGGAATATTTTGAACAGTTTAGGGAAAGGCAAAGGTTAGAAAATCCAAGCTCAATCATTAGGTCTTGTTGCTTGCTGGTTGATTGATATGGATGGGGTGTTACAGTCTCTTCAAGAATAACTTTTCTTAGAGCTCATTTAGATGTAATGATAATAATTTACAGATGGATACCTGTGTGGTGGCCAGAAGTGTTTCATAGGCCACCAGCTGGAGGGAGCTTAGGGGACTGAGGGCCTTGGTCACTGAGCCTGGAGTTCTTCTCTGGGCTGTGCTCACGGTTCTTCCTCTCAGCCAGCATTTGAGCTGGGAGGGGACAAGAAGGATGGTGATGGAACCTCAGAATTACTTGGACAGCGACTTACAGATGGCCTGGCACCCAGGATGATCTCACCCCATCATCCCTCTCCTTCACAAGGGTGATGAGCTCCACATCTCCCAGCCTTGCCTGGCTCCCTCCTCATGGCCTCTCACAAATAGTCTTCATTGAAAGTTCTGTGCACAAAGTTCTCCCCAGTTTGGCATGGGACTCACAGAAGATCCACATTAACCCAGCTGATAGTCCTTTGTAGACCCTAAAACTTTATATACAGTGACCCAAATACCAATCAACTAAGGAACGAATCCAGAAATATGGCATAGGATTCAGCCATAAAAGGGCAATGAAGCATTGACATAAGCCATCACCTGGATGAATCTTGAAGACACACATCTTGGGTACAGTGAAAGTTGCCAGGCACACCAGGAAACATTGGGAATAGGCAAATCCATGCAGAAAGAAAGGTTAGTGAATGGTGAGGCCTAGGGGGAGTGGCACTTGGGGTGCATCTGCCTTATGGGTATGGAGTTTATTTTAAGGATTGGCAGTTTATTTTAGTTCTGGAACCAGAGAGTAGTGGTGGTGGTGCGACATCGTAAGTATACTAAATGTCACAGATTTGTACACTCTAACATAGTTAAAATGGTGAATTTTATGTTATGCGTCTATGACAATTGAAGGTCTTTATGTAGATATAAGTATATTAGTACAAAAGCAGACATTGTCCTCTTGTACACATCTACCTCCAACCATCCCTCCGCCTTCCTTTCTTTCTCCTCCACGACCCATCCAATCTCTCCTGAAATGTCTGGGTGCACAGGAGCCCTGCACCCTCACCATGCCTCTGGGCTCCACTTGCCCTCCCCCTTTGCCAAAGTTGCCTCCTGACCCCCATGTAACGCCTTTTCTAATCGCTTCCTTTTGAACCTTGGTGTGTCCATTTTGCCCACAGCTTCTCATTCTTGGTTCGCTTTGAAGAATTGTGACTGCTTCCAAAGGCAGAAAATAGCTTCTATTCCTGCCCACATTCAAGAGCTGGAGAGCTCTGGTCTCCCCGGGCCTCCAGCATCCCGGCATACCAAGGACAGAACTTACTAGGGCCTCCCTCTAGATTCCTTACCTCAAGAAACCATTGAAAGTCACCAGCGAATGTCCAGTGCTGAAGCAAGGAGCATCAACTCTACTTTTGCCTTCTCTCTCCCTCTCTAGGCCTGGAGGTACCTGGTAAAAAGTCCCACCCATGTTACTACTTGCATATCTTTAAATCCATACCAGCCTGGGACCCAAGAGCCAGCCCATTTCCTGCTTCCCTGAAGGCCCTCTCCCTGGTTACCTAGGTTGCGGTGAAGCCTTCTGGAGATCCTCACTTTCCTTGCTTCCTCCTGCCCTAACATCCCACTGGGCACTGCACAAGTTATTGTCCTGACTACACCATGCCTCAGCTTGTCACCCTCCAGGGTGCCCTCCCTGCCAGCCCCAAAGCTAGACCTCAGGTCCCAGAGGAATCCTGGGCTTGACTCTCGCCTCTCCCGCAGGTCTTGCCCTTCCTTCTGGTCCATGGTCTCACCCCTGTGCCTGAGTCTGTGGGAGCTGCCTGAGTGTCTCCCTTCAGGATTCTGGCCTGGCATGAGCCCCTGGCATCTGGGCTCCAGGTTTGCCTCTAAAATTCCTACATGCTGCTACCTTGCATCCAAGGGAAACCCAACCCTGTGTGTTGGGGTGAAGAAACACCAGGTCCCCAAGGTGGGAAGGAGAAGAAAGCAATGTAATTCCCATCACATTCTTACCCTCTCTAAGGTTTTTTCTCCTGGTGCAAAAGAGAAGCAGGATAAAAGTAAAGAAATCCTTTATTGTTTGGCAAGGGAGGATTACAGAAGAGAAGCAGGGACCCTAGAGGGGGAAGAAGGCTAGCAATGAGTATATCAGGCTTGGGGTGGAGCTTGTATGGGCCTTATGGTGTCTTAACAGGTGCTGATTAGGCAAGGCTTGCCCGAGCAAAGCAACAGAGGAAGTTCACAGTTAACCCGGGGAAGAAGACGCAAGTCAGTCTAGGAGCAGCTCCTAGGTGGGGTAGGGTTCCCGTGCCCTGCTGACTGGCCGCCATGGTGCCTGGTGGACCACTGCATGGGCACAGACTCACCCCCTCCAGTTGTTTTCAGGAAGCAGCTGGTCACCGCACCATGCAGCAGTCCTTCTGGAAACCTCCTGCGGCAGAACAAAGCAGGATTCCCTCACTTCCTTCCTTGCTGCTGGAGAGAGGCCTGTGGGCTGCACTGCCTTAGTAACAGATGGGTTGCAGGCTCATAAAGAGCAGTCAGTTGGGGGTAGAAGGGGAAGATGGGTTCAACAGCAATGTTCTGTCCCCTTTTCCATTTCTGCCCACCCGTTGGCATTGGTTTGACAGGGCTGCTGTGTCTGTCACCAACTACCCCCCAAAACTGGGTGACTTTAATTACAACTTAGTGTTTCCCAGTTCCAGAGACCAGAACCCTAGATCAAGACTTGGCTCACTCTGAGGTCTGTGAAGAGTGATCCTCCTGCATCTCCCCTGAGCCTCTGGTGGTCTGTGGGTGATCCTCAGCAACCTAGTCTTGTGGGCCCATCAAGATGAGCTTCTACAGTCACCTGATATTCTCTGCATGTAAATCTATAACTACATTTCTCCTTTTTATAATGACTCTGGTCTTACTGGGTCAGAGGCACAGCCTGCTCCAGTATTACCTCATCATAACTCACTGTATCTACAGAGGTCTCCTTTTCAGGTACTGAGAGTTAGGACTTCAAGACATATTTGGGGTGGAGTGTACAATTCAGTCCATAACTCAGTAAGAGGAAGGCTTATCTGATCAACAGAGCCATTGCACATTCAAGACCCGAAGTGGGTGAGCCCTCTAATCTCTGTTCAGAGGCATACTAATCAAAGAAGAGAAAAGCACCAGTGAATACATCTGCAGTGATGTCCCAAATCTCTCATCCTCTGAAGCCATCTTGATTTTCTTGCAACCGCTCCAATACTGTTTCTGTCTCATTTCCAGTTGCCAGTTGGTATGTTCTCATTTGATAATGACTAATTAGACTAAATATGCCTTTTATAGATGTGATAGTTCATGATTCAAGTCTGATTAAGCATATGCGGAAGAAATTAGGGAATTAGTGATTTGGTGAAGGGTTAAAAATAGCCAGCAAGGGCTGGGGAAATAGCTCAGAAGAATAAGCACTTGCTTGGCAAGCACAGGGTCCTGAGTTCAACCCCCAATACCACACACACACACACACACACACACACACACAAAGATAAAAATAGCCAGCAACATTCAGAATGTAGCAGTCTTGAATGAGTCTATGGAGACTCTGAGAACCAACACCCTGTGCACTCATTTTCACTGGATGCGGAAAACTTTGATGCCCATCATCTTAATAGTAGTTTCCAACCTTAGCGCTGCTCTTTCTGGGCTGAACACGTTTTTGTTGGGGCCTGTCGTGTGTACTTGGCCTCTTCACACCGGAAGTTAGGGTATTTCCAGGCATTACCAAAAGTCCCGCAGGGGGCGGAACCATCCCCCCTTTTGGGAATTGGAGTCCTGCAGTATGTGCGAAAGTACTTTGTAACTCTACAGTACAGCGCAGATGTGTGGAATCAGCTCCTTTCTTACTTCCAACACAGTAAGTTTTGTGGAGAGAGCAGAATAGGGCCAGTTATTTAATGGCTGAGTCAGATCGCACTGCAGATCTGTCTTAGCCTGACGATCGGGCTTGCACTGCAGTCTCCGCAAGCTCCAGTTCCAAATGGCTTTAACCATTGTAGTGGGTGGGAAAGTTGTCCTTGTCACCACTAGAGGACGGAGCTGAGAGAGACAGAAGAGGAGCTGCTCTTGGTAGCCAGGATGAGGAGCCCACACTGCCTGTGTGTGAACGCTCTGCGCGTTTGCACAACCAGCCCTGTAAGTACACACTGAGTGCACTTGCCGGCGAAGGGGACCTGTGTGGAGCTTTTCCAGTGAGAGTTTATTCCGGGTCAAGTTCCCTTCCCAAGGACTTGCACAGATCCAGAGGGTGGATCCTTGCATTTAAGTGGCAGGAAATACAGGGCGTGAATGAGATCCCCCCCGCCCCCGCCCCAGTCTTTTCCATGGCCACGACAATGGCTAATCACATTCTGCTGCCAACTCTGGGAGGCTTAGTTAATCTAATTAAACAAAGCAAGGGCCTCCTAAGTTCCTGGTTCTGCTCCCCCTTTTCCATCAAGCGATGGCTTTAATGGCCCAACAAAGGGCTCAGCCTAGTGCGCTGTGAATCAGAGATAATGTCCCGCGCCAGGTTAACTGAACTCTCCTGACGGCGGCGCCTATGCCATCTGCCCATTTATTGACAGCCTTGTCAGCGAAAATCTGCAGTCTGAGTTGGGCGGGCAGCCAGCTCGCTCTGCACTGTCTCTCGGCGTCTTGGGAACAGATGTGGTGCCTCATGCCCAGAGCCGCTGTTGGCAATTCGCTGCATGCTCGTGTTCTTTTATCTGAGGGTGGAGGGCGGGGAGCAATGAAGACGCGTTTTCCAGGAAGGAATTTGTATTCCTTTCCAGGTTCTTTGCAAATTGAAAAAAAAAAAAAGAAAAAAGAAAAAAAGTATTTAAATCTGACTTTTAAAAAATGTGAAATAATCAGTTTATTGTTTAACACAGAAAAAAAATCCAAACCTCGCAAGTATTCAAGGGGAAAAATTCCAAATTACAGGGGTTTCGTGAACTTGAGCAGGTGCCATAATTTCTTCCCAGTGTGACCCACCAGCTTTAATTGGACTTGCTGACAAAAGCAACCGAGTTGGGTGGATTTTTTAAATTATTATTCACAAATAATTTCTCTCTCATAGTGAGCTCTTTCCCCTAATCCGTGCAAGTCAATCTGCTTGTTTATTGAATGAATATTGCGAAATGCAATTCAGGGGAGAGACAGTGTGTGTACGCCCCTGATAGAGGAAATCTTGCTGGCTGCATCTTTATATTTGAAAACAAGCGTACAGGGATAGCAGTCCCTGTGAG
>NW_004524578.1:22896794-22918158 GCF_000260255.1 Octodon degus
CAGAAACAAATACACCTAAGAGGACTGACAGGGGATGCAGTCCAGTGACGGGACCCTGTTAGGTTGAGGGCTCAGCCATTTCTCTAAGCCTCCCACATCTTAAGGAGAGTACATCCTTGGGCAGAGCAGCACCTTGAGCCCACTTTTCCTTCACTGTAGATGCTGCGCAATAGCTACTGATAGCTGCAAGTCTTGTAGCTCTTTCCTTGGGCTTAAGGATGAAGTGAGTGTGAGCTTGTCTATTTCCTTTACCATTCTCTTCCCCCCGGAATCCTAGTTATACCCAGCCATTATTGTGGAAGCAATACCCCCTGGGTGCCACGGAGTGTCCTGTCCCCAGCCATGATCTCCCCAGACACATTGAGCCATGACACCCAGCCATGACAATAGGCGGTAAGGACAAAGGCTGGAGCCTTACCTAGGCAATAGCTGGGTGGGACACAAAGTTGGCAGTGTTGGTGATTGTGGCTTTCCTCACACGGCAGCCTGCCCTGTGTTCTCCAGGGTGCACTTTAGCTTGCTCTCTCTTCCTGTACTTGGCCCAAGCTCACTCTCCTGAGCCAGTTTCTCCTTCACTCTTCACTTTTACTTTTTCCATTAAATCTTTAAAAAAAGGAAAAACTGGCTAAAAAGTAAAGTTGGCACTGTAAAAGTGGAAAAGGTGGAATAATTAGCAGAGGCTGAGGCAGGAAGATCCCAAGTTTGAGCCCAGCCTAGCTAACTTAGCAACATAGTGATGCCTTTTTTCAAAATTAAATTTTAAAAGAGGAATCAGAGTATAGCTCAGTGCAAAGGCCCTGGAATCAACCCCCAATAACACATACACACACGCACACACACACACACACACACACACAGAAGCAGCACCCCAGATGGTCACCATAACCCTCTGGCACTGTGGACAAGGAGCACAGAGGAATGAGACATGGGAGGTGGAACTGGGTGTGGTCAGTTTAAGGGCCGAGGATGCCTGTGGGCCTGGGCCATGTGGGTGATGCTCCTCCACATGCTGCAGATCTGTGCCCTGGATTGTGTTCTGCTGTGTGTGGTGGACAGATAATGCAACGGGCCCACTTTGTCCTCAAAGTATGGAAATGCTGTCATTTTGTTAGCACTATTGGATGTCACCATCCCCAGGGCATGGCCAGAAGCAGCTCTGGGTCCTGTGGGATGCAGGGAGGTAGGGACACACACACCACACAGGACACCCTCGAAGCTGCTTTGCTGTGTGAGCACGGCATAAACCTGCAGCAGGTGCTGTCTCACACTTTTGCGTGGCCCTCAGCCAGGGCACCAGAGAGAGCGCCGGGACAGCCCCTATTTAGCCACCTTGGTCTGCAGCCACCCCTAGCTGTGGCCAAGAAGAGTGGCAGTAGGTGAGTCACATCAGCCAGACTAGGATACGTGGGCATGGTGGCTGAGAGAAAGGGTGGTGGTCAGGTGGCACTGGCACGTGACCTGGCTCTTCCTCATCCTGTTACAGATACAATGGCGTGACTCTGAGCCTGTGTCAGCATAGTGCAGGCGAAGCATAGAATGCCAGGAAGGGTGAGTATGGGGCCTAGCACCCCTGGAGGGGTCATAGTTATGGCTGTGGCTAAGGTGCTGTTCATGTACCATGAGCTGGTCATTTCTGAGCTTCTCACCCTAATCTGTAATTAGGATTAAGATCTTTAGTGAGGACTGCGAGACTCTCATGGTTGGTTGGATGCAGAGCTGATCTGTAGACTGCTCCTTGAGTCCTGGGGTCACCCCAGCCCTGCACATTCAGCACTACAGCGGCACCACTCCCATGTCTGTGCGGACTTTGCCCCTCATGAGAAGCCAGAGACGCTGCATACTAGAGCGTTGAATCCAGTTGGGAAGGACGGGGGGAGTGAAGCTCACCATTCCAGTCAGAATGCTCCCCAGGATTACATTTCTGCTTTTCCTTCTTCTTTATAACTAGAGAGCTGTTTCATTCCTCCTAAACAATAAATCATGAAATAGCCATGTTAATTGCTGTTGCAAAGGAGGAACCCAGGTTCACTTTGATTCGAAGCTAATAGAGCTCATTCTTGTTTATATTTCCTTTGCTCAGATCAAACAGCATCATGAGATTTGGCCTGTCCTGATGACTGTGTCTTTTAAGCATTGTTCTTTAATACAAGAAGACTCAGAATCAGATATCCACTTCCTCAGGCTGGGAATTAAGGGGATATTAGGGGAAACTGGCTTCTTTTTTGCTTTTAAGTGTGCCATGAGTGATTGATGCAAAGTAATTCCTTTGGTCCCAGTTCCTAACAAGCAGTGGAAGCCGCCCTGTTAGAGATGGTAGATCATTAAACCCTGATTGCGTTCACAGCCACCACCCATCGCAGGCTTAAGAACCTGGCTTCCACAGCTAGGTCAGTTGGGAGAGAGCGGCTCTACCCACCAGGAAGTGAGGCTTTGGTTTGTGCTCTTCTTTCTTTGACTTAATTGTGCTGACTGTAAACATTGATTAAGTGGCTACTGTGTGCCAGGAGAGGTGGGAGGTACAGGGAAAGTAGAGATGAATGAGATTAAGTTCCTGCCTTCAAGGAATGCACAGTCTCCAACGTCCAGAGTGCTAGCCTATCAATTACAAAGCAACTGCACAGATGCATAAGTACCTCTGCCTACAGGCCGGCAGAGCGTGGATTCCAGCCTTAGAGTCCAGAGGAGCTGTGTCTTGAGAGGTGTGTAGAAGTCCTAAGATCAAAGAAACAGAAGCAGGATTCAGGAGCAGCACAGAGAGCAGAAGGAAGACAGAGAGGACCATTTGGGGACAGAGAATTCTCAGGAGGTGATGGGAGAGTGCCGGGGAGCTTTGAGTGTGGACAAATGAGTGGAGGAAGAATTCTGGAGATTTTGCAAGTCATGGCAAGAGGAAAGGTTTGATTTCATTAAAGACCCATCAAAGGATTTTAGTAGGGAAATCCCTGAAGTACACAATCACTTGTAAGTTCTACAAAACAGTCATGGTATTAGCCAGGGCTTTGCCTGGAGCCCAGTGTGGTTGCAGGGAGGAGGGTTACTCTGAGCGATGGTGTAGATGATGGGTCTTCCAAATGAACTGAGCATAGAAATGAAGGATCAGAGATTGGGAATATTTTGAACAGTTTAGGGAAAGGCAAAGGTTAGAAAATCCAAGCTCAATCATTAGGTCTTGTTGCTTGCTGGTTGATTGATATGGATGGGGTGTTACAGTCTCTTCAAGAATAACTTTTCTTAGAGCTCATTTAGATGTAATGATAATAATTTACAGATGGATACCTGTGTGGTGGCCAGAAGTGTTTCATAGGCCACCAGCTGGAGGGAGCTTAGGGGACTGAGGGCCTTGGTCACTGAGCCTGGAGTTCTTCTCTGGGCTGTGCTCACGGTTCTTCCTCTCAGCCAGCATTTGAGCTGGGAGGGGACAAGAAGGATGGTGATGGAACCTCAGAATTACTTGGACAGCGACTTACAGATGGCCTGGCACCCAGGATGATCTCACCCCATCATCCCTCTCCTTCACAAGGGTGATGAGCTCCACATCTCCCAGCCTTGCCTGGCTCCCTCCTCATGGCCTCTCACAAATAGTCTTCATTGAAAGTTCTGTGCACAAAGTTCTCCCCAGTTTGGCATGGGACTCACAGAAGATCCACATTAACCCAGCTGATAGTCCTTTGTAGACCCTAAAACTTTATATACAGTGACCCAAATACCAATCAACTAAGGAACGAATCCAGAAATATGGCATAGGATTCAGCCATAAAAGGGCAATGAAGCATTGACATAAGCCATCACCTGGATGAATCTTGAAGACACACATCTTGGGTACAGTGAAAGTTGCCAGGCACACCAGGAAACATTGGGAATAGGCAAATCCATGCAGAAAGAAAGGTTAGTGAATGGTGAGGCCTAGGGGGAGTGGCACTTGGGGTGCATCTGCCTTATGGGTATGGAGTTTATTTTAAGGATTGGCAGTTTATTTTAGTTCTGGAACCAGAGAGTAGTGGTGGTGGTGCGACATCGTAAGTATACTAAATGTCACAGATTTGTACACTCTAACATAGTTAAAATGGTGAATTTTATGTTATGCGTCTATGACAATTGAAGGTCTTTATGTAGATATAAGTATATTAGTACAAAAGCAGACATTGTCCTCTTGTACACATCTACCTCCAACCATCCCTCCGCCTTCCTTTCTTTCTCCTCCACGACCCATCCAATCTCTCCTGAAATGTCTGGGTGCACAGGAGCCCTGCACCCTCACCATGCCTCTGGGCTCCACTTGCCCTCCCCCTTTGCCAAAGTTGCCTCCTGACCCCCATGTAACGCCTTTTCTAATCGCTTCCTTTTGAACCTTGGTGTGTCCATTTTGCCCACAGCTTCTCATTCTTGGTTCGCTTTGAAGAATTGTGACTGCTTCCAAAGGCAGAAAATAGCTTCTATTCCTGCCCACATTCAAGAGCTGGAGAGCTCTGGTCTCCCCGGGCCTCCAGCATCCCGGCATACCAAGGACAGAACTTACTAGGGCCTCCCTCTAGATTCCTTACCTCAAGAAACCATTGAAAGTCACCAGCGAATGTCCAGTGCTGAAGCAAGGAGCATCAACTCTACTTTTGCCTTCTCTCTCCCTCTCTAGGCCTGGAGGTACCTGGTAAAAAGTCCCACCCATGTTACTACTTGCATATCTTTAAATCCATACCAGCCTGGGACCCAAGAGCCAGCCCATTTCCTGCTTCCCTGAAGGCCCTCTCCCTGGTTACCTAGGTTGCGGTGAAGCCTTCTGGAGATCCTCACTTTCCTTGCTTCCTCCTGCCCTAACATCCCACTGGGCACTGCACAAGTTATTGTCCTGACTACACCATGCCTCAGCTTGTCACCCTCCAGGGTGCCCTCCCTGCCAGCCCCAAAGCTAGACCTCAGGTCCCAGAGGAATCCTGGGCTTGACTCTCGCCTCTCCCGCAGGTCTTGCCCTTCCTTCTGGTCCATGGTCTCACCCCTGTGCCTGAGTCTGTGGGAGCTGCCTGAGTGTCTCCCTTCAGGATTCTGGCCTGGCATGAGCCCCTGGCATCTGGGCTCCAGGTTTGCCTCTAAAATTCCTACATGCTGCTACCTTGCATCCAAGGGAAACCCAACCCTGTGTGTTGGGGTGAAGAAACACCAGGTCCCCAAGGTGGGAAGGAGAAGAAAGCAATGTAATTCCCATCACATTCTTACCCTCTCTAAGGTTTTTTCTCCTGGTGCAAAAGAGAAGCAGGATAAAAGTAAAGAAATCCTTTATTGTTTGGCAAGGGAGGATTACAGAAGAGAAGCAGGGACCCTAGAGGGGGAAGAAGGCTAGCAATGAGTATATCAGGCTTGGGGTGGAGCTTGTATGGGCCTTATGGTGTCTTAACAGGTGCTGATTAGGCAAGGCTTGCCCGAGCAAAGCAACAGAGGAAGTTCACAGTTAACCCGGGGAAGAAGACGCAAGTCAGTCTAGGAGCAGCTCCTAGGTGGGGTAGGGTTCCCGTGCCCTGCTGACTGGCCGCCATGGTGCCTGGTGGACCACTGCATGGGCACAGACTCACCCCCTCCAGTTGTTTTCAGGAAGCAGCTGGTCACCGCACCATGCAGCAGTCCTTCTGGAAACCTCCTGCGGCAGAACAAAGCAGGATTCCCTCACTTCCTTCCTTGCTGCTGGAGAGAGGCCTGTGGGCTGCACTGCCTTAGTAACAGATGGGTTGCAGGCTCATAAAGAGCAGTCAGTTGGGGGTAGAAGGGGAAGATGGGTTCAACAGCAATGTTCTGTCCCCTTTTCCATTTCTGCCCACCCGTTGGCATTGGTTTGACAGGGCTGCTGTGTCTGTCACCAACTACCCCCCAAAACTGGGTGACTTTAATTACAACTTAGTGTTTCCCAGTTCCAGAGACCAGAACCCTAGATCAAGACTTGGCTCACTCTGAGGTCTGTGAAGAGTGATCCTCCTGCATCTCCCCTGAGCCTCTGGTGGTCTGTGGGTGATCCTCAGCAACCTAGTCTTGTGGGCCCATCAAGATGAGCTTCTACAGTCACCTGATATTCTCTGCATGTAAATCTATAACTACATTTCTCCTTTTTATAATGACTCTGGTCTTACTGGGTCAGAGGCACAGCCTGCTCCAGTATTACCTCATCATAACTCACTGTATCTACAGAGGTCTCCTTTTCAGGTACTGAGAGTTAGGACTTCAAGACATATTTGGGGTGGAGTGTACAATTCAGTCCATAACTCAGTAAGAGGAAGGCTTATCTGATCAACAGAGCCATTGCACATTCAAGACCCGAAGTGGGTGAGCCCTCTAATCTCTGTTCAGAGGCATACTAATCAAAGAAGAGAAAAGCACCAGTGAATACATCTGCAGTGATGTCCCAAATCTCTCATCCTCTGAAGCCATCTTGATTTTCTTGCAACCGCTCCAATACTGTTTCTGTCTCATTTCCAGTTGCCAGTTGGTATGTTCTCATTTGATAATGACTAATTAGACTAAATATGCCTTTTATAGATGTGATAGTTCATGATTCAAGTCTGATTAAGCATATGCGGAAGAAATTAGGGAATTAGTGATTTGGTGAAGGGTTAAAAATAGCCAGCAAGGGCTGGGGAAATAGCTCAGAAGAATAAGCACTTGCTTGGCAAGCACAGGGTCCTGAGTTCAACCCCCAATACCACACACACACACACACACACACACACACACAAAGATAAAAATAGCCAGCAACATTCAGAATGTAGCAGTCTTGAATGAGTCTATGGAGACTCTGAGAACCAACACCCTGCGCACTCATTTTCACTGGATGCGGAAAACTTTGATGCCCATCATCTTAATAGTAGTTTCCAACCTTAGCGCTGCTCTTTCTGGGCTGAACACGTTTTTGTTGGGGCCTGTCGTGTGTACTTGGCCTCTTCACACCGGAAGTTAGGGTATTTCCAGGCATTACCAAAAGTCCCGCAGGGGGCGGAACCATCCCCCCTTTTGGGAATTGGAGTCCTGCAGTATGTGCGAAAGTACTTTGTAACTTTACAGTACAGCGCAGATGTGTGGAATCAGCTCCTTTCTTACTTCCAACACAGTAAGTTTTGTGGAGAGGGCAGAATAGGGCCAGTTATTTAATGGCTGAGTCAGATCGCACTGCAGATCTGTCTTAGCCTGACGATCGGGCTTGCACTGCAGTCTCCGCAAGCTCCAGTTCCAAATGGCTTTAACCATTGTAGTGGGTGGGAAAGTTGTCCTTGTCACCACTAGAGGACGGAGCTGAGAGAGACAGAAGAGGAGCTGCTCTTGGTAGCCAGGATGAGGAGCCCACACTGCCTGTGTGTGAACGCTCTGCGCGTTTGCACAACCAGCCCTGTAAGTACACACTGAGTGCACTTGCCGGCGAAGGGGACCTGTGTGGAGCTTTTCCAGTGAGAGTTTATTCCGGGTCAAGTTCCCTTCCCAAGGACTTGCACAGATCCAGAGGGTGGATCCTTGCATTTAAGTGGCAGGAAATACAGGGCGTGAATGAGATCCCCCCCGCCCCCGCCCCAGTCTTTTCCATGGCCACGACAATGGCTAATCACATTCTGCTGCCAACTCTGGGAGGCTTAGTTAATCTAATTAAACAAAGCAAGGGCCTCCTAAGTTCCTGGTTCTGCTCCCCCTTTTCCATCAAGCGATGGCTTTAATGGCCCAACAAAGGGCTCAGCCTAGTGCGCTGTGAATCAGAGATAATGTCCCGCGCCAGGTTAACTGAACTCTCCTGACGGCGGCGCCTATGCCATCTGCCCATTTATTGACAGCCTTGTCAGCGAAAATCTGCAGTCTGAGTTGGGCGGGCAGCCAGCTCGCTCTGCACTGTCTCTCGGCGTCTTGGGAACAGATGTGGTGCCTCATGCCCAGAGCCGCTGTTGGCAATTCGCTGCATGCTCGTGTTCTTTTATCTGAGGGTGGAGGGCGGGGAGCAATGAAGACGCGTTTTCCAGGAAGGAATTTGTATTCCTTTCCAGGTTCTTTGCAAATTGAAAAAAAAAAAAAGAAAAAAGAAAAAAAGTATTTAAATCTGACTTTTAAAAAATGTGAAATAATCAGTTTATTGTTTAACACAGAAAAAAAATCCAAACCTCGCAAGTATTCAAGGGGAAAAATTCCAAATTACAGGGGTTTCGTGAACTTGAGCAGGTGCCATAATTTCTTCCCAGTGTGACCCACCAGCTTTAATTGGACTTGCTGACAAAAGCAACCGAGTTGGGTGGATTTTTTAAATTATTATTCACAAATAATTTCTCTCTCATAGTGAGCTCTTTCCCCTAATCCGTGCAAGTCAATCTGCTTGTTTATTGAATGAATATTGCGAAATGCGATTCAGGGGAGAGACAGTGTGTGTACGCCCCTGATAGAGGAAATCTTGCTGGCTGCATCTTTATATTTGAAAACAAGCATACAGGGATAGCAGTCCCTGTGAGACTTCGTCTGTCCATCCCGGTGCAACTTTGCAGGTTGGATACCCTGCTCTGAAGAGCCCTAACAAAGCAGCTTTGTGAAAGGCTTTCTCTTCTCCACATGCACGGAGCTCTTGTGGGCTTCATATTTGTCCATTCAGCCACAATAAAGGGAGCTTCCATCGGCAAGGAAAACTGTGGCGGGGGGAAGGAACAATACCACTCTGACACCTAGGTAGGGAAATTAGTCAGTGGGGGAAGTGGGGCCAGTGGCACTGGTAGGGGACTGGCAGCCCCCTGAGCTGGGGAGGAACACACTGCACGTGGTTCTTTGTTGCTTATTCCTTACTGCAAACAATGAAAAGGAAACTGGAGGCTTTACCAAGGAGAGGGTTGTGGCTGCTCAGCACTACCCAGAAAATGGCTCAGTACCTCAGACACACCTACCTAGTGCCCCTGCTGATATCTGGAATTGCACAGGTCAACAGTGAACTCAGCCATGCTCCGGTGTCTGCCACCTCCCTGGCTGCTTTAGGACAGATGCCACCGTCATCTAAGAGCTGTTGTCATGCAGAAATCAGATGCTAGCAGCCAGTGTAAATGGATGCTGTGTGCCTCTGACTGCAAAATCCAGGCTAACTGGAGAATGGAACTCACAGTTTTCTTTGTTTGTTTTGTTTCTTTGCTCCAATACAGAAGCAGCACTGCTGCTGGTCCCCATGGCTGCCATTTATGTCTTGTTTGCCATGCTTCTTCCTTACCCATTTCTTACCTGATGAGGAGCTTTCTCCCTGGCTGATGTCTGATCTGTCTGGTTGGGACAATGTCTGGTTCTGTGGCCTCTCAGGCAAATGACATTTAGGAGCAGGCTAGAAGCTGAAAGAGAGGCTGGCACAGAAGACAGGCAAAGACAGCCATGTTGGTGGCCAGCTGGGGAGTACAGGGTGGCTCCTCCATGCAGGCAGCTACTCCTGCTTGCTGACACCTGGCAGTGCGAGTTCTGGGATAAAGGGGCCTCAAGACAAAGCTACCAAGGACATAAACCCAGACAGAGGCAAGGGGAGCAGGTGGAAGGTGAGAGTGAACTTGTAGCACCAGTAGCTACCAGCAGCATGGTGATGGGCAGCAGCTCGATGCCCACAGCCTCCCCTGCCTCTGCATCTGCATGGTGCCACTGCTGCAAGGACCAGATTGAGGCTCTTTGGACCCAGAAATCCAGGGACACCAGAAATCAGGGCCGCCCTTCAGCTACACACCCTGGATCCAGAGTCCCAGCGATGCTGAGCTGCTGCTAAGAGGTTGCATCTCTGACTGTGCTCCAAGACCCGGAAATCTTCCAGCCAGGAAAAGCTGGTATCCACCCTGTGCGCAAGACTTCTTTTGACTTTTGGGGCTCCTGAAGGGTGCCACCTATGTGCCAAGCTACAGTCTCAGGAATCTGACATTCAGAATGTGTGAGATAGGCCTGGCATGAGACCAGAGTGGGATAACATAGCTGTGGTTCTGTCCCATTTTCCAACCATGAAAAGGCTCAGGGGCCCCAGGTTGTCTTATCTTCCCAAATGTTCAAGGAAATCCAGACATTGTCACCTTTTATTAAAATCTTTTAAATTTTCACACAGTGGCAAAAAATCTTTTCTTTCTTCTTTTTTCCCTCCTTTTTCTTTTCTTTTTTTTTTTGTGTGCAGGGTCTCACTACACAGCTTGGACTTGTAGTGATCCTCCTGTTTTCAGTTTCCTCAACACTGGGATTACAGGTGCACACTACCACACCCGGACTTAGTCTCTGGCTCAGAGTGCCTGGGGGCAGGGCTGGTGTGGCATGTGGTGCCAGGGATCGAACCCCAGCCCCTTTGCTTGCCTAAGCAGGTGCTTGGTTCACTGAGCTATCTCACCGGCCCTAACAAATCTCTTTATTAAAAGCATCATGTGGGTGAGAAAATCACTTTTTCAGGGTGAATGGGCCCAGGGAACCATGGGCAGCATCTGCCCTAAACTTTTGAAGATAATGCCACTGAGCCCACTGGGGTTGAGGAGGGTCAGCCCCACTGAGTGCCACAGTGTGCTCTGATTCCTTCTGAGTTCTGGGCTCCTTTGGGAACCCTAGCTTGCTGTATATCCTTATGGGCTCCAAAGTTAGCACAGCAACAACCAGAGAGGAACTGAATTGTCAGTGAAGACACTTGATACATTCTGCTTCACGGAGTTCAACACTTGCCCTACATCTGTGAGTTTTCTATGCAGTGTCGTCCTGTGAGCTGCTCCCCCAATACCCATAGGAAAGTCCTTCCTGCTCTGGACCTCCTGCTTGCCTGATTATGTCAGGCCTAGCAGGGTAACCTTCCTTTCAACAACCTTAAAGTCAGCTGATTAGGGACCTTAATCACATCTGACAAGTCCTTCATACTTATCCAGAAAATATAACCTAACCAGAGGAGTAAAAACAGTTGCTTCCCAGGCCTATCAACAGTCAGAGGGAGGAGATGATCCTGCATGTATGCTCCAGGGCTGGGAACTACGGGGGCCATGCCAGGGTTCTGCTGTTTGCACTAAACTCCTTTACTTAATAATTGTGTGTGTGTGTGTGTGTGTGTGTGTGTGTGTGTCTCTGTGTGTGTGCACACACATGCATGCATGCTCTATCACTGTGCTACTCTCTGGCCTTCCTGTTGTGAATTATCCATTAAATTAGTATCATATCCTGTGATTTCTTTCATCTCCTCTTTGTGTGAATCATGCTCCAGATGGGCCCCAAAGGGTGGCTTGGCGTGTAGTAACTATTTTCTTTTCTGTTGGAAGAAGCACACAGATGAATAGGGGCTCAAAGCATAAGTCTGGAACATACCTGGTGCTTCATTCAGTCATTCACGTTTTGTCCCATCCTGGGCAGGTGTAATTTAAGGGCCATGGAAGGACTCATGAGCACCAAGACATGACACATTCTTCTGTGTTATCCTGGTCCAGATCACTAAGCTGTGGTTATGGATCAACCCTAGCTGAGACTAGGGTTGATCATCAACATACTTGCTCCAGGGGCTGTGTTAGTTTCATGGCAATTTAAAGTCCTCAACAGGATGCTAAAATATTTAGTAAGATTGGAAGTTCCCTCTTGGGCATCTTGCACTCTGGGAAGAAAAGATGCCATCTGGAGGGGACTGCTTGTGCCCACTCTGCTGCCAGTTGTCGTCTCACCATTCACTGGTTTGTGGTTACACAGAGGGAGATAGACACTTCCATTCCAGCAAAGCTGTTCTCTTGACACTTCCTGAGAGCTTCAGATCAAGGACACGAAGTCAGATTGTAAAGGTGGAGTCTGTCCTCAGGGAAGAAGGGACACACCACTTCAGTCTGTGCAAAATGTCTTCTTCCTGGAGTTGTGGGCCCACAAGCATTAAGGAACAATCCATCTCTCAGCAGCCAATTTTCTACCCCAAAACATAGGAGCTCATTTCTTAAGAATTAAGCAAGTCTGGGACTGTTGCTGTGCTGTTTAACGACAGAAGAGCCAAAGCCTCGCTTAAGTCTTTTGCCAAGGAAAAGGAACAGTGATCTTTCAATACTCTTGTTTCTAAAAGGAAGTGGTGAGGATTGAGGAGGCACGTTGCTCTGAAATCCCTAGGCTGACACAAAGACCTTTAATCATGAAAAGAAAACTTTGAGATTCTTTCAGAAAGTCTTGCTAACTTCTTGGGGAAAATACATTGTTTTGAGAGCCTTTAGAAATAGGCATCTAGCTGTTCTTTCCCTCCACCATATTTGTTGTAATCCCCTTTCCTGAGTTGGTTGGGAATTGCACATTGTATTTAAAGGACCAACCAAATGATGGGCTACTTCTTGGTGATCAAGAAAATGTCCAAAATTTAAAAAACAAATGAATTTGTAACACACACACAAATCAGAAGTACAACAAAACCCTCTGTTTCCTCCAAAACACTCCTTTCATTTTCTGTCTTGAGGAGCCCTTGGACAAGTCCAGCGATTGGAGTTAAGGCCTCCCTGAGCTGCTTCTGAGATGGATGACACCAGAGGATGTGTCTACATGGACTGAGTCTTTCCAAGGTACTCGTTCATTGCTTCACTATGTTCCCTGGGCTTGTATGTTTTCCATAACGGCCCCAAAACATAAGCCTATAGACAGAAGGAATACTTAATCATTAGGATTAAATGCTGTCATTTAGAAGCTGGACACTGTCTTCAGGTACCCTATGCACTGAGCCACATATTGGCAAAGTCGTGGCCCCCTGTACATAAATCATGCGTTCAATAGCACTAAAGGCTTTATCTTGAGCCCATCCTGCCTTAACTATTCCCATCTGTGAAAGGGAAAGAGCTGAATCTGACTTTCAGTTTTTAAACAGTACTTCTTAGTTGCTTAGAGTTCTAAGAAGGTATTGTGGGCCCACATCAGGAAAGAACAAAAGGTGTCAATGGTAAATTTTGCTTAGCAAATACTATTGTCTTCAAAGATTTGGCATCCACTTTCCTGCAGTTGGATAGTCATATGATTTGCTTGACTAACAAAAATGACAGGGCTGGGGAGATAGCTCAGTGGCATAAATGCCTAGCTGACAAGGTCTTGAGTTCAATCTCTGAAGAGAGAGAGAGAGAGAGAGAGAGAGAGAGAGAGAGAGAGAGAGAGATAAAAGAGTACCAACTCCGAGAAAAGACTTTAAAAGGTATCTCCTGTTTCCAGTTTAACCTCTTTGCCTTGAAAATATCAAATCTGATTTAGAAGTTACTCCTTCAGGTGAGCCCAAGGTCTATGCTGCAACCCGGAACAGAGCCATAGTAACCACTTCATGAATCTGTGAGCAAGACAATTTTTGTGATTGTAAGTTTTTTTGTTTTTGTTTTTGTTTTTTTGTGGAACCGCGGATTGAACTCAGGCCCTTGTGCTTGCCAGGCAAGCGCTTATTCTATTGAGCCATCTCTCCAGCCCCATGTGATTGTAAGTGACTTAGTTTTTGGAATTGTTACACAGCATAATTGCAACAAAAACTGACTGATACAATGCCTAAAGAGCCTTCCATGAGGAACTCTATTTTCAACCAGTGCCACTCTACTCCCTACTATTTTATATTCCAGCTTCTCCCACATATTTCATCTGCATAAAGTAATTCTGCTACTCAACACTTCCCCAATATCATTCACATTAGAGTAATTTAAAAAAAATTTAATTGACTTATGATTTTAATACTTCATTATTTTTAATATATTCAAGCCTGGTTATGCTATTTTTCACTTGTACTGCTGGAAATAAGCAATACAATTAAAGTCAGACTTCAGAAAATTAAAACTATTATAATTTAACTAAAATAATCTATCTCTAGATAATTATACACTTTTGTCAGTAATCTTCAGAAAATGTGTTGGCAAAATCACTAAGATAGCATCTCAAAAAGGCATTGCACAGTAGGCTACTTTAAAATTTTCTTTGAGCTCTAGCATTCTAAAAATTAGTAGGTCATCCTTTGGCCAAGAAAAGATTTACTACAGACTTTGAGAACAGGACTAGGGCTTAGCGCCAGGCTAAGGCTACTCACTGTTCAGTGTGTGAGCCGCCGCCCGGGCTGTCAGCCCTTCCCTGCTCCTGCAGCACCAACCCTCAGACCCAAGCCACAGACCTATGCGTGAGCGCCGTTAGGCACAGTGGGGCAGCCCCCATCACCTTCCCTGAGAAAGTTCTAACCTTTCTATGTCCTACTTAATCAAGGTGCTGGACGATAACCAGGAATCACTCTAGTGAATAAATCGAGGCCAAGGTGTTAAAGGAGATGCCAGGTGAAGGTGTCAACTTTCCCAGAAATTTCATCTGCTGGGATTTTCCAATGTCTGAGTCCAAAGAGGCGAATAATGGCAGGTGTTTCACACACTCCAGGACGCCTGCAGAGAAGCTATTTTTAAGGTTCTTCTTTGTTTGTTTTGGTAGCAATTTAAAGAATACAGGGGAGTGCCTTGGATGGCCCCTCTCAGCACCATTTCCTCCTGCCTCTCGGGGCCTGGTCTGTTTAGACGACATGCTGCACACAGCTGGCCTGAAAGTGATTGCTTGAAAATACTCAAGGGCTGTGACTGTAACTCCCCTGAGGGAGCCTCAGTCCCTTTATCAGAGAAAGGCCACCTTGGATCAGAACTTTCTCTTCCTTCTCTGTTTCTTTCCACACCTCACTTCAGCTATTCTTTTTTAAGCCTATTAAAGCTATCTTAACCAAAAGATGCTTTGAATATACGTACCTGTGTGAAAAATTATTGAACAGCCTTCATGCATCTTCCAGTTAGGGGAAACATACGTTCATTTGTTTATTCAGTTTTGCTTTGAGCCTTTTATATTTAATTCATAAACCAATTTTGAAAATGTGGAAATATGAGAAAATAGGCCTGTTAAAATCAAGAAGTTATGATACATTAAGGAGGAAATAGAATATGCATTAATAAGCAATTATGGAAATGAAGCTGCTACATCAGAAAGCTAACGGAAGAGTGTCAAACCTACAATCATTCCCAACAACCCTAAGTACTTTAACTGTTTACTGAGATACAAAGAAAACAAAGCAAAGCAGCAGCAAAATAGCCATGAGGAAAGACAATAAAGTAATTAATGGAGCCAAAACCAGAAATAAACAAATCAGGAAAAGGATAACACATGTCACAGGAAGAGATTATATAAAATAGAATTAATTTCTTCAGAGCACTAGAAAAATATCAACGTCTGCCCAGTTATGAAGCACACCTAAATGCAATATGATTCCTAACAAAGAGAACAACCAAAGGGAAATCATGGAGAAGTAGATTTATAACATTCATATACGTTCAATATAGATTCATGGAATTCAACAACATATTGTGTCCAAGCAGGGAGTAAGATATAAATCTATTAGGAAAGCTATTAATAAAGATATACTAATAGGTAATATGAGGAAAATAAGCACTGTCTGATATTCACAAAATGATTTTTAACATCATATGATGAACCTAGGGTACCTTATGCTGGGTGGTATAAGCCAGTTAGAAAAAACAGGTACAGTACTATATGATTCCCCTCTTAGGAGGGATTCGGAGTGGAAAAATTAATAAAGACAGAAAGTGAAACAGATTTCCAGAGGCTGGGAAGAAGGGAAAACAAAGTTATTGTTTCATGGGTGTGGAGTTTCAGTTTTGTAAGATGGAAAGTTCTGGATATGGGCCACACAACCCTAAGAATGTGCTTAGCACTATGAATTGCGTACTTGAAAATGGGTAAGTTAGTAAATTTTGTTATGTGTATTTTACTATAGCTTCTTAAAAACAAAAGAATAAGCCAGAATGCTAGTTTTTATGTATTTATTTGAAACCAAATATATATATATATTTCATATCAGTTTCAGACTCATATCTACATAAAATGCAAAAATAAGTGCAATGAATTAAGTTTCCTCTAAATGTCTTAATGAATAAGCTATTAAACTAGTGGTTTATTTTACATTCAATATTTGCCCAGAAATTAGAAAAAATAATACTGATAAATTTTCTTTCTTTTTTTTTTTTTTTGTATTTTAGGGAAGGGTCTACAGGGTCTCACTACTACATTGAACTCGTGATAATTCTCCTATTTATAGCCTCCCAAGTGCTGGGATTACAGGAGCACGCTACCACACCCAGTCTCAAGTGTAGTCTCAGAGCATCCTGGGGATCGAACCCCAACCCCTGTGCCTGCTTGTGGGCGCTTTAATCTGTTGAGCTATTTGGCTGGCCCAGAAGTTTTCTATTTTTAAATGCTACTAAGTATTAATGTCTAAATGTTTCACTAACTATCCATCTATTACTTTCATCGAAGGATGGGATATAGGATTTCTACTATTTTTGCTTCTCAAATACGTTCAAAAATTCAAACAACAAAACCAAAAATCTGTGGCTCACACTTGTGAGTCCATCATTCCGCAAGACTGAGGCAGGAGGATTGCAAGTTCGAGCCCACTCTGGATAACTGAGAAACTTAGCAAGACCTGGAGGGTAAATACAATTTTGAAAAATAGAAGGGTTGGGATGTAGCTTAGTGTGAGGGCCCTGGGTTCCATCCTTAAGGCAACAAACAAACAAACAAACGTTCCCCAAATCTTTCACCAACCCCTAAATCTTGGAATAGAGTGTGTGTTGCTTGTTTTTTATTTTATTTTTCAAAATTTTATTGATAAATAGCAATGAGACAGTTTCAAATCAAATCGGAAGTACAGTTTCAACAAATAACACACTGCATATATTCTTCTTAGTGGTTAATTGCTGTACAAGATGCGGACTTGAGATCCTATTTACAAACACCATTAGAACAAATCATTCTATTCATTAAGAGAATGCAACTATATATCTATCCTAACCACTTTGAATACACAGATACAAAATGGACATTCATCTGTATACCCTTTTTTCTTAAGTTCTGTTACTGAATATTATAGGTGTGTAAACTCAGCAAAATATTCTAAAAGAGTCCAGTAGCCCATAATAGCATTGGGTCTTCTGTTTAACTGGCAATGTCAGAAATTATTGACCTGAGTCCCCCACAGCTCAACATAACAGCATGGCTTTACTTCCTATATTTCATCTTCATACTTTTCTACTGGATGGTTAAGACCAAGGTAAAGCAGGACCTGTGCAATAAGAGTTGTTTGCTTGTTTTTAAAAACATGGACTTTTATCTGTTTATTAATTCTCCTTTAGTAACTATATCGTAGGGATTTTTGTTGTTGCTGTTGTTTATTGGCCGGCTCACCCTGAAGGCAGGGCTGGGATGTCAAGTGGTGCTGGAGATCTAACTGTGGTCTCCAGCACCTGCCTAAGCTTGCCTAACTAAGCAGATGCTTTAGACGGCTGAGCTAGCTCGCCGGCCCTGTATCCTACGGAATCTTCCAGTCTTTTGTTTATTTTTGTCTTTGTCACTGCAGTTGAAACACTTGCGGAGTCCCCATAATTACATTTCTATCTTTTCTTCCTCCAAGCAGCTTTTCCAATTTTTAACGCCTAGCATTGTTGTAAAAAGGCCGGGCACACTCTCTTCCCCATCACCAGCCACCTGCACAGGCCTGCGACGCACCACTTTGCGCGCTGGTGGAGAGTGGATGACGG
Source organism: Octodon degus (assembly GCF_000260255.1). Lineage (NCBI taxonomy): Eukaryota > Metazoa > Chordata > Mammalia > Rodentia > Octodontidae > Octodon > Octodon degus. The sequence goes on from NW_004524578.1 coordinate 22,914,323, forward strand.
GGGACGTCCGAGCATCGCACAGGACCACCACGCACTCCTGACCACGGTGTCCCTGGGCTCAAGCGCTGCGGCCGGTGGGGGACCAGCCCGGAGCCACAGGGCAGGAGGCCACTCCGTAAGGACGCCCACTTGAGTCCTAGGTGTACAGAATCAATGGTAGCTCTTTCTTTTCTTCATTCAAGAATAAATCAATGATTAAAAAAAAAAAAAAAAAGTCAGGTGTTGGAGTACGCAGGACGGACGGCAGCCGCTTCCTGATGGTGACAGACTAGTCCTTCTTCATCTACTTCTTATCTTCAGCCCGAAGGACTGAACCAGCGGTCCATGTGTCAGCTGGGCAGCGGAGAAGAGCGCTGTTTCAGTCTGGACCCTTGCAGGGATTTCTCGCTGGCACTTCCTCCAATCCTTTAAGAAATTCCAATCATGGGCCCGGGGAGATGGCTCAGTACAAGAAGCGATTGCCTGGCAAGCACAGGGTCCTGAGTTCAATCCCCTGTGCCGCAAGAAAAAAAAAGGGGGGGGAGGGGAATGAAGTTCCAGTTGGACTGCGGTTTAACGAACCTGACGTGCCCAGCATCCCACCGGTATCATCCAAAACCTCCCTAGAAACGGAGAGCGGGAGCTTGCGGTGGAGGCCTGGGGCAGTCCGTTGGTCCATCGCGGCCACATCAAGGCCTCGGGTAACCCGGGGAGCGACCAACTTGACAAACTCAGCTTTTGAGCACGGTTCTGCTCCTGGGCTCCCAGACGTGGACGTGGTGCATACGACAAGGAAAAGGCACTGCCACAGCAGGAGCGGAGGAGGAGGAGAAGGGGCCAGGCTTCCGCTGTTGGAAGCCAAAAGGAAAAAGGAACTGCTGGGAACGCTTCGCTTGGGGCTGCGCTGCGCAGGGCTCTGCTAGCGCCCCCTACCGAGCCTTTGTCTCCTTCGGGTAAGGTTTGGGCTTCAAGGTGTCAAGTTCCTGTTTTTTAAAAAAGGACATTTGTCTCTGTAATTTGGGGAAAAGATTTATTCTTTTGTGACCCCAGATACCCTTTCCATGTTTATTCATTTTGTTTTCTTCAATTTCAATCTCCTGATCTTTGTTGGGAGCCAAGTGGCTTTTTATTTCTGTGGAAATAAATGATCTTTTTACCCATGGAAACATTAGTCATCCTGCCTCCTCCTTTAAAAAACTCTCTTCTCTTGAGAAAGCGCCAGCGTCGAGGGCGCACGCTGCTCATTCGTTCCTCCAGGGAGCACTCTCAGGGCTGCTTTCTGTAGCCGCGTTTCTTTAAATTGAAGCATGATACTTTGCAGCTGCGATTGTAAGTAAAATGAAGAGCTAATGGATCCCTAACCGCATCGCGCCGGCCTCCCGGAGCTTTCCTCCGCAATAGTATTGAATGCACACGGAGGTGAATGAGCTGCAGCCTTCAATGGGAATGGGAGAGAAGCAGAGCTGAGTGGACTTCTAGATAAATATTAGCAATAACTGCTCAGAAAGGAAGGGCAAGAAATAAAACTCGAATTCTTGTCTCTGTTAACACTTACGTTATGTCCAATTAAAAAGCCATTCTCATGTTTTGAGTGAATACACCAATCGCCCAAGGGAAAAAAGGAGGTGTCGTGAATTCAGGGAGGGGAATAACTGACGCCTGACTTGCCTTAACTATCAAGCACTGGGTTCAGAAAGCCATTCAATCATTTCCTGGGTGTCCCGAAAGCAATGCCTCGATGGTGGGGACGCCTCAGAGACACCCCCGGGTTGAGGTCACTTCCTGTTAAGTATAGGTGGGGCCTCTGGCTCCTCTCATGAATGGAGTACTTATAAGTGCGGAGATCTTCTTCATGTCCTAATGCTGTGTGTGCATCAAAAATATGATGAATTTTTAAAGTAACAATAAAAGTTCGACCCCCAGTACTCCCAAAATATCTGAATATAAAATAACAGTAAAAATTTATCATTGAGAAAGGCACATTGCTATTCATCCCCCTCGAAATAATCCCCCACCACTTCAAGTGCAGTGATCTTATTGTTCTTGCCAGTTTCTGAAGAAGTTGTGGAAGTCCTCTTTCCTGACTGTCTTTGAAAGGTGTGATAAAACTAGTGAATGCAGCTGCCAGATGCCATCCAGTGGGAAGGTAGAGTCATCAGAACGTGACAGGTGTTCCCACCCTCCTCCTTTACCACATCTGACACACTGGGTGATTTCTGCCTCTTCCCCACAGTCAAAACCACCATGAAAGATAAATGTTTGAGACTGAGTCAGAACACTGAGGCAGCCACAGCAACACAACTAAGGAAACCCGGGATGGAAGACTTCCAGAACTGCTTCAGAAAGTGACAACAATAGGACAATGGGTTTGGCCCAAGAGCGTTTTTAGTGGGATTACAGGCAGTGAGTCTGATTTTGTAATTTTTAAAAACTTAAGCAGTCACCATCCTTGCTGAAGCCGCCTTGCATGCAGTTGACCTTCCATGGCTCTGGGGTTCATATTCATGAACTCAACCAAGGAGTGGAACGGTTGAGGGGAATGTGTCCGTATAGAATATCTACAGACCTTTTTCTTGTCATTAATACCTATACAATACAGTAGGACAACTATGTAGCTAGCATTCATTAGGATTTGAAGTGTATAGGAGGGTGCACAGAGGTGAAGGCCATTTTATACAAGTGGCTTCAACAGCCACACATTTTCATACCTTGGCATGTTGTGTCATGACTCAGTCCCTCACAGACCCCGAAGGCTGACTATATACGAGAAAAACTAGCACAGCCTCCAATGACAAACTGCCCTCCTGGGAAAGCCTGTGGAGGGCTACAGAGCTGGGAGCAGTAAGCTACCTTCAGAGGCTCACAGCTGAAGGCCGGCCAGCAGAGAGGAACACAGCCCTGAAGTGCTGCTAGAGCAACAGGGAGCCACACTGGCTCTGTCCCCAACCGGGCCTGACTGGCACTGATTGTTGCCTGAAGACACCCAATGTAGAGCGTTCAGTTAAGCTGCATCTGGATTGCCAACCTGCAGAAGGCTGTGAGATACTGTGCATTCCTTTAGGCTTCTGGGCTTGTGGTCACTTGTTATGTGGCAATGGAAAACTAATGCAGCTGTGGAATATGTGACAGAGATAGAGAAAATTGTGCCTACTGGAGTCTCTATAAAGAGAGCAACAGGAGCGTCATGAGCTACTTAGGTCAAGGGTGGATTCCTCAGAAGCAGGTTTGCCTACTTGGCAGGAGAGTGGCTTTGGTTGTGGGGGGAGACTTTTGTTTCGCTGAATGGGCTGTGCAATTTTAGTGTGAGCACAGAACTTCTCAGAACAGTAGAGAAGATTTTGCTTTCTGCTCGCCAACCACAGACTTCTCCCCTTTCCCCTTCAGTACTCAGACCCTAAAAAAACACAGACAGAGAAAGTATCTACAGAATATTAATTCTGAAGGATGACAAACTCTTCATCACTTCAGGTGTCCATATCTTGGACTGGCTTCCTATCTGCCACCAACGTATTATGTTGCAGGCAGAAGACAGCAAAAATCTGCAATGAGGAGGGACCCCAAGTTACCTGCCATCAGGCTGGGGAGGATGGAAGATGCTGCCATCTCCAAAAAGACTCCATGACTATTTCAAGATTTCCTTCCTGGGGAACCCCCAACTGGTAATGTTTCCCCAAAGAGCTTACCCAGTGCAGTAACTCTTTGTCCTGGGAAGTTGGAGAAGCTGCTAAGAATGCTTTTCATCTACAAAACCCAAACTGGTTTAATTATAAAGTCTTGGGGCTATTTTTCTTTCTTTTTTAAAGAAAATAAAAATTGTAAAGAAAATGTAGGGGGCCGGGGAGATGGCTCAGTGAATT
>NW_004524578.1:22918393-22926338 GCF_000260255.1 Octodon degus
TTTATAAATAATTGCTTAAAATCAGACCCCTAATATCAGAGACATATGTATATTTAAATACTAGGAGTCTGATTTTAAAAAAATTCTTTATATGTTCTAGATTGAAGTGCTTTGTCTGAGGGACAGTGGCCTAAATTTTTTCCTAAGTAGCTTTTCTAAGTAGGGTTTTCTTTTTACTCTGTTGGTGATTTCTTTTGGCATGAAAAATCTTTTCAATAAGATGAGGTAGCAGTTGTTGATTCTTTGAAGTATTTCCCATGCAGTTTAATTTTTGTTCATGAACTCTCTGTTTACCCTTATGTCTTCAAGATTTCTACATACTTCTCCTCTAGTAGATTTAATATTTAAACAGATTTCTGTTTTAAAATTCAAATCTTTGATCCATTTTGACTTTAATTTAGTGCATGGTGACAGACACGGGTTGAATTTTAGCCTTCAGCACATGAAAAGACAGTTTTTCTGGCACTATTAGAGAGTCTGTGTTTCTTCCAGTGAGTGTGTGTGGCACCTTGAAGATGCAGCGTGTGTTTCTCTAGATAGTGCCGAAAGGTGCACTTGCAACAGCCACCTGCTGTTAGCCTGTCGCTGTAGTTTGGTTAAGGGTCTTCCAGAAGTCCAGGGTGGCAGTACTAGGAGGTGCTGTGCACCTGTGGGAGGCTGGGGAAGAGGGAGGGCTTAAGTCATGGGGGTATGCACTGGCCTGGGGCCGCAGGCCCTCCCGGTCCTCTCTCACTGCTCCCCTTGGAGGTGTGAGGTTTTCACTCCCACACACACGTCCTGTCATTGCCATGTGCTCCCCTCCCCAGAACAGAACCGATGCAGGTGCCATCCCGTTGAACCTCCAATATTGAGAGCCAAGAAATAACTTCCTTCTGTAGGCTAATTGTCCCAGCAATTCCGTCCTAATAGTGCAAAGATGACCTGTACATCTGTCTAGGGTGAGGTAACACCTAATGAAATGTTTTAGGCACAGCTTCCAAGAACAACTCCTTATCACTCATCGGAAATCCCCATCAAATTAATTTTTACTGTCTTATTCTAAATTGCGACAGTAAAGCATACTAGGGTCAGTACAACACAAGCAATGTAGGTGGAACTAATGAGAGTCACTATCGATACCCTGCATTCTCCATGAGTCCCACTGCAGTCTCTAGAGGCAACCATTATTGAAGAGCTGTGTGTGTGTGTATGTGTGTGTGTGTGTGTGTGTGTGTGTGTGTGTACACTCAAGGAGAGGTTAGGTATGGAACTGAGATCACTACTTATATTTAATGCTCTGAAACTCCTTAATCACTAAACAAGATGTCTCATTGTCAATTCCTATAAGCTCACATCATTACATTTAATAGTTGCTGAGTGATCCACTTCAGGAATGTGTCAGTATTAATGCACTATCTTCGTTACTGAATCTTTAGTGCTCCCCCAATTTTTGTCCAGTACAGAGAGGGAGAATCTTTATGTTTTTATACATATATTCAAATATTTCTTTAGGATGAAGTCTTTAATAGAATGGGAAGGCCCAAAGTACATACATATTTTATTTTATTTTATTGGCATAACTGGGGATTGAATTCAAGCCCTTGCGCTAGTTTGCCAGGCAAGCGCTTATTCTACTGAGCCATCTCCCCAGCCCCATATTTTAAATATTGATAAGCAAGTGCTAATCTACCCATTTGAAGATGACCCCAACATACATCTGCTCCTTAAAGAGAAAGGGAGCCCCTTCTGCATGTGCTGGACTGTATTGGCTGTCACTGGTGTTTCTCCAATTGGGCAACGTGGGTAAAAAATTACATCAGGAAGTTGGCTCTTTTGCACTTGGCCTTTTCTTCTTCCTCAAGTTTCTCAACTGAGTAAAGGACTCTCCTCTCCTCTTCGAAGAGAACAGGAATTATATCATTAGCAATGGAAGATGTACATTAAATTATATTGCTAGATTTTCAAATTTGGAATCATTGTATTCTTCGGAGGAGTAAATTTTGTTTACAGTAGTCCTTTAGTTTGCTACCGGATTTAATCAGATAAATTTTTATTATATAGAGAGAGTAGCTTACAGTCCTCATTTTAAAATTATTTTTCTTTAAATTTGTTATAAATGTATTGCAGATCCAGTACAATAAAAGAAATTTTCTTTTTTCTGTGCTCTGAACATATTATATAACAGGAAATTTAGAGTTTTCTGGCCAAACTTTCTAATCTATGTGCTTTGGAGGCTGAATACATAAAAAGAAGTCTTTATTTCTCAATTATGGATAAACTTAGCTAAAAATATGAAATTAAACAGATACTTTGAGAGTCTTCTGACACACACCAAGCATGGGACTGTTGTCCAAGCTGGAATGACTCTACAGACTTACAAAACTTCAGCAAGACAGTAAGGACAGAGGGGTCCAGAGAGAAGCTGCTGCCTGCATGGTGCAAAGCTTGTTGGGTGACATTCATTTCTCTTCTTTCAGTCATATGGACACGCTAGAAGTGCCCCTCACCTGGGGTGTGCTACTCAACTTCTCAGGTGTGATTTCAGATTTTGGAGCATGGTGCTCTTGTCATGAAAAAGTTCACCCACTTTGCAGAGGGTGAACAAGCTGTGGTGTAATTTTAATTTGCAAATCTGCAAGCAGTACAGCACAAGTTCTGGTTCAAAAGAGTTGATTTCCTTTTCCTAGGCCCACAAAAACTTTCATTTCATTAAATTGCATTTACTTTTTCACAGAAGGAAAGGTTGCGGGTAGTGGCATGCTGTAGTCAGTAGCTAGAAACGATCGCAAGCTGTGTGAATGCCAGGTACAATCAAAACTCCCTGGTCTTTAAATCTGGGTGTAAAAAAGCAGTTCTGTCACAAAGGCCCAGCCAATCTAGTCTGTCAAAGCTCATCCTTAGAGAGGCTAGATGTTCAATCAGCTTCCACGTATGGATCTAAAACTCTTTTTACCATTGGATCTGGCAATTTTGCAATCTAGTATATGAAGAGGTGAGTGAATCAGCCTAACCCAGGAGTTTCCAGAGAAGCAAGTAAGTGAAATGTCTATTGGGAGGAATTACAGTGCTGGCGCAAGTTTGGAGCAGTTCTCATTCTAGCAAACAAAAATTACGTGGTTTTACTTTCTCAGTCTATCCTATACTCTCTTTCCGTGTTTTGGCATACTTCACTGGTTCTCATGTAAGGTGAGCTTTACTGTTCATTTTAATTCAATAACTCAGAGAACCATTGTTTTAAGGATGTTTGGATTGAACTCAGCACATGCAGACTGTGGTTCCAAGATGCCAAACATCTGTGAAATGTGCAGATATTTTCTAGGGGCTTAAGAGAGCTCAGTGTTGGATATTACATGGGAACAGACGTTCTGTGATCAGAATCCTCGCATGACTATAGCGACCTATGGCAAAACACGTTGCTCATGATCTTCCACCGGAAATCACAAATGCTTGTGCTAACTAGTAGGTGCATCCACAGCTTCCAGTTTTGGCTCAAATGACAAATGTGATGCATGGAGTTATTTTTTAAGTATATATTAGTCCACATGTGGAGTACCTAATGATTACACTGTGGAGAACTGGTACAGGTACAGAACACCTCTTCATTCTTCCTGTTTCTCTCTACCCCTCCCTCTCTTGGTCCTCTTCCCATTTGCAAAAGATCTATCTCCTTGTTTCCTATTTTGTCTTTTATTTAGCTTGTTAATTTGTTTATATGCTGGGTTTTTCATATAACAGAAACCATGTGATATTTAAGCTTGTGTGTCTGGTTAATTTCATTTAACATTAGGCATCTATTTTCCTATAAATGACTCAGATTTATCCTTCTCTATAACAAAACACTATGCCATTGTGTATAAATACCACATCTTCATTATCCATTCATCTGTTGATGGACAGGAAGCTGGCTTCCAAGAACTAGCTGTTAGGGATTGTGCTGCTATAAATCTAAGTGTACATCTCTGGTTGGTGCCTTTTACTCTTTGGGGAACATACCTAGAAGGGCAATAGATGGATTGAGTAGGGCAAAAATGGAACCTCTCTACACTGTGAGAATGTAAAATACAAGTACAACCACTATGGAAATCTGCATGGAGAGTTAAAAAATTTAAAATAGGAATTCCACTGAATGTATGAGGTCAAATACTCATTTTTGCAATCTGCATAGCATTTGCTGTTGGCCACGTAGTAAATTCTGAATGCTGAGATGTAGGCTAGAGATTCCTGGGAAACAGTTTTCTTGTTTTCCTTTTCATTATGTGTTTATTTCTCTTCTTTCCCATTTTCCTGTTGCTTTTAATGGTATACAGTATGGCCCTGGCAGGTAGGGACCCCCCGGAGAGGAAATCGCCACATGCTGCTGGACATTGGGAGGACAGAGAGATGTCCGGGATCCCAGGCTGCCCATGCAGGAGGCCTTGCGCCACTATGAGCCAGTGATGACAAGCTGCAGTTGAACATGGTCCAGGCGAACACTGCACAGACTGTTCTTTTTCTCTTAATTTTTAAAGATCACCTCCTCATCTCATCTCTCTTTGGGGGAAAGAACTGAGTTCACTCAAAGAGCACAGGCAGAAAGGTCTGACATTCACACCTTCCTTACAATAACTTCACAGTTGCTTCCCAAACCTAAGTTCCCTGGGAGTGTGCGTGCTCACGTAGAAAGTAGGACAAGGGAGGCCTTGCTGGATGGTGGAAGGCAGGATCAGCACGGAGACCTCAGGTCCCTGGAGAGTTTTGTGAGCATCTGGCTGTGTGCATTGACACACACTTTGGGTGGGGGGCATGTCCTGGATAACTAAGTAGGCGCATCCAACTGTCCGTTCATCCAGGGCTTGGTGGCTTCCCTCCCACAGGTTCAGAAAGTACCTGGGAGAGAGGAGGAGGATCACAGGTTCAGGCGCAACCTGAGAAACTTAGCAAAGTAGTGGGATCCTGCTTCAAAGTGGAAAATAAAATAGGGCTGGGGATGAAGCTCAGTGGAGGCCATGGGTTCAAATCCCAGCACCCTCCTCTAGAAAACAAACAAACAAACAAACAAACAAAAAAAAAAAAAAAAACACCAGCCCAGGAATCACATCTGATATATTTTGGGTTCTCCAAGTACAACGATACAGCAAACAATTCAGGCAGGCAGGCAGGCTGTGCTATCGCACAGATGAGAGCCAAGGCTCGTGCCCTCTGGCCTTCCATGCAGCATCCTTGACGTTCCTGAAGTTTCCATTCCCAGTTTCTCCCTTACAAGAGCAGGCTGTCAGTTCCTAGGGAGCATGGGTCCCAACAGAAGGATGCAGGCGTGTTCATACCTTGCTGCTCTACCTGGGCCTGGATAATGACCAGATTAGGTCTTGATAATTTAAGGTCTTCTTCCTGTACATACGCATCTCCACAAAAGCGAAAGTAGTAAATTGTTTCTTGTTCCTTAAGGGTTTATTTTACTAGACTTTAAAAAATTAATTGGCCCTAAAACTGTACATATTTATGAGCTACAGTGTGGTAATTCCAAGCACATGTACAATAAAATGTGTAATGATCAAGTCAGTATATTAGCATTTCCATGTTTATCCTTTGTAATTTCAACATTTAGCATTTGTAATTTCAAAAGTAATAGAAGGTATGGAAACGCAGCAGGCCTTAAGAATATGATACCCCTCCTCTTCTTTTCTAACTATTGCAAATACCAGACACCCTCCTCACTCCCTAGGTATTTATTAGGGTCTCTTGCTTCTATTCTTTCAGCTGTGTTTGAGTTCTGGTTTGGGTAAGGAGGAAAGAAGGAAGTACCCCAAAGTCAGGCTCCCTGCTCAGGCCAAGGGTTGGATACAGAATTGCGGGAAGCATTATTGGTAAACAACTCTGATTCATAGACTTCTCAACACCCCCTCCATCTCATCCTTTTCTGTGGAGAATTAAAAATCGTTTACATAAACAAATTTGAGGGACACGGAGAATGTTGACAACATTAGTCATAGATGTGTCTTAGCCATATGGCTTTAATAGAACTACTGTGACAAAAGATTCCAAGTACTTTATCACGGAGAAAACCCTTCACCAACTAAAAACAGGTTTGTTTTGATTAGGTTGTGTTAAAATATTTAGGGAAAGGAGAAATGTTGGATCGTGTGAGGCTTGCTGATCCTCAGCACAGCCCATGTTGAAATTTGATCTCTGTTGTGAGGTATAAAAAGGGCAGAAGCTTAATCCAACTGTGGTGCCCGGCTTTTGGGAAGTAACTGTGGTGAGATGAAGCTGTGGTGTGTGGCCCTGATCTAGGGCCTTGAGTTTTATCGGAACAGAAGTAAGGCCCTTGTGGGATCCTCTGTCTCACAGGAGATACTGAGCCTCCTTGGGCGTGAAGCAAGTCCTCCCCAGCAAGAAGGGCACCACTGCATGAGGCTGCCCTGTCTTGAACTTCAAGGCTTTCAGAGCCATGAGGCAACTCAGTCATTATTCTTTATAAATTATAGCAACAGTTATGACACCAGAAACATGGACTGTGACTGGGCTTGGTGAGTTTCTTGCTGAAGCTGCCAGTTTGGGTGGAAGGACAATGAGGAAATGAGCTAAGGGGACACCGATCAAGGGAACAGCCACACGCCCCCTTTGGACAAACTTTCTCAGAGATAAATGAGACAAGGTCATGGAGCCAAAGGCCCCTGACTCAGCCTGGTAAGGGTGTGGCAGAGAGGGCTGTGGGAAGACTAGAACACACAGCGCAGGAGGGGAGGGGACAGTGTCAGAGGCGACACGATGGGGAACATGACAGACAGAGGCCCACAGCATGCCACTGGTGGGAGGAACCTGCAAGGGTAGCTGGGATCAGAGCAGCTGGGACCTAATGCTCACTGTAGCCAGATAAAGGAGATGGACCCCGTTGGTGACTGGAGCTCAGTGGACACACAAGATCTGGGGTGAGACAGTCAAATGGGACTGGATGAGGAGTCACGTGACATTATCACAAAGGGCCAGGCGATCTGTGTCAGCCCAGTCAGGGCACAAGCACCCTGTCCCGGTGACTCCACTGAGCCTTTCAGGCACAAGAGAACCTGCAGACTGTGGGTGGGGCTGTCTGTGTCCTAATTCAACTTGACTTATGGAACCATCATTTAAATGTCACGCATTTTTCATGTTTCACGGAATAATCTCTTTTCCTAATCATTTAAAATTGCAAAAACTATTGTTAGTGCATAGACTACAAATCCAGGCAGTGGGCCAGATCCATAGTTTGCCAAATCCTGATTTAAATAACTAAAAACAAGGGTAGGGTAGAAGAGATGGGAGCAGGCACAGAGAGGGTCTGAAGGGCAAATTCAAGGGCCATGACATTAGGGGCGCTCTGACCCCACACTTCCAAGCCCAGGCAGGAGTAACCATGTGATTTGGGTAGCGATTGATCTCAGGGAATGAAATGCTCCTAGCATTTTGTTCTTTAAAAATTTTTATAAGCACAAAATAGAATGAAAGTATTTTATTTCTGTTGTAAATGAAAGAGGCATGTTAAACAAAAATCAATGATTTCATTGTTGTTTCTTGTTCTCTCCAAGAGTGTGGGTGGATACCTGGGCTGACAGTCCCTGTTGCTATCTTGCTAGGCACTGCCAGTAACAGGGTGGGGTAGGGTTAAGCATCCCTCAAAACCTGCTGTGTTGGAAATGGTCCTGTAATGGTGGATGCACGCAAGGTGTCAGCTTGGGAAGTCTAGAAGTCTAAGTGACTCAGCAGGGGGCCTGGGTCCTCCCTTTGTAGACATCCTGAGCCTGTGCAAGAAAAGGGTGTGGCAATGAGAAAAGGGGCTCATTCCCTTCCCTTTTTGCTCTTCCTTGCTTTTGCTGTCTTCCACTGCTGTGAACGATTGTCCCCATGTCGTGCCACTCTGCCTTGGAGCCAGCCAAGTATGGACTGAAATTCCCACAAACTGTGATCTACATAATCCTTTTTTCCCTTAATTTTGGGTGTTGGGTATTTTTTT
>NW_004524578.1:22926438-22928962 GCF_000260255.1 Octodon degus
TATATCTCTTTGACTCTGCTTCATGCGATCTATTTCTTTCCTGTATTGCTCATTCAAGGAATCCGTCATTTTTCTAATCTCCTCTATTTTTTTTATCAATATCTTCTTTAGAAGCAGTTATAAATTGTTTTACTGCAGTGTTTTTTTCAGACTGGGTTTCCTCCCTATGTTTCTGTAGTTGCTTCTTTGCTTCAGATGCTATGAGTTCTGAGAGTTCTTTTTTTATTTCAGAAGAGAATTGCGCTCTGATTTCCTCTGTATCTTTCTGCTGTTGCTTATTTACTATCGATGCTATTAATTCATGCATTTGAGCCAAGCTAGTGTCCTCCGCACTTGTTCTGGGTGGGTATTGGGTTTCCTCCATATGTTTCTTCATTTGATTGTTATTAATTCAGTATTATTAATTCAGGGATTTCTTTTTTTTTTCCAATCTGAGGTCCTCTATATCTTTCTGCAGCTGTTTCTTTATTTCGGAAGCCGTTAATTCATTGCTTTCAGCTGTGTGATTTCCAATTTGTTCTGTGTTAGTGTGCTCTACACTTGTTATGAGTGGGCTTGGGTTCTGAGGTTGCATTTTGTTCCTCTCGTCATTTTGTGTAGCACTGTCTTCTGATCTTTGTTGTAGATCTTTGCTGTAGTTATAACCTTCGCATGTACTGAAGTTGAGGTGCAGCTCTACAAAGTTTGGAGTTATCCACCTGTGCCTGGCTTGGATCTGGCTGCTGTGCTCTGCACCTTCCCACTGCTGCCCTTGAGGGTGAACCTGTTGTGCCCCTGTGGCAAGATGTTTTGCTCCTGGACAAGCTGGGTGGATCTATCCTCTACACTCTCTGCAGGGATTGCAGCTGCAGGGTTACACCCCAGGCATGTATGCCAGGCCTTAACTGTGCCGGGAGGGGGCAAAGTGGAGTCGGGGGGGAGGATCCTCTCCCTCATACTCACTGAATCTGGGCTAAGACTGTGTCTGGGGGTTCCCGGATTGCGGCAGAAATTCCCACTAGGTGGGCTGGGTGGGGGAGGTGCTGCAGAGTGGAGAGGGGTGTCCCAAGTGGGTGGGAGAGGGTCTCGCCCACACCACGCTTTGGCTGGGACTGGTATTTGGTCCGGCTGGCGCAGGGTAGCAGGAAACTCTCCCACACACTCACTGGACCTGGACTAGGACTGGGTCTCCAAGGTAGCACTTTGGACCAGAGGCAAGTACCTTTATAAACAGATAAACCCAAAACTCATTGCCAAATGACCAGAGTAGAGATACAGTTCGTGAATAACCTGTGTACTTGATAGTAAGTGGATGTTGTTGCGTCTCATGTGAGTCTTTATAAATCAATTCATTGCATTGTAATGATTGATACCTGCCAATCAGGAATCATGGGCAGGAAGCACTTGTTTAAGAAGTGCTTTGTTCCTGGATATGTGAGAGATTGGTGAGTTATGTGATGTTCCGTAAGAGGAAATGATTATATAAATGAATGTAGGTTCTATACACAGATAAATGAATAAAAGTAGATTGTTTTACACAAATAAATGTAGATTGTTGTACATGAAAAAACAAGACATCCCCTGAACACAAGCCCTACTGTGGCTTTTGGAGTAAAAATTTATGCAAGACTCAATCTTATTTGGGGAAAATATGTGGGGCATCACCTGCTCGCTGGGCCCTTGCCACCCTGAACTTCCAGTTCTAATGTCACCTGGGCTTTACCTCTTTGAGTCTTTGTGCATTTTCCTCTATTTGGAATAATTTTTGTACCATTCTTCCTTCTGAGTCTTAGGGCTCAGGTTGAATATTTCTCCGAAACTTTTGGGACTCCCATCTAAAGAAAGCCTTCATCCTTACTCACCACCCTTTGCTCCTTTTATTTGATTTTGTCATTCTTTCCTACTGCAGAGCAGATTCTGAGACTTACTTTTATATTCCCCATATCTAATGCCCCCACAGCGTGCTCCAGCACTATTGAAAGAGCAACTAAATCAATGTCGAATAATAATGATTTTGCAATGTAATCTCGTTCCTCCTGTAATGGGAGACACCCCTAAATTTTTACCATTTAACTATGTCTAAAGGATATAACACATTTCAAGTTTTTTTCTCTTATTAGCATACTTCTCTCTGACAAAACTCTTCTTTCGCTTGGGTAGGGCATTCCCTTCCTTGGGCCACATTTTCTCTGACATGATAATGATAATATCGCATTTATTACTGTAGTTGGACTAAGAATGAGCTTAGCATAAAACTCTGGCTCATGAAGTAAAATTTTCCTGGAAAAAGTTTTATGCTTTAATAGGGGCAATGGGAGGAGTGAGGGCACATGACTGGTCATGCTGAGGAATGTGAGCTCTGTGAGGGCAGCTAGCGAGCTGAGCACCCAGCATGTGAGGCTACCAGGGGGAGAGAACACGGAGAGAGAGGGACCTGGGAATCCTGAGTTCCTTGAATTGTCCCTAGGAGCACTCAAGATGTCTTCCTCAGGGCTTACGGCTGAGGAGTTGGACATTTTCTTTTTTCTTTTTTTTTTTTTTTTTT
>NW_004524578.1:22929062-22935329 GCF_000260255.1 Octodon degus
GCCCCCTTTGGACAAACTTTCTCAGAGATAAATGAGACAAGGTCATGGAGCCAAAGGCCCCTGACTCAGCCTGGTAAGGGTGTGGCAGAGAGGGCTGTGGGAAGACTAGAACACACAGTGCAGGAGGGGAGGGGACAGTGTCAGAGACGACACGATGGGGAACATGACAGACAGAGGCCCACAGCATGCCACTGGTGGGAGGAACCTGCGAGGGTAGCTGGGATCAGAGCAGCTGGGACTTAATGCTCACTGTAGCCAGATAAAGGAGATGGACCCCGTTGGTGACTGGAGCTCAGTGGACACACAAGATCTGGGGTGAGACAGTCAAATGGGACTGGATGAGGAGTCACGTGACATTATCACAAAGGGCCAGGCGATCTGTGTCAGCCCAGTCAGGGCACAAGCACCCTGTCCCGGTGACTCCACTGAGCCTTTCAGGCACAAGAGAACCTGCAGACTGTGGGTGGGGCTGTCTGTGTCCTAATTCAACTTGACTTATGGAACCATCATTTAAATGTCACGCATTTTTCATGTTTCACGGAATAATCTCTTTTCCTAATCATTTAAAATTGCAAAAACTATTGTTAGTGCATAGACTACAAATCCAGGCAGTGGGCCAGATCCATAGTTTGCCAAATCCTGATTTAAATAACTAAAAACAAGGGTAGGGTGGAAGAGATGGGAGCAGGCACAGAGAGGGTCTGAAGGGCAAATTCAAGGGCCATGACATTAGGGGCGCTCTGACCCCACACTTCCAAGCCCAGGCAGGAGTAACCATGTGATTTGGGTAGCGATTGATCTCAGGGAATGAAATGCTCCTAGCATTTTGTTCTTTAAAAATTTTTATAAGCACAAAATAGAATGAAAGTATTTTATTTCTGTTGTAAATGAAAGAGGCATGTTAAACAAAAATCAATGATTTCATTGTTGTTTCTTGTTCTCTCCAAGAGTGTGGGTGGATACCTGGGCTGACAGTCCCTGTTGCTATCTTGCTAGGCACTGCCAGTAACAGGGTGGGGTAGGGTTAAGCATCCCTCAAAACCTGCTGTGTTGGAAATGGTCCTGTAATGGTGGATGCACGCAAGGTGTCAGCTTGGGAAGTCTAGAAGTCTAAGTGACTCAGCAGGGGGCCTGGGTCCTCCCTTTGTAGACATCCTGAGCCTGTGCAAGAAAAGGGTGTGGCAATGAGAAAAGGGGCTCATTCCCTTCCCTTTTTGCTCTTCCTTGCTTTTGCTGTCTTCCACTGCTGTGAACGATTGTCCCCATGTCGTGCCACTCTGCCTTGGAGCCAGCCAAGTATGGACTGAAATTCCCACAAACTGTGATCTACATAATCCTTTTTTCCCTTAATTTTGGGTGTTGGGTATTTTTTTTCCCAGCAACAAAAGAAAAGGGACCAGCAAAACTCCCCATATCCATTTGCTGACAGCCTGTGGAGTGGGGACCTAGGAGGCAATGAAGACAAGATGAAGTTGTGAGGTGACAAGATGAAGTCATGAGGTGAGGATGGCACCCACCGCTGTGGGAGAGGAGGGACAGAGCTGGGCACATGCCCCTGCCTCTCTGGGCCACACCCTCCAGCTGCCCCAGGCCCAGCACTGCCAGCAGGGAGCTGGCGGACTCCCTACCTCCACAGCATGGGCTAAGTCAGTGTGTGCTCCCTGTGATTGACTTGGCTACACAATCCAGCTAAAGCCACAGAAGGCAGAACAAGGGCTGCCACCATCCAGGCACAGGGATCCTCAGGAGGATTGTTCAGGGTCTTAGAGAACCCCCTCTGAGATGTGCACCTTCATCGTGTGATGCTTCTTCTAGGAGCAGAGTAACTTTATGTGCAGGCTTTGTTTTTCCCTTAGAGCCTATGTTAAACTGTGGGCTTCCCTGAAGTCATCTGCCAGTCACCCTTCAAGGAAGATCTTTGCAACTTTCCTTGGTGGAAATTTGTATTCCTTATTCAGAGCAAAAACTGTGATCATTGATTTTGATTGAAAATGATTCCCATTCCCAGTTTATTTGGGTGCTTCAATGGCGCCAGCCTTAGAGTATCAAAGCAGCCTCTGTCCTTGGTTTCTCTTGACATGTCCTCTTCTTTGAGGCAGTGCTTGGCACATGGGACAGGATCAGCAAACATTTGCTGAACGAAAGAAAGAAAGAAAGAAAGAAAGAAAGAAAGAAAGAAAGAAAGAAAGAAAGAAAGAATGGTCGTGTCAGTCAGTGGTAAATAAGGAGGCACTGAGAAATAGAAAATATTTCTGGTCATGCTGCTACAGGCGTATACGCCTAGAAAGTTATAAGCAATTTATTTCTAGGGAAAAGTAATTGGAATGTAAGCTTGTACTTAGTATGCCTTGACTTTTCCTTCAGATTGTGGATTCTCGGTCTAAAACATTACAGCTAAGGCCATCACTAGAGGTAATTCCTGCCTGTTTGGGGTGTACTGTGAAATGTGGAGAATGGGACCAGAATTAGGGATGGCTGCATTTTCTGACAGATTGGGGCTGTGCTCAAGTCATAGAAATGAAAGCCTCTGATAAGGAGTAGGACAGTTTTTCTCTTTTGTTCATTTTTTAACCTAAGATTAGACAAAGAGAAAAGCCAGGGAGACCTTAAATTCAGTTAGATTAGTCAAGCAGTTGTAATGACAGCTCCTTGGGTTTGGTTCATTGGTTCAAGTTGTTATTATAAATACCAGCTATGAAACCAACGAGCTTCACCCATTCAGTTCCTGTCTCCTCAAAACAACAAGGAGAAAAAGACGATGTATTACTTTGTCATGGAGGAGCTGGGCCCATCCAGGGTTAGGCCTCAGAGACAACAGTAGTCAGACCAAAGCCAAGTGTCCAGGTGGGAGGGACAGTGAACAAGATGCTCTTGCACTGTCAAAGCAAGTGGCCCCGTGTCCCCTCTCATGCCACTTGTGTTTGGCTGACACCAACTGTACCTGATAATCTTCACCCTAAACCTCCTGAGAGTACCCTGAGCTTAGGGTGGGTTGGGGTCTGAGGAGGTGGGCAGGGGCTTTGTGCAGTCAGCCTACCCGGCTCAGCACACTGGACTCCAGGAAGGCCAATGTGTCTCTTTATTCAGTGGCCATGTGGATGAATAATAAACAGAGATATGGCCACTGAAATCTGTTTTCCCTTCAAAGAGTTCACTGTCTGGCTTGAGCCAGGGTGGGATTTTGCAAATTGGCACTTGGGTGACGGCTTTTTCCAGCACTAAAGTGTCAGTACATTAAAGATCATCCCCTAATCTTCCCCTGGCCTGTGGCTCCCAGAGTTACTGCACACAGGAATTCCAGAATGGAGCTGCAGGCTGTCCATAAGGTTGTAACAGTTTTTATAAGCTTGTATAGAATGTCAGGCAATTTTTATTTACTATTTTTATGGGCAATGTAAAGAATACTTTGTAAATATCTTGAAACTTAGAAAAAGAAAGTGAACTAACCTCAACTGAACACACACACACACACACACACACACACACACACACAATGCATCTAAGAAGACTTATTCTTACTAATCACAAACATAAAGTATCTAGTGACCAAGCAATTTCCTGGCAAGAAATACCACAAGACAGGTCTGGAAGGGTTTTACACACATGGACGAGCTCGTGAGCTGCAGCTGGTATCAAGCCTCTGCAGAACGCTAGGTGTGGAGCAATTTCACATGCTCTCTGGGACTGATCCGCTCTGCAGTGAACCTGGGAACAAAGAAGCCATAGAGTAATTTGACTCTAAATAGAAAATGGAAACATATGTGGGAAATCTTGCTGGAAAGAAGCTCAACATTTGATAAATGTTTATATCAATTCCAAAGATATTTAGCCTCTCTCTCTCTCTCTCTCTCTCTCTCTCTCTCTCTCTCTCTCTGTTGACCTAGAATAAGGTAAAATGGTCCATGGTCCATGTGTTTGGCTTACAACCAAGTGCAAGAGAATAACCCTAGCAGAAAACTAGATTTGGAGGTCTCAGTCACTAGGGAGGCCCTCCGGTAACTTACATTCTCATCACGTTCCCTGATATGAAGCGGGTAGCCAGCCACAGCACAGCTTTTTCTGCATCAGCATTTAAAATTCATGAACCAAGTATTACATAAGATACCAAATTACAATAACAAGTCAGCGCACTTCCTGGATCACCAAATCACAACTGGAAGGGACGGGAGAGGTCATCTGGTCTCAGTTGCTTCCAAGGATGAGTTTCTGTCCTCTTCTCCTCCCCTTTCTCTCTCAGTGTTACATGTTGTTAGGGCAGGGTGCTTACTGCTGAAGAAGCCATGCTGGTTACTTACACATTGTTTTGAGCTTCCCTGTTAATTTTTACCATTTCCTGTTTGCCCTCTTCTGAAGCCTCCTAACGTGAGCTAAGTCTCTTATCCACAGCTCAGCCAGGGCCCTCAAATCCTTACAGGCAGCTCCAGTGTCACTCCCTGGGTCCTCTGATTAACTGATAAATAGAAAACATCGAGTGAGATGGATCAGCAAAGTTCAAACACCAGTAATCATACTAATCATGATCCACTCTCCAGCCTCTCTGCACAGTGCTTGGGTAGATTCCAGGCCAATAACTGTGTCTCTAGCAAGTGGTGACATTTGTGCCTTCCACTTCTTGGGCCTCTCATCCAGTGGGTAAGCCATGAGAGCATCTGTGGGTCTGCATCCCAAAGGTTTGGGCTTTGGCTGGTTTTCAGCATTTTTGGCTTTCTTGTCTCAGTCCAGGCCACTCTGCTGGTTTCACGGGGCTTCCACGACCAAGCAAATAGACTAGGTGGCCTAAGAAGCAGAAAGTCAGGCAGACATAGGGGCCTGAACCTGTAATACGGTCACTCTTGGAGGCTGAAGCAGGAGAATTAGAAGTTGAAGCTCAGCCTGGGAAACTTAGTGACTTAGTAAGACCCTATCTCCAAATAATAAATAAAAAAGGGTGGAGGATGTAGATCAGCACAGAGCTCCTGGGTTCAGTCTGCGGTTCTTCACCATAAACAAACAACCACAGCACACCACACCACACCACATCACACCACACCACAGAAACAGAAAGTCATTATGTCAGTGCTGAAGGTCAGAAGTCCAAGATGAGTTCTGGAGTGCTGGCTTCTACAGTTGCGATGGAAGGCCCTGTCCTGGCTTGCTGCCTTGGCTCGAGTGTGCCATCTTTTCCCTGTGGTGACTCAGTACACGCTTGTGCCCAAACTTCTCTTCTATCGGAAAACAAGTCACAATAAGTCATGACCCACTCTCACAGCCTCACTGCATACCTCTATAAAGATGCTATTTCCAAAAAGGCCAATTCTGAATATGTAGGGCTTAGAACTTTAGCATATGAATTTTGGAAAATTATTATTATTATTATTATTATTATTATTATTATTATTTTGCAGTACTGGGGATGAAACCCAAGGTCTTGCATGTTCTAGGGAGTGCGGTACCATTGAGCCATACCCAGCCCTTGTATGTAAATACCGGGAGTAACACAAGTCCACAATAGCCACCATCATCTCTTACATGGTGATTTCCAGTGGCTCCTAGTGTGATCTCCACACCTCTACTTTGGTCTGCTCAATCCACTGGGAATTATATCATATCATTCTCTTACATTTAGAACCCTGCTCCATTGGAGCTGTGTGATCTAGTTTCTTCCAGTCTTTATCAACATCACTCCTGTATTTCCCCCCCAATAAAACCTAAACAGAAAATAAGTCCAGGCATGATTTTTCAGCATGCTCCTAATATAAACCCTATCCCCCAAATAAGCCCTTGTCAGCCAGACAAGTGCACTTAGTAGGTCTGGTACGACATATAACATAAGTACTAAACTATAAAATAATAATATTAATATATAATTAAATATAAACAAATAATATTGATATTGATATTTAAAATAAATGATAATATATGTTATAATTAATTATTTGTAAGCACCCAAGGTAGCACTTTGTTTTTTTTTCATAATTTTATTGATAAACAAATAGCAATGAGACAGTTTCAAATCAAATCGCTAGGACAGTTTCAATAACTAACACACTGCATACATTCTTCTTAGTGGTTAATTGCTATACAAGATGTGGACTTGAGATCCTATTAACAAACACCATTAGAACAAATCATTCTATTCATTAAGAGAATGTAACTATATATCTATCCTAACGATTTTGAATACACAGATACAAAATGGACATTCATCTGTATACCTCTTTTTTGCTAAGTTCCGTTATTTGAATATTATAGGAGTGTAAACTCAGCAAAATATTCTAAAAGAGTCCA
>NW_004524578.1:22943462-22954468 GCF_000260255.1 Octodon degus
TTAAATAAAAAGCTTTTTTTTTTTTTTTTTTTTTTGTGGAACCGGGGATTGAACTCAGGCCCTTGCACTTGCCAGGGAAGCGTTTATTCCACTGAGCCATCTCCCCGGCCCCAAAAGAATTCTTTTTCCCCCCCCCCCAGAACCGGGGATTGAACTCAGGCCCTTACGCTTGCCAGGGAAGGACTTATTCCACTGAGCCATCTCCCCAGCCCCGAGTTGGACATTTTCAATGCACCTGAAGAATTTTCTACATGACATAGCTCATCGCTGATGAGCAGCATCTTAGGTGTCCTAATAGGACCGGGCTCAAAGATTGGTCTATACATTCGTTGGAGGTTGAGCTATGAGTTCTGTTTTTCCAGTCTGTTCATGTAGTCAAGACCTTTAGCTTGTTTCCTGATGACACTCCTTTGCCTTCATGGCCAAACCTAGCTCAAGGACAAAACAGTATTCATTTAATGCTTGATGGAGCTCAAATACTAGTTAATATTTGTGATACTACATTTATTATATTTTTATTTTGGATACAGGGTCTTGTTACACAGTTCAGACTTGTAGTGATCCCCCTGTGTCAGCCTCTCCAACACTGAGATTATAGGTATGTGCCACCATGCCTGGTTTTGGGCCATTCTGGGGCTGGCACAGCATGGGGTACCTAGGATTGGACCTGGGTCCTTGTGCTTGCCAGGCGGGTGCTCAGACTACTGAGTTTTATTCCCAGCCCCACTGGATTTATTTTAAAAGTAAACTAGGTCTACAGTTCTATATTTTTGATTCTTGTGTCCCATACAACTCTACATGTCCACAGCCTTCAAACCCAGTTACATCCCCAGCCACTGTCTTAGTTAATTTTCTCACTGAGACAATATACCAAACACCCAAAGTTAAGGGAGAAAGGACTTATTGAGCTCACACTTTCTAGAGGTTTCAATCCATAATCAGCTGATTGCAAGGCAGGTTCACACACAGCAGAAGGTTAATAGTTCATGGTGGTAGAAGACAGCAAAAGCAACAAGAGCAGAGACACCCTCGTTCTGTTCCTCATATTGTGTCCAGTCTAGTGGGATTAGGGCAGTGCCAATCCAATCAGTGATTTAATCCAGCAATCACCTATATTTATTCCCAGCACTCTTAATCCCAGAATTACACTGTGAAACAGTCACATAATCTCAATTTAGCTGACTCCAAAAAGCCCCTGCCCCATGATCACATGAAACTTTGGGGGGATATCCAGACATAAACCATAACAGCCATCTTCCCCTTTTTAAAATTTTGAGATAGGGTCTTCCTAAGTGACTGAGTTGTCCAGGCTGGGCTCAGGATCGTAACCTGCCTCAGCATCCCAACTTGTTAAAAATGGAATTTTCTCTTCCCTGAAAATTTTGTTGAAGTTCTTCTGGGAAGTAAGCCAATTAGATAGTTTAGCAGTCTTTCAAAAGAAGATCTTTCACTAATTTTTAATTTTTGTGTGGCTTTGAGTCTAAGTGTTTTGCTTCTTTCCAAGTTGATCTTGGTAGTTAATCTATTCCTGGTGATAAATTTATCTATATTTTCAAATGTACTTCATGAGTTTTAAAGTGCTATTTTCATAATATATTTAAATGCCCTCTGCATCTGTAGATATATAATTATCTTAATTCTTAATGTTGCATATTTGTACTTTCACTAGCTTGAAAACAGTGCAATTTGCATATTTTGTCTCTTTAAAATACTTCTATTTTCTGAACCTAGGGCCTTAACAGTAGCTATACCCCAATGACCTCTTCCCCCTTTTAAAATTTTATTTTATTTTATTTTGTGGCCAGCTCAGCCCACCCCGGGGGCGGTGGTGGTGCTGGGGATCGAACCATAGGGACTGCACTGCCTAAGCTTGCTTAAGCAGGCGCATTAGATCACTGAGCTATCTCACCAGCCCCATTTTTTTTTTTTTTTGTGGCCCTTTTTAAAATTTTAAAACAGGTCTCTCAAAGTCTCTAAATTGCTCAGGCAGGGCTCTAACTTGTGATCCTCTTGCCTCGGCCTTCTAGATTGCTTGGATTACAAGCATGTACCACATAATAAAAACTGATTTTATTGATCAGGTCTACTGAGATTTCTGTTTAAACTGTATTAATGTCTGACTTCATTTCACATCTTTAATAAAACATTAACTCTACTACTTTCACAGGTGCAGATAATTCTTATTTGCCAGGCTTTTCTTTTCTGTGTCTGGAGTTAATGTCCCCATCTCTTCTCGTCTCTGAATACTGCTGTCTCAGGGTTCTAGTGGAAGGAGCTCCCTCCTGCATTTTCATAAACTTCTCAGGTGATCTCATCCAGAGAGTTTGAGTGAATAATGGTCCTGCGTATTGGGCTGAAATCTAGCAGAGTTAGAAATCAATTTTACTTCTTCCACTTGATAGCAACCTTGACCACAGGAAACAGAAGTTTACTTGTCCCCAACTTTGCGAAGGAATAGGACTTATTAGCCAGCTTTCCCATTGCTGGGATACAACAGCAGAAACCCACAACTTAAAAATAGAAAGGTTTAATGTGGTTTATGGGATTTATGGTTCCAGGGACTTAGTGCGTGGTCAGCTGGCTCCAGGGCAGGAACAACGTGGGGGATAGGTGTGGTGGAGCAGAGCTGCCTGGCTCACAGGGGCCAAGAAGCAGAGCACGGAGCCAGTGTCAGAGGGGACAGAAGCGGGACCAGACATAGGCCCTAAGTACCATCTCCATGGCCACCCAGACATACCAGAAGTGTGCTCTACCAGTCGCCAGGGCAGATCCCAGAGCCAATCAGGTTGACATAATCAAACTTAACCATTGAAACCACTGACTCCACAGAACTGTCATGAGGATGAAATGATTAATATATGCAAATCCCCTGAGAACAATGCCCAGAACATAGTTCAGCATTCTATTACTACTAGCCATTCTGACAAATACCTAGCTCCTTGCTTTATAAGGGTGCTTATGATAATATCTCCCTCCTGGTTCTCCTAGAAGTTACTGAACCAGGACACATTTGATTGTACTCCTTGCAAGGGGAGGATTTTATCTCTTACCCACTGAATTCTCTCCAGCACCTCAGCACTCACTGGCACATAGTAAGTGCCCAACAAACTTTTAGTATGTAAATACAAAAAAAATTTTGAAAAGGGCTAGAGAGACAGCTCAGTGGACTAAGCACCTGCTTTGGCAAGCAGAGGGACCTGGCTTTGATCCCCGGTACCACATGCCATGCCAGCCCTGCCCCTGGGCATGCTGAGCCTGCAACCAAGGCCAGGCATGGTGGAGTGTACCTGTAATCCCAGTGGTAGGAAGGCTGAAAACAGGAAGATCACTATAAGTCCGAGCTGTGTAGTGAGACCCTGTTCCAAATACATTTTTTAAAAAAGCATTTTCTCGTAGTTCCTGAGTAAAATGTAGTTATTTCTGAAAAGTTTAAAATTTCAGTCTAACTAACAAAATCAGATGTGTATGATCCTGAAAGTTGAGAGAGGGAGAGTAATCAGTAGTTGAATGGAAACAATACATGCATTCTAATTAAAAAGGCATAAAGTATGGAATCAATATTCGATTAAACCTGTGACTATAAGTGAAATGCAAAAGAAGAATCCACTTATGTTCAATAAAGAAAGATGGAAGGAATAAAATTTAATAGCTCAGTTATTGCATTAAATATGAACAGATTGAACTTTTTCATTAAAAATAAATATAGATTGCAATTTTTAAGAACACTGTTGTGTGGTGTTTATAAGAAATACATTTAATATAAAATTATAAATAATGTTTGGAAACAAAGAATATATAAAAGATACCAGGAAAAGGCAACCAAAAATAGAATAGAGGCTAAACTTGTAATATCATTCAAGAGAATGTCTAAAACTAAAAGCACAAATGTGCCCAATGGGAATACCAAATCGCAGTGAGGGGCATGATTGATGAGGTTACTGTTCCGGGGATCAAACTCAGGACCTTGTGCTTGCCAGGCAGGCGCTTAAGCCACTGAGATACATCACTGGCCCAAGGATTCTGTTCCTAATACTCCTCTCTCATGTCCCACAAAGCAGGAAAAAAAGCAGCATCTAATAGCATAGTGGGTGAACTCACAGAGTAAAACCTATCCCAAAAGCAGAGACAGCTTCACCGTGATGTATTTGCAGTTGGTCATTTTAACATCTCTCAATTTGGGACCAGAAAAAAAAAATCCTATGTTGATAAGACCCCTTGGCTGTATATGTTGCTAAATGGTTAAAAAGTTAAGATGGCTTTGATAATAACCAAAACATGAAGAAGGTCTTAAAACTTTTCAGGATGATGCTGCGATGCAGCGAACATTAACAATCGCCACACCCAGCAAATGTAAGCAGCCTTCAGAGTAATTTGCTCAAGCCTGAATTCTTGACCCAGAAGACTGGCTTTTAATAACAGCGAAGAAACAGGAAGAAAGAAAACTCCAGAGCACTCACTCCTGGCAATAGTCACATGAATTCAACTTAAATATTTTCATATAGAATTTTGCAACTTATAAAAACAATAAGGTAATATGATGAAATGAAATTTATTGTAGGATGAAAGGGTCATTCAATAGCAGGAAATATATCTATACAATTCTTTACATCCGTAACTGTTCAAAAAAGCCCTTCTGATCATAATGGCAGACATTGATAAGGTAGAACATTTGACAAAATCCATTGGATTTCTCTGTTCTTCTCAAAAAAATTATAGACTAAATAGATGCAGTAAAAAACTATTTCAAAATAGTAAAGATTCTTTACCCAAAACTCACACTTAGTGCTTCTTCAGTGGTTAAAAAGTTAAGATGACTTTGATCATAACCAAAACTTAGGGCTATCCATGGGAGTGATTGTTATTGAACATAGTTGTAAAACTTTTGACTAATGATAAATGAATAGGCTGGTGTGAATGCTGAAAGAGATCAAGTTATCTCTTCAGGTAATTTTAACTGATAAAATTTTAACTAGAAAGTATAAGACAGGGTGGGATAGATAGCTCAGCGGTCTAAGCACCTGCCTGGAAAGCACAAGGACCAGAGTATGATTCCTAGTACCACATACCGTGCCAGCCCAGGGACCCTGGGTGCGACATGCTGGCCCCAAAACTGGGTGTGGTGATGCACACCTATAATCCCAGAGCTGCAGAGGCTGAAACAGGGGAATCACTATGAGTCCCAGCTAGTGAGACCTTGTATCAAAAAACCAAAAGTACAAGAGGACCCAAAGTACTTCAAAAGTGAGCAAAAGATATATATTGTTAACTCATGGTAAAACAACAAGTAGCTAAAAAAAAAAAAAAAGAAAAGAAAAAGGTATTTGAATTCATTCATAGTCAAGGAAATAAAAACTGGATTAATGAGAATGAAATAAAGACTGGAGAAGTAGTCCACTGGCACAGCATGTGCTTAGCATTCACGAGGCCCTAAGTCCAGTTCTCAGCATAAATGAGAAGAGGTGGCGGTGATGGGGACACAGCACTCATAGCTGAGGAGCACTAGATAAAAATGCCTGAAGGGCTATTGGTTAAGAGTTGTGGAAAAGGCACTGTTACATCGCTGGTAGCAACTTAAACTCTTCATCTTTTTTTGGGAAGCAGTCTGACAACATCTATTAAAATAACATATGGCTTTTAACCTAGACATTCGCTCCTGGAAAAATTTTCTCTAGAAACAAAAGCCATGGCATACAGGACTTGACACAAAGAGAGATTGCGCATAGCACTGTTTGTAGCAGCAAAATACTGAGAGAAATGCAGAGCCCATCCGGGGAGTGGATTAGATGCACACCATATATAGAGAGATGTATGTTAAGTCACAGTGGGGCCCATGGACATCCTTAAGTTTTGGTTATTATCAAAGTCATCTTAACTTTTTAATCATTTAGTAACATTAAGTTTATACATTCATATATATATATAATAATATATAATATGATAATATATTATTATATATATATATATAATTGTAAAAATACTAAGTCTCTCCTTCCGAGTATAAAACTCTGTATGTATGTGAAACAGAATTGTGTTTGTGTATAGGATGATGTTTATGCATAGGTTTTTTTTTAATGTATTTAGGACAGGACTTAAGGGTCTACAGGGTCTCACTGTGTAGAGCAGACTTGTAGTGATTCTCCTGTTTTCAGCCTCCAAAGTGCTGGGATTCCAGGCGCGCCCCACCATGTCCAGTCTCAGTTGCTGGCCCAGTGCACCCGGGGGCAGGGCCCACACAGCATGTATAGGTTTAAGCACGTACACAAATTTAAGTGTTATGCTAATCTGAGTATATATAGGGCTAACAATGTGCTTGCATGCAGAATAAGGGGTGTGGCATGTGTGAGAGACTGAGGACACACATATGTACACACATGTTTAAATATCCATATATGTTTATGTGCATAGATGACCAGGTTTATCTATGTCTAAGTAAACAGGCAGAGGAAGATATTGATTCATGTAGAAGTAAGGACATGAGAAGGTGGTGGGTATAAGTGTGTGTGTATGTGCTATGTGTGTGAGTGGAGCTGGGACTGGGTTGTGTATGAAGCAGGACAAAGCTGAAGTCAGGCTCCTCACTGTGGCTATAGATGGGAATAAAGTGAAAGAAGGATCTACAGTACATTTGCATGAGGTTGGGAGTGGGATTTGGATAAGATCAAGGATATGTTTGTAGATCTAAATCTAGATCTGAATAAGATTATGCTCTATTTTTTTACATGGTCACATATAAGATTTTTAGCTGTGAATCCATAGCATTATGAATATAAATTCTGTGACTGTATAAAATGGCTGGATTCTTAAATTTGTACTTGATTAGTATTTTACTTCTGCTATAAATCTAAGATTATTAGGAATATTTAACTATGTCAGTCTGTGTATGAAAATACTAGTGTATTTGTCTTTTATATCATAAAACTATGAAAGCTGTATGTTTATTTTTACTAGGTTTTGTTGTGGTCATGGTGGTAGTGGTGGTGGTGGTGGTGCTTGGGATGGAACCCATGGTTTTATGGATGCTAGGAAAGTGCCCTGGCACTAAACTCCATCCCCACTCTTTATCTTTTTTTCCAATAATTAGTACTTGTAAATATGTATGTGTAAATTATCTTATATGGCATTTTGAGTAGATATTTATCTATGTTGGAATATATAGTCATATCTATTTCTCTTCCTTGCCTACTAAACTGATTTTTTTTTTTCTTTCAGAACCGGGGATTGAACTCAGATCCTTGCGTTTGCCAGTCAAGCGCTTATCCTACTGAGCCATCTCCCCGGCCCCTTAGTCATATCTATTTCTCAATGCATCTGTCTCCTAATGTTATAGTGGATTATGTAAATATATCTGCAAAAGACTTTGTAAGACAGATTATGCAAAATGGCATTTGGTTAAGATTATGTAAACATATCTATGACTTTAAAGAGTAATTCAAATGCTTCTTTCTCTGAGTCCATATAAGATTATGTAATACTTCTATATCTATGCCAAGTTATGTAGACTAATCTGGATTTGCAGAACATCAATAACAATGAGTACTCCTTGTATATAGCCTATAAATGTATGGGTACTTGCTCAGCATTGTAAAAGTATTGCTATATTACTGTATATAAAACCAATTACAGTAAATGACTCATGCCAAAATGATGGGAAGCGTGTGTTCAAAGCTGGGGGGGGGGTTAATGGCGGTGTCTTCTACTGTAGTCAATGTGTTACATTAAACATACATTGTATTTTCAATGCCCTCTCATTGATCAAAAGTTCACAACAATTTCTGTTACATAAAAACACTGCAGTGAGTCCTGATTACCTTCTACTGAATCTAGCACTGTGTGTCTTGACTTTTTCCCAAAGTCAAAACGACCATGAAAGGCAAACATTTCAAACTGATTCAGGACACTGAGGCAGCCACAAGAGCTAAGCTAGAGTTTCATGGAAAAGGATTTCCATAACTTCTTCAGAAAATGGCAAGAATGATAGGAGACCTGTGTTCCAAGTAAGAAGGAGGTTTTTGAGGGAAATTAATGGCATATAAATTTTTATTTGATTATTCAACATATCATATTATATATTACATATACTACATTTGTAAGATTATGTACATCATTTATTATCCATAAATTTGTATATTTCAGATTACATATATCTCATTATTATATTATTTAAAGTACTAGTTTCTATTCCTTTGTGAAACCATGATAGTGTGAGCATATGATTCCTGGCAAAAAATTATGGACGAAAGAGATGCTACATGTACCTGGGGTTATCTGCAAACATACTTGCCTGGCATTGTATAGGATTGCATGCATGTGTCTAGATCTGGGACTTGTTTGAATTTGTAAGTTAGTTATGCAGAATTAAGTAGATACATATATGTGTGTATATGTATGTATAAATACTTTCATATCTGCATAGCGTCTTTTATCTCCAGGATTGTACAAACATACCAGTATTGCTACACACTTACATAAGTAACATGTATGTAAGTTTTCCTCTAACTATGAGGTTAATATACGGGTCTCTGGAGTGAAAGCTTATGAAAAAATATTTTTATTTTATTTATATAAGCCTATGTGTGTGTATATAATTACATAAAATACTCATATTATAGGTAAATGCACCAAATAGAAATATGTTATGCAAATACAAAGATTCATAAATATATTATAAATACTAACATACAGAAATATGTCAAAATGTATAAATATATTTAAGTACCTGTACATACTCCTAGGAAGATATGTACAAGCTTTTTAATCTAAAATTCTATAAGACTAGATAAATGTTGCTTTAGAGTGTTTTTCACAATAAATACATTGCAGTTGGTCATGATGGGCAATCCACCAACACACACCAATGCAAAAACATCTCTATCTGCAACCTTATGCCTGTAATTTTATCTAAACTTTTGATAATGTAAATATCTGAGAGATACAAAATGATGCCTATAGCAGAGTTAAGTTACAAAATGTAATAAGAACTAGAATATCTGGAAAGTTGGGACCCAGCCTCTAAAATTAGCAGATGGCCGGAACTGTGTTCTATGAATGCACCTCTTCGCAAATAAGAGAGCTGTGTGGAATAATAACAGTGAAGTAGTGTTACCTGCTCATGTGCTTGTAAAACTAAATAAGATGACCTCTAATGAAAACAAAACCCAGAGAAGAGGTACTCCTATGCACGCATGGTGGCAAGAAAAACTGTTAATCTTTTTAGGGAATAATATAATGCCTATCGAAATATAGCTCTTCAAGCTAGCTACATGGAAGGCTGAGGTAGGAGAAGAACTTGAGTCCAGGAGCTGGAGACCAACTTGTACATCGTAAGACTGCCTCTAAATAAATGAATAAATATTTTATTTCGTATAATAGTTTCATTTTATTTTTCTTTTCCAGATCTATTCTTTTTTTATTGTAAAGAGAAAAAAATAATAAAAACAATGATACAAAACAAGATAGCGAAATAGCAATGCTTACTACATTGCTTATTGTTATCTTCAAAGTAGTGACTCAGATTACAAAATATAGGCATGAAAAACTGATTAAATGGTATAAGCACACACCTTTCTTTCATGAACTAACAGAAATTAGGAGTATAGCTATTGTAACTAATATATATATATATTTTTTTCTTTTTCCCTTTATTCTTTACTCTTTTCCCCTGACCTACTTTCTCTTTCCTTTTGAATAATTTTTCCCCATTTCCCAATATGTATTGTACATTTTGGACCATATTTACTCTTTTAGCTTCTTACCCTAGAGAGACAATATCATGTATATACATGTGAGACTGATCAATTTCATTTATGTATATGGTTTCAATTTGCAGACCTTTAATAAATAAAAGTCTCACATTTATCCTCCTTTATAGCTGAGTAGTGTACTCTGTTGTATAAAAACACCACATGTTTTGAATTCATTCCTCAGTTGATGGGCATTTGAATTTAGGTATTATAAATTGCGCTTCTATTACAATGGTTGTATATATACTGTGGTATGTTTTTAATTCCTCTGAGAAAACATCCAAAAGGAAGATAACTGGGTCGAATGTGACTTCTAATTCTAGATTTTTTTAAAAAGTATATTTTTTAAAGTATTTTTAAATGTATTCTTAATGTCTGCAGTTCAGTCTCAAAGTGATCCTCCTGTTTTCAGCCTCCCCAGCACTTGGATTACAGGTGTGCACCACTATGCCAGGCTCAGTGGCTGGCTCAGCCCTCCAGCAGGCAGGGCCAGCGCTGCATGTGCTGCCAGGGGTTGAACCCCGGTTCCTGCACTCCACTGGACTATCTGGCCGGCTTCAATCCTAGCTTTTTAAGAAATCTCCACACTGATTTCCACAGTGGTTGTACCAGTCTACATTTCCCAGATCAGTGGAGCAGGGGTCCCTTCTCCTCGATTGATTTCTTGATGTTAGTCATTCTTTCTGGGGTGAGATGGAATCTCAGTGCTGTGTTAATTTGTATCTTTCAAATAACCAGTGATGTTGAGCATTTTTCCCTATATTTATTTGCTAGCTGCATTTCTTCATCTGTGAAGTTGCATTCAACCCAAATGCCCATTTTTGGATTGGGTTTTTAAACATGGGGAGTCTGAGTTTTTCAATTCTTTATATACTCTAGAGGGAATTTGTCTTTGTCTGAGGCACTGTTGGCTAAAACTGTTTCCCACTATGTGAGTTGCTTTTTCACTCTGTTGGTGATTTCTTCTGATTTTCAAAATCATTTTAATAATATGAGATCCCAGTTGTTGATTCTTTGGAGTCTTTTCTGTGCGGTTTGCACGTTGTTCATGAAGTCTCTGCTTACACCTATGTCTTCCAAGATTTCTACCTACTGCCGGCCAGATGTCTCGGTGGACTAAAGCACCTGCTTAGGCAGAGCCCAGAAGCCAGGGTTCAATCCCTGGTGTGCCATGCTGGCCCCACCCGCAAGGTGCGCTGAGATGGTGATTGAGACTGGGTGTGATGACACGTGCCTGTAATCCCAGTGCTTGGGAGGCTGAAAACA
>NW_004524578.1:22954693-22963962 GCF_000260255.1 Octodon degus
GTGCATGGTGATAAACATGGGTCTAGTTTTAGTCTTCAACATGTAGACAGCCAGTTTTTCCAGCACTACTTATTAAAGAGCCTATCTCTCTTCCAGTAAACATGTTTGACCCCTTTGTCAAAGATAAGGTGGCTGAGTGTGTTTGCAGTTGTGTCTGCATCTTCTAATCTGTTCCAGTAATCCTCAGATCTGATTTTTGCCAGTACCATACTGATTTTGTCACGTAGCTTTGTAGTATAGTTTCATCTGCTCCATGTTGCTGAGTCTTTGCTGCTGCTTCAGACACCTCCATGTTGCTGGTCTCAGTGATTACTCCACCCAGCCTCAATGGACTGGCTTGGGTTTCAGGGGTTCCGATTGGTCCACCTGCCAAAGGCATGTATGTTGTAGTTCTGCTCGTCTGACTGAACATGTTTTAGGATAAGTTTGACAAATTCCAATGCTATTGATACTTAGTATTGAATCTAACTGCATTAAACCTGCAGACCAATTTGGGGCAAACTGACATGCTTACTATCATTGAGATTTTGTAGTCACGAACGTAGAATAGGAAAATGGTCATCTTTTTATATCTTTCAGTAGAACTTAATAAATATTTTCATACAGGCTTGTACATATCTTACTAAATTTATTCTTAGGAAATATATATGAAGTTATAGCTAATAAATACACTATTTTGGAATAATGTTTTTAAATTGCTGTGGTCCATAAAATTGTCAATGAATTTTTATGTATTGATTTTATTTTCTCTCTTTTGTATCATGTGTCACACTGTATCTCTTGATTATTTGGGGTGTCAAAATAGTGGGTTTTATTTTCTTCCAATTTCTTTCTTTTGCTTCCATTTAACACTATTGATAGAGTGAGTAATTTATGTGTTTGGTGGGGTGTGTGGGTATGAGTATTGGTATAGTTTTTTTTTCCTAATTAAGATGTAAGATATATATCTGAAAGTAATTATTCTTATCTTTTTCCTGTTTTAAGCTTATCAACATTTTACCCTTATGATATTTTGATACAGCTTGTGATATAGCTTTCATTTTATAGACCTTTCTAATAGCTGTGTGTAGTATCCTTTCTATGTCTAGTGTATTATGACTTTTACATACTATTGATTGACATTGGGTGTCCAAGTGTTTAGGGTTTTGTTTTATTTTGTTTTTTGGTATTCTTTGAGGTGATTACATTTTCCCTTTTCAATCTGTTTATAAAATTAGTTACGCTTAGTTGTCTTCTATTTTGCTTTAATTCTTTCCTCTTCCTTCACTTACTCCCACCCATCATCTGAGTGCAGTAAAACAGAAGTCACTTTTTTTCACCCATAAATACTTCAGAATGCTTTTGAAGGACATTTTGAATTCATTGTTATTTTAAAATTCTAAAATGTTCTCTTTTTTTCTTGATGTCATTGAGTCTTGGCAGAGGGCTGAGGGATTTGGACAGTTGCTTCTTGTTTCTGTCATTTGTTTTGTTTCTCTAACATGCTGTGGACCTACAGTAAGACATAGAGCTCCAGGCCTGACTTTTGTGACCAATACCCTGGGTGGTGTTGCAAATCTGGGGTTGATGGGGCTCAGAGGGTGACAGCTCCCTTCTCTTAGATCTCCTGCAGGTCTCCTCTTGATGGCTTTGTGTCTATCAGTGGCCCCCGGAGAGGTCCATTACTTCGCAAGCAGTTACGTGACAGTGCTCTCAGAATTATTTTTTCTCTTCTATACCTACTTTTCTTTCTTTTTAGTGTATTTGGAATAGGGTTTCACTATGCAGAACAGACTCATGGTGATCCTTCTGTTTTCAGCCTCCCCAGCACTGGGATTACAGACGTGCGCCACCACGCCTGGACTCAGTCACCAGCTCAGTGCGCCCGGGGGTGGGGCTGGCCTGACCTGTGGTACCCAGGATAGACCCACAGTCCCTGAGCTTGCCTAAACAAGCATTTAGTCTACTGTGCTATCTTGCCAGCCCTTCTGGACCTACGGTACATATTTTTTCCGGTGTGAAACCACTCAAGTTACAAGAATAACCTGAGCTCTCCAATTACATTTTGGCTTCTTACATGTTACTGAGCTTGGTTTGCTAGTGGTTTTGTTTAGAATGTTTGGATTTATATTAATGTATCCAACTAGCCTGCCATATATCTTTCTAAGGTTATTATTTTTGAAAGATATCCATTTCACACTAATCGTATAGAACTAATCAGGAATAGTCCCTCTTTGTCCCTCTCCTAATTTTAATGAGATTGAAATGCCATTTTCTCAAAGCCTGGGGAGTTGCTCTAAAATGTCTGAGTCTGATGCTCTCTTTGTTGGTAAGTCAGCTTCTAATTTGTATTTCATTTACTTTCTTTCCATTTAGTAAGTGATTTTTACTTAATTTCACAAGATCTTGCTTCCTTTTCATCCTTTCTTCTTTTCAAAAAGTGAACTTGAATTTAAATTTTAGGCCATATTTGTCTCAATTCACAGGTGTTGCTCTACCTCATATGCTTGGTATGTAGTTTAATTGTCCTTCTGTCTAGGAATTTTCAAGTTTCTACCTTTCTCATTTGACACACAAATACCTAGAAAGTATGTAATATATTTCCAGATAAATGAGAACGTTTTTTATTTGTTCGACATGAACTTCTGAAACACATTAGATCAGAAAGGATGTTTTTTTGTACTTGTCTTTATTGCTTGATAAAAATGTTTTCATTTCTTCTGTATCTTCAACAAGTTTACTTTTGTATTTAGTCTTTTCAGGTTTTATTTTTATTAGCATGTGTTTGCAGCACATAAAACATATTTAAGTATTTTTTTAAGATGAAGAGTTTGTCAAATTCTCCCAGCAGTTTTATCAATTTTTGCTTTCTGCTTTAGAGTTTATAGCATTAGGTGCATACATTTTAAAAACTGTTATGTCTTGCTGCAAATTAAAATTTTATCACTGTGTTGCAAATTACTCTGTCACAAATAAAGCTCTTTGTCCTAAAGTTGATTTTGCCTGATTAATAGATGCTTTGACATGCAGTTATCACAACTTCCTTTTGGTTTATTATAGGCTGATATGCCACTTTTATCTTTTAGATTCAGAGTTTTTAATGTCATCTCTTTTTGATGTACTGTTTGAAAACAGCACATAGTTTAATTATATTTTAGTTCATCTAAACTGATGCTTCTTGCCTTTCCCATGGCAGGTTTAATCCAATTACATTTATTGTCATTTCTCTATATTGATATGTGTGTTTATACATATTCTACCACTTTGTTCTGTTTCTCATGTTTTATTCTACAGTGATTTCCTTTTATTTTGCTTTCATTTTTAATTAAGATTTTATTTCTGAGTTCTATTTTTCCACTCAACTGGCTGGATATTGCTGGATATTTATTTCTTTTTTTAAAATATCTATCCTTAAGAATAATTATGAACAATTAATAGTTTAAAATTAATCTATATGTGAAATGGCTA
This sequence comes from Octodon degus, assembly GCF_000260255.1. Lineage (NCBI taxonomy): Eukaryota > Metazoa > Chordata > Mammalia > Rodentia > Octodontidae > Octodon > Octodon degus. Next base: position 22,958,141 of record NW_004524578.1, read on the forward strand.
ATATAAGAACCATACTTTATTGTATCTAGATCAATCAACTTGGTCCCAAGTTATTCTGTGATACTAAATGGCCTCTAAAATATCTGCTTGCAGATGTCTCAAGTTAAATTTCTCTTTCGAATTGTACCTCTTTCACAAATTGCCTAAAGATGGTCCTACACCTCCACTCACGTTAATTCCCCCTGATGGAGTAGCTTCTACTGGGGCCCTGTGGTCTCCTGGAGGATGAAGAGGAGAGGTTGGCAGAACTGGAGCTGGATGCTGGGTTGCCCATTCACAGGCAGCAGGCACCCCTCATGCTCACTTCCCTTTCAGGGAAGCCGAAAGGACAAGCCTTACACTAGGACCGGATATGCAGTTTTCTCACAGTGACGATCTCCAAATGGTTCCTGGGTATACAACTTAATAGACTCATCTGTACTCTCCTCTTTGCACAAAATCCACTCATCACTTTTCTCCCAAAATAAATAGCCCTGGACTGCCATTCCATCACTCTGTGATGCTCAGAGGTCAGATCCTATGGGTTTACCCCCCTCTTAAGACTTTCTTTGGATCAAGACTTCTGTGAAATAAAAGGATACGTTATACATCAAAATCTCAACACACAATAATGAGACCAGAACTGAGTAATTACCAGAAATATCTATTCAGAAAGAATGGGGCCTATGACACGAAGGCTTCTGCAGTCCTTCTGAGATCATACTGTGTGGATATGAAAAAGGCCCTTCTCTGGGAGCCACGAGCAGTCCTTCTTTGGGGGCAGGTCCTGGGTTCTGCTGCAGGACTGTCATCCTCCAGCCTCTTCTCTGTCCTTTGGGAGGTCCTTGCTTTTCCATTATTCTTCTTGACTTTGATGTGAGCAGTGAAGAACGTGTTCTAAGTCAAAAGCTGTGTGGTGCTCAGAGGTCAGAGTCTTGATCTTTGCCTGCCTGCTCATGGAGGACCAGAGCTGAAGGCTGCCCTAAAATTTTTTAAACCAGTCAGAATCTTTTAGTCAAGGCTAGTGGTCCCATGACTATCACACTCAACTCAAGACAAGTGTTTAGACTTTTACCTCTTTGATGTTTGTCTGCTCCATGGGCCCAGAACCACACCCCAGATTGCTTTTTTTTTTTTTTTTTTGGTGGAACCAGGGATTGAAATCAGGCCCTTGCGCTTGCCAGGGAAGTGCTTATTCCACTGAGCCATCTCCCCGGCCCCCCAAGATTGTTTTTGAAACATGAATATCTTAAACCCCCTGGGCTTTCCCCGAAGAGCTACATCCAGAGCCGAATCATTTCAGCGAGCCATTATGCTCTGCGTCTTTGATTTAGCAGGTACTTTTGTATTTGGAGGTTTTAGCATCCAAGATATCAGGCATAAGAGATTGAGACTTTATCCCAAAACAACTTTTTCCCAAAGCCTAATTAATTTTTCTTTCAAAAAATTTCAAAGATATAAAAAATGATAGGAGTAGTATAATTCCCATATAGCCTTGTCCTTCTCACCTATTGTTGATGTTTTGCCGCAGCCAGCATCTCTTTATCTCTTTAGATTTGCCTCTTTCTTTCTGGTTTACTTTAGAACACACATATACGAACGTACCACTTGAAAGCTACAGTGATAACATAGCCTAAATATTTCAGCATACATTAATGGCAACACAGTTTATATAGCCATTATACTGATAATCAAATTCAGATAATTTAACAAATACAACATTTTATCCACTATATTCTACCTTTAATTTTGCCCAATTACCCCAGCAGTGTTCTTTATTATTTTAATTCAGGAGCACAGGTTGCATTTATCATTTATCATTTACTTTTAGTGTCCTTCTTTGTCTTTTGTGACACTGATATTTCTGGAAAGCATGGGTCAGTTGTTTCACTGATTATTTATCAATTTGGATCTGTTTGCTTTTTAGCCCTAGGTAGAGTTGATTGAATTTACTTACGCACTTTTAAAGGAATCCCACATCAGGGAGGTTGGCCCTTCTTAGCAGACCACCACAGGCTGTTACATGTGTTCATCACTACGGGCAGGGATAGATGTTAATTAGATTTTGTTATTCAGGGTTGGTGATGAGTAACAGTTGAATCCATCACTTTACAGTCTTGGAATCTCTAACCTCTTGTTCTTTGTAAGTAACTATATTCTCTGCCAACTGGTGACTCCTCTTGCATTTATCTCTTTATTCTAAAACCCCGTCAAATGCAGCCAGTAGCTAGCAAGTCTTGCTACTAGCAGTCTATATCCCAGTATCTTTGCCCAAAGCCATCACCTCATCGGATATACTCTCTGCTGCTCAAGGTACCAGGGAGACAGTCGGAGCCGATAGTTAACCACTGCATGTGTGTGAGCATCTTTTCAGCTTGAGGGTTTCACCCCATGCTGCGTCGTCCTGAAGCAGATGCCACATGGCTCATGTTCCAGAGTAGCACCCTGCTCTGATACCGCTATCGGCACCAGTCCTCTTAAGATAAGCCCTGCTTTTGGGTGAACGTGGGCTCTAGTATGTGCTGCTTATGGATTTACAAATTAACAGGATGTAAAGACTGTTGAGATAATAAGGGGATACAACGAAGTCCTGAAAAAGTTTGGTGTCTGTATCATCCTTTTGAACATGTTTAGGGCTGGGGTGATAGCTCAGCACCATAAGCACTGCCTGGGAAGTGCAAGGTCCTGAGTTCGATACTTGGTACCTAAAAAAAACAAACATAAATAAAATAAACATGTTTAAACTAGCATGTAAAGCTACCCTATAGGAAAACTTTGAACATGTGCAAAAAGATGTACAGTATGTACAAAATTTTTATTTTAGCTTTGTTGACCATAATAACAAAGTGGAAGCCACCTAAATGGCTATCTACAAGGAAATGTGAATTTTTGAGGTAGTTAGACTGCATAATACTTTTGTAACCACCGAACAAAAATGAGACTTTTTGTGCATTCTGCTATAACATCATCTTTGAACCGAGTGTGTAAAGGACATATAAATCAATAGAAACTTATAAAACCTGCCATATAATTTCATCTGCATAAAAACAAATCATAACATTCTGTGTTGGAATGTATATATTTAAGATATATGAAAGGGTCTATAAGAACATATATCAAATTGATCACAATTTTTTTACCTCTGAAATGCAAGAAGGAATGAATGGTGACAAAATAACATTAGCATTTTATTCCAGATCAGGCTGCATTGCCTAAGTCTTTCTAAAACGTATATTGATTTATTACTTATGAAAATTAATACATTGAATGAATAATACAATTTGTAATAAAGGGGCATAATGAGCGTTTTCAGGCAATGAGAAGCCTGAGGTGACAAACAAAGAATGGACAATGAACAGAACACTTAAATCTCTGTCGTCAAGTATGGAGGTGTCTCTTAAGGGGAGAAATCCTACCTTTATTTTGTATGCCCCTCAGAGAGCAGGAAAATGACAAGGGTAAATAAAAGGAAGCATGAATATATTTCTCAAAGCCAACTGCAAGTGGAATAGAATACTTGTGGGACATAATTAATATTCTGGCCATAGGGAGTTTGAAAAGTAAATGCAAAACCACATAAAAGTTGAACTAGAAGACACTTACATTTAATTTAGATGGATTTTCTTCTACAAGCTTTGCAGACAGCTTCCATATCCATGTTTAAGTGCATGTCCTTAGAAGTCATGACAGCAAGCTTGCAATGCAGGGTCCTTGCCTCTGAGCTTCGTCCCTCCCAGGAGCAACTGGGTCTTACTCTTAATTCCATTTGCTTTAAGATGTAGTGTGGGGCTGAGTTCCCCAAGGGCTCCTAGGAGAGGGAACTCCTTGCCAGCCCCTAATGCCCCAGCTTTCTGCAAGAAGAGCACTATCAAGGCCTTCTCCTGCATGGTCAGCCCAAGTACTGTAATGTACTTTTCACATTTCCAGAAAGACAGTGAAGAGCTGTGATGTATTGGATCGTAAATATTTGTATGCCTGTTTTCAAGGCAAGCGGATGGAATCTGTCCTGCTTCCACTGGCCAAAAGAAGTCACAGAGCCACACGTGGGAAGCATGATCCCATTGTGTGAATAAAAGGGAGAGGGGGCCAAAACTGCCAGTGAGCAGTGGTGATATTGATCAGGTGGGACAGCCTCACCCCTCAGGGGAAGCATCACATGGGGACCTCAAAAGCCCTGTGGCTTGCTCAAGTATTGAACTAAATCATGTAATGACCTTTACTACCTTTCTACGATAGCAATAAACAAGTGAAGTGATGGAATTAACATAGTTTTATCTTTGTGTTCACTTAGACTTTGAGAAAATAATTTTAAGGGCCAGCCAGATAGCTCAGTAGATTAAAGCACCTGCTTAGGCAGATGCAGGGACCATGGTTTGATCCGGGACTGTGCTGCTCCCCCACCCCGGGCATGCTGAGATGGCAATTGAGACTGGGTGTGGTGGCATGTGCCTGTAATCGCAGTTCTTGAGAGGCTGAAAACAGGGGAATCACTATGAGTCTGATCTGTGTAGTGAGACCCTGTAGACCCTGTACTAAATTTAAAAAAAAAAAAAAGAATTTTAGCGCAAGTACTTCTCTGGCAGGTGAGGAAGGATGCCTTGGGTGGGAAGTGTGGCAGGGAAGGAAAGGGGGCCACCTCGGAGGCTGCAAGATTAAAACTGAACACAGATTCTTAGGAAACGGTCTCTTTCCCTAGTTCTTGAGTCTGGCTGGCTTTGCGACTTCTTTTGTTCCCCAGAACACAGTGGCAGTGTTACTGGGACAAGATCTCAAGAGATCTTGTTTCTTCTTTTGTACTTTTGACCACCTTGTGAAGAATCCTACAAGCCTGATGAACCATGAGGAACAAAAATGAGTGCTAACCCGAGAGACTCCAGGAAACCTTTTTCTCTGTTACCCTCCAAGTGGGTAACCCAAGATGAAACCAGAGAAGGCATGTCCAGCCCAACCCCAATGAAACCGCCAACACCTGAGCTGCGGGAAACCAAAATACTTAGGACCACAGGTGCTTTAAGTTTAGGAGCAGACACCTAGCAGTAGGCGAGCAGGGTTGTCTCCACAAAAGACCTATAAAATAATAGGAACAATGCATGCCTTAAGTGACCCACAGGAGGAGGGGCCAGGGATGCCTACTCGCTGCCCCTGAGCTCACTGAGCGTAGTGTGTGCAGGATGCTGATTCCCAGACCCGTGGCACAGCAGGTCAAGCAGCCCTCCGAGGTTGTAGAAAGCAGTTCACATTAGTGAATGAGAACGGGAAGTCACCCCAAGCGCACTGAAAGGCCCCCCAGTGTGGCTCCGACCGCTCTCTCTCCCTGTCCCTGTCCTCAGACCCTTTCATGCGACTGCCCATACAAACAGAAAATCTGTACACACCCAATGTGGATTTGTAGTTGATTATGTCGATTAACTAGCTGGGGAATTCTTCAGAGCTAGAAAGCACAGGGTGAGAGAGGAAGGTTTCTATTTCTTAGCATCAATTCGGAGACAAACAGAAACCAAATGAGCAATGGGGCAATCTCATACCCAGACTTGCACATTTGAATTGGTGTTTGCCAAAGTACTGGAAGTCTCTAAGATGGAGACAGCTCCTTACCACAGGATTATGTGCATAGTGGCCTATTGCAGAATGTCATTAGACTCCCTTGGTTTCTTCAGGACTATGACATTTTCTGGTCCATTCTTCTTGCCCTTTGCGTGATGGTGAGCCATTTTAATGAGGTATTCAGTGAATGGCGTGGACACACCAAAGGTGGAAATGCCTGGAGCTCAGGTCTGGGTAGATGGAGCCAAGTTAGCAAAACACGAGCAGAGCTCAGGCTGTAGACTAGGTGAGTAGGAGGG
>NW_004524578.1:22964358-22983299 GCF_000260255.1 Octodon degus
CTGGTATCTTACAAACAGAGGAGCTTATTTCTCATGGTTCTTGGGGTTGAAATTCTTAAACAACAATGCCAGTATGGTTGCATTCTGGTGAGAACTTACTTTTAGGTTTTAGAAAACTGCCTGTTAGCTGCATCTTCAAATAGGGGAAGGAGCAAGAGAGCACCCTGGAGTTTCATTCATAAAGGTGCATGTTCTATTTGTGAGGGCTCTGCCTTCACGATCTCTGTATTTCCAAAAGACCTTATCTCCTTATTCCATCACACTGGGAATGGAAATTTCATTATGTGAGTTTTGGACACACACAAAAATTCAGCCCTAGCAAAGATGATGCTCAAAGCCAGAGCCTGGAAATACAGCTGTGTTCTCCTTTGCATGCAAAAATCAACTTTCAGTTTTGGACCTGCTCTTGGTCCTCCAGCACAGTGAAAAATCGAGGAACCTCTCCTGTGTTAAAACTCCTTCCCCATGATCAGCGGAGGCCTCCTCCTAGGGCCCAGCACCCCTACCCATCGGGGCTTACTTGCATCTGCATGAGTAGTGGCTAGTGGCTGCTCACGTCCTTTCAGCTCTGTGCATTTGTCCCCTTCTGATCTCTCTCTCCTCTTCATGTCCTCTTGTGATTCCTTCTCCTTTTAAAGTATTTCCCAGCCCTTTCCTCTCTCCATGTATACTATTTATTTATTTATTCACTTACTCAATTATTTTAAAGACTTTGTATTTTAAAGCACTTTTAGGTTCACAGCAAAATTGAAGAGGTGCAAAGATTTGCCCCCTCACATGTAAAATCTCTGCAACTCTCACCACCCCTCAGACTGGTGCATTTTAAGTTTTTACAATCTATGAACCTACATTGATACCATTACCACCCAGCGGCCATAGATTGATGACGTTAGTACTCATTGATACTGTGATGTCTATGGATGTGGAAATATGTGTATTGGCAGAGAGCAAATTGGTCAAGCAATGGCCGTGACTCATCCAGATGGCTGACACTGACAAAAGATCTACAAGGTGCTGTACATGGTTCCAGGTAAATCCTGAGGAGATTTGAATGACCTTGTCAGAAACATTTTTAGTTATATAGGTCTTGCCTTAACTTGATCTTAACCATCCAGCAGAAAAGTGTAACCACAAGGTGTAAAAAGTAAAGCTATATTAATATGATGAGCTGTAAAAGGCTCAAGTCGACAACTTCAGACAATTGCCAGTTCTGCTGATAACCCACTACTATTATGAACTATTGGGCTATATTGGGTTATTTTGCTGAATTCAAACACCTACATCAAGTATGAAAAGGTCCTTTAAAGACTTCTCCAAATACAGCTTCTCTAACAGCAATGGAACACCCATCTCTGACACAACAAAACAAAAAAGGGGAATATAAATAAAGGACCAATTTGTAGTGAAAAGATATATATATGTGTATATATATATATACACACACAAGATAGGATAGATATATAGCTACATTCTCTTAGTTCAATGAGAAGAAAAGTTTGTACTAATAGTGTTTAGACAAGACATCATGTCTACATCTTGTCCTCTGAATAACTACTACAAAGACAACAATATGCAATGTATTAATTATTGTAACTGTCCTACTAACCTGTTCTGAAACTGTTTCATTAATATTTTATCTCATTAAAATGAATAAAAAATTAAAAAATATGTATCTGCCCCTGATCTCTGCTACTGTACCACACAGAGCACTTTTCGGCCGTAAAATTCTGTGTTCTGCCCATTCGTCACCTCATCCCCAGGCAATCTCTGGGAATCACTGATATTTTCACTGCTCTTGTGGTTATACCTTTTCTAAAATGTCCTATAATTGGAGTTGTATAGTATGTAGTCTTTCCGGATTTCTTCTTTTGCTCAGTAGTATGCATCCAAGCTCCTTCCATGTATTTTTATATTTTGATAGCTCACTTCCTGTGAGCACTTGGTAATATTCCCTTGTCTGGATGTACCACAATTCATTTATCCATTTTCTTACTGAAAGGCATCCTGGTTGCTTCTAAGTTTTGGTAATTTGGAAAAAAAGCTGCCATAAGCATCTGGGTGCACGTTTTTGTATGGAGATAAGTTTTCAATGCCTTTGGATAAATGACAAGAAGTATATTTGATGGATCTCATGGTATGAGTATTTTTAATTTTTTAAAAAACCGTCAAACTGTTTTCCACAGTGGCTGTGCCACGCTGCAGACCCGTGGCAAGGCAGCAGAGCTCCAGCTACTCCACATCTTCTGGCCAGCTAGTGATGTTGGTGTTGTGAACATTGCCATTCTTAATAGGTGAGTGTTTCACTTTGCTTCTCTTCCCCTTTTCTGCTTATTTTTCCCCTCTCCTTTTGCTATCTCTCTTTCCACCTCCTTGTCTTCTATCGTCATCTTGATATTAGATAGCCACAGAGATATTTTTAATGGGTCATAATTGACTAAGAAGGGGAGAGAATTGTCAAAATTATTAAACTAGAGAATATTCTAAAACTACCTTGTGCAATCTTTTTCCCAATTGTTGTGCATGACACAAGGGGGGTGGAATTTTGCCCCTGCAGTATTGGTATTCATACCTTGAGCTGACTGCTTATGAAGAAAACAAAATGCAAAATGCAAAATGCAAAAAAAAAAACAAAAACAAAAACAAAACAAAACAAAACCCAGGATGATGGACCAGCCACATAGAAGCCCTTCCTGGGAGGTGGCCCATGAATCAACGCCTTCATTTATTTTGTATTTTCTGAGGGTTCAGTAATGAGGACATGAACATCTGCACCAGTGCTTCACTTGCTTCACTGTCCTCGCCTGTGAACAGGCTCCAGTGACGTCAGATGTGTGTCCTCCCTGGTGCAGGCATAGGCCAGTTTTCCATGAGACTGCCTCACCTTGAGGGTGTGCCTTCCTTCCAGATGTGATGTGTGAGGCCCCTCTTGCTCTAAAGCTGAGCTCACGAGGTGGTAGAGTTCAGCAAGTTGTTCTTTCAGTCAGTACATGGGCAGTCTACTGCTTACTGGGCAGATGCAGCTTCTACATACAGGGCTTTCCTGTTGTAAAGACAGAGCTGACTGGCCCTGCATAAACCATAATCTTTCTCAGACGGCAGCAGTGAAGTCTTATCCGAAAGAGATTAGCCTCTATCCCAAATGGATTTCCCCACTTGTCCCACACAATCCCATTTAGAGAGATGTGTGTGTATGTCTATAAATATCCAGTGCTTCACTGGTCACAGATCAAATTCCTCTTGTTAAACTATAAGGGAATCTGACATTATTAAAAGACACATCATCATATTTGGCAATATTATCGTAGCATCAACCTTTTGCTAAATGGTCTTCATTTTTCTTTCTGACACTGAGGCCATAGTTCCCCAACTGATCTCCAAGAAAGGAGGTTCATGATTTTTTAAAACATATATATTTATTTGAATAAAAATATGCAAATATGCCCTAGTGTATGCCATAAAGAAGTAATTCAAATGACACACCGTGTTAAATTCCAAAACTAGGTTTATCACAGAAAGAAGCTAAATATGAACACATTTTCCCGACCACTGCATGTCTTTGAATTGCGTTGTACCTTCGGAATTGTGAGAATTCTTATTTCAGTGTAGGAATTTTGCTTAATAGGAATTGTTTTTTAATGTGAAGCAGCTTATGATTTTTTAAATCAATATTTCATTTATGATTCATGTTTTGCTAAAGTGGATAATGTAGTGCCTTAATGGATGGAAATGGATCCTAGCAAGGAGGTCAGAAAGCAGTTACTGCCATTAATAATACACGTCCCACAAGGTGATCGACAGACAGCGAGTGGGCGACTCTAGCATTTCCTGCAGTAGGAGTTTGGTGTATGGGATGTGCACAAACAGCAGCTGATCTTAAGAACAGCGTGTATCAGAGGAGCATGCATATTTGTATGCATATTTATCAAGTCTTTGCCTTCAGCCAATAGTTTCTTTACTGATTCAAAGGTGGTAGGCAGTTAATTATAGACCTACCTGTGATTACAGAAATCAGGAAAGGTAAAATGTGCCGGGGGGCCCCAAATGCAGGACCCACAGGGCCTGACACTCCTTTGGCAGAGAAGTCATCCTTTAAACCTTCCTCATTGCCTGATCACAGGTCATGCACTTGAGTACTTACCTTTCTGACAACACCTTGCTGTCCAGATCTGAGACTGGCTGCATGATGTGTAGGGGAATGACGAGAAGCTCATTCTTAGATACGTACAGCACATGCATGAGTGATGGCACTGAGCCCTAAGGGTGGCCCCTGAGAGCAAGTGGGACGGACATTGTGACGCTCGTTGTGCAGATGGAGACACTGAGAGCCAGCACGGTGCCATGATTGACACGAGGCCTTAGAGCCAGTGTGATGGACTTGGGCACTGTCTGAGTCTTCCGACTCCACAGCCATACTCCCTGTACTGTTTGACTCTGAGGATGAGGGTTAAGTCACCAATGTGATACCCTTTATTTTTAATATTGTGCTCATTTTGATTTTTTTCCCAGTGATGTATTCCATACCCGATTCATCCTGTCTTGCAAGAGCTGACTTGTACTTCCCTTCCAGCTGTGGTGCTCACCAGCAGCAGCAGCAGCAGCAGCAGCAGCAGCAGCAGCAGCAGCAGCAGCAGCAGCAGCAGCACAGAAGCTTCAACTGGCCAGGTGCAAGCATTTACACCGTAGAGACTGGCCACTGCGACCGACCAATCAGGGTTTTGTTTTGGCAACAGTCAGAGAGCTTACCAGCGAAGCAATATTTTAACACATTTAAAAATTTCTGTATCTTTTAACACTGGATCCCTTCAATTCCTCATCCACCATTTGGATCCTATTCACTTTTTCAGTATCTTATAATAGACAGACAATATGATGTCCACATATGTGAGTCTGATTTATTTCACTTCTGAGTACGGTCTCTAATTTTAAAAGTTGACCAGTCCATTGCCATCTTTCCTGAGGGCAATCAGTAGTTGCTTTTGTCATATATAATTTTATTGCATGTAATTTTATTGTGTATAATTTTAGTGTTAAACTCGTCACTGTGTTTCGTGTTGTCATCCCCATAATGAAATGGTTCAAGCCCACCGGAAGGCTGCTTAGTGAAGTATCCGAAGTGAGAAATTTCTTTTCTGTGTTTTTAAAGTTTGCAGATCTGAATGTTCTTATGGGCAACATTTTTTATGTCGTATTTAGGAACAAAATTACATAATAATGAAATGTTTCCAAACGTCAAATCTTAAAATGTTCTCTCTATTATGTAAGACTCTTCCAAAAGTAGTTACCTTTTAATTTGCTGCTGAAACCTTGTTTTCTCTTTCAAAGAGCAGATAAAAGGAGTGTGTGTTTTATAATACCTACCAGGAGATGTTCTCAGAAAAGTTGAGAAATTTGTAATATTCATCCTTGAAAGGTAGAAATGTTCATGCATCTTTAATTTCGGAAGTTCTCTATGTACATTGCTATAAGGTAACTGAAAAACCACCCAAGATTACAAAATGCATGGGACACACATATAGACCCATGTATGCATGCATACAGGCTTTTAATATGCATGTGTTTGGTCACATTCATAAACATTTCCTTGGAAGACATCCTTAATATGAAATATAGCTATCTAGCTATACTTGTACATAGACTCATGCATTTTATGAGTACTCATGATAGACACACATGTCCAAAACCAAACATGAACATGAAACTATAATTCTACAGATATTTTATGATCAGAGTTACATATGCAGTCACATGCAGAGACTCGAACATAACTGTGTACAACCAAACATCCCTCCATATTCATGCGTGCATGTGTGCTCCTCTACTGTATACAGCTCTTCACGTAACATGCCTGGCAGGCATCTATACCTCATAAGCCTGTGACACTCCTGTGCTGAACCCCAGTGTCCTCTGTGGATGTGGTACAAGCACTGCTTGGGATGCTGTGATCGTCCACTTATTCAACAATAGCGAACATCTGCTGGCCCTCCTGGGGAAGTGAGCCCTGCACAGCCTTCCCCCATGGGATGCCCAGTTTTCTAATATTGTTTTTAAAAAGTTTTAATATCTTATTTGCTTATTTGATACACAGTCTCACTACATAGCTCAGACTAGTAGTGATCCTAATATCTCAGTCTCCCCAGCACTAGGATTACAAACGTGCATAGCCATGCCCAGTTTTGGTGGCTGGCCTGGCATGTGGTACCGGGAATTGAACTTGGGTCCTTGTGCCTGCCAGGCAGGCCCTTAAGCCACTGAGCTATCTCCACAGTCCAGGGTGCACAGTTTTTTGCACATATGATTGTTGTATGGCAAACTCAAGGCTCTTGGATCTGTGTTTAAACATTAGTTCAGCTTAGTTTCTTGTTTCACAGATTAAACGCCAATGTAAAGTAGTGTTCTGTTTTCTTCCCTCTACTCCAGTGGCTCACCTGTACCTGCCTTTAACTGAGCTATGGTTCAGCATGACCCAGTATATGCCTAGTTTCCAGTCCAGTGCCTGTGGCCACACATCAGTAGAAGCAGCAGCCGGGAACTCAGCATCCTCATCTCTGTGTGCCCTGCATCCCACCAGGCAATAATGGTCCACAGAAGGATGGTCATGACATTTAAATAAGAGACTCGTGAACTTGGCCCAGAGCACCTGCAGGCAAGGGGGAGATGGATGTGAGCAGGGAATCAGACAAAAGGGACACCAGGCCCGTGCAAGTGACAGCACGAACACGTTAGCTGGCAATATGATTCCATCCTTTCCCCCAACCTCACATGTTCACTCTGGTTTTCGTGACAATCTTGTGCAGCAAACACTAAAATCCCAAATTCATTGGTGGGGAAACTAGGAGACAAAAAGATCAGAATGACCTGTCTGGACGACCGTGGTCTACGCATGTGAGTCAGGCCCCGGGCCCTGGGCTCCAGCTGCGAAGCATACTCTGTGCACTGGACCATACATACATTTTCTCCAGAAAAATTTAATTCTAAATAATTGAATAAAGATTACAGATTTACCAGCAAGAAGCATGAAACAGATGAAACCAGCAAACTCCATGATGAGAACAAATGAGCTATATTTCTCTGAGAAATATTTTAAGCATATAAAGCCAAAGCCTTAGAAAAGGTTCACACAGTAGGGCTATTTTTAGAACTGTAGCATGAGAAACTAAATCCTATGATCTTGATACATAAAAGTATTCATAAAAACCTCGCTAAAAATCATAAACACTGCAAACAACTATTATCTGCAAAAGAAATTAAATGGGGTTGGGGAGATGGCTCAGTAGAATAAGCGCTTGCCTGGCAAGCATAAGGGCCTGAGTTCAAACCCCCATTCTGCCAAAAAAAAATAGTGATTAATTGGGTTACTAAATGATGCCAGACTTTGCCTTAGAATATAATATAATCACTAAAAGACATTTACAGTAAGTGTTAAACAACGATGTTATATTCTATGAAATAAAGAATAGAGAAGTATACATACAATATACCTAAAGCTTTGGAGAAATGCAGTCAGAAGATATGTGCTATCATGACAGTGCTGTGATTTCTGCTTTTTGAATATGAATTTAAAATAAATGTATCACCGTGAAAATTCAGTAGTACAATTGGTTTTCAGAGGCTGTGTATTTAGAGGTAGGAAGATGAGCCCTGTGGTTCCAAGAAACCCATTTTCACCAAGCGCTCTCTGTTTCCTCCTCTGTTCTAGAACCCTCCTGTCCTAGAGACACAGGAAGTGGCCCCTAAAAGGTCCTGGTCACACGGGGTTCCTCCTGTGATGTTACTTTCCAGCTTCTTGGGACACAATGATGCCCCGCAGGTCCTCTGATATAGCCTGGACATACATTAGTCTGGAGGTTATTTAAGACACTAAACACAGGAACAGAGATCCCACACTTGCCAACTGAATGCATTGGCCACCTTCTTTGAACATAACTGTCGTAAGGTCATGGACCTGCTACCCCAGCACAACTCAGGCTTCTCAATCATCCCGACATGTGTGTGTGTGTGTGTGTGTGTGCGCGCGCGCGCGCGCGCATAGAAACGTTGGTCTGTGGCCATAATTTGTTCTGGAAACAAGCTTGTAATTCAAGGCACCTATATATCAAAGTGAATTATAAGAAACAATGGAAACTCAGATGATTCATTCCTGAACCCCAAAATATTCCTATAAAATGATTAAAATACTGTAATATAATACAAAATGATAAAGCAGATAGCAAAATAAAATAAACAAATTAACCTGCACTCACTGTCGAAAACCTAGTGTGAGGGAGACAAGAGAGAGAAGAGTTATTGCGCAGGGTGACTTTCCTATCACTGACCGAGTCACTGCTCTCTGTTGGCTCAATGGAATCCTCTTCTTTTCCTGCAGACTTAACAAAGAACCGATCCTTTGACATTTGCTTTTGCCTCTTTCTGAGGATTTTGCCGAAACATGATATTGCATTGTCACTAATCAGATTCCCTGCATTGGCCTTATTTGGGTGGTGCTGTTTTACAAAATTTTGCTGTTTCCCACATTTTACACCTCTCCCTTATCTCCTTTGAAGTGAGGGATTCCTCTGCCTTTCTGTCCTCTGCAGACAAGATCTCCTCCATAACCTCTTGCTGTTGGGAGATTTTCCAAGAATCCCAAGCAGAAATAGGGCGGGGGGGGGAGAGAGAGAGAGAGAGAGAGAACACCAGCAGCTCAGTTGTGATCATGTGACAGCATTGTGAGATGCTGACGTTGCTCATTTATCAAGTTAAAATCTATTAGAAATGTTTGCTCATCTTGTGGAACACTTGCAGGAAAGTTAGTCATGATCCAAGGAATACACACACACACACACACACACACACACACACACACACGCAATTCAAGGAATCATGATCCAAAGAATGCACACACACAGGCAATCCAAGGGAGATCTCTCTCTCTCTCTCTCTCTCTCTCTCTCTCTCTCTCTCTCTCTCTCTCTCTCTCTGACCTCACAATGTAGTCACCAATCTGTTTAAAGTGACCCCATTCCCACACATGCTCTTTTGTCCCAAGTTTGCACACTCATGCTCCCCATCTTCCCTGGGCCCAGGATGTAATGGTGTGCAGATGTGATCTGTCCAGGAAATGGGAGAGGAAGGCTCTGGGGTGGAGGAGGTGATGTACAGCATAGACCTCTTCCTGCTCTTCCGGCCTTCCCCTCACAGTCCCACCACTCATGTGATGCCAGCTCATATGTTAAGGGCCTTGCAGGACCCAAAAATCCAAAGCAGATCCAGATGCTAATTCTTCCTGCCACACTCTCCCCTGAGATAACTGTGGAGTCACACAGTCTTTCTGTGGCCAGGAGTGATGAATATTCATCCACTCTGCTCTGCCCTCTATTCAGAACAAACCTCCCTCCCCCGATAATTCTAGGGGTGACTACCTGAAAATCAAATAGGTCCAAATCTCCATAAAAGTACCAGAGAATTTAAAACAGGTCTTTGAACCTAAGATTCAAAGGCACAAAATGTGTGGATCCAAATCAATGACCCGGAAGCAAGCCTCCTCTCTCCTGGGGATTGTTATGTTAGAAGTGTCCAGCACATCCTGCTCCTGTTCCAAGCCAGCACGATTGGGAAGCTGTGGTGGTCACAAGCCAGCCCACCTCTGACTGTGTAGCACAGAGATTCAGAGCGGGCAGCAGCACTTTCCCTTTTAATGATCCAGGGAGTTAATGCTTAGATTTTGGGGGTCACATATAAGCTCAACCCTGATATACTTTTTGTTTTCTGTTTGTTTTTACAAGCCTTTAAAAGTATAGAAAACCAGCCTGGGAATGTAGCTCAAGCATAGAACATCTGCCTAACATGCATGAGGGATGGGTTGAAATTCATCCCCAGGACTACCCACCCTCTTTACATTTTTTTAAAAATTTTTTAAAAGAGTGCAAATTAGAATTAAAACAGAAAGTTACAAGTGATACAGAATTTCACTTAACAAAGTAATATGAACTTCACAGTACTTGTTGTAATACATAATGTTGTCTTCCAACCAGTTATTCATATTATCAGATATGTGCATGTAAAAAAATTTTTTTTTATTTTTTTGGTGGAACCGGGGATTGAACTCAGGTCCTTGTGCTTGCCAGGGAAGTGCTTATTCCAGTGAGCCATCTCCTCGGCCCCTGTGCATGTAAAATTGGAAGAAGAAAGAAAAAAGAAAGCAGCTGCGCTTTGCCTACCTGTGGTTTAGAGTGAAAACTCTGAAGCTGGGCTGCATAGCTTCCGATCTTGGCTTTTTCTACACCTTGCTAAGGCCGGGGTCATTGGAGCGCCCCCTCACCAGAGCGTGTGAGGTCAGTGACTTCATGCATTTGAATATTCAGGAAAGCAATGATGTAATGAGCAAAATGCTGGTCTTAGCTCATACCAATAGGTTTAGGGGAGAGTGTGAGCCTGGCTTCTGTTTCTAGAGGCACTCAGGACCCCTGATTCTCCTATGGGGGAGATGACATGAAAATTCAACCAACTGTGCTTTTCTGGTGGCTGATTGTACACAGGGGAGGGAGGGATAAGTACTGTGTGCTTCGAGTACTAAAATAGTTTTCCTATGCAAAGCATGATAAAAATAGTCCTTACCTTACAGGGTTGTTTTGCAGAATAAATAGAAAGATGAATATGAATTTGCTCATTATAGAATATAGCTCTAGTTGTTATGATGGAAGGTACCTGATTAAAATGACTAATTAGAAGAGTGTTTAGGGCAGCACCTTTCTCTGGCTAATGCTGAGATGCAATTGATTTTAATCGTGCTTAGTTGATAGCTCTTTCTTCCTGCTCCCGTGTGGGCTCTGCACCTTTAGAGTGAGACCCGTCAGCTTCGCTCCTCCACCTCGGAACTGAGTTGAGCTCTGAACACTGGCTGTTGTGGGTTACATGGACTTTCTGGATAAAATATCTTTACTGTAAGGGACTAGCATAATGATTTGTGGTTTATACCTTCACCTGTGATTTCTTTCTGTTAATGATATTTTTAAACCACAATGGAAGTTTGATTGAAAATGACTCTCAGAAGAAGTGCTTGCTGTATGATCCATCTGCCTAATTCCAACAGGAGAAATCTGTGTAGGCAGGTGGTGCCAGCCACGCGTACAGTGGAAAAGAAGACCTCTGGGGCAAAAGAATTTCTGGGAGGGTGAAAGAATAAGGGATCAGCCCAGAGAAGCAAACCACTGTCCAAGTACAAGCAGGAAAGACAAGTGAGAAAGATGGGCTTGTTGCGGGCAGACAGGCGTTAGCACAGAGGGCTGC
Source organism: Octodon degus (assembly GCF_000260255.1). Taxonomy (NCBI): domain Eukaryota; kingdom Metazoa; phylum Chordata; class Mammalia; order Rodentia; family Octodontidae; genus Octodon; species Octodon degus. The sequence goes on from NW_004524578.1 coordinate 22,975,624, forward strand.
TGCTCTAGCCCCCACCATGTGCTTCTCTAGGACACCTCAGAGGGCAGCGCAGAGTGTCTGTCTTCTGTTTCAGCAGGTTGGGTAAAGCAGCATGTAGCAGGACTCCAGCATTTGAGAGAGGAGATAACATACAACTGGGCCTCCGCATCTGTGGTCTGGTCTGCACATCCGCAGATGCCAGTGGCCAATGGGAAATATTCTGGAAAGAATCCCAGGTGTACTGAGCCAAGTGTGGACACCTTCTTCAGCCCTGCCTACTCCAATCAGTGCAGTGTAAAATCTATTTACACAGTACTTGCATTGTATTTGGTGCCATAAATAATCTAGGATGGCCTCAAGCAGGTCAGAGCATATACCTAGATTATATGCAGACACTATATCATGCTATAGAAGAAACTTGAACATCTGTAAGTAACCTGGAACCAATCATCAGAGAGGACTGTATCACTCAGGTACCCAAATGCACCAGTGCTGTAATGCATTCCATACATGTAAGTGCCAAATAACAAACACTTTGGATATATATGGACTTAGGAAGTTAATTGACCTCAGTTACTTTCTCAGTGAATTATGAAAGAGTATACAGAAGAACCAAATTCCTATTCACAGCATATAACCATATTCTGGTTTCAGAAAGAAACACAAGTTATGCATAGGTAGTCCTGTCCTAAAAGATGAAATGCAAGTGACCGGCAAGGGCTTGGAGATACCTGAGATCACCAGCAAAGAGGGAATGTGAGTAAGAAGAAAGGTGTTTATTATAGCAAAGAATGATTGTTATGGTTTGTGTATAGTTGTCCCACAAATCCTCATGCAGTCATGGGTGGCTTTTGGAGTTTATGATTGATTACTGTGGGTGTGGATGCTGCACCTGCCCTGGGGCAGGTAATTAACATTTCAATGTATGGAGGGAAGATAAGTTAGCTGCTTGAGCTGCTGCTGCCCCTCCCTTGTGCTCTTGCTCTTTGCTGCTGCCAGGAAAGGTTGCTTTCTGCTATGTGCTGCTCTGCCTTGGAGCCAGCTGAGTATGGACAGAAACCTCCACTAACTGTGAGCTAAATAAACCTTTCCTTCCTTTATTTTGGGTGTCGGGTAGGTATTTGCCCCAGCAATGAGAGAAGAGTAACTAAGACAGTGATGTTGTAAAGAAATGGATAATCTTCATCACCATTGTTGTACTTCACAGTACAGTTTTGGCCATGTAGATTAGAAGGAAAATGCGAACTCTCTGTGACTCAGTGATGTTTCTCAGTTTCTACCCTGGGGTATCCCCTGAGTGTGCCCTCCTATGAAAGTACAATCATGAGGTATGATCAAAGTATACAGTACATGCTTAAACAAAGATATTTATTTCAGTAAAAAGAAACACTGCCACTAATCCTCCTCAAAATACTCCTCGCCACTTCTAGTACACTTATCATTTTGCCACTTCGTGAAGTTGTTCTGGAAGTCCTCTTATCTGAGTGTCTTTCGAAGTGATGATCAAAAATGCAGTGAAGCTGTATTTTTGTGAATGCTGCTGACAAATGTCATCCATTGGAAAGTTGGTTTCCTAAAATCATTCTCTCGTGTCCTTATTCAGTGGAGCTGCTGCTGTCTGATTTCTGGCTATTGCTAGAAGTCAAAATAACCATGAAAGGTCAGTGATTTAGACTGATTCAGGACCCTGAGATGCCCATGACAGCACAAACATGTACTCAATAGAGAGGACTTGCAAAATTCAAACAAAAGATGTTTGGCTGCACACTAACATGTACAAAAGCGATCTCTAGAAAGGGGATTCATTTATTTATTTATTTGGTACAAGGTCTCACTATGCAGCTTGGACTTGTAATGATCCTCCCAGCCCCTCCAAGCACTGGGATCACACGTGTGCACCACCACACCCAGTTTTGGTGGCTGGCACAGTGTGCCCAGAGTCCTGGGGCCCACACAGCATGCAGTACCAGAAATCAAACCCAGCTCCTTGCGCTTGCCAGACAGGTTTTCAGACAGCTGAGCTATCTCCCCAGACCCAGGGGACTCATTTTGAATAGTATCAAAGGATATACATATTTTAAAAAATATGATGTGCTACTATCTTTCTTTTGGATTAAAGAACAAATAGTTGAAAAGTAAAACAGGTGCAAGATAGGAAAATGAGATGAATAGAAAACAACACAGGAAAGAACAAACACAATGCTAATGGTCCTATACTGAGATCACCAAGTGCGTTTTGCTACCTGTCTGCCAGGGAAGTTTGTCTATACAGATGGAGGTTGAGTTGGAAGCATTGATCTGCAGTTGAATTCCTTAACTTGGAGGGGCAACGCATATAATGGGTATATGTAGAAAAAAAGAAAGTCAGAAAGATGTGCATGGGCCACTGACACCTTGTGGAGAAGCAGAAAACAATAGGGACATCATTGCCAAGTGTCCCTAGCATTGGAATTCAGAAAATGTACGAGGCTGTTGACTGGGAGTCTGAGAGACTGTGCGGAAGGCTGATGGCGCTGTCTGCCTCAGGCGTCTCCTGCTAGATCCTTAATATTTGTGACATGAGAAAAGCCTCGGAAGAAAAGACACCAGTGGCGCATCCCGGCGAGTGAGTGTGTGGCCGGCTTTGCACAAGGAACAAGAGGAGAGCCGTTATTTCCCAGCCCTGCACATTTGGTTTTCTATTTCCCTGAACAGAAAAAAAAATGTCTATGTCAACTATATTTTCACATTTAAGATGTTCATAATGGCCTTTTGTGGTTTTCAAACATGCCATTTATCCAGGTTGGGGTTTCTAAAATAATAGTAATAATAATGTTATGCTTGCCTTGTCCTTGTTGATCCGCTTCACCCGCACCTGTTTAATCGCTTCAGAAACCAAATTTTGGTTTTGATGTTCCAATCACTTCTCAGGTTTCGGAGGAATCTCTTCCATTAATTTCAACGTTTATCTCAGCGTTTCCTTCTCTCGAATTTCTTGGGGTTTATTTTCTGTGTTTCCAAGCCTGCTAATGAGCTACTTGAGTTTGCTCTTCTCACACAGCTTGTGTATTGGCTGGAGGCCGCAGAATACACGGTTAATAAAACATCCTGAGGATGAAGGAGAAAAGGATATGACTCCTGGAAGAGGAGAAACAGCTGGAGGCTTTTTCCAAAAACAAGAAGGAGGAGCTCAGGGAGGCCCCAGCCTCCATCCTGCCTCCAGGCAGCTGCCTGAAGGGGGGGGGCAGGTCCTGCCATCTCAGCTTTGCACAGCTCACCAGGGGAATCCACAAGGCCAGGGAGGTCTGCCCTTCCACCAGGGAGGAGAGTACTGTGGCTAAAATGTTAATACTTTTCTGCCTCCAAACTCTCCAGAACCATCTTAGTACTGACGATCTGAGTTATTATAACTGGTTTACTAAGAGTGCTTTTGTACCAAAAGAAAAATAAAGCGTCCAAGAGTTGCAAATAGGACAACCAGAGATCCAAAGTACCAAGCTAGTCGTTCTGAGTATCAAGGGCTCTAGCTTCAGTTGAGTGCGGCCTGTTTTTCATTTAGACCCTGACTGAGGATTAGCCATAGTTAATTCCCTCTCCGAATGCCTGCTTCTACACTCCCTGCAGGAACTGCTGCGAGCATGTTCCCCACTCTCTTAAATCTTAAAACCTGGAAACCTGCCCCTAAAAGAACAGAAACCTGAGACCTCAAAGACTCATGTCATTTCAAACAGGGAGCAAAATTTGTTTTTGTAAAGCAGGCGAAACGTCCCCCTCTTCTGTGAGTGTGATCCTTGGTCTGACTCTGAACTCCTCTTCCGGAGCGGCTGCATTGGGGCCTGGCGGACTTGCCGGCCTCCCTCCACTCCTCTGCGGCCCCGGGTGAGCGTTCCTGCTCTCTGGCACCTGGTCCTCCGTCAGCCTGTTGCAGCCCTGGCCGGCTTTTCCATTACTGTGTTTTCATTGCACACCATGGTTTCCTCAGTTACACAACAGACCTGGTGCCAACGCACTGCTGCCTGGGGAACGTAAAGCACATTCAAGCACAGAGATCATCGCATTTTCATGGCTAAAAATAAGCATTTGTTTTTCAGTTTCCAGAAAAAATATAGCCTCTGGGCATAAGAGGCCACCTCCTACCTGGTGAACCCTTTATGTTAAAGCCATCACCGCGTGGCTGGAAATGCAGAATTCAGATTTTTCATTTTGTAACACAAAGGGATAAACCTCTTTCAGAAGCAAATCTCTCTAATTCCATCGCAGCCCTACTCGTTCATAGTGTTTTAAAAACCAGTTTTAAAACTATTTCACTGAGGCTATTTCAACTATTTCACTGAGAAACATGACCTACAACAGCCTTGTAAGCGGAAACAACATTTTTATAGTAACAACGATGCCTTCATGAAAGAAGAGAAGGAAGTGGACCGCTCTTACAGGCAGCACACGCTCACTGAGCTGCTTCAGCTTTATTTATTGGAGAAATTTTCTTTTCCTCTATGTTTTTTTAACTGTTAAGATGATTTTTTTTCCATAACTGTAAGCTACTGATCAAGTCTAAAGGGCTCTCTTTAAGCCATCTGTATTTCTGTTTTTCCTTATTCCATTATTGGATTTAAAACAAATTCTCAGAGACTGGCGTGACGGCACGCACCTGTAATCCCAGCGCTTGGGAGGCTGAAAACAGGATGATCACTGAGAGTCTGATCTGGGGAACGAGAACCTGTACTAAATATATAAAAAATAAAAACAAATTATCTTCCAATGAAATTTTATGGGCCTTCTTCATGCAGTCTGAGGGCCGAAATGTGGTTATAGGATAGAACTCCAATGTGAAAATGACGCAACCAAAGAAATTTAGAAAAGATGTTTCTTTAAAAAAAAAAAAAAACTGAACCGGGGCTGGTGAGATAGCTCAGCAGTCTAAAACACCTGCTTAGGCAAGCTTAGGTAAAGCACAGGGATCACTGTTCAATCCCTGGCACCACATGCCACTCCAGCCATGCCACCAGAGCAGGCTGAGCTGCCCTCAAAAAATAAAAAAATAAAAGAGCATATTAAAAAAATTGAGCCAAAGGGAGATACAAAGATTAAAAGTGAGGAGATTCAAGTCAGTCAGAGCTGTTACTCCACAAATGTAAGCTATAAAAAGCAGCCCAAACTTATCTTCAGAACAAGCATATGGGCCAAGACCCCAGAGGAGACCAGAAATTTTTGCTATACCAGATTTCAATGGCTGCTACATTTTTCCTGCACATATCTATAAAAAAGTCATATTATACTTATTTAACTTTTTACTTATTATTTATAAGTTAGGTACACTAAGAGACTAACAGAAATGACTAATAATAAAATAGAACAATTATAGCAATAAACTAATAAAAGTTATTTACAACATAAATTACTCATTTCTGAAATTTTCCATTTAATATATTTGGAATGTTCTCCACCACAGCCGATTGAAATGGTAGAAACTGAAAGAATGGGTAAGGGGGAACACTGCGTGAACATCCTGGACTCTAACATCAAATTATGCTGTGCACATCCCCTGCTGATCTCAAATATCTAATAATCTGTACTACCTAACATTATGAAGGTGACGTTTAACTTAAGCTGTTGCCTAAGACACATCTGCATCTCAGCATCTAATGAAGAAAGAAGGAGAAGCGACATCTACCCAGTTCATCCAGTCTGCCTGCGATCCCTGGCAAAAACCCAAGGCATCATCTGAGTGAATCCCTTCAACATTCTTAGAAAACAGTTGCTATCTTAATTTTTCCCATAAGTAAAATTTTAGATGAGAAAGGTTACACATCATGTAAGGTACTATGAGGAGGCTGATTCCAGCCGGCCTGCTGCGTACAGGTTCGGAAGGCCATCCTGTAGATCCTGCTACTGGGGGTGCGGTCTGCAGTGTTCTATGTTACCGATCGGTGCCAAAAGAAACGACGAGAAGACCTGATGAATTAGCTTCAGAGGTCTCACGGAGATTAGTCTCTCTCCAAGTGAGCCCAGAGCCTCAGAAGCATCTCACTTTTATTGAGGGGTAAAGGCAACTAAGGAATGTGCATAATTACCTAAGTGAATACAAACTACTATCTCTATTGACTTCCACCATTTGCCTAACACTAGGTTCACACAAATGCTAGCCGATAACATCCCAAGCAAGGGATCAAAGGACAGGGCGGCTGCAGGAGAAGCTGTTATCTGCTGCTTTGGGTCCCAGCTTTCCAGGAATTTGCAAACAGACAGCAACCCTTCTCGGGTTCAGTCCAGTGTTCCCTACTCTCTTGGGACACCAGGCTTTTGTCTTAAAACTATGTCTCTACACTGCAGACTTGCACCCCTGACATCTCCTAGGGCTGGCTACAACTGCTGTATCTCAGGCCTCTCTCTGGTCCTCTTGAGTTGGATTCTGCATTTTAAAGTTTGACAACTGCTCTCTACAGAAAAGACTTGAGTATCCCCTACACTAACTCTATCATTTTATGAGTCAGAAACTAAAATACACCTAAAGAGCATAATAGCTTTGACAGCCAATAAATACTAACTTATTAAAGGCGTAAAATATCAAAACTTGTCATTTTGAGACCTCACATCAGTTTTAATGGTTTGACAGAGCTTCCAAAATAAACAGAACCAATAAGAAGCCCAAGTTAACAAAATGAAACTATAAAAAGCAGGAGGCCAGAGAAAGACACTTTCATTAGAAGTCTTAGTACCCTTTAAGGAATAAACTAGAATTGGGAATTATTAAAGCTTGGACCGAGTTAGCTAAACAGGATACATAACACCTCCCTTGGAATGGAAAATTAAAATTTGGTATGTGCTATATCTTGGATCTAGATGTCCCCCAAAGCCTCATTTGCCCATAGGTGGGGCTTTTCGGAGGTGGCTGACCTGGGGTGTGTGTACATGGCTTAACAGTGTATGAAAACTCAATTTTTCTGCTGATTGGTTTATCATAATTCTGCATGTGGCTGATGTAAAGGCCCTCCCTGGGTGTAGGCGGCACCATCAAACGGACATGCAGCCCACGTGGGACAAAGGCCTGGAAGGCTCGCTGCGTGCTGCCTCTGCCTGCCCTGCTGTGGGGCTCCTCTGTGGCGCTCCTCTGCCATCCTGCCCCGCCCCCTCCGCCTTGGAGTCAGCTGACTGTGGACTGAAACCTCTACGTACTGAGAGCCAAATTCTTCTTTAATTTGCAGGTCTTGCGTATTTGTCCCATCAGTGGAAAGGAGCTAGAACTATCTATCTTCACTTCACCCCCACAGCGGTCCTGAGAATAAGCCCTATCACGACAGTTAATTTTGGATACTGACTATTTCGAAGTTTCGGAATTGGAAAGTTGTAGGATTGGGACTAGAATTTGCACCCTGGTACGCTTTCACCACATGTGCTATTCTCCTCATCATATAATATACTAGCAGACAACGTGGAGAGCAAATGTAGGGACAAAGCCACTTAGAAGCACCATCAGAAAGTACGTGACTTTCCAGCGGCTGCTTCATCCCACCTGGCCAGGGAAGGCGAGTAGCAGAGGACAGGCAGACGCCTGCGGCAGCCTGAGCAGGGTGCTCTTTGTCTGTCCCCAGCTGTTACTTCGGCTTCATGAGGACTTGCGAGGTTTTGCTACAATTCCGTAAGACACTACTTATTTCTTCATATCTCACCTCAACCCGTGAAAGCTTTAAGGTGCACACTTTAAATGTAATAGGAGTAAA
>NW_004524578.1:22983516-22985843 GCF_000260255.1 Octodon degus
AAAAAAATGAATACAGGATAGAAGTTATTTATATCCACACAATCTACAGAAATCAGTTAGCACTTTATATTTATTTTATAGCTTTATTTCTAAGTAGTTTTAATTGCTTTTTGTGTGTGCGTGTGCAGGAATTGAACTCAGGACCTTGTGCTTGCCAGGCAGACACTGTGCCACTGATCTATCTCCCCCGGTCCTTACGTAGTTTTATTTTTGCATATTTTGTTTTGTGGTAATATTATACATCAAGTGTCATACCTAGTTTTCCCCTTTAATTTTATGTTTGACATTTATCTTGTCCTGAATATTTATTTGTAAGTACAGATTTGGGGCACATAATCCCTGTGCTCGTGATGGAAGGTTAGTACGGGCACCTAGCACACCATAACTCTCTGTTCTTCTTCCCCTTCCCGTCCATTCCTTCTTAGCTCCCTCTATCTCTGAGTCTTTTTTTTTCCATTTGCAGAATATGTACCTCCATGTGTTCTATTGTTTGTCTGTTATTAGCTCTTTTATTTTTATTTTCTCAAAGATGAGAACCTTAAGCATGTGTGTCTGATGTATTTCACTTAACACTAAAGCCTGAAGCTCCATCCATTTTCCTACAAGTAAGTTGAATTTATCCTTTTTCTAGTCCAGTAGTACAGTACTACACCATACGTAATTGCCACATTTTCCTTATCCGCTCATCTATTGGTGGACATATAGGAATTTCCTTTCAGTTTTTTAAGGAATCATTACACTAGTGCTCTCCATAGTGGTTGTGCTGGTTTGAGTACCCACAAGAAGAAGAAAGGCTCCTTTTCACCTGCAGCCCTGCCAGCATTGGTTACTATTTAGTTTCTTGATGACAGCTGTCCTTTCAGAGGTAAGCTGATGGCTTCAGTTTGCATTTCAGTCAGGGCTAGCAATGTTGAGCATTTCTTTTTGTATTTATTGGTCATTCTACAAATTGTCTATGTATCTCATTCACCTATTTTTTGATTGAGCCTTTTATCTGGGAGGTCAAGTCATTTTTAATTCTTTATGTATTTGAGATACTAGTCCTGTGTCTGAGAAGTAACAGTCACTTTTGTTGTTTACTATTTTGTAGGTTGTCTCTTCACCCTGTTAGATTTTCTCCTTTGCTGGGCAGAAGCTTTTCAATTCCATATGATTCCATTTGTTGATTCTTGATTCTATTTCTTGCCCAGTCATGGCTCTGTGACCTCTTACCTATACATAGGTCTTCAAGCGTTTTAACTATTTCATCTTCGAGAAGATTGTTTCTGTTTTAGCATTTAGACCTTTGATGCATTCTGATTCTAATGTGGCACATACTGAGTGAAGTGGGTCTTGATTCAGTCTTCTGCACGTGGATAGTTTTCCTAGCGCCATTTACTAAAGAAATTACTTTTCCTCCAGTGTTTCGTTTTTGGTTACTTTGTCAAAAATCAGAGGGCTGAATATGCTTCAGGTTGTTTCTATATCCTCTGTCCTGTTCCATTGATGTATATGTCTGGTTTCCTGGCAGAAAAAAACGGAATAAGGGTTTTTTTTTTTTTTTTTATAAGTGTCTATTGTTATGCAGTGTAACTTGAAGTCTGGACTTATTTTGTTCCTGCTTTGCTCTTGTTGCCCAGGCTTGGTTTTATTACTCCAGTCTCTTGGAGTTGTATATGAATTTTAGGACTGTTTTCTCCAGTTCTTTGAGGATTACTATTGATGTGTTAATTGGGGCTGCATGAAATCTATACAGTTTTAGAACTACAGCCATTGGCAGTACTGGGCTTGCCTATCAAGGCATAGTGTGCAGCTTTACATTTTTTGTTGTCCTCTTCAAGCTTCTTTTTCTGAGTACTAGGTTTTTAATTATAGAGATCTTTTACTTCCCTTGTTTTCTTTTGCTACTCCAAAAAATTGTAATAAAGCTTACTATAAAGACACTTTATTATCTTTGTCCTGTTGATTTCTGCTGATCTATTGAAAGGCACAGTTAATGCTAAAATTTTTTATTTTTCTTAATTTTTCCCAATTTTGCATGTTTGTATCTGCTAATCTAAACAACTAATTTGAAGATAATATTATGTAATACAACAATCATTGTCAAATTCCTATTTTGTTTAATTATTATTATTATTTGTATTTCAGGGAAAGGTCTACAGGATGTTCAGTGTCTCACTACTAGATCGGACTCATAGTGATCCACCTGTTTATAGCCTCCCTAGAGCTGGATTACAGGCGCGTGCCACCATGCCCAATCTCAATTGCCATTTCAGTGCACCCCAGGGGTGGGGCCAGCACGGCAGGCCCGGGAATCAAACCCCCAGCCCTTGCGCTTGCTTGCAGGC
>NW_004524578.1:23002040-23003022 GCF_000260255.1 Octodon degus
AAGTATGTATACAGGATAACTGAGATGATTGTAGTAGTAATTTCCATCAATTTTTTGAAAGTAGCAGTCAATGTTTAAAATTTTCACTCTGATTAACTATATGATAATATCTATAATCTGAGCATCTATATTGAAGACAGAAAAGCACAATACAAAACCAGTACAAATACCTCTCATCTTACTCTTCTAAATGTGTACCATTTCTAAAGTCTTATCAATTAGTATAATTGATAGTTGGTATCAATCAATATAATTCCCCAAAACTGTAGTGTTGGTGTCATGGAAATGTACAGTATTTCCAAAGTCATTTCATTAAAGATAAAAACTTAAAATTAGTATACTCTCTTTAAAATACATTTTTAAAAAAGTAAATAAGGACAATACATAAATTAAGGTTTATTGACAGTAGGAGTTAATGTTTACTTATCTGACCAGTTTTGCATACCTATATCTATTAATCTGAGCCATAGATTTGACAATGAAAATATGTAATGAAACAATCATTGTTAAATTTTTATTCTTGTTTCAAAATTTTGTATCATACAATTGTTGTTTGTTACTCTGTTTCTTCTTTGTTTCTACTATTTGTTTTTGCTTTGGTTTTGTTTCTCCTCCATAAAATAAACTTTAGAAAACAAACAAATAGCAGATTGTTACTATTGTTTTCCTATTGGTGGTCTTACACCATATTACATGTATATTACCAAGAAGAAGATTGTGTTGGTATCTGTGGATTAGTCAGCAGCAAGACCTTAGATATTTGGTCCTGAATAAAATATGGATGCATTTTTATATTAATTGGATTTATTGATTGAAGCTGTCTTGTATGTTAAAATTGTCATAATCCATTACTAAGAAAAATCTTGTACAGGCATGTGTACTCTTTACTTTAGAAACCTGCAATAATACTTCATAAGACCCCCATTTGACATATATTATTTTCTCTAAACTTTAGTAGTTTCTAATTTTTTGCGGGGTGGGG
>NW_004524578.1:23004656-23010713 GCF_000260255.1 Octodon degus
ATAATGGAACTTAACAAAAAAAAAAGGGGATACAGATGAATGTCCATTTTGTATCTGTGTATTAAAAGTGGTTAGGATAGATATATAGTTACATTCTCTTAATGAATAGAGCAATTTGTTCTAATGGTGTTTGTAAATAGGATATCATGTCCACATGTTGTACAGTAATTAACCACTAGGAAGAATGTATGTAATGTGTGAATTATTGAAACTGTCCTACCAATTTGATTTGAAACTGTATCATTGCTATTTGTTTATCAATAAATTATGGGGAAAAAAGAAAAATATTGAAAAGTTATAATAATCCTACCATGTGTACCTAACTATGTGTGGGTTAACTATTTTTTCATATGTTTTCTTTGTATATCTATATAAACACACATAATTTGTTATACATTACTATTAACATTCTTCAGAACTACCCACAAATCTTATTTTTAACAGGATGGCTATTGAGTGGATAGTATAGTGGATAATAGCAAATACTTACCAAATTAATGAATAAATGAATAAAATTAGGATGCTTGTGTAGATGCCAGCTTGTTATCTACTATTTTTATTTAAAACAAAGTATGTTTAGCACTATTCAACTTAATAATTTCATCCACAATGTTTCAACAAGGATTTAACAGAAAACATAAAATACAATTAAGCCTAGTTTTAAAAGAATAGCACAGTTAAGTCAAAACAAATCAGAGCTGGAGTCATTGGGAAATTTAGAACCTTAATTATATTTTTATAAAATAAAGAGAAGCTAACATAATTAAAATCAGTACTGTTTAAAAGAAGTTGGGTCATGCATAATCAAATAAATTTATGGAGAAAACAAGGAATTAATAGCATCACTGATATTAATAAACTGTAAAACTAGCTAAGTTAGAATGTATACATTCATGATCTGAATCTGTGAAAAGCAAAACAAAGGAATCAAATCAAAAGCCAAACTGAAAAATAAGAGAATCATTTTATATTCACAGTTCTAATTTTAAAAAAAAGCCTGTATTGTAAATATGCATTAGTAAGGTGGATACAGCCAATGTGCATATGGTGTTGCAGCATTATGAGAGATTGCAATATGAAAATCTATGCTAATTTCTTTGAGGAACTGGTGAAGCTCATGATTTCCAAGGACTTTTGTCAATAAAGTTTATTTGTGAAGACTGAAAAAATCTGAATGGACCTTGAATATTTGAAAAATTCTCTTTTTAAAAAGCCAAACATAGTTTCATAGGCACCATGTTTCAATTGTTTAAAGAGAAATGATTTTCATGCTAATTCAACTCCAACAGAAAATAGGAAAATAGAGCATCATCATTTCATGAAGCTGACTCTAGTCTCATAAGGAATCTGACAAAGACAATCCAAGAGAGAAAACCACAGACAGGTATAATATATGAATGTAAACACATATACTAAAGGAAAAATATTGGCTCAAGCACCAAATTAAAAGAATAATATCCAGTGACCTATTATGTTTCAAAACATAAATTTAAGGAGGATTTTGCACCATAAAATTATTCATCACAGACTATCCCTTAAAATCATATTTATTTTATATTATTCTACAAATAACAAGGACACTAAGATTTTGAGACATCCTAAATTTAGCTGGAAGTACTTTTACGCCATTGTTACAAAATCATGAGACACCAAACGAAGAAAAAAGAAATTTTGCTTGAGCTTCCTGAATTCAAATGTTTGGTAAAGCATGTTTATTTTAAGGAAGTTGGAAAAATTTTGGGGGTTTGTCATATGGTCTGGTTTTATAATGATGGAGAAGGGTTACTATGGCATTTCATTAAGAGGGGATTTTTTGTTGTTGTTACCTTGAATAAAGATTGATCAAGAATGTGTGCGTCAAGTTTTGCTTTAGGTACTTGAAATGGTGCTAAGGCTTTCTAAAGCAATGCTCCTTCCTGAAGATAACAGTGCTAAAGTCTGGACAGCATATGTTTTTAAAACAATGATTTGCAGACTCCAAAGTGTGACAAAAAGTGGGGAGAAGCTAGAGGGGACTTGAAGTGAATGACACCCGCTTTCTGGGTGAGACCATTTTTGGCTGGCTATTCCCTGAGGGTACTTCCTGGATCATATGGCATCTCAAACAGTACTGTTAACTTCAGGTGTCAAAAGATGAAGTTAAAAGCTTAGAAATAAGAAGCAGACTCCTAGAAAACAAAAGGAGTTGAGTGATATCCAAAAGTCACCACACTGACACACCTCTAAGCCTTGCCCATGCTAAACTGTACAAGCATGTCAGAAACTCTCGGGAGCCCAGAAGCAGTAACAGCTGGAGAAATTGAGCCGAGACTTTTATCTACTGTACCACAGTTTGGTGTTGGTGGCCTGACAAAGTTGAAAGCCTCATGAAAATACTAAGGCTTCCCATAGCCTCAGCGTATCAAAGTGAAACAGCAAGACTCCTTAAGTTCAAAATGATTAGACGGTAGTTTGTCTGCCAGAGAAATAATCAGATACAGAACCCCAAATGTTTATAACACTTCATCCACAATTTCTATATAAGCATAGAATTTCTAAATACAGTAAGGTATAAGAAATTGTGAATCATAACGAATAAATGAAGGAGCCAACAGAAATTGACCTAAGATGACACAGATGTTGGAATCAACTGGAAAGACTTTAAAGCAGCTGTTGTGAATGAAAGATTTTGAATGAGATATAATTGAATGTATATGTCAGTGATGGGAGACCATATGGTATATTTCAATTCATACACATGGTAAATCTTTCCTTTTACTTAGATATGGGCTCATGGCTTTTAGTGGAGACACAAAGATGCATACTTTTTGTATAATGTAAACAATGTGACTGAGGCTGGATACATGTGCTCCCTAACTCTGCTTTCAGGAAGGGCATAAAAGCAATAAAGCTCAGATCCAGTGGCCATGCCTACCACCGAACCTGAATCTCTAAATATTATTCTCAAGAGTAGTTTAATAACTGGAGAAGAGGCTGATTTCAGAGATGGGCACAAAAAGAAGATCTTGAGCCTGAAATATGTTAATGTGTAAAATAGTAAGAAAATATTCAAAGGATCTGGGAACATATCACCAGCATGAAGAACTCTGTAGCTCAGAAGCTTGAGCATCAAAACAAGCAAGTAGATGATAGATAGATAGAAAACAAGCAAGTATAATAACTCATTCAATTAAACATAAATTCCACAAGGCTGTCTAACAGACAAATGAATAGAGAAAGAAATATCTCTGTGGTGAAAATAGGGGACAGGATTTTTGCTGTGCAGAGTGACTCGCAAGAGGAGCAGGTGATGGTGCTGACTGTTGGAATCCTCTATCTTGGATACAGGAAAAGGATGGCTTGATATACATAGAAAGAATGAAGGCATCAGAAAATCACCAGCACCGAACAATGTGATGGGGGAAATACGAAGATGAATGAGATCTGTTCAAATAACTCTTATTTATTACAAAGAATAAATTAGTAATTTCTTGAAGAGGAAATCTAGAAGGTTCCAGTTATCATAATCAGTCTGAGACAAGCCATCTTGTAGACCCACTGATGCAATGTACCAGAAAACATGTGTCTAACTTCTATGTCCTATCAAAACTCATCAAAAATTTTGTGTCCTAAATAAGGACCAAATATTCCAGTCATGACAAAATATTAGGCAAATCCAAGTCCCAGAAGTTTGAATCTTAAATGAAGTTAAATATATACTTAAACTATTTTCTACTAGAGGAGAAAGAAATACATTCACAGAAAGATTTATACAAAAATACTCATTGTAGCTATATTTATATCAATAAAAGTTAGAAAAAGTCCAAGTGTTTACCAATAGAATGACTAAACACCCTAGTTTATTTGTGCAATTGGGACCAAACTTGGCAATAAAAAAGAATGAACTACTGATATGAGAAACAATGTGGTTGAATCTCAAATGCTCCGTGTTTTTAAAAAGCAAGTCAAACCCCAGATTATATGTCTTTGTTACCTTTTTGTTTCTAGGACAAAAAACCCAATGCCCACAAGTTAAAAAAGGAAAGATATATTTTAGTTCGTGGTGCGTAGAGGGTTCAGCCCATAGTCTGCTGGCTCCAAGACAGGGAGGCAGGGCAGAGGGGCACACAGGGGAGAAGGGGTTCCCCCTCCGCAGTTTTCACCTTTCCCTTTTAATTCCTTCTGGGTTGCAAGCCTATTGGTTGGTGCCATTCACACCAAGGGTGGGTCTTCCCTCTTCAGGAAGTCTGTCAGTCATACCTAGAACTATGCAAAAACCAATCAGAGGACTAATTCAGCATCATACCTCCATGATCCAGTCACTACCAAAAGCCTCATCTGTGAGTATACAAGTGTTTGAGGAGACATCTAAATTTACACCATGACACTATATACTACACAAAATTCCATTTCATGACAAGATCCTAGGGTCATTACCCAGTCATTGAGATATGACCAGAGAGTCATTAAGATATGACTGGACAAGTCTCTCTGAATTGCTAGCTCAAGTCAGGATTTTAAGGTCTTAATTCCTAAGACTGAAGACAAGTCTCAGCACATGAACAGGAGAGCAGAGGGCACTGTAGTAGTGATTTGACACAATTCTTGTAAAGTAAACCAAGAATTCATTGAAAGACTGTTTAACAGTGACAGCAAGACCAGTTATAAGATGAAGTATTAAAAAGTATTTTTATTATAAAATAGAACTGGTTAACATATAAGGAAGAAATAAGTTAATAACACCAAAAAATAAAATATCTAGCAATGCCTTTAAAAGAAGCATATAGCATGCATTTGAAAAATTGTTCAGCTGTAGTATTGGCATAAAAAAAATTCAGTGTTTCTGGATGTCAGGAATTCCTACTGCCAAAACACCAGTTGTCCCTAATTAACACAGAAAGCCTTTTTCTAATCAGAACTTCAACACAATTTTTCTCTGATGTCCTACACGTAACACCTGCACCCACAAAGGCACCATGACAGATCTGTAAGTTGACACAAATGCATAGAAATCTCAAAAATAGCTCCCTTTAGATATATGGATTAGGAATATAAGTTTGCTGCTTCAAAAAGCAGAAAGTGGAATAAGGACAGGGCTTTTTCAGTGTATGTTTCTTGAGCAACTGACCACTTAAGAAAGCAATAAACGCTACATCTTACTTGACTAGAAATGTAAATTTCTGGTGGCTAAAAGTTAGAGGTTAAAAAAAGGCCAGCCAGATAGCTCAGCAGATTAAAGACCCTGCTTAGGCAGACTCGGACCAGGGTTCGATCCCCAGTGTGCTGTGTTGTGCTGGCCCCACCCCCAGGGCACGCTAAAACAACAAATGAGACTGGGTGTGGTGGCACTCACCTGTAATCTCTGTGCTTGGGAGGCTGAAAACAGAAGGATCACTATGAGTCTGATCTGTGTAGTGAAGCCCTGTAGGCCCTGTACTAAATACATTTTTTAAAAAAAGTTACAGGTAAAGCTACGGAAGTATCAAAAATGTAGTGAATATTTACACAGTTTTGAGATGGCATGAATTACAATATCAAAGATAAAAATAGTGTTTTCTGATATACTATGAACAATGATACTCTTGAATATATAAAAAGTATTTTTGCTGGCCTAAATTAAGTGCAGAAAATTGGCAACCATCTGTTTGGCAAAATTGGCAAAATTGGCAAAATAGCCAATCATCTGTTAATATTTTGTCATACAAACAGGTGTTCTAAATCTATGAAACCCACATGCTGAGGAGTTGGTCCCCCCCTTGGGCACCATGGACAGGCCGTGTGGTGAGCACTGTGCTGTGAACCATAGCAACACCCTCAGCTCCAGCCCAGTCCTGTCAAGAGTATCACCCTCAGTGTCACCAGCAAGACATCTCTAGACATTACCAGGCATTAAAATCCCTCTTGGGGACTGGGGAGATAGCTCAGTAGAATAAGCTCTTGCCTGGAAAGTACAGGGTCCTGAGTTTAATCCATAGCACTGCAAAAATAGATAGATGATAGATAGATAGATAGATAGATAGATAGATAGATAGACAGATAGATGATAGATAGATGATAGATAGATAGATGATAGATAGA
>NW_004524578.1:23010813-23015427 GCF_000260255.1 Octodon degus
GATCCCTCCTGGTGGCTAAACCCTCTCCAGGTGGGGAGTCAATGATCACAAGGAAACTTTCACGGATTTTCTCTGAGGTGGGATTGTCAGGGTAAGGTGGGGTTGCTAACTTTTTATAAAAAGGATACCCCAATCTGCCTTCCATGTTTCTCCAGTTGTCAGAACTCTGTGGGTGTTGAAGTGGTTGCAATAATTACAAGAACTATGATTTTGTCACTTTTTGTCCCCTATTATACAGACGGAAAGTGCATCCTCCAAATATCTTCCCAAGATGAAGGACAAATTCAGTACTGGGTCACAGGTGTACCTGCTGGCCCACACCTGGAGGTCCCCACTGGAGTCCTGCCCCTTTGTCTGTGGTCCCTTCCTGGCTCCTAGCTGGTGCTGCCATGGGACACTGTGTTCTTTCCAACACTCAGTGTGTCCAGTCAGACCCTGGAGCGGGAATCTGCGAGGCAGCATGGTCCCAGAGCTCCTCGGGAGTTTGTAATGACTCTAACATGACCTCAGGCTGCCTGGAGGGTCCCCTTTGTGCTATGGGTACTCTTCTGCCCCTGACTTCATTTACAATCTCATGTTCTCCAGAGTCCCAAGGAGCCTGGACCAAAAGAGGGATGAGCTTGTGACAAACTTTGCCTCAACAGTCCCTCCCTTGTGCCTTCTCACTGGCTCAGGCAGCTGTCGGCTCTTCCCCTCAGAGTGGTTTTTGCACTAGTAGTTCCTCAGGGACACCAGCCCCTGAGCTCACTTGGATAGCTAGGCAATATCTGAGGCTTCTTTACATTTAAGCCGGGACCCTAGAAACACTCTTAGGGAAAAGTGGCTGGTAAGACACACAAGGAAAAGTTGACAAGAGCACTCTGTCGCGAAACAGCACATGCCAGGCTGGGATAGGGAAGGAGCAGAGAGGGCTGACGCCTCCTGCTGGGCTGAAGTGGCAAAGACCTTTGAGAGGAGGAGGTGACCATGGGCTCCACTGACCGCACATAGTGTGATAACAGCAGTACTGTATAACTCAAGAGTCATATACAACAAAGAGTCCAGGACAAGAAGAGTAGTAAGTAAACGAAGAGTTAAAACTACATCACAGAATGGAAAGCTCTTTTTAGCAGAATATATAAACAAATGATGGGGAAGTGGTTGAAAGTCTATTTCACTTATAGTTTTTCTTTTGCATAGGAATTTTCAAATTATGTTTTTGAAAGCATAATTGCTTGTATAATAAAAATTCAATAGGCTACCTGTGTGAAATCTGAAACAAAACATTTTGATTCTGCACGTTTTGGTCAACAGGTGTCTCCCATTCCGCTCTAGTGAACTCTTGGTAGACCCTGTTTTGTGTTTTTCCCCCATTTCCATAATGGAGGGAGGAAGCTGGTCTTCCCAGCGGGGCTGCTGAGTCCCATTTTTGTGTTCATCTGGGATGGATGGGCTGGGGTTGCATCTGACCGCAAGGCTACTATCCTCCAACTCACACGTGGCCCTGACCTAGCTCACCATGTCCTGCAATATACCACTGGTGGATGCCCCCTGGGACTTTATGTGTCACGTCAGACTTCCCTCTCTGGCCTTAAGGTCAAAGCCTATGGGTGTGAACAGCGTTGCCAGTCCAGGCCCACATCCCTGAAGGGTGTGAAGTTGGGATCAAGAGCCTGGGGATGGCCAGGGTCATTGATTTTCAAGTTTCCTCTGCTGAGTTTGTTGGAGCTCCTGGGTGGAAGTCGCTTCCTCTCCTGGTTCTTAGTTCTCTTGCAGACATGAGGCATGACTACGTGCAGCTTCCTACCCACCAGGAGTGAAGGGCTGTTGAGTCACTTTAGGAAACCATTCTGCTGCCCCTGCAAAGCCCAGCCGCTATAGACTTCCTGTTTCCTGAGGGTCGTTGTTCTTCAAAAGTGTTACTGCTGATCCTTCTGGAAATCAGCTTTCCCCTCATATTACCCCAGAATGTTCACCTTTTCCTACTTGTGGCTCCCAAAGTCCCCCTGCTCAGCACTGATCTGGAGAAGAGGTGGGAATGACCCTCATCCACTACAGACAGCAGCAATTCCTACAAGCTGGAGGGCACAAGGTGGCCTTGTACGAGCTCCATGCTGCTGCTGTGTGCTTTCTCTTTGTGGGGCACCCACCATAATGGGAGGTAGAGAAGGAAGGGATGGCTGCAGAGAAGATGTTTGAAGGCCAATTTTCCTTAGACCACACTCATCCAGAAAGAGAATGATGGCTGTGCTAGTTGTTGGGGGCAGGAAAAGCCTGGGCATATTGCAAGTACATGCCTTCCACTGATAGGGGACAACTCCCACTTGGCTGGTCCTGGATAATGTGACTGTAAAATACACATAAACTAATATAAAACTTGAAAGTGGAAAAAGAGATGGGACCATAGAGCCTGCATGAAGCCATGGTTATTTCCTCTGGTGCTGGGGATTTTCTTTTAGACTCTGAGTTGGTTTGGGGCTACTAAAGCTGCGGTTCCTCAGGTAACTGAGGAGCTGGTGGTGCTGGAGAAGAGTAAGTGTGGATTGAGAAGATGACAACATCTGAGCTGGTGAAAACCAGGCCAGAAGGCGAGAGAACAAAAATATGCCAGATGTAAACCCTACAGGGAGTAAAACCATGAAAGAGGTGTCAAGCAAGGTAGGGAGGGCCGGCAAGATAACTCAACGGACTAATGATGCCTGTTTTGGCAAGTGCAGGGACCAGGGTTCAATCCCCGGTCCTGCATGCTGCACCAGCCCCACCCCCAGGGTGCACTGGTGAATGAGTTCCAGCATGGTGGTGCGTGCCTATAATCCCAGCACTGGGAGGCTGAAAACAGGAGAATCACTATGAATCTGAGCTGCATAGTGAGACCCTGTACCAAATACATAAATAAAAAAAAATAAAAAAAGAAAGGTAGGTAGTGCTACAAGATAAACCTCATGGACTTCACCCTGTGTATGACAGGAAGTCAAAGGACTTCAAGGAGAACAGCGAGGAAGAGAACTCACCCTGGTAACAAACGGAGGACTAAGGTTGTCTACAGCTGCAAAAGCTGAAAACAGAGCCAACATAAGAACTGAGCTCACTGTCACCCCGTATTGTTCGTCTTTTCTTTATGTTTTTCGCTCTGTGTGTGAGCTGATGGAGAGGGATGAGAACGGCAAACGGCAAAAGTTGAAACATTCTATTCAGTGATATTTCAACAACTGTCTGGCCGAGAGTGCACTGTGTCCCAGGGGCTGGGCTGAACGGGCTCAGGCGGTGGTGGGAAAGCGCGGAAGGGCTTCAGCATCTGGGCCAGGTGCCCTGGCCCTGCTGCCCTGGCTGCGACTGCTCCTCAGCTGCATAACCATGCAGAGGGATGACCTCATGTGTTCCACAGCCATGACTGGGGATGATGACACAGATGTGCTGAAATCAACCCTGTCACTTCGATTCCAGAGCTGCACGGCCTTTTCATGGCCCCAAGAGGAGCCCAGTCCACTTTTTTTCTCTTTTATACAAAACACAAGTTAAGACTAAATCATAAAGAAAAGAAAAACTTTTCTTCATACACTCTCTGAGTCCACGTCTTGTAGATGGGCTGGGAAGCTTGCCAGAAGCTTTCGTCTGCTCAGGAATTGGTGGAAGCAGAATCTCTCCCATTGACAGACTGCTGTTGCAAACTACATTTTCTCCTATGTTCATTGCTCTCTTCTAAATGTTCTACAGTTCTTGCTTTTACAGCCAGATTCCCATGTGATATTGAAGTGGCTACATTCAAAGTAGCATCTATGTCCAGAAACCAATAAATTTGACATTATTTAGCTGAGATGCTTTTCCTGAACTCCAGTGAGGGCAAAAGTTATACCTCCTTTTTTTGTGAAATCAAACTGCCCTAGTACCAAGAACAGACCATAGCACAGAGCAGGCACTTTATTCTCAGCACTGCTGCCTGGGAACAAAACACCCACGGTGACATCTACAGGAGCAGGTGCCCCGGGACAGGTCAGTGCAGGGAAGATCAAGCTATCCCTTCCCGTGCTGAAAGGGAATTGGAAGAGAAGTTGCAATTCTGTGTAACACTGCAGTAATGTCCTGTTACTCGGGCTGGTGGGGCCTTCAGAGTCATATTTAAATTATTTAGATAAACATGACATAAAGCTCAATATAACATCAAATTCATGTGACTAGCAGTTAGGGCTGCAGTTGTGTCCTGACCTGCTGTGATGAGCTCAGACCAGCATGGCCACCTCACTGGTGAGATCCTGGTTCCATAAAGGGCTTTATTAACCCAAGGAAAACGTTCTTTTTTTAAAATTTTTGATTTTTATTTAATTAATAAAAATTTTATTGAGAAAGAAATAGCAATGAGACAGTTTCAAAACAGGTTAGTGGGACCATTACAGCAATTAATACATTGGGTATTGTTGTCTTCATAGTAGTTATTCAGAGTACAAGATGTAGACATGGCATCTTGTCTAAGTATTATCAGTATAAATCTTTCTTCTGATTGAACTAAGAGAAAATAGTTGTATATCTGCCCTATATATGTATATATTTACAAAATGTAAGATTATTTTTCTTTTTTATTGAAGCAAAATATAAGGTTAATATGTACAAGTAACCCCTGGAAGCCCAAACACACCTGTC
>NW_004524578.1:23015772-23020276 GCF_000260255.1 Octodon degus
AAATTGGTAGGACAGTTTCAATAATTAACACATTGCATACATTCTTCCTAGTGGTTAATTGCTGTACAAGATATGGACTTGATATCCTATTTACAAACACCATTAGAACAAATCCCTCTATTCATTACGAGAGGAAAATGTTCTTGATGATACTGAATAGAATTCAGGAGTCTCAGTTACAAAATTTTTACTATAATATTATTCACTGCAATGGTATACTTTTGGAATGTTATAGTACTTTCCCACAACTGGCTTTAGGGAAAATATTTTTATTACCTAGCAAAGAAACCTGATTTTACAGCAAGATCTTTCTACAGAACATTTCATAAAACTATTTTAATAGGCACCTACAGCCACATTCATTCATGTGGTAAAGAAGAGTATGCAAAAACCATAAAAACAGAAGTAGAGATTCTAAATAATTCAGTATCAAAATTAAGTAGATAGCTTGATTATTCCATCATAATGAAAATGAACATCAATCTAGCAGGTTTAAATTTATGAATAAAGTGAAAAAAACCCAACTTTGTAATAATAACTTAATGTAAGTTTTATCTTAATATTCACCATGTTTGATCAAGCCTATTCATTATGTAAACATAGATGCTGTGGCCCAAATTAATTAGATCCATGGATTGGAAAGTGAATAAAGATGATAACTTGAGTAACGCCATGTTGTAAGGACTGTAACAGGGAAATGAGCATTCCTACCTCCATCTGCCCTTTACAGGAACACTGGCAGCCCTGGCACAAAGATGAAGAAAGCAGAACTCAGAGATGTGAAATTCTTAACCAAGGAGTCATTAACTCAGTTAAAAATCTATGTCTGAAAACAGTCATAGATTATAATTCATCAAAAATTGAAATACAAAAGGTCTATTTATCAATGAAAAAGTAATTGAGGTATTTATTTAAAAATTACACGTGCTGCTAGACTCTTTCTTGTCCCAATGAATTCATTCCTGATTTAGGTTTTGGAACTCAATGCTTTTCTGTATAAACTATCTTTCCACTCAAGGGACAAAGATCCCATCCCTTGATCAGAGAAAGCTTCTGACAGATAGCAACCATAAGCTCCAGAAAAAAATTAAAATACAGCAGGGATTGAAGCAGGACCTTTGAACTGAGCTAGATTTCCACTCTTTCCTTTTTTCTTTTAAACAGAATCTTGTTAAATTCCTAAATTTCTCAGGCTGAGCTCCATCGCGAAACTCCTGCTGTTATGGTTTGTGTCTAGTTGTCCCCCCAAAGCCTCATGCAGTCATGGGGCAGACTTCTAGAGTGTGTGATTAACGCATGATCCATTGGGATTATAGGTATGAGTGCTGCTGGGATTATGGGTGTGAGTGCTGCTGGGATTATGGGTGTGAGTACTGCACCCAGCCTGGCATGCACAGCCTGAATGCAACATATGGGAGACAAACTGGCTCTCTGAGGCACTGTTGCTGCTACTCCTCCCATTTCTTCTTGCTGTTTTCTGCCACCATGAAAGGTTGCTCTCCGCCATGTGCCACTCTGCCTTGGAGCCAGCTGAGTATGGACTGAAACCTCCAGTAACTGCGAGCTAAATAAACCTTTCCTTCCTTCATTTTGGGTGTTGGGTATTTGTCCCATCAACGAGAGAAGAGGAAGTGAGACACTTGCCTACCATCCCACGGTGCTGGGATTAGAAGAGTTCACCACTGCGCTACGCCTCCGGGATACTGCAAAGATACCCAAACAGGCAGAGAGTGAGGAGGGTGGGTGGTCAGAGGGAGGGAGCCTTCCTAGACGTGCTCCTTCCTTTCACTGCTGTGTGCTCCCAGGCAGACTCCAGCTGGCTCCAGGTGAGGCTGCTCTTAGTTGGAAGGAAGCCTCTGTCTCGGAACAGAAACTCAACCTTCGTTATGGGAAGAACGAGGGGAGAACACAGAAGGTCAGAGATATTCTCTTAAAAGGAGAGAACTGGAAAAGAGGAGTTCCAATTTTCTTTCTTTTTTTTTTTTTGCATTTAAACTTTTTTATTGGTAGAGTTTTTCATAAGATGATTCATCGGTGGTAAATTTCTATATAACTAATTTTCACATAATATTGCACATGAGAGCCTGAGATCCAGGTTATTTATTGTGAAAACATTTCTTCCAGTCTGGAGGCAACTCCAAAGAATATATTGGAGCAGTTGTACAGAGGGGTCTGTATTAAATAGAATGGTTTGTTTTTTCCATCATTTGAATTTTATACTCAATACATGTCAGTTTTCCACATCCCTTATGTTAAGAGTCTTTACTGTTTCTTCTCCAAAACCATTTTCTAAATCTCTTGTATTTTATGCTATTTTTTAATTTTTAAAGAAAGTACAAATTATAATTTAAACAGAAAAACTTTAAGGGATATAGATTTCACTTACCAGAGTAATATGAATTTCACAGTATTTGCTGTAATGCATAGTGTTGTCTGACAACCAGTTATTCATATTACCAGATATATGCATGTAAAATTTGAAGAAGAAACAAAAAGAAAAGTTTATAAAAATTAAGAGGAGAAAAAGTACAATCAATTGAAAAAAAAGAGACAAAGCAAAGTAAGGATTAACTGCTCCTTTCCATAGACCAGCAGAAATGCACACTACAGGGGTTGGGGAGATGGCTCAGAGGAATAAGTGCTTCCCTGGCAAGTGCAAGGACCTGAGCTCAATCCCCAGTTCCACCAGAAAAAAAAAAAAAAAAAGAAAAAGAAATGCACACTACAATTGCCCAAACCACCCTGCTTACATATATAGATTAAATATCTTTCCCCCATTCCCTATTCTGTCCTTTTCCTCAACTCAATAACTCTTTCCTTCTGAGCAAGTTCATTCTCCTGTCCAAGCATATATTGTACCCTTCAGATTCCATTTTTCCCTTTGAGGTTCTCACACTAAGGAGACAATGCGGTGTTTGCACATATGGGTTTGATATATTTCACTTAAGAGTATGTTCTCTAGTTGCATCCATTTACTGACAAAAACGTCAAATTTATCCTGTTTGATAGCTGAATAATACTCCATTGTGTAAAAATGCCAATCTTCCTTATCCATTCTTCAGTTGATGGGCATCTGGGTTGTTTCCAGGATTTAGCCATGACAAATGGCGCTGATATAAAAATGGTGAAAACACTTCACCATGCACATATATCGCAGTACTATGAGTCTTTCAGTTCTTCTAGAAAAATACATGGGATGGCAATACCTGGCTTGAATGGGATCTCCAATCCTAGCTTTTAAAGGAATCTTTGCACTGATTTCTATAGTGGTTGTACCAGTCTGCACTCCCACCAACAATGCAGAAAAGTTCATTTCTCTCTACACCCTCTCCAGCATTTGTTATTGCCTAGCTTCTTGATGTTAGTCATTCATTCTGGGGTAGGATGGATCTCAGTGCTGTTTTTATTTGAATTTCTCAAATGACAAATGGTGTTGAATATTTTTTTCCATATATTTACTTGCCATTTGTATTTCTTCCACTGGGAAGTAAATATTCATCGCAGATGCCCATTTTTGGATTGGGTCCTTGAATTTGGGGTGCCTGATTTTTTGTAATTCTTTATATATTCTAGATAGCAGGCATTTGTTGGAGGGACAGTTGGCTATAATGGTTTCCCAGTTCGTGGGTTTTCTTTTTACTATTAGAGATTTGCTTTGAAATACAGAAGATTTTCAAAAAAATGAGATCCCAGTTGTTGATCTTTGAACTATTTCTTGTGCAGTTTGGTTTTTGCTTATAAACTCTTTACCTACCCCTTTGTCTTTTTTTAATTTTATTGAGAAACAAATAGCAATGAGACAGTTTCATAACTGATTAATAGTACGTTTCAATAATTAAAACATTGTACATTGTTATCTTCTTAGTGGTTACCGTAGAACAAGATGCAGACAAAATATCTTGTCAAAATACTTTTAGTACAAATCTTTCCTTACATTGAATTAAGGGAAGTAGCTGTATATCTATTCTAAATATTCTGTGTATACAGACACAAAATGGTCCTTCCTTTGTATCCCCTTCTTTTGTTTAGTTCTCCCAGAGATGGGTATTCCAATAGCATCTAAATACTATAGGTACGTGAATTCAGCAAAACAATCCAACACAGTCCAGCAGTCCACAATAGCAGTGGGTTATCCGCAGAAGTTGTTGATTTGAGCCTTTCACAGCTCAGCATATTTGAGAGTTATTATATCTTCTTGATTCAGTTTTGGTAATTTGTACCTTTCTAGGAATCTGTCCATTTCGTCTGTGTCTTCTATTCTGTGAGAGTAAAGTTTCTCAAAGTAGCTATTGATAATCTTCTGAATTTCCACTGGGTCTTTGGCGATTATGCCCTTTTCATTCCTTATTGCTTGTATTTGAATTTTTTTCTTTTCTCTTTTTGATGAGGTTAGCTAGGGGCTTATCGATTTTATTTTGTCTTTCATAGAAGCAGCTTTTTGATTCATTAATTCTTTGAACTGTTTTCTTCGTCTTAATTGAATTAATTTCTGCTCTAATCTTTA
>NW_004524578.1:23021723-23022409 GCF_000260255.1 Octodon degus
TCAGTGTGTTTTTAATTGGGTTGAAGTTATTTGGCGTTCTCTTACCTGAATGTCAGATTGTTTCCTTCTAGTTGAGAACTTTTCTGCTATTACTTTTGCCTATATTCTTTTGATATCATTTGTATTGACTGCATGTTTCTCATTGATGCCTATTAGCCCCACATTGTTCATCTTTGCATCATCTTGCAGGTGATAAATTATGTTTTCCTGCATCCTAGTTGTTTTTAAGAGATCTTTTCTTACCTTTTCACTAGCTGCCCCAGCGTTTTCAAGATCTGAAATTCTGTCTTCACTTTCATTCAAACAGTTTTGCAAACATGTGATTGAGATTTTAAGTTCCTCTATATCTGTTTGACTCTGCTTCATGTGATCAATTTCTTTCCTGTATTGCTCATTCAAGGAATTGTCATTTTTCTAATCTCCTCTATTTTTTATCAATGTCTTCTTTAGTAGCAGTTATTAATTCTTTTACTGTAATTTAGTTTAAGATATGGGTTTCCTCCATAAGTTTCTGTATGTGATTCTTTACTTCAGATCCTATGAATTCAGAGATTTCTTTTTTCATTTCAGAAGTTAATTCTGCTCTGAGTTCCTCTATACCTTTCTGCTGTTGTTTCTTTTCTTCTGGAGCTATTAATTTGTATATTTCAGCCTAGCTAGTGTCCTCTGCACTTGTTCTCGGTGGG
>NW_004524578.1:23023919-23030652 GCF_000260255.1 Octodon degus
GATGCTGCAATCTGAACCTGGCAGGTTTTCAGAAATGCTCAGTAACTGTAACTACTGTTGCCCCCTGTTTTTCTTTTTTAGTTGATGTAACCATCCTATTGCGGTTTTACTGTCTTGCTAGGTTGGCTCTGGGATGAACAGAAAATGTAACCTGCCTCACTCCCAGGAAATCAAACTAAGATGAACCCTCTGCAAGGAATTCCATCCTCACTTGGACTGAATTGGGTGGTTTTTGAGTCTGAGCCTGGTGTCTTTAGACTGTGATCCTCTGAGGACTTTGGGAGGTCAGGAACAGAATGTATCATTAGAGCAGAATGCAGCAAACTGATGCTCTGAAGGGATCCTCACTACACAGTATTTATGCTCTTCTGTTGTCCCACATAGACCCTGAGTGTGACCTTGTAGCTAGCTTGAGACAGTAGGTCATGAGTATAGTTCATGCAAGCAGAGATTTGAAACAGGTTTGCACATTGGACACCCTTGATTAGAATAGCTGCCATACTGTGAGGAAGCTCAAGCTAGTGAAGCAGCAAAGTCACTAGGGCAAGAGAGTCACCAAGCCATGTCCAGCACCATGCAGGACCTCTTCTTGAGGAAGCTGAGTAGAATATCCTTTCTAAACATGCATAATGGGACAGGGATCATCCAGGCCCCTATTCCTTATCCAGACTGAAAAACTGTGAATAAATAGATTGTTGTCACTGTTTCAAGCCACTTATGCTGTAGCTTATGCACTTGCAAGTTGCAAGATAAAAGTCCTAAATAAAATATTTGTACTTTGATTTTAACAATACTATAAAAAAAAACACTAACATCTCATGGGTAAGACAGCATAGGGTGACCCAGTAATAGATCAATTACTAAAAACATAGATAAATAATCAATAACTATTGAAACAATATATCACATGAGGGATTGACATTAGAAAAAGTCACATGATGATCTGACAAGTTTTTGAGTAGAGTCTTTTGAACAAAAGCCTAATACTTTTTCTTCCTTAAATAGGGTAGTGGATACTCCAGGGCTCTGGATCCCACCTATACTTGCTTTCCCCAGGTACCTACCTAGATTTGTTTGCAGACAGTAACAACTTTCTGCAGCTGTATTAACTTCTAAAAGCTCACAAGCACTATTCCTCCAGAAAATGGCACTCTGCAGAACAGCAGTTGCCTTACCCAGGAGCATAGCTTGTGGCCAGTGAGGGTCATCCAGATACAAGGCGCAGAGAGTGGGCACCCTGGGGCTGGGGGCTGACTGTGCAGTAGGGCCCCCACCCAGGTGTGAGCTGCACTGAAGTGGAGACCACATTTTTTTTTCTTTTTGCGGAACCGAGGATTGAACTCAGGCCCTTGCACTTGCCAAGGAAGCACTTATTCCACCGAGCCATCTCCCCGGTCCAACCACATCTTTCTTTATTCCCATTCTTTGGTCTCTCTTGTATTTTCCTGTAATAACTTTCCCAGGAGGCAACACAAGCCTACACTTCCAGCTTCAGCAATTTCCAGCTTTTGAATGATATAAGGGAAATAGTAATTATAAGGTTTGCTGAATTTGGCAGCTACTGTTGAACTCTACCAACGCTTTGAAGAAAGATGAAGGCAACCTCGGTGCAGCCGATCCTTACTTCAAAGCCAGGCATAAATCCTCTCTGTGCTTTCCTTTGGGACCTCTCTGGCACTTTTCAAGCAATTCCTTTTCCTATAGCTTGCATGGAGATGGAGCCCTTGGAAAACACATGGGAAAATATCAGACAACAGTGGCCTCTCAGTCGGGAGAAATCCCCAGCACTGATGTCAGGGCCCTAAGAGAGAAGAAATGGGACCAGAGATTTGTGGCAGGGCTGTTCAGAAAGGTGTACACAGTGGCCTTGGAGTGCAGATTGTCTAGAACTTTGAAGGGAGAAAGAGATGTTTGCTTCCTTCTACCCTGTGCTGGAAGGCATGATACATCTGCAAATGTCCCAAGCCCGCCATAGGAGCAGGCTTGTCTTCCTTTGGACCATTTCACTCCCCTGCCAGCCTCCAGACCAACACTTAGGATCATTTTTTAAAAATTACTTATGTATTTGGTACGGGGTCTCACTACACAGCTCGGACTTGTAGTGATCCTGCAGTTTTCAGCCTCCCCAGCACTGGGATTGCAGGCGTGCTCCACCACACCTTGACTGGGTCTCTGGCTCAGTGCACCTGAGGGTGGGGCCAGCGCTGCATGTGGTGCCGGGGATGCAACCCAGGTCCTTGCACTTGCCTAAGCAGGTGCTTAGTCTGCTGAGCTATCTCATTGGCCCTAGGATCACTTGTTTAGAACTAGATCTCAAAGCTAGGCTCAGTGGAGCATAAGTGTAAAATATTAGGTATTTTATTATATTACATTAGTGCAGAGATAAAACAGCAGTAATTGTGTAAACATATACAGCCCTATGTTATAGCTGCTAGCCTTGTATGGCCATTTAAATCTACAATCAATCCGGACACCAATAAAACACCAATTCTTTAATGACACTGAGCCCCATTCCAAGTGTGTAGTAGCAGTATGTGGCAAGTGTTGACCGTATTGGTCAGTGCAGTTCTGGAGAATTACATCTGCTCAGGAAATCCCACCAGAGAGACCTGATTTACAACGATGAAAATAAATCACACTCAATACAGTAGCCACATATTGTGAGGTATTTGTGAAACTTAAAAAAAAAAACCTAAAAATAAAATCAACTGCCAAGCCGATGTGAAAAAAGTCAAAGCTTTATTAAATATAGCAACATGAAGGTGACTAAAATGTCATTTATGTTTCTAGGTATCAGGATCAAAGTGGTAGAAGGACTGCGGATTACTTTGTACATTTAAGATTATTCTAAGTAGCTTCATGCTAAGATTTCTTAGTTTTCATTATACTTTAACAAAATAATTCTAAATTTATTCAGAGATGGAGAAGACATTAAGAGTAAAAAAATGAAAGGAGATTTTCATGCCTAGATGTTAATTCATTCTATTCTAAAGGCTGCAGGAAAAAAGTTCCACAAACTTTGGCTTAAAATAGACATTGTCCCTTCCCAGTGATGGAGACCAGAAGCTCAAGATAGTAGGGCTGTGCTTCCTGGAAGAGCTGGGGGAGGGCCTGTCTCCTGGTGTTCCCAGACTCCGGTGGCTGCAGGACGATGCTCCTGACCGCTGATCCCATCAGCTCAGCCTCTGCCCTGGCCTCACTTCACTGTCTCCGCTGTGCCTTGCCAATTTCTTCCTGATTTCCTCTTGTATGAACACTTGCCATTTGATTGTTGACCCACGCAGGTAATTTGGGGTAAATTCTTTTCATCAGAATCCTTAACTGAATCACACTGTTGGCTGTATACAATGGGGGCAGCTACTCTTTAATAAAGTGACCTAAGGATTAGGCCTCAGTCATATCTTTTTGGAGGGTAATCATTCATCCCCCTACATGTGTACAACAAAATATTATCATTCAAAAGAACACAGAGACGCTTAAGGACTTTAGGCTCTGTAGGATACGAAGATAGACACAAACTATGAGAGATACCATACGGTTTTCAAATTTGCAAGTATTCACATTTTTTAAGTGTTAAATTTCGTTCTTCTGTTTTTGCAATCATCAAAGTAGCTTCGTTATGTAGTGCAGAGTAAACCCAGGGCCTTCACATGGAACTAGGTTCCCAGTCTTTTTCCACAAATATTTTGATTCACAAAGCCACTAAGTTGCCCAGATTGTGGTCAATCACCCTCCTGCCTCAGCCTTCCTGAGTGCTGGAATGATGAGCTCGCATCACCATACCCAGCTAAAGCTTTCATTTTTAATTCAATATCCAAAATTGGCATTAACTGAGAAAGTCACTATTACACTTCTTGTAGAAATACACATAGAGATAGGAAGCAAGCCATCTTGGGAGGCATTTTTGGATGCATTAACCAAAGACTTGAATGGCACTGATGCTTTGGCCCAGCCATTGATCCTGAGAGAATAGTCAGAGATATTGGTAGACAAAAATAATTGTAACTCAATTGTATTTACATGGAAAGCAGGACAACGGTGAAGACCTCGCAGAGGGGAGCTGTTTGTCTGAACAACAGGATAGCCGTGTGGTAACCTGGTGCAGAACACTTCACGGCACAGGATGAGCTCATGTTTCTAATTGTAAAAAAGGAGCAGCCTTCAGCACAGAGTCCCGATGCGCCAGCTGGGGCAGGCAGTGCACAAGCATGGCTGTGCATCAGGTAGCAGCTGTGGACACGTGCACAGAAGAGGGACACACATGTGCCTGATGCACGTGTGGAGCCCAAGAATAGGGCGTGGTATTCAGATGCTAACTGTACAATGTTTCACTGATGGAACTAATATGTATATCAATTCATTATATTTTAAGGGAGAATTTATTGTCTATATTATGACACAACTTGATAAACACGTGAGTCAGAATTAATCACCCAATAAATTTTCTTCGACAGAAAATAAAACTTAAATCATCCCAGGCTGGCTGTCAGAAAAGAACAGACTATTCTTTTTTATTTTGAAGGGAGAAAAAAAACAATAAAAATGATACAAAATTTCAAAACAAGATGATAGGAAATTAACAATGATTATTGCATTACATAGTTATCTTCAAAATATTTGCTCAGATTACAAGACAGAGGCATGCAAAATTGATCCAACAGTATAAACCCTAACTGCTCCTTTCAACAGATTAATAGAAATTAGTAGTTTAATTACCTTAGCTGTCGAGGGTGTGTGTGTGTGTGTGTGTGTGTGTGTGTGTGTATGCGTATTAAATGTTCCCTTCCTTCTTTCCTCCTTTCCCCCATCCCAGCTGTTCTTTCCTTTTGAGCAGTTTCTTCTCCTTTCACAGCACGGATTGTATGTTTTGGATTTTATTTATTCTTTCGGTTTCTGACACGAGGGACACAATACAATGTTTACACATGTGAGTCTGATTTATTTCACTTCTGAGTAGTCTTTAGTTGCATCCATTTACCTATATAAGCCTCCAGTTTATTCTTTTATTTTTGGAACCAGGGATTGAACTCAGGCCCTTGAGCTTGCCAGGGGAGCACTTATTCTACTGAGCCATCTCCCTGGCCCCAAGCCTCCAGCTTATTCTTAATCTAAGATTGATACTTTGGTTCAATTGGGTCCTCAAAACCCTACGAAAAAATTCTGAAAAGTTCACAATAGGGTATAGGCAAATGTTCATATTAAACTTTAACAACAAAGTGCTGCACATGCTAGAATTGCCAGCACTGGAATGATAGTTTTCTCTGGAAGAATATAGCTGGAGCCAGTGTTATTACCTTGGTGCAATTACTTCGCAAGACTTCCGTCTCCTCTCTTCATTCTATGGTGCTCCTACCTGTACACAGGGGAGGCTCAAATCCCGCTGGCTCAGTCTGCTTTCCGCTGGCTGTCGACACAGTAGTGACCTCTCTGCACTTAGAATTGGCTTCTCAGCCTCTCTGCTCCTTTTGGAGCACAGAAAGTTGTCCTCTTGGTGTCCAGCTCAGTTCTCTTCTACACAGTTCTTGAAGATGGAAAACAAAATTATAAACATTTGTGCTGAACAAAACTTCCTGATTCTGAAAAAAAAAAATTCTTTTTTCCAATCAGGAAAATTTCCTTTCTGCCTGACCTGATTCAGAGCCCAATTATGTCTCACCAGAGCAGGGAGCCGGTACCCAAGGCTGGCTCAGAGACTTGGCAGTGACAAGGGGCCCCTGGCCCGTGCCCAGCTGGTTCAGAGCCTCCTTGGCATCTGAAGTCCAGTGGAGCTCCTGGATTTTTACCAAAGGATTCACATAAAGGAGAGTGGACTCTTGCACTCGACTTGGGCAATGTCTTTTTAACCTAATTTCACGCTTGGCCTAGTTAATAATTATGGTGTGCTGTTTTGGTGCAGCACTGTATTTTTAGGTAGGGGAAGGACAGTGGGCTGTGAACAATGGACTGAAAGTGCCCACTGCAAAGCCTGACCATAGGGGGACGAGGTCACTCCACATTCTGGACATGCCTTTCCCACAGACAGCAGCGTGTCCCTCTCTTCTCACCCCCCTCCCCCACAGTCTCTTCTCTTCACACCTTGCTCATCTGGGCTCCACGTTTTCCTTGTGAGACAGTCTAAACCGCAGTCAAGGGTAGAGCACATCTAACATCACTTTGCGTCTTATGTTGATTCTTGGAGACAGATCCGAAAGTTGATGGTGTGCACCTGCAGGCCCAACTACAGCAGAGGTTGAGCCCCTGAGGTCCAGGCCAGTTGGGGTGGCATAGAGAGACCTTCGTCTCAGAACAAAACTAAACCAACCCTATTCATAATGTGGCATACAGTTCCATAATAGTTCACAGTTTATTTTTACAGAGTGTTGATAATTTCAAAGGTGAAATTTATATACACACACGCACACCCCAAATATTTAAATACATTAGCAGGAAGACTCAGGAGACCAGACAGCTAGAACATATGAGGGCTGTCCAGATAGCTCAGTGGACTAAGACACCTGCTTAGGCAGATGCAGTGGCTGGGGTTTGATCCCCTGCATGCCGTGCCAGCCCCGCCCCCAGGGCACAATGAGATGGTGATTGAGACTGGGCATGGTGGTGCATGCCTGTAAGCTTGGGAGGCTGAAAACAAGAGGATCATGAGTCCGATCTACATAGTGAGGCCTTGGAGACCCTGTATCCCCTGTACTAAATGCAAAGAAGAAGAAGGAGAAAGAAGAAGAAGAAGAAGAAGAAG
>NW_004524578.1:23030807-23046728 GCF_000260255.1 Octodon degus
AGGAGGAGGACAGGAGGAGGACAGGAGGAGGACAGGAGGAGGAGGAGGACAGGAGGAGGAGGGACAGAGCACATGGAGAAAAGACAGAACCGTGAGGGATCCTTGGGGTTTTGTCACTCATTGGCCATAGCTATGAGGAGCCCATTCCAGCATTAGAGGCCCCTCTTTTCCTCTTGTCAAGTGGAACTGGAGTGTTGAGTCAGTGATCCCTCGGTTTTCACTGCACGTGCAGACACCCCCTTCTGTGCTCACAGCTGTGGTTATGATAATCATTTGGGAGCTGACCAATGTGAGAGAAAGAGGCAGTACACTATGTTCTGGAAACCACTGCATTCAACAGTAAAGCCTTTTCTCAGATACGGCATAGTGAGGGAGCAGACAAGAACTCCGTTACTCAGGTAAGTTCTACTTATTTAAGAATTCTGTGAATGTAGAGCCTTCCTGACACAAATAACCGTAAGAGTGGAGTGATAAAATAAACACAGTGATTGCAAAGCTGCTTGGTGACTCACGTGGCTCATCTCTTAGATGGAAGGAAGTGGTGAATGTTTCCATAGTCTTCAAGTGACTTGAATCACAGGTCCTGCTGGGACAGTGACAAAGCCAGAATCCCAGGGTGGGAAGAATCCTGGCCATGCTACCATGTCCCTGCTACTGCCCCCAAGCCCATCCTGCTCCAGAGGACAATCTGTGGCCGAGAGCAGCGGGTGTGCCACTGCACCACGGGCGTTAGTATTCCTGACGAATATGTCTGCTGCTGACTCAGCAGCCTACTCTCACAGCAGTGAGGTGATGCGTTTGAAGATGGTCATTCTATGTGTCCACTTAGAGAATTAACAGTAGGCTCCTTCTCCCCAGCCTCCGTCTTGGAAAAGAAAGAACCAACAGGCACCACTCCTAAGCTGGATTGAGAAGAGGAAAAGGCTGGAAGGTTTTAGATCATTCTTTATCAAAGAGAGTGGGTCCCTTACTAAGGTTTGATTACTGTTATTTGACTCAAAAGCACTGCATGGACTCAGCAGACCTTGTGATCCTCCTGCTAATGTCCCTAACCTGAGGGCAAGGTGAAGACCTCACAGAATGAAACCCCAGAGTGACATCACGATAAAACCTCTCAGAATTGTGTACCCGTTTCTGCCTGTTTTACCTTGAGATTCAGCTGCACTCTCTGGGTCTGAATTTTTTTCATCTGAGAAACATAAACACAAGTAATGGTTGCCCCTCTCAGCCTGAGTTTTCCTGAGGAAGGGCAGCTCCTAAAGGGCTCGGCATCCACATCGGGAAAGCTCTCCTGATCCACGAAGGGCAGCGACCCCAGGCTATTCCACAACCTCTTGCGAAATGCGGGTTTGCGTGGTACGTGGTGCACTTGTGGTGGTATGGCGAAGATGGGGGACAGAATGAGAAATAATTTTAAACAGGAGAAGTCTTCTTTGGGGATTTCTCATAGAATTCTTTCCTTTTAACATAAGTGCCCTGGCACCCAGATGGGAGATAGCATTCACTGATGGCTGCTATTTGAAAGCAAAACAGAACACCAGCTTATGACACTCTGACTTGGTCAAACAACAAATGCACAGAATGACCAAATAACTTCAGTATGGCCAGCCCTTGTCACTGCCCCCTGTCCTGTGCAGTCCTTGTCACCCTCTGTGCCCTGTCCCTCCAGGGCCTCTGGCCTCTGATATGGTTCTGCCTGTTAGTGTCAAGTGGCTACAAGAACCTGTCCTTGATTTTGCTCAAAGGCTCTACCCTGGTATTTAATGAATAGGTGGTTTTAAGCAGGCAAATTAGTTTTGAACAACTGATGTTGACCCCACGTACTCCTTTTTAATCTTTAAAATATATGTTCTTAATAAAATTCTGCAAACAGCATTCTTTAGGGGGCAGGGAACTAACTTTCAAGATAAAGACTGTGTTCCATTTGGGAGAAAGAGCAAAGGCTGGAGAATAATTTGCCAGTTTTTTTTTTTTTTTCTTTTTTCAGCTCCTAGATACAAAGACTGAAGGAAAAGCAAATGTCGTGTCCCTGTTTTCAGCCCTTTTCAACCTGGCTATTCTCCCATTGGCAGAGTAGTCACCCCGGTTGTGGGAGAAAAAAAACGCTGCTTTTATTATCTGTGTCTTTTAAAACTTCAGACATGCTTTCCACAGCCGCAGCGACTTAATGGAGTCTAACAACCAATTAATGGCTTTAAAACCAGCAGGGATCCCGTTCTGCCCTGTAACCTGAAATGAATTATTGATAGATACTTTCAGCCCTGTGTCCTGTCAGATATTTCAAAGTCAATGTCAGCTTGCAGTTTTTCATTCACTTGATGCTGAGGTCAAGATCTGTGAAGCGCTGCTCTTCCAAAAGAGGAGAGAAACCCCAGTACCCTGCAAAGTTGAATCTGGATGTAATTGGCCTCTGTTAAGCCAAGATATTAACAGCCTCAACATGTTCAGGGCTGGGGGGCGGTAGCATTCCGTCCTTACGGCAGGTGGAGCTCTGCACATTTAGGCAGATGACATGAGTTACTACTGTAGTGGTTATAACTTTATTTACTCATATTTGTCTCTCTTTGTCTCTGTCTTTCTCTGTCATTCTCTGTCTCTCTCACTCTATCATTCTGTCTCTCTGTCTCTCTCCTCTCTCTCTGTCTCTGTCTCACTCTCTGTCTCTGTCTCTGTGTTTCTCTGTGTCTCTCTCTGTGTCACTCTCTGTCTCTCTCTCTGTGTCTCTTTGTGTCATTCTAGCTCTGTCTCTATCTCTGTCTCTCTGTCTCTGCATCTGTCTCTGTCTGTCTCTGTCTCTGTCTGTCTCTCTCTGTCTCTGCATCTGTCTCTCTCTTATCTCTGCATCTGTCTCTCTCCTTTTTCTATCTCTCTGTGTTTCTGTCTCTCTCTGTCTCTGTCTCTGTCTCTCTCTCTGTCTCTGTCTCTGTCTGTCTCTCTCTCCTCTCTCTCTCTATGTCTCTCTGTGTCATTGTCTCTGTCTCTCTCCTCTTTCTCTCTGTCTCTGTCTCTCTCTGTGTGTGAGTCTTGGAACTATCCTGTTAGGTGCACAGGATAGATACCATCATCTTCATCCAAAATGGAAGAAAGAGAGACCTGCAACCAGGCGAGATGTGAGCTCCCCCCTTTCTTCTTTTCCTTCCTCTCCATCCTTCTTTACATGCGTGCGATGGTGGTGCAATTTCTGCAAGTGCTCTAAAATAGAGGCTTTAAATAGCTCAGATATTAATGTCCTTTTGCTGTGGCAATTTCTGAATTAACTATTGCTTAGGAAAATAATTAGTACATTATTAAAGTACTTCTTTTGAATGTTTTAGACTGATGGCTTAAGAATAGTAATGCAATAAAATCTAAGGAGAGTGTGATAAAGCAATAACTCTTAGAAAACTACCAAATAAAAGTCACTTAAGTTCATTTAATGAACACTGTTTACACATCATTTAATGCATATTATTTAAAACTCTAAAAATTGTGCTTCTGGTGTAACCCTTTTAAAAAGAACTGAAATTAATCACTGTTAAATACCTAACTGGATCAGCACTTTCTATATACACATTATTAGAATGTCTGATTTCGCTTTTGTTGATTAATTACACCCAAGCTATGCTTTTCTGGAATGCTACATAGTTCTATAATTATTATTTTACTTTACACAAAGGTGTGATCAACACGTATGATGAAAGCTCTTGCCAGGTGGCACCCGGCGGGAAGGCAGGATCCTCGGTGTGAGCAGCGGTGCATCAGGCTGCGGCAGCAGTGGGTTACCTGGTTCACTTTGTGTGGTGTGATGGGGTGGGCTGGGAAGCATGGTTGAGAGAAGCTGTGTTTAAGCCTTGGGGATAGCTCAGCAGTCTAAGAGCCTGTCTAGGTAAGCACAAGGATCTGGGTTCGATCCCCGGTCCTGCATGCCGTGTGTTCCCACCGTGGGCACGCAGGTCAACAAGACCAGGCGTAATCCCAGCTCTTGGAAGGCTGAAAACAGGAGGATCACTAAGAGTCCAAGCTGCATAGCAAGACCCTGTACCAAATACATAAAAATAAAAAGAAGAAGAAAAGTGCATAAATGATAAGCAAGGACAATGCATTCAAATGAAATTTTGTCGGTTTCAACCGGAGTTGTACCATAGTGCCACTTCAGATTTCAGCTCTTTAAGAAATGTCACGGGAGTTGGGTGTATGGTTATTCTCCTGAGACCACAGTTTTGACGTTCAGTGAAAATCACTGTCTCCTGAGAGAGAAAACACAGCCATCAGTGCAACATTAAGGTGATTTTTTTTATTGTTTTGGAATTATGGGAGGTGAGTTTGTAGCCAGAGCTTGTAGGACTCTGAATATGACAAAGGGTTATAAGAGCATTTGAGAAACAATGTGAGCAGAAAGAGATCTGAGAAATGGGCAAAGGGCTTTGCCCGCAAACCAAACAATGCTTCCTGGCACACATCGTGCTGGTAACGTAGTTTCTATCCATAAAAACTTTGTGGTGACTCTTCATTGGCCTTATTCACCTGATCTGGTACCAGGAGTGTTGGCTCTTTCCCAAAATCAAAATGACCCTGAGAGGTAGAGGTAAACATCTTGAGTTGATTGAGAGGGGCTGGGAACTTGGCTCAGCAGTAGAACGCTTGCCTAGCAAGCAGGAAGCCCTGGGTTGGGTCCTCCCGTTTCGGTATTCAGCACTAAAAACAAACAAAGGAGAAAACAACCATCTCCTAAAAAAACAATTCAAATTAAAAAAATACAATAAAATTTAAAAAGACCAAAAACAAACAAGGCAATTGAATCAATTGAGGGCATTAAGGCAGCCAAGAGAGCACACAAAAAGACACAAAAGAGCATTTCCAGAACTGTTTCAGAAAATGCCAAGAGCAGTAGGAAAAGTACTTTTGAAGAGAGGGGAGCTATTTTGGGAGGAATTAATGATGTGTCTCTTACTGTAATAAATTTTTCTTTTTAATTGAAACATTCAAGGTTTGTTTTGTCATACCTCATAGATTTTATTCCAGTTAGATCATTTTCCAAGACTAATTACTGACGTCCTCATTAGTAGCCATTTAGGCACTTAACAATTTTTGTCTACAATAAGTAATGCATCAGAGTATGTATGTATTCACAGATACAAATATCCATGTGTTTGAATTGTGTCTCCTGCTATCTAATAGGAGTGCTGTTCAGTAATCAAAGGATGGGAACACTTGTCAGGCTTTGATTGTGTATTTCTACTACGACCTCTAATATACCAATGTAGGATCACAGTGCATTATATCAGTTTCATTTCAACTCACTGTCACTTGTGATCATGTTTATATGTTTTGGATCTACCAATAGTATGTAGCATGTGAATATTATGGTTCAATTATGAAAAGGAATCACTGGACTAACAAGAAAATCAAATACTATTGGCACAGGAAAAACCAGGTCAGTGATATGGCAAAGAAAACTCAGCAATAGGCCAAAAAGTAAGGTAAGTCTTAATCCTTCATTTGGCACAATCCTAAATGACTGGGATGAAAGACTATTCAATAGAAAAGAAAATATGAATAATTCATAAATTCATAAGAAGAACTATTTTAACCATGTTATAGAACACATAAACCATAAAGTATTGATAAATTTTACTACATACAAAATTTCTGCACAGTAGTAGCCCCTGGAAGCAAAGTCAAGACAGACCAGAAAAAGAGTTCATTATTGAAAATCCTAATACAAAAAATGAAACATTTTGTCAATGCATAAGTAACCCTTATAAATTTCCAGCCAATAAAACTCTCAATTTAAAATGGGTAATGGACGTCATAGCTTGGATCTTGAGTGTGTCCTGAAAACTTGTGTGTTGTGGGGTTTGGTAGCACTGTGGGGAGGTGGAGGAAATGTTAGGAAGTGGGGCCTTCTTGGAGAAGGAGGTCATTGGGTGTGTCCTGGAAGGGGATATTGTGACCCGCGCCTATGAGGTAAGTAGCTTTGCTGCATCTCCCCCTCCCCCTCCCCTGATGTTCTCCTTCAACACAGGGCCAAGGAATCAAGGCTAAGCAATCCTGGACTGAAGTTTCTGAGACTATAAGCTAAAATACAATGGGCTACATTACAAGTGATCTCTAATATTTTGCCACAGCAATGGGAAGCTGATGGATAAAAAGATTATATACACACACAAAAAATATATTTATCTGGAACATATGAAAATGCTTGTCATCATCGGGCCCAGAAAGCTTCACATGCTCATGATGCAGCTTAAAGGGGGATTGGATTATGGGTGTGGAGGGGGCGCCATAGCTGGGTGTGCTGTTAGAAGGGGGCCTTGGTTAGAAGAAGCGTTCACCTATGTGGGACCCAGAAGGACACCTGTCCTGTGCGGCCCCTGGCATGGTACCTTCTTGCTGTGAAGCAGCCACACATGACAGAAGATGTGAACCCAAGTAAGCCTCTCCTCCTTTAAGCTCTTGGCATCAGGAACTGTGTCTCAGGACTGAGAAAGGTGACAGAGGTAGTGGCCAAGCTCATTGAAAATAAAAGTGCTCATTAAAACATTTCTGAGACATAGCTATTACATTGGTGATTATATACTATTTGGTTATATTGCCTGAAGGAGAGTATGTTAGGGAAATGCCCTCACCTACACTTCTGATCTAATTTGGTAATTTGCATGGATCTAATTTACTTTTTGGTTTTTTGAGGTACCTGGGATCAGACTAGGGACCTTGCACTTACCAGGCAGGTGCTTATGCCAGTGAGCTATCTCCCTGGCTCGTATGGATCTAATGTGGAAATTTAAAAAATGTGTATCTCTTTTCATCTAGAAATGTCACCTTCAGAACAGACACTAGTAAATATGTGTCTATATGGGGTTTTTTTTACACAAAATAAGCTAATGAATGGAGCACAACATAAAAGTCTACTAATAAAAGATTGTGTGGTTAAATAAAGCACATCCATAAAATGGAATAATAGTTTTAAAAAGACAATGAAAACTTTTTAGGTCTCTGACATAGAAAGGCCTCTACCATATATAAGTGTAAAACTAAGGTATATATACGTAGACTTTTCGACCATTTATGTAAAAGTATAATACACAAATTTATGTGTTTGCACATGTACATGCTTGAATATACATCAAATATTTGGCCATGGCAAGAGTATAGAGAAGAAGTGGGACTCAGGGGAGATAGCGCAGTGGCACAAGCACCTGTCTGGCAAATGCAAGGTCCTGAGTTCGACTCCCAGGTCAAAAAAAAAAAATGGCCTTTAGGGCCAGCCAAATAGCTCAATGGATTAAAGTGCCTGCTTAGGCAGATGCAGGGATTGGGAGTTCGATCCCTGGGCCTGCAGTGCCAGCTCCACTCTCCAGGGTGAGCTGAGACAACAATTGATCCTGGGCCTGGTGGCTTGCACCTCTAATCCCAGCACTTGGGAGGCTGTAAACAGGAGGATCACTATGAGTCCAATCTACACAGTGTGACCCTGTACACTCTGTACACCGTGTCCTAAATACAAAAAGAAAGAAAGAAAGAAAGAAAGAAAGAAAGAAAGAAAGAAAGAAAAAAGGAAGAAAGAAAGGAAAAAGAGCATAGAGAAGGAAGACTGTCCATGATGGATAAGAAAATAATAGAAATGAGATTTAGTGACAATCATTCAAACGAAAAAATATGTTCTTCTAATTGACGAAGTACACTGATTGGTGAATAGCTAAAAAAGAAATATGTACCTGAATACTTTGCAGGAAAGTTTCCAGATACCAAAAATAAATTTTAAGAGAAACAAGCAAACCAAAAAAGAATATCTCTTGGAAAGGGCTGATAGAGCTTAGAGCAGATGTCTCATCAAAAACAGCAGGTGTCACAGAAGGTTAGGCTCACCGATGTATTGGCTGAAAGTAACTACCGATTTAGAATTCATTCTCAATACATCAACAGCTCAAAGTCAAGGGGCAAGTGGTGGAAAACAGAGGTGATTTTATCCTACTCATTGTCTAAGTGGAAATCTTACCTATTGCAATAAGGCAAGGACTTTTTTTTTCCATAGCAGGGATTGAATTCAGGGATTTCCAGGCAAGCACTTATTCTACTGAGCTATCTCCCTGGCCTCAAGGCAAGAAAATTAAGTGAAAGGCAGACAGAGAGACAGACAGACAGACAGGAATGAAGGTGACTTTGTTCAAGATGACAATATTGTTTACCTAGAAAATCCCCAAAATACATAGTCAGAAGCAACAGTAACAATAGTAGCAAGATCTCAGACCTCCTGAACTGGTATGTAAATATAGCAACATAATAAGCTACAAAGTAAACACACAAAAACAAATTGCTTTCCCAAATACTGGCAATAAGCAACTGGATTTGAAATTGAGAACAAGTGTTTACTATAGCTTCAAAGTATAAAGTATGTACATGATCTCCATCTAGAAACCATAAAAGCTGAATGAAAGACATCAAAGATCTAAGTCAGTGAATCAATTTTTTGTTTATGGATTAAGATTTTATTTTATTAATATTCAAAGTATTTGTTCTGCAAAAGATATTATTAATATAATAAAAAGAATGGCCATAGCTTAACAAAAGAATTTTCAAAGCACTTATCTTTTTTTTTTTTTTTTGTATTTCTTTTTAGGGAAGGGTCTACAGGGTGTTCAGGTTCTCACTACTAGATCAGACTCGTAACGATCTGCCTGTTTACAGCCTCCCCAGAGCTGGGATTACAGGCATGGGCCACCACACCCCATCTCCAAAGCACTTATCTGATGAGTAATTTCTATTTTTTTTTTTTTTTTTTTTGCGGAACCGGGGATTGAACTCAGGCCCTTGAGCTTGCCAGGGAAGCGCTTATTCCACTGAGCCATCTCCCCATCCCCAGTAATTTTTATTTGAAACAGACAAAAGAATTCTTAACTTGAACAATAGAGAAAACATAAAACTGAACAATCTTATTAAACATCTCATCAAAAGCAATACACAGATGACAGGCAAAAATACGAAAACATCTTTAGCACTGTATGATTTTAAGGCATTTAAAATTTTTAAAAACAGTGAGAACCTACCATATGTGTACCAGAAAGGCAAAAAGCAAAAGAAAACCCTGAGGACACTGATTCCTGGGAAGGGCGGGGAGGCACGCACAGCGACAGCAGGGCCCGGTGGCTGAGCTGCTTGGCCGTGTTGCCAGCGTGTCTGCACTGAGCCAAGCACAGCCTTATCCTCCAGCGCAGCAACTGTGCTCCTCTGGGCTTACTGGAAGTCTCAGGTCCAGCTGAAGACCCGTATGCTGATATACACAGTACCTTCATTCAGACAAGGGGATCATATTCAGCAATAGCAGGGAACTAGCTGCCAAGTCATGAAGAGATATGGGGGAACCTTAAATGTTATCTTAGCCTATTTAGGCTGCTCTAGAAAAACACCATCATCTGGCTACCTTACAGAAGACAAGTTTTTGTTTCACGGTTCTGAGACTGGAGTGATGCAGATCAAAGTAGATACAGCGATTGGTGAGGGCCTGCTTCCTTTCATAGTTGGCACCAAAGGTGGGGCTTGTTGTCTGGATCTACTTTATGAGGGTACCTACTCCACCCATACAAGTTTAATCCTCATGGCCTAATTACTGCCTCACAGCCCTGCCTCCCAGGGTCATCATGCTGAGGATCAGGATTTTAAACATGTGAGCATGGGGGAGAAGGGAAAAGTTTCAGCCTACAGCAAGTCCATATTGCTAAATAGGGGGAGCCAGTGTAGGAAGGCCATGCAGTGTGATTCAATTATATGACATTCTAGGATGGCAAAATACAGACAGTAAAAATGTTAGGTGTTGCCAGGGAGTCAAGATTTAATAGGTAAAGCACAGTTTTGTTCTGTGGGAGTTTTGCTTTTTTTTTTTTTTTAATCAGGATAGGAGAACTATTCTGTTCCACATCATAAATATGGGTAAGTGACCCTCCACATTTTTCAAAGTCATTGCATTTTTTTATCATTGCATTTTGCAACATGAAAAAAAGAAACTTAATGTATGCAAATGTGAGCAAAAAAAATTTGGCTAGTGTAACAGTAACTCCAGAATGCAAATATAACTGCATAGTCTAACTCTATTCCAAAGGCATTGAGTAATCACACTGAAGAGAGTGAGGAAAGTAGGTGCTTACCAAAGAAACTTGGGGCATGAGCGGAGTCTACAAAACTAAAGACAGAAGAAGAAACTTCCCACGAGGCCTGTGTCATAGCTGATAGCACTTGTTCTGTGGAGCTGGGGCCAAGAAACGTAGCATCAGGAACAACAAAAGGGAAGGGACGGTGGGTGGTACTGGAGGAAGTTGCAGGTTAGCAAGGGGAGGAAAAGAGAAGCAGCCTGGTGGGAATGCATTTCAGGTAGAAATGCGTGTTTAGCTTTGCAGAGGGAGGATGGTTGCGTACAGCGGAATCCACAGATGCGTGCGTGTGCATGTGCGTGCACTCAGGGCAGTTGCA
The DNA here is from genome assembly GCF_000260255.1 of Octodon degus. Taxonomy (NCBI): domain Eukaryota; kingdom Metazoa; phylum Chordata; class Mammalia; order Rodentia; family Octodontidae; genus Octodon; species Octodon degus. The sequence goes on from NW_004524578.1 coordinate 23,041,251, forward strand.
TGCTGCTCCTTGCTCCGTCCTCACCAGGCAGCCCGCAGGAGCAGTGCAGCTTACATGCTGGTCTTGGCTACCAGTGCCAGGCCCCAAACAAAAGAAAGAGGGACTTTGGGAGACATGCTTGGTTCTAGGACAGGAACAAGAAGTGTCCAAGATAGTGAGAAAGTGCTTTAAAAAAGAAAGAAAGAAAGAAAGAAAGCCTTCAAAGGATGGAGAGACATCAAAAGATGTAGGAGCCAACTGAACAAGCACTGGTGGCCCAATCTGGAAACATCTGAACAAAAGATGATTCCACCACTTTATAGTGCATAAAACAAAATACTAGATGAAGACTTGACATATAAAATAAATATCTCGTAAAAACATTTAAATATAAAATAAGCATTTTAATGAGCTTATAAAGCAGGTTGAATAAACTAGAAATGTGGGAGGAAAGGCAAATTGCGCATTCAAAAGATTGCTGAATAAAATATGGAGACGCTCTTCCTGGGCCAAGCGAACTAGTGTCCTAGACTCGAACCCTGATGTACACTGTGATTTCCTCCTGAGAGGAAGAGCAGGCGACCCTGACCAGTGCCATATCCCCAGGACGGGTGCTTAGGATGGGTGTTCACAGAGAGAGGCTGCCTTGATATGGAATGGTAGATGTGAGGGCTGGCACTCTATCTCCCTGTCCCCTCTCCAGACTCACAAAGTCAGTCTACTCATGACAGAATTAGAACTGATCGTAACTGGGGGAAATTTTACAACATACCCAAAGGGTGGCACCCCCAAACTCTCAAAGTCATCAAAAATATTATAGTGTAAGAAACTTTGATGGCCAAAAAGAGCCTAAGGAGGTGTGACAGCCAAGGACACCTGAACAGAGGGAGAACGCTCAGTAATAACCCAGGCGATCAGGGCAGAGCTTGTACTTGAGTGAGCTCCACTATGCCCTTGCTGGTCATGCGTGAGGAAAGTAGGGGACCTACCATGTGAGGTGTGAGTCATGGCGGAAACCAGGTGAGGAGCTTTGTGGGTGCTCTGTACCATCTTCACAGTTTTTCTCAAAATCTGAAACTGCCATAAAGTTTAATCTTTTTGAGAAGTAGCTAAAAAGGTGCCAACGTTACAGTCAGGTTAAGTTATCTGGGTGATGCTCTATATGAGATAACTTCTCCCAGGTGTTCGCTGGAACCTTACAAGTGTACTGCGGATGTCTTGTCATTTCCCAAAAGCTCAACGAGAGTGATGCAAAGCTGTCTTCACATTGGAAAGATCGGCAGCCTTTGGAGCGGACGATCATCTCTTAAAGAAATACTAATGAGTGTTCTCCAGCAAAACAAAAACATAATTCCAATGAAAAGAATGAGATGTCAGGAATCATGTTCCTTTTTTTATGTATTTAGCACAGGGTCTCACTAGGTAGATCAGACTCATAGTGTGATTCTCCTGTTTTCAGCCTCCCAAGGGCTGGGATTACAGGCGTGTACTACTGCCCCCAGTCTCTATTTCCTCTCAGCACACCCGGGAGCTGGGCCGGCACCACAGGCCAAGGATGTAGGAGCCATCCCCGGCCACCCACCGCACCCTGCCTAAGCAGGCACTTTAACCTTCTGGGCTACTTGGCTGGCTCAGGAATCATGTTCCTAAGGAATTGTTTTATATTTTGATAAATCTAAACAACTACATGAATTCAAATGTCATAGAAAGTGCTAATCTTGTAGAATTTATTTGAAAAGGTGAAAATTAAATACAGACAGTGGTAACAGGGAAACAGTAGAGGGAAGTTGTAATTGAAGCCTACGCTTTTATTGTCAGAAGAGGAGACCCACTGATCAGTTTTAGATGTTGGTATAGTGTGGTAAGGGTAATCACTTAAAATTGAGGGTAACCAGTAAAAAGAATAGAACAAATAACAACTAAACAAGTAAAGGGGGAAATAAAGAAAACCTGACTCAGTAAAAATATTTATATCACACTCTGTGCTAGGTGTTATGCTAAAGTTTATGTGCCACTTTTCCACATAATTTATGCATGAAGTAATAGCAGACATGCAACAAAATAACAATGTGATGATTATAAAACAAGGTGACAGAAATAAGCTCAACTATGTCAGCAAACATAATAAATATAAACAGGTTGAATTTAAAATATGCAGGTCTCCAGATCAGATGGAAAGAAACCTAATTTAGAATATGCTATTTAAAAACAAGATATAAACCTGAAGCAGAACAGCAAAGAAAGTTTCAAAATAATGAAATTGAAAAAGATGTATCACCCTGATGATGAAACAGATTATGACACAAGAAACTAATAGGCCTATAAAGGAAGCATTCACAATGTTATGAAATAAAACAATTACAGAAACAAATATGCTTACCAGTGCACTTGAAAGTGCTAGAATCATAGGATCAAGAATGCTACAAATAAGACCGTTGCTTCAGAAGGAATATCACTTTGTTTTAAGATATAAGGAGCAGGATACCGCCTTTGATTCAACTGTTTTAAAGCCTCATTTTCTCAGACTTGAGTGCTTGCTGTGACCAAATATGCATGGATAACTTTTACAGTTTTTCCTTCTACATATCTTGATTGGCTTTGCAGAAATAAAAGCCTAAAAATAGCCAGTCCTAGCCCAGGCCAGGTGAGTGTGTGGGAGAGATTCCGGCTACCCTGTGCCGGCGGGACGTACTGGTCCCAGCCCAGGCGCAGCATGGGTGAGACCCTCTTCCACACCTTTGGGATGCCCTCCACCACTCCACAGCAACTCCCCTAACCCCGCTGAGCAGGAATTTCTGCCTCTTTCCGGGAACCCCTAGATCCAGTCCTAGCCCAGGCCCGGTGAGTGTGTGGGAGAGCTTTCCGCTACCCTATGCTGGCGTGACCTACTGGTCTCAGCCCAGGTGGAGCATGAGTGACACTCTCTTTTACCCCTTTGGGATTCCCCCCACTCATTCCAAAGCACCCACACACACCCTGCCCACACAATAGCAATTTCGGTAGTGTTCCGGGAAACCCCAGATCCAGACCTACTCCAGGCACGGTGAGTGAGTACTCCACCTAGTCCCCTCCAGACTTAGCTCAGGCCTGGCATACAGGAGTGGGGTGAAACCCTGCAGCTGCAATCCCTGCAGAGAATGTAGGGGACAGAAGCACCCAACTATTCCAGGAGCAGAACATCTTGCCAGAGAGGCACAACAGGTTCATCCCCAAGGGCAGCAGGAAGAAGGAGCTAAGCATAGCAGCCAGACCCAAGCCAGGCACAGCTGGATAAATCCAAAATTTGTAGATCTGCACCTGAGCTTCAGTAGGTGCTAACGTGATAACTGCAACAAAGATCTACAGCAAAGGTCAGAAGACAGTGCTACACAAAATGATAACGAGAAGGAGCAAATTGCAATCGCAGAACCCAAGCCCACCCATAACAAATGCAGAGGACACTTACACAGAAGAAATTGGGAATCACACAGCTGAAAGCAATGAATCAACGGCTTCTGAAATAAAGAAACAGCTGCAGAAAGGTATAGAGGAACTCAGACTGCAAATGAAAAAAGAAATCCCTGAATTAATAACATTGAATTAATAACAATCAAATGAAGAAACATATGGAGGAACCCAATACCCACCCAGAACAAGTGCAGAGGACACTAGCTCAGCTCAAATGTATGAATTAATAGCATCGATAGTAAATGAGCAATAGCAGAAAGTCATAGAGGAACTCAGAGTGGAATTCGTTTCTGAAATAAAAAAAGAATTCTCAGAAATCATAGCATCTGAAGTAAAGAATCAACTATAGAAACATATGGAGGAGACCCAATCTGAAAAAAACACTGCAGTAAAGAATTTATAACTGCTTCTAAAGAAGACATTGATAAAAAAAGAGGAGATTAGAAAAATGACAGATACCTTGAATGAGCAATACAGGAAAGAAATAGATCTCATGAAGCAGACTCAAAGAGATGTAGAGGAAATTAAAATCTCAATCACAAGCTTGCAAAACCATTTAAGTGACAGTGAAGACAGAGTTTCAGATCTTGAAGACACTGGTGAAGCTAGTGAAAAGATAAGAAAGGATCTCTTAAAAACAACTAGGATGGAGGAAAAAATAATCCATCACCTGCAAAGATGAACAATGTGAGACTAATAGGCATCACTGAGAAAGAAAAAGTCAATACAAATGACATTAAAAAAATATGGGCAGAAGTAATAGCAGAAAACTTCCCAAATATGAAGAAACAATCTGACATTCAAGTAACCAAAGCATACAGAACTCCAAGTAACCTCAACCCAATGAAAACACACCAAGAAATATAATAGTCAAGATCCCAGAAATTCAGCACAAGAATAATATACTGAAAGCTGCTAGAGAAAAGAAGCAGATCACATTCAAAGGAAAACCCATTTGAATTACGGCCAACTTCTCTTCACAAACCATGAAGGCAAGAAGAGCATAGAGCAGAGTACTTCAAGTCCTCTATGAAAACAAATTCTAGCCCAGACTACTATGCCCTACAAAAGTCTCTTTCAAGTTTGATGGAGAAATGAAATGCTCCCATGACAAAGAACAACTAAAGAGTTTCATGATGAAAAGGCCAAACCTACACAGGTTACTGAAAGGTGCAAAATGATCAGAACTCCACAAATGAGATCAGAAGCAACCAACTAAATAAGGCAAGCAATTAAACACAGGAGAAAAAGGAGTAAACGACAACAGGTAAATAACATGTCAATCGTAAGTCAATACATCTCAGTTCTACCCATCAATGTAGATGGACTCAATTCACCAATTAAGAGAAATAGACTGGCACTGTGGATTAGGAAAAAAAATCCAACAATATGCTGTATACAAGAAACACATTTAACTCATAAAGACATTCATAGGCTGAAAGTCAAAGGATGCAACACAATACTACATGCCCCAGCACTTCAGAAAAAAGCAGGGGTAGCAATCCTATTCTCAGACAGTCTCAACTTCAAAGCAACAATGATCAAGCAAAATAAAGAAGGCCACTATATACTGGTTAGGGGAAAAATTCAAGAGGAAGAGGTAACACTCATAAAAGTGTATGCACCAAACATGGAAGCACCCAACTATACAAAGCACATCTTAACTGACATGAAAAAACTAATATCCAATACCACAATCTTAACAGGAGACCTTAACACCCCCTTATCCCCCAAAAATAGGTCAACCAGACAAAAACGTAGCAAAGAAATAACAGAACTGAACCCGAGCTTCAAACAAATGGACTTGGTGGACATATACAGAGTGTTCCACCCAAACACAGCTGAATAAATATTTTTCTCAACTGCACATGAGTCATTTTCTAAAATAGACCACATACTGGTCAATAGGTCATGCTTAAGTATATGTAAGAAAACAGAAATTATCCTATACACATTATCTGACCACAATGCAATGAAACTGGAAATAAAGGACAAAAGAAACCAGAAAAAAAACCTTAAATACATGGAAATTAAATGACACCCTACTCAGCA
>NW_004524578.1:23053149-23054516 GCF_000260255.1 Octodon degus
TCTGGGTGTACACAGAGGTGACTTGACATACATGAACTCTTGCAGAACAACCTTCACAAGGGGGCACATCCACTGCCACTCGTGCCATCCTCAGGGCCCCAGGAATTGTCCAGCTCAGAGCTGAAATCTTCTTCTTCAGTTTGACCAAAATCTTCCCATTTCCTCTGCCCTCCAGCCTCAAGCAACCACCACCCTACTTTCTGCTTCTTTGGGTTTGATGATTAAAAAGAGAAATAAGCAATTGTATAATTAAGGTGGAGAGAATTAAGCACATCTCCCTAGGGCAATCAAGCAGTCCAAAGTTACTAAGGTCACAGAATAGTTAAATGGTATAATTAACAGACTTGATTACAAAGATATGATTAAGGAAATATACAAAACACATACTTTTAAAGCTCTCATGAAACATTTATAAAAATACTCTACCATTTAAACCACTAAAATGTTTTAGCAAAGTCAAAGTGTTGATATCAAGCATACAAAATACCTTGACTATAGAATTAAATTAGAAAAACACTCCAATAAATGAGTTGTTATGAAACTACAAAACCAGAGTGCTGTGCAACTATGTTTGTTGCCGAGACAGACGTGTGGCTCATGTTTCGTGACCCAGATGTGGCTGGGCCTTCTTCTGTCCTGGGGACAAGCCCGGAAAGGAAGCTCCTGACAGTGGGTGGGTCATGTGCTCTTGGGCTCACTCTTCCTCAAGCTCAAAGGGCAGAGAAGAGCAGCGGTGGGAACTTCCAGGGACAGGCCCGGTGGGCGTGCACATCGACTCTAACCATGCTTCTTGGGTTGCAGTGCAGCCACAGGGCCAACTACATACTCAATAAAACATGGTCAAGGCTTACGTGGACCACCGTCAATCCCAGGGGATGATAATCACTAGTCAATGAGGGGATCATAACAGACATATAATAGGACAAAAGCCCAGCATGGCAAAACATGTATAGACTCAAAGCAGTACTTGAAGTCTACTTTTGTTAAAACCCACATGTGAAAGGCTGAAAACAAATTAGCCAAAGATTTAAGCAAAGTAGGAAAGACACTATAAACTGCCTTACTTACTTCGTTATTGATGGGACAAGAGTCCCAACACCAACATGGGAAGGAGGAAAGGCTTTCTTGTTCCATGGTGAGCAGAGGTTTCAGTCCACAGTCGGTTGGTTCTAAGGAAGGGTGGCACATGCCAGAGAAGAAACAGCACATGGCAAGGTTGGCAAGAAGCAAGAAGCCCAAGCAGCAAGCTTCCCTTTCCTTTTATCCGACTCAGGCTATAAGCCTTTTGGGTGGTGCCACTCACCAGAGTGGGACTTCCCATGTCCACACCTACAATTGTGCTAAACCAATCATCAGACTACTTAGTA
>NW_004524578.1:23055946-23057314 GCF_000260255.1 Octodon degus
CACACAGAGTTAGTCAAGGTAAAAATTCTACACATTAGCTGCAATTTTCAAAACAATAGTGGAAATTTGTAGTACAATCACCTCAGCCATCCTGTACATATATATTTGAATGATTTTGCCCTACCTTTTTTCTTATTTTTTTCCTTTCTCTCCTCTTTGTTATTTAATCATTAGGTTCCATTTCTTTCTGTTTTACTGTATCTATTATACCTTTCAGGTTTTACTTCTTCTTTTGGGTTCTTACATTAGGGAGACCATATGATATTTACACATGTGGGTCTAGTTTATTTCACTTATGAGTATAATCTCTAGTTACATCCACTTACATATAAAGGCTTCAAATTTGTCTTTATAGCTGAATAATATGCCATTGTATAAAAATACCACATCTTTTTCATCCATTCCTCAGGTGATGGACATTTTAGTTGTTTCCAAGATTAGCCTATGACAAATTATGCTACTTTTTTTTTTTTTATTGCGGAACTGGGGATTGAACTCAGGTCCCTGCGCTTGCCAGGGAAGCACTTATCCCACTGAGCCATCTCCCCAGCCTCTGAGCTATCTCCCCAGCCTTATGTTACTATATACATGAGTGCACATATATCATTGTAGTACAGTGTTTTCAGTTCTTCTGAGAGAATACCCAGAAGGGAAATAGCTAGATTGAATGGGATTTCCAGTCCTAGATTTTTGAGGCATCTCCACACTGATTTCCATAGTGGTTGTACCAGTCTCCATTCCCACCAGCAGTAGAGAATGGTTCCTTTTTCCCTACAGCCTCTCCAACATTTATTATTAGTTGATTTCTTTATGATAACCACTCTTTCTGGGGTTAGATGGTATTTCAATGTTGTTTTAATTTGCATTTTTTCAAATAGCCAGTGATGTGGAGCATTTTTTCATGTATTTATTTGCCTCTTATATTTCTTCCTTAGAGAAGTGTGTATTCATCTCAAACGCCAATTTTCAAATTGGGTCTTTAAACATTGGGGCCCCAAAATTTTAGGTCTTTATATGTTCAAGATAGAAGACATTTGTCTGTGTGATTATTTGGTTATGATTTTTTTCTAAATTTGTGCATTGTCTTTTCACTCTGTTGGTCATTTCTTTTGATTTGCAGAAACTTCTCAATAAGAGGAAGTCCCAGTTGTTGATTCTTTGAAGTATTTCCTGTGCAGTTTGCTTTTTGTTCATGAACTGCTTGCCTACCACTATGTCTTCAAGATTTCCACCTACTTTCTCTACCAGGAGATTTAGTGTTCCTGGTTTGTTTAGATCTTTAATCCATTTTGACTTTAGTGTAGTGCATGGCAATAGACTTGGGTCTAGCTTTAATTTTCAGCATGTAGAGAGCCAGTTTTTTTTTTT
>NW_004524578.1:23057909-23059762 GCF_000260255.1 Octodon degus
TAACCTGCTGTGCTACTGCATTTGTTTATTAATTCTAGGAGCTTCTTGGTGGGATATTTTGAGTCTTCCAAGTACAGTATTATGCCATCTGCAAATAATGATAGTTTAACTTCTTCTTTATCTATTTTTATTCCTTTTATTTCTCTCTCTTGTCTAAGGGCACTAGCTAATATTTCTAGAACTGTATTGAACAGGAGTGGTGATAGAGGACATCCTTGCCTTATACCTGATTTGAGAGTAAAAGAGTTCAGTTTTTTCCATTTAGAATTATGTTGGCTATTGGATTGTCATAGATAGATTTTATCAGATTGAGGAAGAAATCACCTATTCCAATTTTCTTTCTTTCTTTTTTCAATTTATTGATTTTAATTAATTTTTTTGGTAGAACTAGGAATTGAACTCAGACCACTTATTCTACTAAGCTATCTCCCCAGCCCCCTATTCCAATTTTCTGTAGGGCTTTGATCATGAATGAATGTTAGGCTTTGTCAAAAGTGTTCTCTGCATCAATTGAGATGATCATGTTTTTTTTGGTTTTGGCTCTATTGACATAGTGTATTATGTTTATAGATTTGTGTATGTTGAGCCATTCTTGCATTCTAGGATGACTCCTACCTGGTCATGGTGTACAATCTTCTTGATGATTTGCTGTATTCTATTTGCTAGTATTTTATTGAGGATTTTTGCATCTATGTTCATGAGGGATATAGACCTATACTTCTCTTTTTTAGTTGAATCTTTCTCTAGTTTTGGTACCAGTATAATACTTGCCTCCATGAATCACTTTGGGAGTATTGCTTCCTTTTCAATTTCATTGAAGAGTTTGAGGAGTATTGGGATTAGATCCTCTCTAAATTTCTTGTAGAGTTCCACTGTGAATCCATCAGGACCTGGGCTTTTCTTTTTTGGTAAGTTTTTTATTACATTTTCAATTTCATTGGCTGATATTGGGTTTTTCAGAGTTTTTATATCTTCTTGATTCAGTTTTGGTAATTTGTACCTATCTAGGAATTTGTCGATTTCTTCTGTGTCTTTGATCCTGTGAGAATAGAGATTTTCAAAGTAGCTATTGATGATCTTCTGAGTTTCCACAGGATCAGTAGTAATTTCATCCTTTTCATTTCTTATTTCTTGAATTTGAATTTTTTATTTCCTCTTTTTGATGAGGATATTGACCTAGCTAGGGGCTTATCAATTTTATTTAATCTTTCAAAGAACCAGCTTTTTGATTCATTAATTCTTTGTATTGCTTTCTTTGTCTCAATTGCATTAATTTCTATCTCAGAAAATGTCCTATGTGCAGCTGAAAAGAATGTGTATTCAGATATTGTTAGGTGGAACACTATATATGTCCACTAAGTCCATTTGTTCAAAGGTTTGGTTCAGTTCTGCTACATCTTTGTTAATTTTTTACCTGCTTGACCTATCTTTTTGAGATAAGAGGGTGTTAAGGTCCCCTGTTAAGATTTTATTGTTGGTTATTAGATTTTTCATGTCCTTTAAAATTTGTTTTATATAGTTGGGTGCACCTATATTTTGTGCATACATATTTGTGACTTCTTTCTCCTCCTCTTGAATTTTTTCCCTAACCAGTATATAGGGACCTTCTTTATCTTGTTTGATTATTCTTGGCTTGAAGTTCAGATTGTCTGTGAATAGAATAGCCACCCATGGTTTTTTGTGTGTGAGATCCTGGAGCATGTAGCATTGTTTTTCGTGCTTTGGTTTTCAACCTATGGATTTCTTTATGGGTTAAATGTGCTTCTTACATACAGAATACTGTTGGATTTTGTTTCTTAATCTACTCTGTCAATCTATTTCTTTTAATTGGTGAATTGAGTCCATTTACATTG
>NW_004524578.1:23060132-23061102 GCF_000260255.1 Octodon degus
GTTTCTTTTCTCTAGCAGTTTTTAGTATATTGTTCTTGTGCTGGATTTCTGGGATCTTGACTATTATATGTCTGGGTGTAGTTTTAATTGGGTTGATATTATTCAAAGTTCTATAGTCCTCAGTTACCTGAATGTCAGATTGTTTCCCTATATTTGGGATGTTTTCTGCTATTCCTTCTGCCCATATTCTTTTATGTCATTTGCGTTGCCTCCTTCTTTCTCACTGATGCTTATAAATCTTATGTTGTTCATCTTTGCATCATCTTGAAGATGTTGAATTATTATTTCCTGGGTCCTAGTTGTTTTTAAGAGATCTTTCCCTACCTTCTCACTAGATTCAACAATGTCTTCATGGTCTGAAAGTCTATCTTAACTGTAATCAAACGCTTTTGCCAACTTGTGATTGAGGTTTTAATATCCTGTACATATCTTTGAATCTGCTTCATGCATTCTACTTCTTTCCTATATTGCTCATTCAAGGTTTGCATCATTTTTCTGTTCTACATTTTTCTCTCAGTATCTTTTTTAGAAATGCTTAGTAATTCTTTCATTGTACCTACCATTTCTTTTTTTTACCTGTGAGATTATCTCTGATCTGATTTCTTCTATACTCTTCTGTAGTTGTTTCATTACTTCAGTTGCTATTATTTCAGGTGTGTCACTTCTAATTTCATTTTATTTTATTTTATTTTATTGAGAAACAAATATCAATGAGACAGTTTCCAAGCTGATTAATAGGACATTTTCAATAATTGATACATTGCACATTGTTATCTTCTCAGCGGTCATCCACAACACAAGAAGCACCCAGGACAAACCGTCCAAACACTACTACTACAAATCCTTCCTCTCACTGAACCAAGCAAAAGCATCCATATATCTATCCTAACTATTCTGTATATACAAATACAAAATGGTCCTTCCTCTGCATCCTCCCTCTCCACTTCAGTCCTGTCAGAGATGGGTACTC
>NW_004524578.1:23061939-23063039 GCF_000260255.1 Octodon degus
AACACATACTTTTACACAGAAATTTAGAAATCTAACCATATACAGCATTGTAGCAGGACAGTCCTTTTCTTGTGTCTTTTTTTTTCATTTATTACCCATTTATAAAAAGAAAAACAAAAAAAATCCCCTTTCACTTGACAGACAGTATGGTAATACTCGGTATGTCATGACATGGAAGCCATTTAGAGGACTAGAATGACAGGTATTCCAAGTGTGACCCTTCTATTACACATTGCTATCTTCAGTGCAGTTGCTTGGTATCACCGGTATCAGCATATAGAGTTAGTCAGGTTGAGAATCCTACCAATTAACTGCTAGTTTCAAAAGCCAGCTGATGTTTCTCAGGATCATTGACTTACCCATCTTGTGCGTATAAACGTATGGCTTTGCCCTGTCATGTTGCCCAGCTTTTCTCCTTGCCCTCTTCTTGTATAGTTCTCAAGTTCTCACTTTTATTTTAGTTGTGTTATACCTTTCCATCTGTATTTCTTCTTTTGATTTCTTATACTAGGGAGACAATACAATATTTACACATGTAGGACTTGTTTATTTCACTTATGAGTATATCTTCACGTGGCATCCACTTAAATATAAATGCTTCAAGTTTATCATTCTTTATAGCTGAGTAATACTCCATTATATAAAAATACCATATCTTTTTCAAACTATTCCTCATGCGATGGGCATCTTGGTGGTTTCCAAGTTTTGGCTACCACAAATTGTGCTGCTACAAACATAGCTACATGTATATCACTATGATATGACTTTTTCAGTTCCTCCAGGAAAATTCCCAGTAGGGGGATAGCTGGCTTGAATGGGATTTCCAGTCCTACTCTATTAAGGAGTCTCCACACTGATTTCCATAATGGTTGCATGAGTCTACATTCCCAACGCAGTGGAGAAGGGTTCCCTTTTCCCCACAGCCTCTCCAATATTTGTTGATTGATTTCTTTATGATAACTATTCTTTCTGGGGTGAGATGGTACCTCAGTGTTGTTTTAATTTGCATTTCACAGATGAATAGTGATGTGGAGCATTTTTTCATATATTTATTCACTTTTTAAATTTCGTCCTCTGAGAAGTGTGTGTTCATCTCAGAT
>NW_004524578.1:23077161-23077626 GCF_000260255.1 Octodon degus
TAGTCTTTCAAAGAACCAGCTTTTTGATTCATTAATTCTTTGAACTGTTTTCTTCATCTCAATTGAATTAATTTCTGCTCTAATCTTTATGATTTTTTTCTGTCTTTGGGCTCTGCATTTGGTTTGTTCTTCCTTTTCTTGATGTTTGACGTGCAGCATTAGGGTGTTTATTTGTTTCCTTTCTGTTTCCCTAATGTGTGAGTTCACAGCTATGAATTTTCCTCTGAGAACTGCTTTCATCACGTCCCATAAATATTGATAAGTTGTGGTGGAATTTTCATTGAATTGTAGATATTGTTTAATTTCTTCTTTAATTTCCTCTGTGACCCATTGATTGCTGAGTACCGTTTTTTTTTTTTTAATTTCCATGTATTTAGGGGGTTTTTCTGGTTTCTTTTGTCATGTAGTTCAAGTTTCATTGCACTGTAGTGAGATAATATGTATGTGATAATTTCTGTTTTCTTG
>NW_004524578.1:23078656-23079836 GCF_000260255.1 Octodon degus
GCCGTAATTCTGATGGGTTTTCCTTTGAATGTGATCTGCTTCTTTTCTCTAGCAGCTTTCTGTACATTATTCTTGTTCTGGATTTCTGGGAATTTGACTATTATATTTCTTGGTGTGTTTTTAATTGGGTTTAACTTTTTTGGCATTCTGTATGGTTCTGTTACCTAAATGTCAGATTATTTCTTCCTACTTGGGAACTTTTCTGCTATTACTTCTGCCCATATTCTTTTGATATCATTTGTGTTGACTACATGTTTCTCATTGATGCCTATTAATCTCACATTGTTCATCTTTGCATCGTCTTGCAGTTGATGGATTATTTTTTCCTCCATCCTACTTGTTTTTAAGAGATCCTTTCTTACCTTTTCACTAGCTGCACCAGCATCTTCAAGATCTGATACTCTGTTTTCACTTTCACTCAAACGGTTTTGCAGGCTTGTGATTGAGATTTTAAGTTCCTGTGTATCTCTTTGACTCTGTTTCATGTGATCTATTTCCTTCCTGTATTGCTCATTCAAGGAATCCATATTTCTAATCTCCTCTGTTTTTTATCAATGTATTCTTTATAAGCAGTTATTAATTCTTTTACTGTAGAGTTTTTTTTCAGATTGGTTTTCCTCCATATGTTTGTATATTTCATTCTTTACTTCAGATGGTATGAATTCAAAGATTTCTTTATTTCAGAAATGAATTCTGCTCTGAGTCCCTCTCTACTTTTCTGGTGTTGTTTCTTTACTTGCAATGCTGTTAATGCATACATTTCAGCTAAGCTAGTGTCTTATGCACTTGTTCTGGGTGGGCATTGGGTTTCCTCCATGTTTCTGTTTTAGATTCTTTACTTTAGAAGCCATGAATTCAGAGATTTCTTTTTTCATTTCAGGTATTAATTCTGCCCTGAGTTCCCCTATAACTTTCTGCTGCTGTTTGTTTACTTCTGATGTTGTTAATTCATTCATTTCAGCTGAGCTAGTGTCCTCTTCACTTGTTATCGGTGGTCTCAAGGCCTGAGTCTGCATTTTGCTTTTTCTCTTTGTCATTTTGTATAGCACTGACCTCTGACCTTTAGTGTAGAGCTTGATGCAGTTATAACCTTAGCACCTACTGAAATTTGGGCACAGATCTATTAAGTTTGAGTTTATCCAGTTATGCCTGGCCTGGGTCTAGCTGTTGTGTTCAGCTC
>NW_004524578.1:23080704-23081678 GCF_000260255.1 Octodon degus
TTTTGTGTGTGTCCAAAAATTTTGCCTTCTATACTGATTGAGAGTGAGAAGTTGGTTTCTGTTTGGCACTGTTCTCTGCCATTATCAAGCTCCTCCCAATATTAATACCAAGGGAAAACATGTGGTTAAGACACATATGCTTTCCTATTTACAGTAGAACAGTTAGCATTACTAATAACAGCTAGTGAAATTTAGAAATCGACAAACTTTTGTAATTAATGGGTTTGTACTTTAGACCATAGGGGCAAACATTACAGCTATATAACCAAGCAGATCTTAATTTGGGAATTTGTATCTAAGTTAGTTCCCCTGAGTTCTGTCTGGGCACATTTCCTTGACACACCTGGAATCTTCTAGGAAGACTAGCTCACCCCAGTTACCTGCTGCCACCTCTAGGTCTGGAGGATGCTCCTGTAGTTCAGGGCCTTGGCCAGGGCTTGGCCAGGGCCTTGGCCTAGGCTTGGACCCAGCAGTACAGAAAGGGCCAACTGTGACCAGTGGCTTCTGGTCCTATTGCTCCTTCCTGTTGGACCCGCTGAGGTGGAATCTCAATAAGGCATTTTAAAAGTTAAAGTGAAAACCAGATCTGAGTAGATTTTAAGGTAAATGTCAAGGGAAAAGTCTCCAGCATTAACCTTATTTCAATATGAATGACTGGAAGGAAAAAAATGTTCCCTCTAAATAGGTGCAGGAAATCATTTGGATGAATTCAGTACACATTAATAATTGGAGTGAAATCAAAGCATCCACATGACCAGAAAGCAAGCTAAGTCTGCTTAGGAAAGGACTTTCCCTACAATTTTCCCTGGACAGATTCAGGACAAAGCTGAAGTCCCCTCCTCCTCAATGCGATTTGGCACTGAACTTGAGGTGTGACTCAAGGCAGAAAGAAAAGGAAGAAGAAACAAGGATGAGGACTGGAGAAAGAGAAATGGAAGCGTGCTCCTCAGGAGTGTCTGCACACAGGCCGGGCC
>NW_004524578.1:23082963-23114776 GCF_000260255.1 Octodon degus
CCCTCCCCAGAGGTTGGGATTTGGGGGAGCCTACAGCTGGAGCACAGGAAGGTCAGTCCTGCAGAAGGTCAACTGGGTCAAAGGTCAGCCATGGAGAAGGTCAGCTGTGTTGAAGGTCAGCCACACAAGAAGGCAGCCGTGAGGCGAGCTGGGAGGAGTGAGTGTCACAGAAAACAGCAGAGGAGCAAGTGTTGAGGTGGCAGCTGGCATCAGCCATGTTAGGAATGGTCACAAATATTTTACCTCAGTGTCCTCACCTGTCAGACTGAATAATCCTATCACCTGACTCATAAGGCTTGAAAACAATGAAATAGGAAGAGCTATATTTGATGGCATGCAGAAAATTTTCTGAAAAATCTGAATTTTCATCCTTAGGATCTTTGAGAGGTTTTTGTCTGGAATCTCTAATAAATTGGCTCTGGGCAGCACATCATTCCTTTATGTTTAATTTCTTCAGAGTCTCCTCACTTGGAGCATGCAACTCCTGTGGTCTCTGAGCTGTCTCCCAAGAAGTTGCTCCTCCAACCATTCTTTCTCAAACTTCTGATGGCTGATGCTGGGCTGGATGTTCTGGACCTGGAGCACAGGGTGCCCCAAGGTGTCTGGTGACAGTCACCCCCTTGGCTTTGCTCACAGGACTCTAGATCCCCTTTTTGGAAGCCCCTGGCCTAACCACGAGGCCCAGACTGGGTATGCCCTGGTCAGCTGTCTGCTCTCTCCTGGCCCTCTTCAGTTTCCAGTAATGTTGATGAGTGCTTGTCTCAGTTACTTTTCACTTGTTGCTGGGACAAAATACCCAACACCCAAAATTAAGAAAGCAAAGGTGTATTTAGCTCACAGTTAGTAGAGGTTGAAGTCCATATTCCACTAGCTCCAAGGCAGACTGGCCAGGGCAGGGGGCAGCAGTTTATTTATTTATTTATATTTATCTATATTTATTTTTTTTGGCGGAACCGGGGACTGAACTCAGGCCCTTGCGCTTGCCAGGGAAGCACTTATTTCACTGAACCATCTCCCCGGCCCCCTAAGGGGCAGCAGTTTATGGGGGAGGAAAGCAGCAAAGAAAAGGGAGAAGTAGCAGCTGTGGCTTATAGCAAGCCTCTCTCTCTTTCTCTCTCTTTCTTTCTGCACTGACTGCAAAGACTCAAGCTCCTCTGAGGAAGTGGCATCCTTTTTTTAAATGCTGACTGCAGACTAGAGCTCCTGAGGAAGTAACACAAATCATCCTTTCTCAATCCCCTTTATGTATCTTCTAAGGGCTGAATCACTCTAGGGCAGGCCATCCACACCCTAGAACAGGCCCTCCACACCCTAGGGCATGGAATCCCCCAGCTGATCCAGCCAAGCCTTCAAATTCCCAAGTTGACACAATGTATCAACCACTACTGTCTACCCTTTGTCAACTTGGTAACTAGACATATTTTTTTAAACGAGTCTCCAGATACAGAACTATGCTTACAATTGCACCTAACATGTTATAACTATCCCGCATACAGACAGAAACATACTAATTCCCTTACCAAAATAGAAGGTAAGATTTTTTCTTTGTTTGATGCTATGCTTTAACATTAACATAGGTTTAATAATCCTTAAGAACTGGTGCTAAATCTATCAATATTATATTATAGCAGAATCATATATCAGGGTGAAATGGTACAATTATAGTCTTCTGTTTTTGTAGCTGATCACAGGGTTGTAGCTGATATTTAGAACTACTTTTTTTACGACCCATTTTGTATTCTCTTGGCTTTTAGCAAGCACTTCCTCAGGTCTTGATTCTTTCCTTGGTGGAGTGACCCCTACCTTTATTTTTGAAGTCTGTGGACCATCTGTGATTGCATCTCTATTAGGTTGTTATAGTTTCCCATTAATTTTAATAACAGGGTATGGTAATGTTAAGAAGCACCCCAAGGGATCTCTTGCACTCCATGTATATTTTTTCTTTTTCCATTGTGGAGTAGTAATCCAATTTTATTTTTTGATACTCTGGGTCAGTCACCCCTGACAACATTGTGACTCCCTTTTTAGCTTGTTTCCTTGGAGGCATGAGGAGATAAAAATGACCAGGGAAAAATCTTAGCTTCTAGTTTAATGGTATCATTGCTGTACTTCCTGGTACAAGCCTTTCCCCTTCTAGTACTAGGACTTCTAATCCAGCAGAGCATAAGTTTGTGTGGGAAAGAAGCAAAAATTTTACTAGTGGATCACTAGGGGTAATGGTGAGTGGTACCATTCCTACTCCCACCAACGTGTTTTTTGGTCAGAGGCAATGTTGTGTGGAATTATATGATGGTGGATAAGGCAATTTATAAGCCCATGGATGGTAGTTTTGGCAGAAGCGTTTTGTGTAGCAAAGGCAAATCTATATTTAGAATATGTGTCTATCCAGTAAGAACAAAGTATAGTGCCTTGTATAATGGAAGTGGTCGAATATAATCAACCTGCCAGCAGGTTGGAGATTGATCACCCCAGAGAATGGTGTCATACTGGGGACTCAGTGCTGTTCTCTGTTGTTGGCATATTGGGCACGTAGCAGTGGCTGTATCCAGGTCAGCCTTGGTGAGTGGGAGTCCATGTTGCTGAGCCACGCACAGCCTCTATCCCTGCCACCATGCCCACTCTGTTTAGGGGCCCACTGGGCAATAACAGGGGTGGCTGAAGGAGGACATTGGCCACTATCCATAGAACAGGTCATCTTACCTATTTGGTTATCAAAGTCTTTTTTGTTGATGTAAGCTTTTGGTGAGCATTTACATGGGAAACATGTTTTTATATCTTTTGCCTATATAAGAAGTATATCTTGTTATCTCTTTTTAAAATATCTTTGTCACCAATTTTTAAATCATATTAAGGTTTTGGCTATCTAGCCAGACCATTGGCTATGGCCCATGTGTCAGTATATAGGTGTATATCTGACCATTTTGGGGGGGCAAAATGTACTACCAAATGTACTGTCTGAACTTTTGTCTATTGTGATGATTTTTTTTTTTTAATTACTGTTTTTTAGGGACATCTCAGAAAGGGGCTGTAATGCCGTAGCTGTCCCCTTTTTGGTGGTGTTCATATAGCATGTAGAGCCATCTACAAGCTAGGCCTTAGGGTTTTTTTCCAGCTGATTGTATGATATACCCCACAGTGCCAGAGGTGCATTTGAACATGACAGAATCTTCTCCCTCTTCAGGGCCCACTGGCGCCCCAGATTTCATCACCTTCTCATCTGCTGGCTTAATTGTGTCTCTTCTCATAAGTTGCCCACTGCCCAATCTTTGTTTCTCCATCACTCATTCCAATCACACAGGATTTTCTAACTCTTTTCTAAGAGAAGAAGGAAGGTGAGTGGGTATATAAGAAGAAAACAAGTGAGGGAGGGAAGGAGGAAAGGAGAAAAAGGAAGGAGAAATCTTTGGGGCTAAGGTCACCTTCTGCATCTTCCTAGCCCAGCGTGTGCCCTTGCCAAGCTCTGGGCTTCAGGCTTAGTCAACAGCTAAGCTCATGCCCTCCTGACACACTCCTTTCCTGTGCTTCTGGGCACCACTACGTCCTGCTCTTCCTTTTCACTGCCAGGCCCTGCGGCTCTGGAGAAGCCCTCAGATCCTCACAAAGTATAGCGCTCACAACTGCAGAAGGAGCTGGTGCCATTGTCCATTGTACAGAAAAGTGGAACCCAGAGAAGTGAACTAACTCCTGGTAGGACTGATTGTCGAAGCAAGGTGTGGTGGTTCACAACTGTGCTTGCAGCACTCTGGGAGGCTGAGGCAGGAGAATCAAAAGTTTGAGCCCAACTGAATAATTTATCCATCTATCAAGATCCTGACTCGATAGATAGATAGATAGATAGATAGATAGATAGATAGATAGATAGACAGACAGACAGACAGTTAGATAGATGGATAGATGGAGGGAGCTTAATTTGCAGGCCCTGTGTTAATTTCCAGTAACAAAAACAAACAAACCCAAACACTTAGCCTTGTCTTGTTCGCAGTCTCACATCCTGGGTTGCTCTGAGCCTCAGCTTCTTATGCTCTGTGGAGGACAGGCAGGACATCTGCAGCACATTTTCCTTCCTGTCTGGGAGGGCCTCCTGCTCCCTGGCTTTGGTTTCATATCCCCATTTGGCTAGAGGCTTCCTCACCATGTGTGCAGATGATCTCACGGAGCTGACCAGGAGATCGTCCTGAACATCAAGAACCAGAGTGCATGCAGAGCATCTTTCAGGGTGGTTGGTGTCAGCTCTGGAATGCAGGTCGCCAAGGCCCTGGCAGTGCTGGGATAAGTGAACATCGCTGGGCTCTCATTCATCACCGGTGTAGGACAGTCTCCCAATGCAGTGCTCTGTCGCGCGCGGCCTTGCCAGCAAGAACGACGCGACCACTGGTTGGTTTTCTGCGCAGCTCTTTATTGTTTTCTTACATCCATCTTCTCCTCTCTGAGGCCCCTGCTATTAGCTTATAAGTCTCAGGGCTTCCAACCATAGGGTGCCACGTATGCACTGTCCATTGGTCCAGGTATGCGGAAGCAATGCCTTAGCCCAAGCCTTGGCCATATATGAAGTTGTTTACTCCAGGAGCACTCACCCCTTGAGGGGGTGGAAGGCGGAAACCGGCGCCATCCTAGGGCGTGGCTACACGCAGCTCCCTACAGTGCTCCTTTGGGGAATGTGGCCTGCAAGGTGATTCTCATCTTGTAGTTAAGTTCAGCACTTGCGCTCACCAAGGGGAAGGGTTTCCATCCTGCTTGGCGGTTTCTGACGGAGGCAGTTCACCCCAGGACCCTCCTTTGTGTGGATTTCTGATCAAGGACATCTAGAAACTCCATTGGCCAGGAGTTATATGGTGATCTGGTCTGCAGAGGTCAGAGTTCAGAGGTTGTGGCCTGGGGCCTCCCTGTGGATAGGTCACAGAAGCCATGTCACCTGTTTCCTGGCAAAGCTCATGAATACACTGTGTTGGCCTCCCAGGGCAGAAGTGAAAGTCTGCAGGGGTTTCCTCCTTGTCCCCCAGGTCCTGGTGGGCCATATGTTGCTCTGCCTCACCTGGTCAGTGGTCAGCATCTGAGTGTCATTAAGCAGCTCCCTGCCTCTGCAGGGAAAAGCTCATTTCCTGGGGGAAGCCAAGGGTGAACAGACGCTCTTGTCCCCAGGGCTGACAGACAGACTCTTCATAAAGAGTCAGAGAGTACCACTGCACAGCATGTGGAAGCCACTTCTATCCCAGTAGGCTTGCCAGAAGTCTGACAGGGAGCTCTTGAGCAGAGAGGTGGCCTTGGAAAGTCTTGGGTACAGAGCCTCAGGATGAGAGAACTTCATAGCTGAGCACAGGGAGGCCTGAGAATCTACAGTCTCAGCTCAACTTCAACCCAGAGACTGGGGCGCAGGGAAGTTAAATGCTGGGTGACACAGGATGACAGCTTGAATCTACACCCTCACGCCTACTGGAGGCCCTTCCTGCAGAAGGAAGTGAAAGCCAGGTGGTAGTCCAGGCCTGTCAGTCCGATGCTCTGGGAGGCTGAGGCAGGAGATCACAAGTTTGGTCCCAGCCTAAGAAACCTGGAGAGATCCTATCTCAAAATAAAAAATAGTAAGAGCAGGATATTTATTTTAGCTCAGTGTGGAAGCCCTAGTTTCGATCCCCAGCACTACAAGGGAATCCCTGCCAAAGTTCTATGCCATGGAGCATGGGCAGGGCCACCGGGAAGGGCCTTCCCAGCATACTAGCTTCAAAGCGCCTGTGCTAGGTTCTTCATCCATTTGAGTAACCTTGGCTAATAGTTTCAGGTTTTTATACAGATGGTGTGCATGAACCCTGAACGTGTCTTTGCTTGGAAATATGTGGCTCATTAAAACAGCCAAATTGATGGGACCTGGGAATCATTTGTCACAGGAAGGGACAAGCTTGGAGGCCTGAGGTTGTGTTGGGCACAATGAGTCCTGGCCCGTGTAGAAGGGGCTCTGGGGCTTGACCCTTCCTTCTCCAAGCCTCAGTTTCCCCACTTCTCAATGGGGCTGCTCCAGGCTTCCGGGTCTTGGCACGTCAGCTGGCACCACGTGCTGTGCTGAACGAGGGGTGCTGACCATTCCCTGGTGCTGCTTCTCTTCAGGGTGTCTTGTGCCTTCCCTCTGCTGCTTTGAGCTGATGAAATTGGAGTCAAACTTCTGTTGATTCAGAAAGCTTCTACAGGGCCTGATACGGCTCCTGCATCCTGGAGGAGGGGAAGAGGGAGAGCTGTGGCGTGGCACACCATGTGCCCCTGTGGCCCCAGACCCAGACTTGGGAAGAGGAGCATTCTGCTCAGCACCTTGAGCGTCTGAGTTCAAGCATACAGAGGAGAGAGAGAGAGAGAGAGAGAGAGAGAGAACAGGAGGCTGTAGGAACCCAGACAGCAGGTGCCATCCTTCAACATCAGGCAGGGAACTGGGAGTCCTCTTTGTTCTGTTGACCTCAGGAGCCTTGGGGTGGCTGGGCCTGGCCAATGGTCCTGAAGTGGTTTCCCACAGGCTGACTCTGGTTTTGGGTGCAAACGAGTGGGCGTCAAAGGGTTGATAACAGAAAAACCCATGTTAAAGGCCAATATGAAGCCACAGAAGGGTACAAGCAGGGTAGGGCTGGTCAAAGGACTGAAAAGAGACCACGAGGTCCAACAATAAGTCTTCATTCACCTGCTCCCACAGGGACAGGAAAGAAGAAGCTGAAGGTTATGCTGTAGGAGGAGCCAGGAGGAGCAGATGCCCTGAGCCAAGACTCAACACTGCAGCCTCTGAGGTACGTCTTGGGGTGACTGGCAGTTCCTCCTCTCCAGCTACACCAGGAGATTCCTTCAGGCCAGGAATCAAAAGATCCTACTTCTGTACCCCAAGGATGAAAGACCATATCCAGGGACTAGAATGTGGTGAGTTGAATTCACAGTGCTGTGTTTGAAGAAGAAAGAGCATGTACCTGCAGGAGAGTCAGCACACAGGTAGAAATCTAAAAATAACATCCAAGAGAGAAACAGCCACAGAAGCAGTTGATAATATAGCCATGGTATTTGCAGTTGTGGTTGCATGCGGTTTTCCCAGGAAAAGACAAAGGTGGGAAGTGGAGACCCTGTCAGACTAACTGCAGGTGAGGAGCAGGGAAAGCAACGTGAGGTGGGAGAAGAGAGGTGTGCAATTCCGTGATGCAGAAGAGCAAGCCAGATCTTCCTGCTGTTTTTAAATCTCCTTATTTTGTTGTATTATATTAGATGAGATGGGATGGGATGGTACAGTATGGTATTACATTGCATCATATCATATCTTATTATATTATTTGTAGTGATCAGAAGGGTGTTGCTGGGCGGGCAATATCTGAAATTTATAAATAAACTTTGTATTTATTTAATTTATAGTTTAATTTTTTATGTATTAACTTTTAAAGTACAATTTATTTGTATTTCACATGTGATTTGGCTTTTCTTAGGAGTCTTCAAAATTATTCTAGACTCCTAAAGATGCTATGGGGCCCTGCACAGGCTTGGAAGCTTCTCAGTGGGCAGACATTCTTAATACGCTGGGGTTTTTTGTAGAGAAACATCTTAGTTGGCAAAGTGCACCATCTATAACGAGAACCTGAAAAGAAAATGCACAACTACTGTAAAATAGTGAAATAAAAGGCAGTCCTGTTCCCGTTAAACCAGCTTCCTGTGCATATTCTGAGCACTGACTAGGGCTTTTGGAGCTCACCGTAGGTTTCCCCCATCATTTTTCATGGGTGTCAATAAAATAATTTTATTTAACAGCAGGATAGAGTCGCTCAGAGCTTATTTTTGCTTCATTGAATCAATTCTCAAACAGATGTCGATAGCTGGTGAAAAAACCTAAAAATTGCATGTAGAGTTTTCTGAAACAAGAAAACTGAAACCGCTCTTGTTCATATTTTAAATTTCCCCGGAAGGCCTGTGCTTGGTCGCGGAGAGGCTGCTGGGAAGAGTTGGGCCCTTTCAAGGGTGAGGCCCAGTGGCAAGTCCTAAGGCCCCCTAAGGGCGTGGCCTCGAGGCGCTGCTGCACTGGAGCCCTTCCAGACTCTTTGCTTTCCTGTCCAGGGTTTGAGTGACTTTCATTTCACCGCACCGGCCGCACCTCGCTCACAGCAGGCCCAGAGCAACTGTGCCACCTACGCATGACCGAAGTTTCCCAATTATGAACCAAAACAAACCTTTTCTCTCCACAAACTCATTATCGCAGGTATTTTGTCACAGTAACTTTTGTTTTCCAACTAACGCAATCACAGGAATGCAAACTAATAGTACACTGGTTATTTTTTGCCATTGCTGGTGTAAAATCTTTGAATGAGGAGCATTTAACATCTTTTTTTTACAATTCCATTCACTACTACTTAAATTAATCCAACTAATAATTATTTCAATCAGTTCATTAATTGTTTAATTAAAAAGATAGTTTAAAAAATGTTTATATTTCTCCAAGATGAAACTAGTTTGATAATACAATCAGATAGCAGACCAGCCAAATAGCTCAGCAGATTAAAGTGCCTATAAGCAGGCGCAGGGGCCGGAGGTTCGATCCCGGGGCCATGTCCGCCCCTCCCCCAGGGCGCACCGAGAGGGCAACTGAGACTGAGCGTGGTACCATGTGCCTGTAATCCCAGCTCTTGGGAGGCTGTAAACAGGCGGATTAGTAGGAGTCCAATCTAGTAGTCAGATCCTGAACACCCTGTGGATCCTTTCCTAAGAGACAAAACAAATCAAATAGCCATTGTTTCAGAGCCTCATCCTATCATGGCGTTGGAAAGGTCAGCCCCCTTCATGTATTTGTCCTATTGCATAGTGTTGTTTTCAAAGTGGTTGTTCAGATTACCAGGTATGTGCGTGTAAAATTGGAAAAAGACAGAAAAAATGTAATAAGAATCTTAAAGATGATGCTCTATTTCATTTTTGTTTGATCGACATGTGTTCCAAGTAAAAATAACCGTTTTAAACTCTGCATCTGTCAAGGGCTTCAGTACATTTTAATAACCTGGAAGGATAGCTGTCATGTTAGAAGCTGATTTGAAACAAAATAGCATGGGTAAATTTTAGCAATGAGATCAATAAGTTTCGTTTTTCAAATTGTTAGAAAATACACTTTGTCATTTGTGTCCTGTGATTTGGTACTATCAAAGTCTATTGGAGTATCATTTTGAAAAATGAATGCTAAAGCTTAATTAAATGGAATTAGGTTGAATTGCTGGTTAATGTGTCAGACTGCAGTGAAAGATCAGTTATTGAAGTCAGATAATTCATGAAGGCAGACCTGACGGTGGCCATGTGCGTGATTTGCTGACCATACCGATTGTGTTCTGATTTAGTATTTCATCTTCCTTCTCCACTTTCATTTTGTATGGGAATGTTCTCCTAAACTTTATGATCTTTTCTTTTGCTACATGAATCGTGAACATTTTCTTAGCTATCACAAGTCTTCCTCTTATTGTTATGGTTTTGACATTGACTTAGGACTTTAGTTTTCATTGTGATACAATGAGGCACCTTCTTGATATTTTGAAACTTCTATAAGTGATTTTAAAAAGCTGTTTTCCAAGAGCTATTTCTTTCTCGTTATAGTCTAATTTTGGTGCTATTATTAAATATACCAAAATAATCTAAAATTGAGAGTACAAAAATAATCAGTTCAATGCATTGTAAAATGACTGTGACACACAATTGTGTAATCATGTCACCCTAACTCCACATGTGTAGATTGAGTGTGAATATATATATTGGAGTTTTGACACAGTGGCCGGAGTCTTGAGATCAGGTAGTTGTGAAGGCTGTTTCATGAAATCAGGAGTATCTTATTAGGATGTGAAGGGTTCACCTCCTAATAAAACTAGTGAGACACCTTCACACACATCATTTAACTGTATGATGGGCCCTACAAACAAGAATGCTGGCAAATTTTACTTCAAGAGATACTTATCAAAAATAAGATAAAGTACATGGTGTCTTTATGATTGTTTATGGTAGTTCATCTAGTCAAGGTTGTGTCCCAGCTAAGTATTAGCAAGAACTCAATTCTCACATCTAATGACTGAAAATTTCTTTCTCTAACGGTAACTCTGGCTTTCTTTATTTAAACTTCCCTATTTAAAACCTTGTTTAGGGGGCCTGCCCCTTAGCTCAGTTCTTTAAGTGGCTGCTTCAACAAGGCAGTCAGGCTCAGGTTGCTGAGGTTCGATCCCCACAACTCAAGCCAGCCAAACCTGCCCTGAAGGCATTCGGAGCAAAAAAAAAAAAAAAATCCTAAAACCTTGTTTATCTTTATTCCATGTTACTATTTCTGTGCATCAGTAGTTTTTTTTTTTTGGTTGTTGTTTGTTTGTTTTTTTTTTGTTTTGTTTTGTTTTTTTTTTTGTTTTGTTTTTTGTTTTTTGTTTTTTTGTTTTAAGAACCAGGGATTGAACTCAGGCCCTTGTGCTTGCCAGGCAAGCGCTTATTCTACTGAGCCATCTCCCCGGCCCCAGATATTTTTGTATAGTAGAATACATCCTCTGGCCTCGTCCTTTCTTGTTAGGGTGCTGAGTGATTAGTGAAAGTATATTGTAGTACTTCCGGAAGCTGTACTATAGGAGCGACATCAAATCTCCATTATTTTAATTCACTGTGTCTTAGACATACTTACAAATACTTGTGTTAAGACATTGCATTCAAATATCCAGTAGGTGGATGTTTTCCTGTATTGTTAGTCTGATACTGATATAGTTGGATTAAAACTGCTATCGTAATACATACATACTATCAGTCTCCATTCTGGATCCTGTTTAACTTATTTTGTTGTCTTCTTTTAAGTATTTTTATTATTTTATTATATTCCTCAATTAATTTGGAAGACGTGCTGTCTTTTCCTACTTATTTTGTGGTTATTTCAGAAGTTACAATATAATTTTAACCTATTGCATTTTTTTTTTTTTTTTGCAGAATCGGGGATTGTACTCATTAATATTGACTGCTATTTTATATTCTCTTCCCTAATAATTATTACAAGTGACAGCATACTTTAACTTCAGTTTCCCTATATTGGTGGTGTATATTTTCATTCTTTGTGCAATTTAACTCTTGCAGAACAACCTTATTCTTGGCCTGTATGTAAAATAATTAGTTACGTTTGGCTTGAAGCACCCGGTTCACCGAGCTCGCTCTGCTCTGCACAGATTCTCCTCTCAGAGCAACTTCCTCCTGCCCAAATTACACTCTTCCAACTGTCTCGTAAGGTAGCTCTGTTGGCAGAAAATGGTCTCAATTTTTATGTCATTAAAGTGTGTTTATTTCACCCTCCACCCTGAGGGGTGAGTTCACCGGATACACAGATTTAGCTGCGAGTTTTTCTTTGGGTCATTCAGCGTATCCCTCCTCTGTTTCTGGCCTCGGTTACTACAGAGAAGAAGCAGGCTGGGACTCCCACTTTTGAAACTTTGAGAGCAAGTGGTCTTTGTGTTTTCTTTTCTGTGCTGTGCCTGTTTGCCTTTCTTTTCCTTCAGCCGCCTTGGATTGGTTTGGCATCTTGAATCTTCACGTTAATGTTATTCCTTACCTTGGAATATTTCACAGCAATTAATCTTTAAATAATTCTTATTAGTATTAGCTTTCTGTCCCCTGCAGAAATTTCAAGTTTGGCTTTAGTTTCCTGAGTCATGATAAACATAGTCATGTGCCCGAGGAATACCTGGCAGTCCCTGTAGCTGGGTACAAAGAGGCCTGTCGGTTGCTGGCCACACGATGGTCCTCAGTGGTTCACGATCTTCTTGTATTCTTAGGTATTTTTAATTTTTTACTTCTTATTGCATTTTTAAAACTACATTTAGACACTAATTGAAGTCTAGGGGGATGGGTTGTGCATCTGAAGAGCACTTTCATTTCTTTTGGCCAAGGTATCTTGGGACATGAAGGAGTGAGATATTTGTCAATACGGCAGGTGAGGACAATAAGATCTTCTAACAGCCACTGCATCTCAGATTTTCTTTAAAAAATTAAGAGAAAAATTTATTAAGTATTTCAATACTCATTATATATTTTGGCAGATGCAGAACAGACAGAAAAAATTAAAAATGGGCCTATCATCGAACACTGACATAGATATTTTCATGAATATCGTATTTAACAGAGAAATGGAAGGGTAAACTTCCCTAGAGTTGCACTACTAGTTAGGGCTATAAGCAAACACAGAATATTTTCTTGCCCTGCTACCATCCCTGGACAGGGCCACCCTGCAATGAGTATGACAGCGTGCTGACGTGACACGACACTCGAAGCCTTCCACCTGCAAGGTTATCTGCTTTTCTGCTTGCAATCCAGGCACATGTGTCTGCGCATGTTGCCATAGTACTTCACGATTTTTTTCTTACAAATTTTAACACCATTTCCTTTTCCTCACTATTTGGGGAACTGAGAGAACTTTCTGGGTTAACTGGACACAGAGTGGGCATCATTAGTCCCTAGAATAACAGCAGTAGACATCAACAGAACCGCTGCATAGATTGGATAAACTCATAGCAGTCTATAAAGCCTAAGCTTTCAGTTGCTGTGTATAAATAAGGTGTTTTGGTTTTTGGAGGTTTTTTTTTCTTATTTGTTTTTAAAGAAAGGGTCTTTTGAGACCAAACAGAGCCTGAACTCTAATGAAGAAAGCCATGAAATTTCTATTAAAAAAATAAGTTATGGAGAGACTGTGCGCTGTTATGAGATCTACTTCCAGCCCAAAAGCCAATAAAAAGCCAACAGTCTGTCAAAAGAAGACCCAGGTGCCTAGCAGGGCAGTTTGGCAAGAAATCCCAGAGTGCCGTGGGGAGAACTTGAGAACAGAGGTGGTTAACATCTCGCCCCTTGGAGTGACATCTGTGAACCTCTTGCTGACACTGAGTATTCCCAGTGGGATGGAATAATCATGATGGGAAGAGATGCTCACAGCAGAGGGGCACAGGTCCTACAGAGTCGGAACAGGAAGACTGAACAGCACCGCATGAATGCCAGGTAGAGACCAAGAGCGCCCTGTGTGTACAGCTGACTGCTGTACGAGGGCCTGAGTAGGCTGGGTCACACTAAAGGCTAATGGTGGTGACAAAGAAACACAACTGAGGGTCAAGAATGGGTCCAGTCAAAGTTAGTTAGCTGGTCTTTGACAGAGGAATCGAGGCCATAGAACAGAGAGAAGACAGTGTTTTCAAAAAAAGGCACATCTGTGCTCAACAAAATAAACATAAATCCAGACTCTGACCTTATACCCCTCATAAAAGTTAACTCCCAATGGATTAGATACTTGTGTGTAAAACACAAAACTAGAAAACATCTGAATACCAAAACCACAATCCATGACAAAAGAATTAATAAGGAGAAGGATTCCATTAAAATTTAAAACCCTTGTTCTACAAAAGGCAATGTCATAGGAATGGGAAGCTAGGCTATAGACTGGGAAAGAATATTTGCAGAAGACATTATATAATAAAGTACGATTGTCCAACATATAAAACTAATACTTAAAACTCAATAGCAAAAGGGTAAACAGTATGATTTAAAAAAAAAAAAAAACAGGCAAAACATTTGAAGAGATACCTTACCAAAGGCGAATGCCACTCAGATGTCAAGTAATCAGAAAAAAAAATCCTTACCATCATATATCCCAAAGGGTTGAAAATTGAAACACCACAAGATGCTATTCCAGGCCCATTTAGAGTAACAAACTTCGGAACACAGACATTATCAAGTGCTGCTGGAAGATGGAGAAACAGAAGATGCCACTCACAGCTGCAGCCCATGGAAATGCGCAGCTACGCTGAACGCCAGTCAAATTCTTACAAGTGACACTAACTCTTGCCATATCCACCAACTGCACTTCTTGACAATTAATCAAAAGAAGCTGAAAACTCTTCCACATAAGAGCCACCTGAATGTTGTTGGCAGTTTTGGTTAGTTGCTAAAACTTAAAATAACTAAGGTATCTTCTAGTGGGTGAATGGATCAGCCATGACACATCTAGACAGTGGGACATTACTCAGTAAGTGAAAGAAATGCCTGCTCACATCATAAAAAACATGCAAGGACATTCCATTTATATTGCCAAGTGGAAGAAGCCAATCTGGAAAAAGCTATGTGCTATATGACATTTTTGAAAGCATAGAACTGTACAGCCAGCGCAAGGATCAGTTTTGCTAAGAGTTTAGGGAGAAGGAAGGGTGAACAGTAGAGCAAAGAATAGTGGAACTATTCCGGATGACGCTATGCTAGTAGGTACGTTCATTAAACTGCTCAAAACTCACAGGCTGTGTGATGCCCCGAGGTCTCCCATACACTTCCTTGGCAACGCTGTGTCGATGTAGGCTCACTGATTGGGACACCTGTGCTATCCTGGGGCCATACTGGACGCTGGTGAAGAAGGCTGTGCGTGCCTGTGTGCAAGGATTATAGGAGGGTTCTCTGGACTTTCTGCTCAGTGTGGCAGTGAACTTAAAGCTACCCTAAGAAATTGTCCATGAGGGCAAAAGCCTATGCTAACAGAGCCCATCAGAGGTCGCCCTGGATGGGCAAGTCTTCGTGGTTCCCACCTAGGAGTAGGAGGAGTATAGCCCAGGAACTCACTTACCTGGCACCAAGCCTCCTCAGTTCTGCACCTCAGAACTCAGCCCATTGTCAGGTAGAGAACAAGAGGAGAAAGAAACTGAATTTGGAGAGAGAAGCCTCTTTCAAATGACAGGGCACTCACGCACCCAGCGGACTGAATCTCCAGCTGGAGGTGACTCGGTTTCCCTTGACTTGATGGGGCCAACTTTTCTGGTACCAGCAATACTGGGGTCTTGAGAACTGAAATCACTAAAAAGAGTTTAATTACTAGAGAGAGAAACGTAAAAGATACTGTATATCTTGGTGGTGTTACTCCACATATACAAAAGTGCTACACATCTTCAATGAGCTTAAGAGTTTTAGCTCCAAAAAGAAAGCTGGAAGCCAGATGTGGTGCAATCCCAGCATTCATGATGGTGTAACCCCAGCACCACAGGAGGCAGGTGAACCAACATGTTGAACCTAACTTGGGCAAATTAGTGACCTCGCAAGACCTGGTCTCAAGGGCCATGGAGATTGCTCAGAGGTCTAAGTACTTGCTTATGCAAGCACAAGGACCTGGTTTGATCCCCGGTACCACATGCCATTCTGGCTCCACCCTGGGCACATGGATGGAGCCAAGCCAGCCACCAAGCCTGGGCATGGTGGTGCACACCTGTGATCCCAGGGATGGGGAGGCTGAAACAGGAAGATCACTATGAGTCTGAGCTGCGTAGTGAGATCCTGTACCCCTGTGCTATATATATATATATATATATATATATATATATATATCATATATAGATATATATATCATATATAGATATATATATATAGATATATATATATATATATCCTGGTCTCAAAATAAAAACAAAAAGTGCTAGAAATGGAGTTGAATGTGCATGCCTGAGGGTCTTGGTTTCAACCCCCAAAGCTACAACAACAACAAAAATATTGGAAAAATATATAGAGTTTACCTCCATTTCCAAACACCACTGTGAAAGTACATCTTGCAGAGGAGAAAACTGACCCCCACCTTGTGGCGTGGTCCCTCTGAGCAGCCATGCTGGTGTAGAAGCCTGACCTGAGGACAGGATGACACTATGCCATGGCCACAGTCTTCTGGCTTTTATGTTTGTTCTCATCCCAAGCGCACAACAGAGACCAGAAGACCTTTCAGTTAGGTCTCTGCGAAGAATCGAGGCAGGGTTTCACATCTCTGAAAAGTCAGAGCTCCTACTGTATTCTGATAACTGAAAATTTGAATGTATAACAAAATGCACTTAAATACTGGCAGATTGGAAGAGAAGGATTGGAAAACCCAAAGAGGGTATCAGAGGACACAGGAGGAAAGGCTTGGTGAAGTGCCCCTGACCAAACAGAAAACCATCCATCCCCCTTCAGTGCTTCTCGCCCCCAAACCTTCTCTGTCCTGGAGGATGGCCCAGATTGGTGGTGCCCCTGGGAAGAGGCCCAGAGGCAGGAGCTGCAAGGCTGAGTTTCATCCATGGCTGAGCCAATCACCTTTCTAGGATGTTACCTATGGTTACGCCCGCTGAGAAGAGAACAGCAAATGTTAACAAGGGGCAAACATCTCATGTGACAGTCAAGACATCACTGGGTAGCAGTTTGTTTGTTTGTTTGTTTGTTTGTTTATTATTTTGAGACAGGGCCTCCCTATATGTGTGAAGGCTGGCCTTAAATTTACTATGAAAAGTAGTAAATTTACTACGCAAAGGTCCAATACTGGCCTCAAACTCAGTGATCCTCCTGCTTCAGCCTTCTAAGGGCTGGGATTACAGGTGTGTGCCACCATGCCTGGCTAGTATAAAAGATGGTAACAGAACAGAGTAATATCTCTTGGCTTCTCAGACAAAGACAATAATAAGGAAAGCTATAAAATCATAATTGAGAGCTGAAAATAATTTCACAGAGATGGGGTGTACAACAGTTCATCAGGCAAACACAGGTGTAGAATTTTCTTTAAAAAAAATAAAAATAGTAACAATAGACAAGAAAAATTATGTAGTTGTGATGTAAAACTGTGGAGGACCCCGTGATAAATCTAATACCATTTAACCAAAAGATTAGGTAACTACTCAGAAGGAAGAGTAAAAGAAGAAAGTGGATTTTTGAACAAATATTTAAGACAAATCTGAGTGGCAGGAGAGAGAAAAAGAAGCTTGGTTACATGGCAAGTGACGTGAACAGAAAACGGGCACAAGCTGGAGAGCTGTGCTCACTCTGCTCAGATCTGCATGACGGCGACGATTCCAAGGAAAAGTATTAACCCTGATGCACTGAATGCAAGGCCAGCAAAGACAGGGCAAGACAGAGTGGGCCCGGGCAGGCGGGAGTGGAGGGCACAGGTGTGATGCCAACAGCACGGACTGGCAGAAGTGGCTGGCGTGGAGAGTCTTTATCTGAAATGGGCCTGATGTCACGGCATTGTTTTTTTTTTTTTTTTTTTACATTTTTTCTAGGCAAAATCTGTACCAATAAGCTAACTATCTAAGAAAGATATGGATGTAATGTACTGCTGCTCTCTGTCCATTCAGAGAAACAAGGAGTTCTTTCCAGAAGTTGTCTGAGTTGAGCTATGAGCATCACTAAAGAGGGCAAGACACAGAGTGGGCCCCAGCAGGCGGGAGAGGAGGGCACAGGTGTGATGCCAACAGCACAGCCTGGTAGGAGTGTCTCTTAT
Source organism: Octodon degus (assembly GCF_000260255.1). Lineage (NCBI taxonomy): Eukaryota > Metazoa > Chordata > Mammalia > Rodentia > Octodontidae > Octodon > Octodon degus. Next base: position 23,100,209 of record NW_004524578.1, read on the forward strand.
GCAGACACTGAGGATAAGAAATGTGTGCAAAGCCCAGTCCCTGCATCACAAGTGGAGATAGCATCCTCCTCCCGCTGTGTGAGTTAAGGATACACGGAGGAAACCTTGAACCGCAGGCACCTCTGCGGGTGGGTGGAAAGATGAAAGCAGAGGGCAACTTCAGGAGCTAGTTCTGGATCCTCCAGGATTTCCAGGCTTCCTCTGGCCTTTTCATCCTTAGGATCACTCCGATCCTTATCAAAAAGAACACATTTTCAAAATCCATTTAATTTCTTTGATGCAATACTTATTTGAAAAGAGAACTAAGAAAATTTGAAAGCAAGAAACAGCTTTCACTAATCTGGGTATGGGTGTTCTGTTGATTTAATTGAAGTCTTAGAGTAAAAACCCATAGATTATTTTTAAGGAGCCACTTAATGACAATTTTGCAGGACACAACAGAAATTATAAGCCTATGGTTTAGAAATTAATATGGGCACATCAAACGTTCAGATACAATGAGTTTTGGAAACTTGGTACCTTTATCCTTAGTGGTTTTAATTATTGTTCCCCTAGATTTTCTATAGTTCGTTTATGGTACAGACTGGGTTTTTGTTGTTTTTTTTGGTTTGTTTTTGTAGCAAGCTGAAAGCTACCTTATTTTGTGAATATATGAATTTCTCTGCCTTTTCACTTTTTTTTTCTTTCTTTTTTTTAAGATGCTGGCCTCTCTGTAGCTGGCCTTGAATTTGCAATTCTCCTGCTTTTGCACGAAGAGTGCTGGGATTCAAACCACTGTGCCCCATACCTGCCTGGCTGTGCTTATCTGTATAGAATCTTCTTTTCTTTTTCTTTTCTTTCTTTCTTTTTTTTTTTTCTTTTTGTATTTTAGGGAAGGGACTACAGCATGTTCAGGGTCTCAGCCCAGGGATAAAACCCTGATCCCCTGCGCCTGCTTGCAGGCGCTTTAATCCACTGAACTATTTGGCTGGCCCCTTAAAACCTTATTTTCAAAGGCAGTTTTCAGCATCTTTTGCATGTGAATCATAGTAGTCCTGTGACAGCCTACCAGTAGCTGCCTCACAATTCAGCCTCAAGCAAGACGAAGGTTCTGCACATCCCTGGAACAGCAGGGAAGAGAGCGAATTCTGGCTGTGGAGAGAGAGAAGCTTTGCTCTGAGGATTTTGCTACCAAGACCAGCCTGAGGCGCAGAGAAATGCCCACAGAGGAACCAGGAGTTTCCCTTCTAGGCAAAGCAGAACTAAACGTGATGTGGGAGCCTTTGCTTATCTAGCACACTGTTCTGTAGCTTGGGAGCCAGTGAGCCGGGTGTCATACATAGCAGGAAAAGTTCAAGAAACTAAGAAGTTGTCTCCAGGAGAAGCTCGGAGCTGACAGGACAGCTGTCTTCAGCTATCTGAGGACTCACCATATGGGAGAGAAGATGCACTTCTGACCAGGGAGGCAGATTTTGGCTCCATGGAAGGATGCTTTCTAATCACTGTCAATGTCACACAGTGAACTGGGTGCTCTGGAGAAGGTCAAGGGCCCGCGCACTGGACGTGTTCAGGCTGTCACACCATCTGTCACGGACACTATCACACCAGATGACTCACTTTTAAAAATAACACTTTGCAATAATTATTATAGTAGAACATGTTCACAGGAGACTATTTGAAAAATAAAATATCAAGAAGACAGGTCTCATCCTTACCCACTGTCCCTCGCTTATCAGTCTCATGTGCTTTTGTTCAGTAGTTTTCTGGGCAACATGAAATTGTATATATTGGAAAACTTCGTAAATGCTTGTGTATGATACGTACCACAAATTCTCACAAAATGCACCTGTCCTCCAAATCCATTTATATAGCTCTTTTCTCTCCCTATTACATGTGGGGACTTTTTAGTAATCTTTAAAACAGGACTTTGATATCAAACATGAACTTGTCCTCCAAATAAAGTGTCCAGATATCTGGCTGAATATCTTGAACTGTTTTACACACACACACACACACACACACACACACCATACACAGACACAACATGTGTGTCTGGGTGCATTTTATTTGAGGGAAAGACTTGGGCATAGTGATGTTGGCTTAGAGAACATACATATTTCTGAGTCTCCTGGTACAAGAAAAGTTTCCAAACCCAGAAAATTTTTATAAGGTTCCTTGTTTTATCGCACTTCTGTTTATAAGTATATTATGTTTTAAAATATTTACTAATTCATTAGTTAGAATAATATCCCACTTTTTGATGAAATTAATTTCTCTTATTAGTAGCAGACTGGATAATTTACATCTTTATATAACTTGCATATATCTTTTACATAACTTGTGTATTTTATTCAATTTCCCAAATAAGTGGATGGCAAAATCTTAAATAAAAGAGACAAGTGGCTGATTTTAGGGCTCCAGGAGGTTTAAAGTCTCTAACAGAATTTGAGATTCTCTAGGGGTTAAGACAAAGAATTTCTCTAAGCAGCTTAGTTATCAAACAAAGGAGGGGAATAAAGATAATATAGGAATCTGGGCAGGACCTTGGGAATCCCTTCAAGGACGTCTTCAAGTAATACATTATGTTAATTTAGGAGGACTATGTTAAGGTAAAAGAAGGTCTTTACCACAGGAGTGAGATGCCTCCAGCTATAGTCTTTATCTAGTTACTTGAGATTGGAGCCAGGTGGCCTTAACTATGGCTTTGTCTTGTCCTTTGAGGCATCAGGACTCCGCCCACCATTACAGGCCTCAGTGGGTCCAGGGACTCATAGCAGTTCACTTCCTATGAGTCCGCTGCCCATTTCCAGGCAAGGGCCTTAGGCCTTGGACAGACCACAAGTAAGCATGAAAAGCCAATTGGTTAATGAAAGTCCTGCTCACAGCCCCTTCACGTGGTCTCCAACAAAATAATAAGATAAAACGTATCTTCTCTACTTTTTTTCCTCCAGAGCCTAATGTATAATAGAGAAGCCAAGTCCTCACATTTACTGTGATTACTAACACGTTTGGCTAGATTGCCCTCATTCTGTTTTATGGTACACCTGTTTATGTTTTCCTTCTAGCAAGTTACTAGCTTTATATTCTAACTTACTTGTGTTAGTAGTTAATATGACAAACATTCATCATCTCTTTTTTGTTGGTGAAATTCAAGATCCTGTCTATGAGCTGTTTTGAAATACATACTTAATTATCATCAATCGCAGCAATCCTCCAGTGTTAGGTGACAGAAACAGTTATTCCCCTCAGCCAAATGCACTGCCCAGTGCACCTTTTCCAGGCTGTGGGATGAGAGTCCCCTTTACACCTGCAAAAGCTATCTCCCTGCGGGAGAAAGGGATTTGGCCACGCATGGTGAAACACCCTGGCAACCTCTTTCCAAAGTGTGCAGCCCAGACTCCTGGTAACCAGTTAGACCAGCAGTTTTCCTTCAGAAGGATACTTGGCAATGTGGAGATACTTTTAGTTGTCACATTTAGGGCAATGTTACTGTTTTCTACGAGGTAGATGCCAAAGATGCTGCTGAACACCTCAATGAGCAGAGTGGTCCCCAGCAACTAAGAACCATCTAGCCTACATGTCAGTCACCCTGAAGCAAGAAAGCCTGCTCCAAAGAAGCTATGAGCACAAGGGTGGAAAAGGGCTCATCTAAGGTACTTTATTATGTAGTATTTATGGACAAGGACAGTTAGAACACATGGGGTCTAACCTGAAGTAAAATAAGAAATGTGATGGGTATACTCTAAAGTCTACAGCAGGCAGGAGCACTGGAAACAGAGCTCACAAAAATACAAAGGAATCTTAGTAGACTATTAAGCGAGACAGGGTAAGAAATGAAATTAAACGTATAGCTCAGTGTTACGGCTTATACTTAGAAATGTTCCCAGAGCCTCATGAGCTCATGGGTGGAGCTTTTGAAAGTGACTGGGTCATAGTGTGTGCTGCTAGATTAGCTTGCTGATTGCTTTAATAAAGTTCTAGATGTGGTTGAATGGATGAACTAAGGTAGAAATCCTCTCCTGGGTGTGAGCAGCATCAACCAAGAGGCTTATAGTTTGGATGAAATAAAAAAGGAAAGCAGAAGGAAGGCTATGACCTCCTGTAAGCCCTGCTGTGGGCTGTTTCTCTTCCATGAGGTCCCTCTGCCATTCACCTACTAGGGTGCCAGCCAACTGCGGACCAAAAGTTCTATAAGCTCTGGGCTGAAGTAAAACTTTCCTCCTTTAATTTTCACGTGTCTGGTATTTTGTCTCCCAATGCAGAAGTAGCTAAGACATTCATTCAAAGACTTGTTTGTTTTTAGTACCAAGAATTGAACTCAGAACCTTGTCCTTGCCATGCAGGTGCTATGTGGCTGAACTATATCCCCAGCCCCTGTAACTAGGACATTCAGTAAGACTTATATAATTTCAAAATATAAGTACACAAAGCAACATATAAGAAAACAGCAAAATAGAATATAGATAAATAGAAAGTAAGGAAACATGAAAAAAATTTTCCCATTCTGTTGTTCCTGAAATATTTTAAGATAGATACTAATTTAATTTATTCTACTAGTTTCTCTTTGTTCATTGAAACAAAAGTTTTGTTTCCTTCTTTGCAAAAGCCCTTTTTGTCTATGATTTGCATTCTGAGTAAAATTTTGGACATTCTTTTAAGATTATGATACATAAGGTTCTAACTATTGTTATTCTCTATAATTACTTTCGATAACTACTTGAAGACTGGAGAGATAACTCAGTGGCATAGTGCCTGGCTGGCAAAATAAGGTCCTGAGTTTGATTCCTGGTTCAAAAAATAATCTACTTGAATTACATTAAAATAAAAAATTACAAAGATATATGAGTTTAAAGAAAATTAGCAAATGCGTTAGTGATACAATCCCTGAAGAAAGAGAAATGAATGGATATGGGTGACAAACAGAATAGAATGAAACAAGGCTGCTCGGAGCAGAGCAGAGCCTGGATCGTATGTCCAGTGCTCATGCTTCATGGTTGGAAGAAGCTTGCTCATCTAACTCCTAGACACTGAGGCAAAGCCAGCAAATAACCAAGACATACTTCAGCAACTGTTTTCACTATCTGGAGAATCCATGAAGCGCCCATGAGGCATTTGATAAATCTGATCATGGCTTAGAGTAGGAAGGAAGTTTCTATACATTTTCAAAACTCAGCTTTTATAAAAACCATATTGGTGAATATTAAGAACAAAAACATAGGTGAAATACAAACCTTATTTGCTTTTAAATTGAAAACAGTCTCAAGTAATTCTTGGATAGGAAGAAAAACGAAAGCCATCATGGGCTACAGTGAGGACAAAGCAATTTTGCACCAAAACTTATGAGAAATACTCCAAGTTTCATTCAATATAAATTTCATAAGGCCTCTGCTGCATGTATTATTAAACAAGAAAGAATATAAATATATGATCTAGGCATTCCCCTCAGAATGTTAGAAAAAATACTTGAATATAAACCCAAGAAAAGTAGGAAGGGGGAATAAACACAAACTCAGTATGAAAGCATCAGAAAGCAGAAAAGAATGAGTTCTTTGAAAATTAAAAAAAGAAAGAAAGTGGCAGACAGAGCCCTGGCTGACTGAGTCAGGGAGAAAACCCCGTGTGAGCTGTGCAGCCGGGCACCCTCTCCCATCGTGGGCAGGAGCTGGGTAGAGTCCCCAACCCTGCGCGGTGCCCTGGTTTCCAGAAGAGCATCACTACTGGCAGGTACTCATCTGACTTGGAACACCAGCTTGGGCACTTGCTGATGTCTCTCTTTGTTTGGACTCCCGAGCCCAACACCAGCGAAGCTGCTCCATCTGTCCAGCCTCGCATTCTCTCCAGCATCCCTGCTTCCCCTTTCCTGCCAAAACATGCATCTCCCTGTAAATTATTGGCATCATTCTTGTTTACCATACTCATCTTAAATAACTGAATTTTCAAGGAGTAAAAAGAAATTTGCTATTGATATTTCTCCATACAGAATAATTTTCTTAGCTAACTACAAGAACAATACATTCACATTATAGAAAACCCAACAGTGTGATGATTTTAAATGAAAGAATCGATAATCTTTTATCCAGGCTGCAATTTCACCCTGCTTCTTCCATAAGGTGAAAACCATTAACAATCTAGAGTCTATCAATTTCTGTCTAATCTTCTATATTATTTATTCATGTTAGACGTTTCAGTACATTTGTGTGTTGACAGAGCCCCGCCTGGAGTTCCTCCTTACACGGTTAGGCTTGGTGCAGAAAGTGAGTGAATCTCTACAGCAGGTGTGGCCGTGTACCTCACCGTGCCACAGCGCTCCGCCTCTTCAATTCCGATGTAGAATATCCAGGTAGCGCAGAGCAGCTAACGTGTGGGAGTAGGAAGCAAATCAGGCCAGAAAATTCTGAGTAAAAGCTGCTCTTTTTTTTTTCCTACTGATAGCTTTCCAGAAAAAACAAACAAACAAAAAACTTACCTGAAATACAAGGGGAAAAAATGAAAACTAAGATACTAATGATAGGAAGAGGAAAATCTCCATGTGATGCTAACAAGGAACTCATAGTTAAGTCATAATCTAAACATTCATGTTGAAAAGGTTACATTTTAAACATTGTTCACAGGGGTGGCTGCTGGGGGTGACACAGAGGGGCACGACTTTGGACCAGTGGAACCAAGAACAATGTTAAAGGAGCAGATTCTCACGTGGTCCTCTCCCTGGCAGCTCTGATCGCTACAGAACAATTGCTCCAATTCAGGTTTCATATTTGCAACATTGCGAAAGCTTACTCGCTCTCCATGGCATCCAACCAAATTACAGAAGGATGGCCTCGCTCCATGCTGGCTGGACAGGTACAGATATTTGAAAGGCTCCTTTGTGTGTCTATCCCCTGTGCCTGGAGAGCACGGGGGCTTGTGGAGCCTGGAAATGTCAATGAATAGAATCGTCTGCTTGCCCAAAGGACTTGCTTCGTGGGCGAGCTTAGAAGTGGAGAGGTGTGATGCGACTTATCAGCAAGGGGAGTGTCCATGGCAACCGGGCCCAGGTTTCCTTGGAGACACTGTGCTTTGGCAGGAAGCCAGAAAGAGAAGAGTATTGGAATGGAGTCCAGGAAAGAGCAATGACACAACCTCTGTATAGGGACAGATTGTGCCAGACGTGAACATCACACAGGAATGGATGTGAGACTCTGTACAAGGCGTGCTCCTCATATACCCAAGCATTATGTTCTTAGGAAGAGGCTTGAAACCAGATCTACCCCGGCTCAACTCCTAATTAAGCTAAGAAAGCTTTCTAAGTAAAATTTTAAAGCAATTTCTCCCCTAATTACCATTTGCTGATTAAACAAACAACCTTCTAGAGAAATAAAAATGTAAAACTGAAACACGCAATTAGAATCTTAAAAACCCATATTATAATCTTGATAGTGAATCTTACAGGTTCAGCTGTTTCTCTTTTTTCAAGAAAGACAGTATTTTGCATTCTTATGTCTCTTATTTTTCCTGTTTTTGCTTTACGTAGTGTCTACATTTTAAAAAAGGTACCATGCACCAAGATTGGAGCCTCACCCTAGTCTCCATGCTGTAGAGAATGAAGGGAAGTCCCTGTGGAGTTTGAATTTTGCATTGGGTGCATTGGTTTAAGCTGGAGCTGCCACTGAGTTTAAGTTCTGCTAGAGCTGCAGCTAAATTCCTACCACGTCTTCAGGTGATTTAACTGAAGAATAGATACAGGGAATTCCATAGTTTTCAATAAGAGAAAATTGTGAAGATTTTCTAGATTAGGAATCAGGAGATAGATTAAGTCAGTCTATCATAAATCTGGGCAAAATACTATCTGACAAAAGCCAAAAATCCATAAATGCGTTATAGTCAATCTGCACCACACAGTCTAGTAATACAAAAGAAAAAATTATGGATACCAATGCAGTAATTTGGATGAATCTCAAAAGCATTGTGCTAAGTGAAAAAGACACAAAACACTAATGCCCAAATAATCTTATTTTTGCAAAATTCTAAGAAAAGCAAAATATAATAAACAACGCATTACACAGGTGCAGGGACTGGGGGTTGGGAGAAGGCTGGCCACAGGAGCCGGAGGAAAGTGTTAGGGTGCTGGGAACATTCTCTTTCCTGGTTGTGATGATGGTCACCTGGCTGTGTGTGTCTGTTGACAACCCATGTGATTTAAGGCTGAAAAATCAGTAACCAAATGGCACAGAATATAGACCTACTAAGATTGATTTTTAAAAAGTCATGATCTCTCATTCAGTTTGTGATCCTGCGCCATATTTTGGTCTCCCTCATCCTGTATTGTTCCCTCTTCTTCCTTCCAGGCCCCTGACCTACAGAACAGCCAGCTGTCACTGCCCACACAACCTTACCACTGGCCTTCAGCATGGCTCCTCGGTGCCCACCTGTGCCATCAGAGCCATCCCATCACTGGTCTATGTCAAAAACTCCTGGGAGGATGGTGACTTCTAAGAATCAGACAACGATTCATATGGAATCAGCAAAGGTGAAGTAGTAAAGTCTCCCAGACATGGATCCTTAAGGGATCTAAATGTTTAAACAGTTATGAGAAAGTATATCCAGAATGCAAGCTGGAAAGAATGAGGGAAAACCCAAATTCTCTGAGACTGAAAGAAAGTGTGTGGGACTGTACATAGATGGATTCACTTAATTATTACTTACTCTGTGAGCACTTACTGTATGAGGGACACTTCCTTAGACAAGAGCATCCAGCAGAGAATGAAGCAAACCTCTGTCTCTCCCACGGAATCTGCGACGTAGAGGTAGACTCTTCATTAACTAGATGCATAAGGTAAACATAATAGCGCCGGGCACTACATACTATAAAAAGTATCAAGATGTAGTAGAACTATGAAGGTGTAGCTCTAACATATAATAAAGAGGGTCTTACTACTCTCATTGCTGGGGCAAAATACCCAAATCACACAAGTGAAAGGAGGAAAGGTTTATTTCAGCTTGCAGTTTGTAGAGGTTTCAATCCATAGTTGGTTGGCCCCAAGGAGGGACGGCACAGCAGAAGAGCATTGTCCATGGCAGAGTAGGCAGGAGACATCATCAACAGTGAGCTTCTCTTTCCCTTTTATCCCATCTATAGCCACCTCCTGGTTGGTGCCACCCATACCTGGGATAGGGCTTCCCATCATCCACATGCTAAACCAGTCAGTGGCTGAATCCAATTATTGTACCCTTAACCCATATTCATATACCTTAGATTCCACTATTTTAAAAGCCCCACCTATTGTGCATGAGGCTTCTGGGGACATCTAGCTATAAGCCAGAACAGGGTGCATAAAGTTCTTTCCCTGAAAAAATAAATTGAGCAGCGAGCTAGCTATTGCTAAAATTTAGTTAGGCAAAGAGTAAGAGGAGAAATAACCCTTAAGGTAGATAGCTTGTTTGAAGACTAAACCAGAAAGTATCTTGGTGCAGAAGAGGTGCAAAGTGGCCCATCTGCCTAAAGCACAGTGAGTTAGGGGAGAGGATCTTGGGGTGAATTTGAGGACGGGTGTAACTTGCAAATCTGAGGGAGCTCAAGAGCTTAGGTGTATTCAAAATATGTGCAGAGTAGATGCAAAATATTTTTCTTAGCAAAAGTGTGACATTCATTTAAGAAGATCTCTCTGGGCATTATTGGAAGAAAGGATTGTAGGGGAGACACAACTATAATTAGGGAGACCCTGGAGGCTGCCCTGGTCACTGCTGAGGTGAAGGGAGATGGGGTTTGTGTGTTATACAGGAGAGCAGAGAGATTCCAAGCATCTGGAGAAGGCAGGGTAAAAAGCATTTAGTGGCAAACAGGATGCAAGCAGTAAGATAGAAGAGAAGCTATAAAGAATGACTTCCAGCTTTCTTGAGCAATAAGAGGGATTCAGAAGTTTACCAAAACTAGGAAAACAAGACAAACGTGGAGTTTGGATTGGATAATATGAGAGTGAGGGATGGGGACAACACGAGAAAACTCCACTGGAGGACATAGATGGACAATGTGTCATCTTTGGAGCCAGTGGCACAGTGCAGGTGGGCACCCAGGGGCAGGATTAGGGTAACCATGGGGAGTCTGTGGTAGAGAGGTATTCTGAAATAAGCAGCACTGAACAGCTTCACCATAAAGAATGGGATGAGAGATTCTCTCACTAAATAGAGACTGAGCTTCTGATTGGGGACATCAGAACTATGGAGAGGGTCAAGGTGCCATGCAGTGGAATCCCAGGGGACCAGCGAGCAGTGAGTGCTGTGGATGAGAGGGCAGCATGACATGGGGTGGCTGGACCAGTATTCTCACTGCATAGAACCAAGGTGTGCACCCTATAGATATTCATTCCAGGAGACTGGTGGTCAGGTTCCTGTTAAAAAGTCTGGAGTCCCATGGGTGTTCATTGTAGAGTCCGTGCTTTGTTTTTGGTTTGGTTTGGTTTGGGTTTTGTCATAGGAAAAAGAAAAGAAACAAATTGTGACTATTAATTCTCAATCTCAACTTAAATCCTGCTTAATCTGTTTGCACTGGTCTCAGAGAGATCAATTTTACCCTTTTGGAAAAATGGACATGAAACGGCTAAACAGAACATGGAAGGAGGGCTGGGGAGGTAGCTCAGCCATCTAAGCACCTGCCTGGCAAGCACAGGTTCGATTTCCAGTACCCCATGCCACGCAGGCCCTAGAACCGCAGGTGTGTCATGCTGGCCATTGAAACTGGGCATGGTAGTGCACACCTGTAATCTCAGCGCTGGGAAGGCTGAGACAGGAGGATCACTGAGTCTGAGCTGCGTAGTGAGACTCTGTAACAAATAAATAAATAAAAGATTAAAAGAAAAATGCCCCCCCAAAATACTCCCAGCATGCCTTGCTGGCCCCACCCCCGGAGCGCTCTGAGATGGCGATTGAGACTGGACATGGTGGCGCGCACCTGTAATCCCAGCCCTTAGGAGGCTGACCACAGCCGGAAGAAAAATGGAAGGAACTCTGTTCAAATGTGTACCAACTTGCTCTTTATCATAACTATTATAACCACTAAAGAAGAATTGTAAGAAACATGGTCTAATTGGAAGACAATGCTGTCAATCATTAGTAGTCATGTTCTAATTGGCTGGCATCCTTGCCAATGACTTCTGCTTGGTAGAGGTATTTAAAGAAAAATAATCTCCCTCCCAAGTGAACTCAGATGATCTATATCCTTGATATTTGTCACATGAAAAAATGTTTTGGCTTCATCTAGATATAAGAAATAAGAACTTCATGAGCTGAGGGCAGGGTGTGTTTGTGTGTGTATGTGTGCAACTGTGGTTTACATTTGATTTTGGCATATTGAAATTTTGTGTCACTGCTAACTAAAATACTAAAATATGTCTAAGTACAGAAGGATGTTCTGATTTCATCAACCACCTAAGAGAATAAAGTATTCATAGGGCATCATTCCAAATTCTTTCTTGGATAATCACAAATGTATGTGAAGGATTAGGCACTCAGAGCTTACAGCTATAAGATGAAACTGTCCAGAGGAACCACATAATTCAAGCCTGCTTCACTAGTATGCTGGCAGGTGTTTTAACAGTCAGATTTCAATGTGAAGAAATGTCCTGACTTGCAGCATTTGCCAATTTCTATGGTGTAAAACTTCCACCACGTCTGATACTAAACTACTGAATGGCTTGATATTGAACAAATGGTTTATAAGGGTTCTGGAAAGCTGACACTCAAACTGGTAACAGCTGGCTCTGGGGCACCACTGCAGGGAGGTGCCCAGATGACAGATGAGTTAACAGCAGGGTGTTCTGACTGCAGAAAAATTATCCAATCACAGTAAAAAGCAAATACCCTCTTAGTGCTGGGATTAAAGTGCAAACTTAACATTTCTTACAACCAGACTCCAGAAAAGGACCAAAGTTTGTGAAAAATCATTTTACTTGAGTTAAAATTTTTGTTTAGGCATAAAATAATAGCATTATTATTATTATTATTATTATTATTATTACTAATTCAGAAAATAATTTTCTCTAGAAGCCCATAGCAAAATCCCTTGAGAGTTAAAAAGTCATTGACAAAATATCATGATAATACCTAGTGCTGGAGAAATCTGGCACTAAGTCTCGGATCTGATCCATAATCTACAAGATGATCTTGCCAACTCTCCTTGTTTGTGGGTGCTGTTTTGCTTCAGGTACTGGGATGAGAACCTTAGGTCTTCACAGATGTGTGCCTGACTCCCCAAGGAAATCTGCTCACCTCATAACAGGAGGCAGAGCAGAGAGAGGGGAGCCAGCAGGAGAAATCAGAGACAAAATTCAAAAAAGGGCAAAAGGGCAAAGGTCAAAAGGTCCAGCTGCATGTGACCCAATCCTTCCAACTAGGCTCCCTCACAATAGTGCCATCAAATCAGATTTCACAAATGTATCACTTTGAGCCCTGGTGATCCAACCACCTTCTGAAAACCTCACTTCTGAACAAGACCTCAGGGGAACATCTTATGTCTAAACTGTACCAAGGAGGAGAATTTGGTGAAGAGGAGGAAGGAAATGACTGTGCCCAGCAGAGACCCCCGGGGCCTTCTGAGAGTGGGTGGGAGCTGTGGGGCTGGAGGCCAAGCACTCAGCCTGCGAAGTAGGCATGGGTGAGAGGCCAGAGGACACCAGACATGAAGGCTCAGAAGGCAGATGGAGTTAGTAATAATCACAGAGTTCCAGACTTACATGTTAGGGTTGCAGAAAGTACTCTGCAAAGCTAAAGATAGGACAGAAGGGAGTGAAATGCTGCCCAATGCCTCACTTGTAAAAAGGACTGTTACCTTTTCATTCACTTTTGTTGTATATTATATTTTTAAACTTCCCATTGCTGATGTATTCATTTGAAAATAGAATTAAAATGTATAATTTACAATTATGGAAAGAACAAAAGGAAGTGCTCAATAAAGTGTTATGAAAATAAACAAAGTAGAAAACAACTAGTATTACCTTCTTCCTGACTTAAGCTACAATATCTTTAATAGATACATCATCAAACAGTGAATAGATACATATTTAAAGATACATCTTAAGATCCAGCCCTAGCCCAGGCACAGTGAGTGTGTGGGAAAGCTTCCAGCTACCCTGCGCCCACTGGACCTGTCTGGTCCAAACCCAGGCGCAGCAGGAGTGAGACCCTCTTCCATGCCCTTGGTACCCCCCCCCCAACAGTCCGCAGCCTCCACCCATGCCCTCCTAGTGAGTGAGAAATTCCGCTGCATTCTTGGGACCCACAGATCCAGCCCTTGCCCAGGCCTGGTGAGTGTGTGGGAGAGCTTGCCCTCTCCCCTACTCCCCTTTGTCCCCCTTCAGACTCAGCTCAGGCCTGGCATACAGGCCTGTGGTGAAACTATGCAGCTGCAGTCCCTGCAGAGAGAGTAAGGGACAGAATCACCCAGCTAGTCCAGGAGCAGAACATCTTGCCAGAGGGGCACAACAGCTTCACTCCTAGGGGCTGCAGCAGGAAGGAGCTGAGCACAGCAGTCAGTCCTAAGCCAGGCACAGCTGGATAAATTCAAACTTTGTAGATCTGCACCTGAATTTCAGTAGGTGCTAAGGTTATACCTGTACCAAAGCTCTACAACAAAGGTCAGAAGTCAGTGGTATACAAAATGACAATGAGAAGGGACAAAATGCAATCTCAGACCCCAAGCCCACCCATAACAAGTGCAGAGCACACTAACACAGAACAAATTGGGAATCACACAGCTGAAATCAACGGATCAACAGCTTCTGAAATAAAGAAACAACTGCAGAAAGGTATAGAGGAACTCAGATTTGAAATAAAAAACAAATCTCTGAATTAATAGCATCTGCAGTAAAGAATCAAATGCAAAAACATGGAGGAAACCCAATGCCCATCCAGAACAAGTGCAGAGGACAACAGCTCAGCTGAAATGTATGAATTAATACTGCCAAAAGTAAATAAGCAACAGCAGAAAGTTATAGAGGAACTCAAAGTAGAATTAATTTCTAAAATAAAAAAAGAAATCTCTGAACTCATAGCATCTGAAGTAAAGAATCAAATGCAGAAGCATATGGAGGAAACCCAAGCTGAAAAAGCATTGCAGTAAAAGAATTAAAAACTGCTTCTAAAGAAGACATTGATAAAAAGAGAGAGAGAGAGAGAGAGAGAGAGAGAGAGAGAGAGAGAGAGAGAATGACAGATTCCTTGAATGAACAATACAGGAAAGAAATAAATCACATGAAGCAGAGTCAAACAGATATAGAGGAACTTAAAAATCTCAATCACAAGCTAGCAAAACCGATTGAGTGAAAGTCAAGACAGAGTTTCAGATCTTGAAGATGCTGGTGCAGCTAGTGAAAAGGTAATAAAAGATCTCTTAAAAACAACTAGAATGCAGGAAAAATAATTCATCACTTGCAAGATGTTGCAAAGTTGAACAATGTGAGACAACTAGGTATCAATGAGAAAGAAGGAGTCAATACAAATGACATTAAAAAATATGGGCAGAAGTTATAGCAGAAACCTTCCCAAATATGAGAAAACAATCTGACATTCAGGTAGCCGAAGCATACAGAACACCAAGTAACCTAAAACCAATTAAAAACA
>NW_004524578.1:23118643-23119824 GCF_000260255.1 Octodon degus
ATGCCCAACACCTGAGGAATGGATGAAAAAGATGTGGTATTTTTATACAATGGAGTATTACTCAGTTATAAAGAATGATAAACTCAAAGCTTCTATATTGAAGTGGATGCCACTTGAAGATATACTCATAAGGGTAATAAACCAGACACACATGTGTAAATATCATATAATCTCCCTAGTATAAGAACTCAAAAGAAGAAATACAAATAGAAAGATACAATACAATTAAAAGGAAAGCAAGAACTTGAGGACTAGACAATGAAGAGAGCAAGGAGAAGAGCTAGGAAACATGGCAGAGGCAAGGCACGTAGTTATATGTACAAGATGGGTAAGGCAATGATCCTGAGAATCTTCAGAAGATTTTCAAATCTAGCAGTTAATTGGAAGAATTCTCACCCTAAGTATATATATACTGACACCTGTGAACTAAGCAACTACGCTAAAGATGGCAATTTGTAATAGTAGATTCATGCTTGCAGTGCCTGTCATTCTGGTCTTCTGAATACATGCTGCTTGTCATGACATGCCAGTTGCTGCCATGCTGTCTCTTGAGTGATTGTTTAAAAAGGAAGTGGGTGGTGAATGAAGGCAGGATACAGGAAAAGGATTATTGCGGGACTGTTCTGCTACAACACTGTATATAGTTAGATTTCTGGACTTAGGTATAAACATATGCAATTCTTCATTCCTATTTTTTAACTATATTTTAATTTTTAAATTTTTTTCATCATATTCTGTAGGGACTTAAAGTTTAACATATCAATACTTGATGAAAAATACTTGTTCCATGTTATGACTAAGGTGTTTGATATTCAGACAGATAGTGAAGTTAAGCTCAACAGCCCAAATTGTATGGTAATGGTAATAACAATAAGCTTCTGTTCTGAAGGGTTAACAAGCTAAGTTTGCAGACCAAAAATTAGAGAAAAAGGCTGAAATGACAGCTAAAATTTTGGCCCTAGCCTTCCAAGGTCAGTAAAGACTCAGGACATAGGAGAACCTATACTGTAACATCATGTAACTCAATTGTGTCCCAAATATTCTGATCAAGGAGACTACGGGGCCTCAAAGCAACATTATCAATGATGTAGAGTGTGCTAAGGAGAGTCACATGGAGAGAAAACACTTTCTCAGGCTTTCACAAAAAGCAAATTGGCCAAGCAATGGCCATGACTCATCCA
>NW_004524578.1:23120599-23132134 GCF_000260255.1 Octodon degus
TGATATTTTTAATGGTGTAATGTGATTACTGAGTTTGATCTGTTGCATTTTATGATTTTGAACTAGCCTTATATTCCTGTCATAAACTCTCCTGGCCATTTTCTTGTCAATTTCTGTTGCACTAGTACATAGCATTTGAGAATTCACAAGCCAAGACAATAAATGAGAAACAAAGACAAGTTATTAATATAGATCATTAGAAAATGCACCTGAAAAAGCCAAAATGGTCATCTAAGAAAAGAGTTTAAATAAGTGATCAAATCTAGAATGGTCAGTTTTCCATTGAAGAAATAGCTAATAGTCAAATAGAAATTTCCCAACTTTACAGGGAGATAAATTTTTAATAAATAAGGAGAAATTATTAACTTGCAAAGGTGTCAACCAAGTGAAATTTTTTAGAGTATCCTAAAAAAAGATTTTATCTAGTTCCAGAAAAAATAAAGATTGATGCAATACTTATGCAAAAATCTTAACTCCTCCTTGCCTCCACCCCCAGGCAAGGGGTGAATTTGATCTCCTAGAGTTTTTAATAAATAGTTTGGGTACAACTGGATAATTGCATATCTGCACAAGCTAAATCTAGATCTCAAGTCATGCGCTGAAGCAAATCTCAAATGGCTTGAAGAGGTGAATATGAACATGAGCACATAGGTAAGCAAGAAGCACGTATGCCCGGACCAATATCTTTGTCTTCAAAGAAGAGTACAGCTGAGAATTCAGTCCTGTGTAATGAAACAAGTTGATTTTGTTAGTCAGAAGCAATCTATGCAGAAAAATAAGCCAGAGTTAGAGGACTAGGAAAACATTTTATTTTGTATGAGCTCCACACTTTAAACACATTTTAAAGCAGAAGATACTGGTGGAGCAGATTGTGTAGCTATCCAGGAAGGGAGAATACATGTGTTTGACAGGCTTGAAGAACAGCAGTGGGAAGGTGAGGCTAGGGCTACGGAAGAAAAGAGGGGGTGGGGACAGAATAGAAGGGAGGAAATATGTCAGGTACATAGTGGGAAATAAAATACCCAACACCCCAGATCTTTGGGCCATTATAAAGATCTTTTCTCCCTCTGAGAGAAATGAGAACTGTTGAGCAAATAAGTGCCATAACACAGATTTTTGAAGGACTGTCCTCCCCATTGGAGGGCAGATTAGTATGAAAGGCTGAACACCACTGAGGAGGCTTCGATGCTTCCACACGGGAGATGGTGGAAGCAGGAATGGGACAGTAGCCAGCAAAGTGGGATTCTGGGTAAATTTTGAAGGAAGGAGAGACATGACTTGCTGAAAGAAATTCAAAGCATTGTTCTGCAGACTAAATGTTTAGTTTGGTCCACAGAAAGACTGCAACAGTCATTTTCTACCAGGGAAGACCACAGGGCTTCCTGCCTTGGGTGGGTGGAGGAGTCAGGGTCTGTGTTGGGTGATATCAGTTCCCCATGTCTGCAGGTCTTCCTGGAGCAGGTGTTGACTGGGCAGTGGGCTCTGTGAGTTCATCTAGCCATCCAGGGTTTATGACTGGCATGAGGTGTAAATATGAGAATTTTCTACATCCAGATGATATTTAAAAGCATGCAGCTGGAGGAAGTAATCAAAAGAGTTACTGTACTGGAGTCAACACAAAAGTTCAAGGACCAACCTTAGAGCACTGCCGTGGAGGAGGTCAGGAAGCAAGGACTGAGTTAAAAGAAGGATTCGGGAATCAAATGAGAGAAGAGCTGTAAAGGAAAGGAATGACTCACTATGTCCAGTACTGCTTGGTAAGCCACATAGAGAAGGGTCAAAAAGTGGCCCTGTCATTCAGCAAAGTGAACATTATTGAGGATATTGCTAGGGACAATGAAGTATTACTGAGCAGAAGATTTAAAAGATTGCTATCACTAAAGTAAGAACAATTATGCTAAGTCTGTGGTTCCCAAAGCTGGATTTCAGGTCCAGCAACACCATCCTCCTCAGGGACACTGATAGAAATGAAGAGGTTTAGTCAATCCAGATCTACTGAATCAGAAACTCTGAGGGTGACACCCAGGAGCTCGTGTTCTGACAAGCCTAGTGCCGGGTTCCAACATGCCCAAGATAACAGGGTTAAGGAGGGTTTTACTTTATCTCCTCTTTTTTCCTTGAATATACATTTCTCTTAAGGATTTTTCTCTAAAGGTTCAGTGGCATTATGGGAAATATAAATTTCCCGTAAGGATATTTTCCATTTTAAAGGATGCAGTGTCATTCTAAGCATTGTCTGCCTAGAAATTGCTGAATAGTGCAGGTGAAATATTGATATATTCTCTTTGGTCTATTTCCATTGTAGAAGAGCTGAGTGGTAGATAAACGTTAATTACACATTTCATGAAAGTAGTGGCATGAGACTGAGTACATCAAATGGCCATGTCATTTGCTCCAGAGGCCCCTTCAGTCAGCGGCGTGGCTATGTCACCTGCTAAACAGGGTGATGACTGACAAGGTATAGAGCCCCAGGAGATGAGGTAAGCAGTGCTGTTAGAGACTTCTCCTGTGTGCAAGGAAATGAGCCTCCGTGAGTCTGAATGTCACAAGGAAATCAGTGCTCCTGCCAGTAAGTGATTCTTGAACAGAGACAAAGACTGTGTCCTTTCCACTGAGGGAGGGGAGAGGGCCAGCTCTCTGTGCTTTGGATATCATGTCACAGTTGGTTTTGCAACCCATTTACCTTCAACTTCTAAAAAGCTATCCAGAATCTCCACTTGGATTAGGTGAACCATATGAACACGTTAAGACCCCAAGACATCATATCTAGGCCTAATTCTAAATTCTTCCACTTCCAAAAAGAAACACTAAAAAAAAAAAAAAAAAAAAAAAATAGCTTTTAGCTTTATCACACATTTGTTTTTAGCCTCAGAGAAAAAATGGATTTGAAGTAACTATGTCTTTTATAATTTCTTCCTTTACAAAGCTTTACTATTAGAATTAAATTTGACTGTCACAGAGAAAAGAACACACTCTGGTAAGGGAGTGGGTGTTTGCAGGCCTGGCACGGAGTTTCTCAGAGCCTGGCCCCGCACTCCTCTCTTCTTGCACTGTGGCTTGTGGTCTCCATTCCCAGAGAGTACCTGTAATCTAAAAACACTGCTGCCATTCTAGCCATCACATCCTTTCTGCAGCCCAAAGATTAAGGGTACAGAAGCAACACACGTATCCCTGCTTGGGAACCGTCCCCACAGGCAGGTGCACCCTGTCCATTGACCTCCCCTGGGCAGAGTTCATTCATGTGGCGGCCTGTGGCTAGGAGGGGAAAATGTTGGTTATTCAAAGTGCCCTAACCCAGATAAATCTTGGGCATTCCATTGTTGTAGAAGGAAAGGAAATGGAATTGTCGGTGGCCTCTGCCATTGTATCATTCGGATTCTTTTTTTTTTTTCCACTAACAGAAAATATTTGAGAAAAAATGGGGAAATGCTTACTGTTTTTACACAGGCTGTGTAGTCTGAGAAAAAGTTACTGGTGCAGGGGTCAAAAGAACAGAATTTTATTCTTGGATGTGTCACTTGTGAACACTCAGAAAATTTATGATCTTCAGAAGTAATTTTGAGAAAATAAGCAAAGGGCGTGGAGTCTGGAGTTAGAACACTGAGGTTTGAGTTCAGGCTCTGTGACTTACAGAGGAGTGTCTTTGGATTCCTCATCCAAAAGGAGAAAGTCCAGCCCGTGACCTCTGTCATTGGTGGGAGGACAGGACCGGTGGAGGCAGAGCAAGCACAGCACGATGGCTTGACACTGCAGTCTTTGTTTTCTTCAGTTCAGTTTCGTCATTGATGAAATTACTGCACTTCATGAAAAATTATAGAGCACCACAGAAAGATGCTGGAACATTTCCATAGCAACTTGAAAACTGCCTGAAAGAACTGCATGGTTAGGGGTCTTCAACACGATCAAATGCAAATGAAAGATAATAAATGTGAACCTTGTTCTATCTCCTTATTTTCCTTTGAAGAAGGAAAGCTGTTTCACCACAATAGACTAAAGAACAGAATTCCCTGGTGTTGTTTTTGGTTCTGTTTGGTTATATTCTCAGGTTGTGTGTGAAAAGTCATTTTCAGCTTCATACAGTTTAACAAAGTCAGGAAAAGGTCATCCCCAGTTTTCTAAAAGAGTGAAAAAATCTTTTAGGTTAGGGGAAAATTTCAGGTCATTTAATGTATCTAGGCCTGGGGTTCTTCTTTTGTCTTATGACTTGCATCTCAATGTCTCTCCTAAGTCTCATGCACTCCTAGGTGTGGCTTTTTGAAAGTGGTGGATCTAGGATGTATACATAGAGATTAAGGTTAGGTGGCAACTAAATTACTCCATCAATCAGTTTAGCGTAGTACTGGTTGTGGATAATGGGAAGGCCCACCCTGACTGTGGATGATACCATCCAAAAGCCTTGTAGCCTGGTGAATAAAAGGGGAAGGCGACTATGGACTAAAACCTTTACATATGGAAATAAACCTTTCTTCTTTGACTAAGGGGTATCGGGTATTTTGTCCTAGCAGTGAGAAAAGTAACCAAGACAATCAGTAAAAATAAAATAAATAAGTGTCCCTATTTATGGAGCATTTTACTTAAGCTTTAATAATACTTATCCATTTAACTTCAGAGACATATATAAAAGGTACATTTGATTAAGCTACCTTGGAAAATATGTATAATTTTCCCAATAGCAAGGCATAGAGGTGGTGTAAAATATTGTTTGAAGGAAAATTATAATGACCTCAGATATCAGACTTTTCAGAATTAAATATAAGACAAATACAGTCATATATCTCCTAACTACAGGTCTGTGTTCTGATAAGTGTGTCTTTAAGTGAGGGAGGCATTGTGGAATCGTCACAGAGTGCACCCACACACATCCTGGGACCCCACGACGTCAGCAGCCAGTGTCACCCACCGTGGCCCTGTGGCCCAGTGTAGACAGAAAGTCACTGCACTTATAAGAACTTTTGACTGAAAACAGAGCATCTGAAATACAAGGAAACAATAAAAAAAAGAACCCAATTCTATAGAGAAAACTCTAGCTCTTACAAATTTTATTGACAGTCAACACTTACTAAATAATTAAGACTAGTTTCCAAGTTTATAGAAACTGTCTCAGAAGATAGAAGAGAAGTAATATTTCCCAGCTGTTTTGGTAAAGATAAAATGGCCAAAAGTCAAGAAATGAATGAAGAAGGAAAATCCTAAACATGCCTCACTCATCAACACATATGAGGGGGCCGGCCAAATAGCTCAGCAGATTAAAGCTTAGGCAGACGCAGGGACTGAGAGTTTGATCCCTGGACCTACCATGCCCGCCCCACCCCTGGGGTGTGCTGAGATGGTGATTGAGACTGGGGACGGTGGTACACGCCCGTAATCCCAGTACTTTGGAGGCTGCAAACAGGAGGATCTCTATGAGTCCAATCTATACCGTGAGACCCTGAGATCTTGTCCTAAATACAAAACAAAACAAAAATCAAACAAAAACATATAATGAAAATCCTAAACAAGAATTCTAAGTGAACTGTATACTCCAATGTGTTAAAAACACACAGATAGTTCTTCTACTGGGCTGATTCAGGAATGTAAGATTAAAAACTATGAAAACTATTTTATTGTGTATTTTATAGCCTTAGGAGGTAGAATTCCCTCCTCCAAGGAGAGGAGAAAAGTTATGTGATATTTCAACTGATAAGCTTGTGTGTACATGCACACAGAAAACATTTGGTAAAGCTAAATATGAAGTCCTAATAGACAAAAATAAGGGCCAGCCACATAGCTCAGTGGACTAAAAACCTGCATAAGCACAGCACAGTGGCTGGGGTTTGATCCCTGGCCTGCCCTGCCAGGCACCCATACCTGGAGTGCTCTGAGTCTGTGATTGAGACCACGCGTGGTGGTGCATGCCTGTAATCCCAGTGCTTGGTAGGCTTAAAACAGGAGGATCACTACAAGTCTGATCCGTGTAGTGAGACCCTATAGACCCTGTACTAAAATACATTTAAAAAGACAAAAACAAACAACAAAACAGTTTTAGCAATTTATATAGAGAAGAAAAAATTTTCCCTGACAGAGTATGTAACAACAACAAAAAATCCTGATGCACTGCAAACATATACTACAACCCCCCCCCAAAAAAAAACCCCACTAAGCAATATTTGATCATGAACATTGTCAAGAATGAGAAAGGCCAAAGACATTTTCTTTAAAAATCAGAGGAGAACAAAGCACTCATCAACACCTTTACTCCAAAAAAGTCTTGCCATGGAGATAGCTAGCCATGTAAGCGCCTTGCCTTAGGCAAGTGCAAGGACCCGGGTTTGATCGCTGGTACCACATGCTGTGCCGGCCACACCCCAGGCATATGAAGCCTGTCACCAAGACCGGGCATGGTGCTGCACACCTGTAATCCCAGTGCTGGGGAGGCTGAAACAGGAGGATCACTATGAATGCAACTGCGTCAGGAGACCTTGTGCCACATACATAAAATTAGAAGGTGAAGGATCTATACAATCTGAAGAGAAACCAGAGTATCAAGTACATAAAATTTAAAAAAGAAAAAAATGTCTTGTCCACACAGTCAGAAAAATAAAAGAGAGAGCACATAGTCAAAAGGAAAGAAGATGTGCAGTTATTAAGAAATGACATGATTATTTCATTAAAGTATTTCTACATCTTGAGATTATTTTCCATTATATAATATGAAACATTCAACTACGTTAAAATGAAAAACTTCTACTGATCACAGACATCATAAAATAAATGAAAAATGTTGCAAACAAGGAGAATATTCCACAAAACATCTGAGAAAGGAACTGTTGGAAATTCAAAGTAAAACAGTCAACCCCTGCCACACAGGCAGTAAGGATGAGGTGCAGTGCCCACCGTGTCAAGGAGCAGGTGCTGCCTCCCTCTCAGGGACCCAATTCTCAATCCCCAGCACCCTAGACCCACTATCCTGGCCCTTGGTGACATGGTGCTAGGTCAATCTGCCAGAGGCCACCATATGAGAGACGATGTCTTGGTTTTACCCCTTTGTGCTTTCACTTTGTATTTAAGCAAACAAACAAACAGAAAAGGAAATAAACTTGAAAATTATTAGTCATTATAAAAATGAATGAAAAATTAAAATATTTATTGCCAGGCCAAAAAAAAAAAAAAGTTAAACAATCAATGCAAAAAGATCATGTAATCTTAAAACTTAGCCAGTGTCCCAGTTAGGTTTTCATAAAAGAAGAAACAGGTTTCTCGGGAGCTGTGAAAAGATATGCCACGTTATCTACAGTCAAGGAAATGCCAGCGAAAGTCCCAGCAAGTTTCACATCAAGAGAACTGGCCAGAGTCCTGGCCTGGGTCCTAAGGTTGGGCAGGAGTGCTGGGGCTCCAGACACTGCGGCATCCATCAGCCCGAAGCAGCTGAACTTCATCGAGTGGTGGCAACAGACAGTACCCTGGGATCCAGAGATTCCTTTGGCAGGACTGGCATCCTTGGTAGCCTTCCCCACACAGGGAGACATGCTACAGGATGCCAGGCATGTGTTTTTTGGTGGCAAAAGTAATTAGACACAGCACTCGGTGGGAACATGCATAGATTTTGACATAGTCATAGAATAGACCATTACAAACCTTTCTTCTCAATGAACTAAGAGAAAGTAGCTGTATATCTATCCTATCTTGCATATACCTATACATTTTTTCTTTTTTTCACAACAAAATGGTCTTTTATTTATATCCCCCTTTTTTGTTTTGTTTTGTCAGAGATGGGTGCTCCACTGCTGTTAGAGAAGCTGTATTTGGAGAAGTCTTTAAAGGACCATTTCATACTTAATGCCAGTCCAAAGATGTAGGTACTTGAATTCAGCAAAATAACCCAATATAGTCCAATAGTCCATAGTAATAGTGAGTTACCAGCATACCTGGCAACAGTCAGAAGTTGTTGACTTGAGCCTTTGTTTAGACATGATATCATGTCTGCATCTTGTCCTCTGAATAACTACTATGAAGACAACAATATGTAAGGTATTAATTATTATACCTGTCCTACTAACATGTTGTGAAACTGTTTCATTGCTATTTTATCATTTTTTCTCATTAAAATTAAAAAAAAAAGAATAGACCATTACACACCTTTCAAACTCCATTGCAACGTCTCCCAAAGAAAGGCCTTTGCACTGTTTGTTCAGCCTGGCTCCTGGCTTCTGACCAGGAGCTGCAATTCTCCATCCGCCCTCTTGTGCAGATCCTCCCACTGGATCCTGTGCCCCTGCCCAGTCACCCTCTCACGGGGGAGCCAGCCGTTCCCCTCTAGAATCTGCTCTCATTGGCAGACTTCTGCAAGCCGCTACGGCAGACTTTCAGGTTCTCTCCTCCTCCAGTCTCTCTCTCCACTCACATTCTCAGATCTCACCTCAAGATAATAACTCCCAACAAACTATAAGGGCTACTCAAAAACTACAGTATATCAATTTGAGAAAATTACTGTGTAAATGACACATTGCAATTTTTTTTTTTTTTTCATTTATCTATTTGGTACAGGTCTCACTACACAGCTCGAACTTGTAGTGATCCTCCTGTTTTCAGCCTCCCCAGCCCTGGGGCTACATGTGTGCGCTGCCACACCCAAACTCGGTTGCAGGCTCAGCGTGCTGGAGGGGCAGGGCCTGGTTGGCATGTGGGACCGGGGATCAAGCCCTGTTCCCTTGTTTGCCAAAGCAGGTGCTTAGTCCACTGAGCTATCTCACTGGCCTGACTCAATGTTATCAGTACCCCTCAGAACATTCTCCTTCACTTTGATCACATTTCTCCTATCATTCTTGCCACTTTCTGAACAAGTTCTGAAGTTTTCTTTCACTTCTTTTATGAGGTGTGATCAAAAACTCAGTGGCCTTGTGCAGGAAGGAAACTCAAAACATGGCCGTCTGTCCTCACCCATCTGATCCACCCAGTCTGGAACCATGTGACTTTTGGGTCTTCCCAAAGTCTGAATGATCATGAAAGGTCAATATTTTGAGCCAATTCAGAAAGTGGAGGCCATCCCAACTGCAGAACTAAAGGCACTCATGGAGGGAGACTTGCAGCACTGCTTCAGAAGGTGGTCAGAATGAGGGGATGAGCATGTTCAAAATGTGTGGGAGGATTTTTAGGGGGACTCATAACAAATCCGTCCTTCAGTAATACATTTCTTTCAGTTTAAACATTCGCTGTATTTCTCAACCCTTCGCTGTAAGGAGCAAACTTAATCTCTCCACTTTTTTCAGTGTTTCCTTTTCCTGTATGCAGTCTCCCTCCTTTAAATATGGAAATCATGTAAACCAGCCACTCCCTGGGCAATTCCGATGCTCTCTTGCCCACTTTTTAGAGCCTGCTTCCCCAACACACAGAAATGGAGCCTCAGCCTGCCTTAGAAACTCATCAAAGCATCCTCAGCCACAAACGAACTTGTCTTTGGTAAAATTGTTCATCAAGATTTTCTTTCAGGCAAAGATTGAAACACTTACCATTTAATGCCTTTTTCTAGTATTCAACCATATCAGTATCCTTTTGGGTGAAAACACTTCCTGGTGTTGTATGAAGAATGTGACCTTTAAAGTCTGGCCACCTGGCATTGAATTTCAGTTTGAGTAAATTATTGAACATCTCAGCATCTCGTTTTCCTCTTCTGTTAAGTTGAGATATAAAATTTACTAGACTATGATCAATTTAAACATTGCTAAGTTCATGGAACATCTTGTGGAAAACCTTGGCCTTTGGATGGGAAGAAGTAACTGGTAACTTAATGTATATTCAATATTCTGCTAGACATAGTAGGAGGAAAATATATTGGGGATTCTTAGTGTTCTAACATTTTTTTTCCCCACTGCTGTGCTGAAATACTCATTTGAAAAACTGAAAACCCAGATGGAATGTATTATACAAAGAAAGATCTTAATACCATAATGAAAGTGTTGCTGGGAGGAAACAAAAGCCATTGGCTACCTGCCCCAGGAAGGTAGGCAGTCATTGAAAACCAAGGTGGTGAAAGAAACACTCACAGCAACATAAACAGAACTGAAGTAACAAACCCAAACAGCAGTGCAGCTCCTTGTGCCTCAGGCTTCAAGCACTGGCTGGCTCAGACATTACTGCGACACTCATGGCCACCTCAGTGATTAAGAATCACTCTTCCACTCTGACTCCTCCAGCAGTGGAGGATCATGTGAAGGGCCCTAGAGTTGGCAGTGTGGCTTTCAATCCTTCTTCTGCCTTTTAGTTAGCCTCGGTAAGCAAGAGGGTGTGGTTTTCTGCCTCAGTTTCTTCATCTGTTAAGCAGAGTGGTCATAGCACACTATTTCACAAGATTGCTCTGAGGGGTTACTAATCAGGATGTTGAGCTTGGAGGCCTGAGAATGGGAAGACCCTTTACTCTGTCACCTTCCACTCCTACTTTGCTACCTGTACATTCCATCTCTTTTGCTTTTGCTGCCTGTATGTCCCTCTTTTGTCCTTGGGACAAAATACCCAACAATTGAAACTAAAAAGAGGAGAAATCTACTTTGGATCAGGTTTTAGTCCCTGGCCCACTGGCCACAAGGCAGAAGTTGCGCGGGGGAAGGGCCTGGAGGAGGGCAGCCGCTCGCATCATGGTGCTGGCCAGTAAGCGGTGAGCAAAGGGAGGAGCACGGGGGGGTGGGGAGGCGATGCTCCCAGGTCCACCCCAGCAGCCTGCCTGCAGGCAGGCCCCACCTCCTCACAGCAGCCCAGCTACGGCACCCAGTAATCCAATGAATCTCAGACGCATGCGCTTTGGGGCCTTCCCAGATCTTAACCAAGAGCCACACTTCCTCAAAATGTCCACTGTTCACCAACCACGCCATTGCCTGACTTGCGGACAGATTCTTGAGAGAGTTAAAGGGCTATCTGCAGGGTTAACCAAGAATGCCCTATAGACATCACACTTGGACAGAAGCTACAGTTTCTGGGACAGAGTGAGACCTGCCCAAGGCCGTGTGACCCCAAGGCTGGATGCAGCACAGGTGGCCAGGGGGTCACAAGGACTGGATTCTGCCTACGACCCCAGAACTGAAGGACCTCTAGAGCCCTGGTGTCACAACACAGAGACGAAAGAACCCATGCTGGGGGTGTAAATCAAAATATTACTCACAAAGATCATCCTGAAGACACCATTTAAAATATTTAAATACAAGAAAATTTGGTAAGCCTCCTAGCAGAAAAAAAAATGCATTGAAAAGATAAAAACTGGGGTGACATGCAGGAGCCCAAATGCCAGAGAGGAAGAAAGCCTCTTCAGGTTTGAGGGAGGAAGGCTAAGAGACCAAAATTTCTACTAGTCCAATTTTTCCTTGTCAAAGAAAATACATTCTTCAGTACACAAAAGCTTAGACACCTCATTGTTTGCACACCCTTCAGGAAAATTTCACTTGAAGACACAGTCAAAAGAGAATGTACCCTAAAATACAGTAAAAAAGAGAGAATGTAGACATATACCAAGAAGCAGGAGCACAGCAGGTTACACTAGCTGGTACTTTTCCCTGCAAGAGAAAACTAGTT
>NW_004524578.1:23132234-23133314 GCF_000260255.1 Octodon degus
CCAGCCCCCAAAGCAAATCTTAATGTACATGAAAAATCTAATATCCAATACCACAATCTTAACAGGAGACCTTAACACCCCCTTAAACCAAAAAAGATAGGTCAACCAGAGAAAAAATTAGTAAAGAAGTCACAGAACTGAACCAGTGCTTGAAACAAATGGGATTAGTGGACATGTACAAAGTGTTCCATGCAAACACAGCTGAGTACACATTTTTCTCAGGTGCACATGAGTCATGTTCTAAAACAGACAACATATTAGCCCATAGGTCATGCTAAAGTATACAGAAGAAAACAGAAATTGTCCCATGCATATTATCTGACCACAGTACAATGAAACAGGAAATAAATGACAAAAGTAACCAGAAAAACCTCCTAAATATATGGAAAATAAAGAACACCCTACTCAGCAACCAATGGGTCACAGATGAAATTAAGCAAGGAATTCTACAATTCAATGAAAATTCAACCACAACTTACCAGAATTTATGGGATACGATGAAAGCAGTTCACAGAGGGAAGTTTATAGCTGTGAACTCACACATTAGGAAAACAGAACAAGAACAAATAGACACCCTAATGCTGCACCTTCAACAAGTAGAAAAGGAAGAACAAACCAAACCCAGAGCCCAAAGATGGAAAGAAATCATAAAGATTAGAGCAAAAATTAATTCAATTGAGATGAAGAAAACAGTTCAAAGAACTAACGAATCAAAAACCTGGTTCTTTGAAAGATTAAATAAAATTGATAAGCCCCTAGCTAACCTCATCAAAAAGAGGAAAGAAAACATTCAAATACAAGCAACAAGGAATGAAAAGAGTGTAATCACCACAGACCCAGTGGAAATTCAGAAGATTATCAATAGCTACTTTGAGAATCTTCACTCTCACAGAATAGAAGACACAGATGAAATGGACAGAGTCCTAGGAAGGTATAAATTACCAAAACTGAATCAAGACGATGTAACAACTCTCAAAAACCCAATGACAGCCAATGAAATATGAAATGTAATAAAAATCCTGCCGACAAAGTAAAGTCCAGGTCCTGATGGATTCACACCTGAAATCTACAAGAAATTTA
>NW_004524578.1:23136950-23155954 GCF_000260255.1 Octodon degus
CTAATTCCTCCTGAAAACAATAACAAGTACAGCAACTTTTTAGAAAAATTATATTCTAAGAAAAGTATTTTTAACAAGGAAAAGCAATGTTGCATAGAGCTGCTGAAATTCTAGCATTCTGTGCATCCAAACTCCATTTCAAACAGGCTATGTCGTTTCAGAAGAAATAGAAACTGGTCAAAATAGTAGCAGGGATTAATCTACATCAAACTTCCCTTTATTCTTTCACTTAGTACTTACCAATATACTTTAATATAAGTGGGGGTTGCTTTTTCATCAGCTATATAAAAGTACACAAAAATAAACAGAAGAAATATAAGGTAATGTTTACTACGGGTGGTGGGGATCTGGGTAAACAGCTGTTGTCCCTTTATGATATACATTTTCTCCCAAATTTTCTACCTTAAACCACTAACTGTTACAGAACACACTACATTTCAATAAGATCAAATGATATTGACATCAACACATGTAATTAGAAATACATATAATATGCACTAAAAAATTGTGACAGTAACTACAACTTAACAACAGTCATTTCTGTATTGTGGCCCCATGGGGGCGGTTGTACTCTTTCTCTTGCTTTTTCTATATTTCCCAAGAGTTCTATGATGAGCACATGATATTTTTATTGTAGGAAATAAAAATGCAATAAAACAAAATAAATCCAGGAGCCCTGGCCCAGCAGGGCAGCCCAGCACAGGGCAAGGAGAACAGTTCCAGGTCTGGGGCCCAGCGAAGCACTCCAGGAATTCCTGGGAAGCCTTGCCCTGATTTGCAGGACTGTGATGGCCATGGGCTCCCTTTGAGTGCTCCTGTTACTTCTGTGTAGGTATTGCTTTGTTATATGTAATATATTTATGTTAATATGATAAGCGTGATCTCTATAATAATGTAGACATTACAGGCCGAAGCTCATTCTCTCCCACCCTCTGCCCCTGATCTTTGCCTCCAGCCTTGAGTTTTATTTGATGATTATACATTATCGATGCAAATCTGCCATCACTCCTCTGGCTCACGGGAGAATCCCAACTCATTCAGACTTCGGGTCTTTTTTTTTCAATCTATAGTTATACACATATCTGCTCATGTAGAATATAATACTGATTTATGTTCACGGGTTTGCAAAAATGATAATTAATCTGTACATTGCCCACTCAACATCATATCATGGGGAACTTTCTCTGCCTATCTCTACAACCTTATACCTCCACTTGGTATGAATGGCAAGGATGATTTCTTTTTAACTTTTAACTGAAAGCATGTTTTTATCACTTTGAGCATCCTACAAAGGGTGCCAATTTTTCATTGCTATAAAAAACATTTAACAATGAATGTGTTTCTTGCACATGTTTAAAGTGTTCTCTATGGAAAAATTGAGAATTAATGTACTGTAAGGCCTGTGCATTTTTAATTTAAAAAATACTGCCCTCTAGTGGTCCTCCAGTGGGTCCTGTCCCAAGCAGTGTTGAGAGCCCAAATCTTTCCTCACACTGCATAGTCCCAAATGTTTTATAGGATGAAGAAATATTTCATCATTGTTTTCCTTTGCAGTTCCCTGATAACCAGTGCTATTTTTGGTCTTCTATGCGTTTTACTTCTCCTCCCTCACCTCTCAACACGCTCTGTACATCCTAACCTGCCACCCAGGTTGGTACGACCAGCTGGCTGGCCCAGTGCTGTGACACTTCTTTTGAGTAATACCATCCTGTGCTGTTGGCCTCTCGTCCTACAGCAGGGGACAGGGTGAGGCTTTGAGTTCCAGCCCAGCCCCTTGTTCACATCCTCCGCAGCTACCTTCTGCAACAGAAAGTCTACTGGGTTCCTAGAGGTTAAAGTAATTCAAGAAACACAGAAACAAGTGGGGACAGATTCACACCAATGGCTGGTTACAGGAAGTATTACTCTCTCTCTCTCTCTCTCTCTCTCTCTCTCTCTCTCTCTCTCTCTCTCCTTCCTTCCTTCCTTCCTTCCTTCCTTCCTTCCTTCCTTCCTTCCGTCCTTCTTTTCTTCCCTTTTGGTTTTGGACACAGGGTCTCTCTGAGTACTTCAAGCTGGTCTTGAACCCACTACATAACCCTGGCCTGGAACTCCCAGAGATACTCCTATGTCAGCCTCCCAAGAGCTGGGATTCCAGGCAGGCACCAACCCCCACCCCAGTTCAGTTCTTCCTAATAAAGGACTCTGAAATCAAATGAGTGTGAGTGTAGAAGACGATGCCTCCCCGCACTGCACGTAGCCAGTATACTTCAGCTTGAGAGCTGCCCACATAAATAATTCTGGGTACAGTTCTTGTTATTTTTGTTTCATAGAAATTGGCTGGTCACTGATGCATATTGTATGAACCAATCCCCAGGTGACAAGCCATTCTGCCTCCGTACTTCCTGCTTGCATATCCCATATAATCCCTAGACCACCGGAGATGAGGGCCTGATATTTTGGCAATGATCCCGATCAGTGCCTGTCAGTGTAAATAAATCTTCCAAATCCTGGGTTTCATGTTAGTGTTTTTGGTTGCTGTTGTATGAGAAACTCAGCAACTGCACGGGGTTGGCAGAAGGCAAACCTGGGATCAGACTCAACCCTTCCCACAAATCCTCCGTTAATTTTTGTGCCAGGTAGTTCAGTTCCAACTTCTGTGGACACCTCCCCTTCTCACCTCACTTGACACAGTGCTCAAGTTTCCACCTGATGTCACAGGTCCCTGAGACAGCTGCCACTTTAGCTGTGGGATGACCCTCGGAGGCTTGCCCTCAGGTCAGCTCAGTCTCTAGCCCCTTCCACACCACTCAGAGCAGCTCCTACAGGGAGACCTCTCCTATCCATGGTATTGTCTGCCACATTCCTCTTCCTTCTTCCTTCTAGTCTTATAGTTTTAAGAAAATTGGTTCTGTGGTTCAATCTTTGTTTCCAGTCTTGTGACAGGTGGAAAAGGCTGTTGGGAAAGGGATCAGGGAGGGAGAAAAACACAGGAAATCAGACATGCACACACGTGTGCTAGCTACCACTTTGCTGTCTATGGTTAGTGTAAATAATCAAGACAGTACACATGAATGTGTTTTCAAAACCATAGATCACTCTACTTACATCAAAGGTATTGTTAGTACTAAGGTTTTCCAGGAGAAACATCTTTAGTTTTCTTCACCTTCCAAGCAGAAGCAGCTATTCTTCTTGCCAGCCTTGCAGTTCCTAAGTCAGCCTTGTGCCTGGCCCGCTCCTGCTCCTCCACCCCTCTCCATTTCTGTAGCAAGCAGCCCCCCTACTCTGCTTTGTTATCATCCAGGACCAGCTGGGAGGCCCCTCCAGGGTAAGTGAGTCCCTTTGTTTTGCAAACTGAAATGGCTCCGGCCCAAGGATGAAAATACCCTCAGCTGAATAACTGAGGATACCGGGCCTCCTCTGTGCACAGACTCCACCACCCAGAGCCCCTTGCTGAGTCTCCAAGGGCACCTTGCTCACAGGCCTTTGAGATGGAAAGCCTCCTCCCCCAGCTCATCCTGCTCAGTAGGAGCCACAGGAGAGGGCCTGTTTCCTGCTGATTTTCGGTCTGGTTCTCCTTTATATTTCTGTGCTCTTTAGTGTCTTTCCTTCTTCCTCACAAATCCACCTGTCCTTCCCCAAGGACTGCAGAAAGCCAGGGAATTGGCAGTAAGAGCCAAGACTCAGTCTCCACTCTACCCCTAGCTCAGAGCTGGGTGGCTGCAAGGCTTCAACCCCTGAGCTTCTGGACAGATATTTAGGGAATCAGAGGCCTGACTATGGTCCCAAATTACTCTGTGTGCCTCAGTTTCCCCAGTGCTAAAATAAGGATAGAATAGCACCTACCCTGAAGTCTTGCAGAGGTTGAATTGCACAGTACCTGCAAAGCATTTAAAATATTATCTGGTGTGTGTTTAGTCCTCAGAAACTTGAGTTTCCACCACTCAAAAGAGGAGGGGGAGCTGGGTCGTTCTGTGAAATCAAGTTTTAGAAGTAGAAATCCTGACTCTTGAGCTAGGACTGAATTTTATAAACAGAAACACAACATTGACACAGTTCCATGTGGCCAGGCTTCCTTCTTCCCTGTCCTACCCACATAGCTGTGCTTCTGGCTCTCTCCCGTGTCCACTTAGCCAATGGAGTGGGCAGCATCCAGCCTCAAAGGTGGTGGGAAACTGGCTTAGTGGAATCAGAAAAAAATGGCACAGATTTGACCTGGGTGGGGAATAATAAGGCTAATTTGAGAAGGAAGCAGGGCAGGATAGGAAGAGGCAGTCCAGAGCATAGAATGTCCAAGGCTGAAATTCTAGGGAAGAGTTTCAGGGGATGACAGCAAATGGGGCTGGAAAAATGTACAGGGCCTAAATTCTGAATGTGCCTAAATGTCAGGGGAAGAATTTGAACTTGGTTCATTTGGAAGAGAAGCCAACAGAGGTCTTTAAGTAGAAGATAAGGCTTGCCAGGATTGCTTGACAGGCCAATAAATCTAGTATCAGGGACTAGAACCAGTCTGCATTGTGAAGACCAGCGCAGCATACAATTGATTTGGAGGCTGGTGAGACACGAGAACTAGGATTCGAGCAGGGGCACTGTAGGTTAATAGCTGGGTAAGAGTAAGGAACCATTCTTATGCTGGGCCCAATGTGCACACTGCCAGTGAGAGGCTGAGGTAGAGGATTATGATTTTGAGGACAGCCTGCACAACTTAAAAAGATCCTGTCTCAACATGGAATAAAAATTAAAAAGGAGTTAGGATGTCTCTTGGTGGTAAGAGCACTTGCCTAGCATTCGTGGAGCTCTGGGTTGTCCTCAGGACCTCAAATGAAAAGAAAGGAACAATTTTCAGGTGCAGGTGACATGACTTTGGGATTTGGAACTGACTGCATGTCAGCGATGGGGAGGGCGTCATCTTCTAGTTTAGAGGCATCAAGAGCAAAATAAGTCTAAAGGAATTTCATTTGTCACATGGAAGTCTTCAGGAATAGAAGGAACACCTTTTGTAAATGTTTTTAATCACCTTTTTGAACCAGGCACTGCCCTGAATTCTCAAGATAAAGTGGTACACAGGTAATAGGATCTCTGCCCTTGAGCATCTGGCCCTTTCGTGGGGGAGGCAGACCAGAAACAGAGCAAGATGATCCAAGCAAAAGGCTGTGATAAGAACTCTAGGAGGCAAAAGAGGGAGTCAGATAAAAAGCAAATGATACAAAATTAAAATGTGCAGTTTTGTGTTGAAGAGAGATACCAAAGAAAGAAATGAAGATGTGTTTAACCAACAAGAGAAGCAATGTACCTTTCAATGTACCTCAGAGTCCAAAATAGATGTTCATGGGTACATATTAATCAAATAAATGATAAAATAAATGTATAAATTAGAGTAGATAAAACTCCATCCAGAAGTCCAGACAATTGAGGTAGATGCCCCAGCCTAGAGAATCTGGGTCATGGCGCCCCCTGCTGGAGTGCAGCCTCCATAGTTATTTTGTGCAGTTGCAGCATGGAAGAAAGAGAAAAAGCAACTTTATGGTGTAGAATTGGCAAATAGAAGCCCAGCTGTTGCCCAGTGTCAACATCAGTGGTCAGTCATGCTGGTTGTGGGTCCCCTCGGCATGATATAATGAGACCAGGACTTCACCTTTGAAGTCCTTCTGCAAAACACAACACCAGTCTAACAGTTACAAGAAAAATATTCCATACACCTTAACTTGGGGATGTTCTACAAAACCCGAGAGTAATGCCAAACCTTGGAAGGTCACCAGAAATAAGGAAAACATCAACCTGTGTTACTACCCTGAGGAAGTGAAGGCATCAGGATGACTACCCATGGTGTGTCCCGGTTTGGATCCTGGGACAGAAAGAGAATATTGGGTAAAAGTGAAGAAAGTTTGAAGCACAACTTTTAGTTGATAATAATTTATGAATATTGGTTCATTAGTTGCTACAAATGTGAAATGTCAACGTTAAGGGAAATTGAGTAAATGGGGGTGGTATAGTCCACGGCAGAAATGGTCCACTCTGGGGAGCCACGCTCAGCATAGGAACATAAATTTAGAGCCTTCCTACAAGTTCTCATCAAGGTGGCGGAAGCATCTCAGAGAAAGCATAGCAAAAAAGAAAAACCTCCCGACACAGGAGCATCCTGACTTCTCCTTCAACTTGAACATATTTTGAACAATAGGAAAGAATGAGACAGTTATGTTTCAGGTTAAGTTCACTCAAGCAATTCCAATTTTTGAACAAAAATGGCATAATGCACTCTGCACTCCATTATCTATTCTCCGATGACCCCAGCTCTTCTATATCGAATGTAATTTCCATTTTGGGCAGCAGATTTATCTTCGTAATTATGCTTGGCTTTGAATGAGGTTTCAATTAGTTGACAGCAGGAGATACTGGAAAGGCCAACATTCTCCTTCCCTCAGGAATACTGTAAAGTCATTGAAAAACAAAAATGCTTTTCAGGGGCAGCAACAGGAGAAATGTTCTTACCTTTGGAAGAGCATGGTATGGCTCACTCTTGCAATTCTCAGAGAAGAAAAAACATCTGTCAGCGGGCCATCCAATCCTGTGCGCATGCACCAGAACCCATGCTCGCCTAACCCCGCCATTAGGAGCTGGGGCTCTGGAAAAGCCTGGCTCAGTTCCCGTCCTAGTTCTCAGCCAAGGAGCTGAGTGACCCTGGGCTAAGTCACTTATCTTTTCTTTACCTCATCCTCCAAAAATGAAAAGTGTGATTTTTCTGGTAACTACAAAAAAATGACTACAGAGTTTTGCTTCCAGTTGTGATGGAAAAGCTCATGTTGAGGCCAAAACTCTTGTTAGGGGGGAAAAAAAAATAGGCCTGCTGCAGACACAAATCAACAACAAAATAGCTGCTTGAAGGCACTGGAAAACAAGCTAAGCGTACAGGCTTAGGGAAATGAAGGTGGAAGGCAGGCAGGTAGGCAGGCAGGCAGGAAGGAAAGGAGAAAGTACATTGATGTGAAGGAGAGCAGGAAGACGCATCTTTTACATCCAATTGACAGTGCAGGACACTTTCACTGCCCAGGAAATTTCCCTGGTGCACCTTCTCTATCAATCTTCCCCAACACACACTTGCCTCTTAGAAAAAGAAATGCACACTTGCCTCTTATTTCAGTTCTCTTCATTTTGTTTGTCATAGCACACCCTATACATGAAACGGATTCATCAGTATGTAAGGTGTTGTATCTGGCATCTTTCACTTGCATCGCATGATTCATCTGTATTCAGAAGCTTGCCAGTAGTTCCCTTCTCTGATTGACATTGTTATGGTTTAGATCAAGAATGTCCCCCAAATGCCTCTGGTGCTGATTGTTGGGGCTGGTGGAGGTTGACTGGACCACAGGGGCACTGTAGCTGACTTGCTATTCAGGTGGGGATCTGGATGGGGGGGTGGCTGGATAGGTGGCCGGGAAGCGTAGGCCTCCCTCTGTCCCTCCCCTCTGCATCCTGCTCACCGCGGTATGAGCAGTTTCCCTCCGCTAGGCACCTCCTCCACCACGTCAACCACTGTGCAGTCTTTCAGACCTCTAAAATTCTGAGCCAAGGTAAACCTCTCCTCCGTTAAGTTGTGGGTGTGGGGTTTTGTGTTTCAGTGATGAGAAAAGTGACTAAGACCAGCTCTTCGTGTAATTTGAAGGTCTGTTACTGTAACACGCACCTGCAAGGTCACTAGATCGTCTTCACAGCCCTTCCTGTTATGAGATTTATTATCCTGAGATCAGCTGTCATGCTCTCACCGCAGCTACCCAAGCTGTTTTATACCCACCCTTGGCAGAGGATGTCTCCTCTCTCTTGACTTCTTGGTTTTGTGGCCTTTTTGCATTCAGTACAGGGTCTACAGGGTCTTATTACATAGGTCAGACTCGTAGCGATCCTCCTGTTTTCAGCCTCCCAAGCTCTGGGATTACAGGTGCGTGCCACCACGCCCAGTCTCAGTCACTGTCTCAGCACCCCTTGGGGGCAGGGCCGGCATAGCACGCTGGAACCGCGGGCGCTGCGCTCTGCCTAAGCAGGCGCTTCAGTCCGCTGAGCTATCCAGCCGGCCACTCTCTCTGGACTTTCAAGTGGGTCTTTGTAAACCAACGAAATTAGATGTTCCTTTTTATCCCATCTGAAACTTTTTCTTTTAATAAGGGTGTTTATTTAACTTATTTGCACTTAATGCAGTTACCAACAGAGTTGGAATAAGACCATCATCTTGTTACTCGTATACCATTCCTATTTGTTCTTTCCATTCTTTGTTGCTTTTTTTTTTTTTTCTTAAATGTTTTTTTTTTCTTAAATTTTTGTCTGTCTTTTTTTTTTCCCAGAACCAGGGATTGAACTCAGGCCCTTGCGCTTGCCAGGCAAGCACTTATTCTACTGAACTATCTCCCCAGCCCCTGTCTTTTGTATTAGTTAGTTACCTACCACTTCTTATGATTTTTTACTAGTTGTTCTCACACCACAGTCGGGATCCTTAGCTTCTCGGTCTCCTTTGGATTGCTATTATACAATTTATGTACACTGTAAAAACCTGGAACAATATAATTCCCGAAATGCACCTTGTCTTTTATGCTATTATCTCAAGTATTTTATTTTTTGTTATTAAACAAAAATACATTATTTTGTCTTTCATTTACTCAATCAGCTGACTTTCAGAGGATTTAAGAAGAGAAAAATATTAATTACTTTAATAGTTACTATGACTAGGACTATTTATTCCTTTCGGAGGACTTGAAATTCCACTCAGTAGCCTTGCTTTAATGTTGAATTTTTGTCAGGGCCAGCCAAAGAGCTCAGTGGATTCAAGCACCTGCAAGCAGGCGCAGGACCAGTGGTTCGATCCCAGGGCCTGCTGGGCCAGCCCCACCCCCCGGGGCGTGCTGAGCGGATGACTGAGACAGGACTTGGTGGAGCGCACCTATAATCCCAGCTCTTGGGAGGCTATAAACAGATGGATCACTACAAGTCTGATCTAGTAGTGAGACCCTGAACACAACACCCTGTAAATCCATCCTTAAAATTAAAAAAAAAAAAAGTTGTATTTTTTTTTTTCTCAAGCATGGTGTGATGTTTATATTACTACAAAAAGAGTCTTTTAGAGTTAGTTTTTTGGCTTTTTGCCACTGCTATATAGAGATATGGTTGATTTTATATTGATAGTTTATACTTAATATATTTATGTTGTACTTATTCATAGGAAACTTGTTAGGTTTAAAAAATTCATAAGTGAACTTTAAATTAAAATTCTAATTTTTCTAGTTTGAGAGTTTGAGCATCATAATTCCACTGCCTGTGAATAAGGGTTTTTGCTATCCTTCGGAGTCCTGGTGACTTGCTCTTTCCTTGCCCATTAGACTAGTTGGGGTAGAACACGGCTTGGATGGAGGAGCGACTGGTGAGCACCCTGAGTCCCTCATGTCCTGGGGGAGCACTTCCGGTACTGGTCATTAAGTACTCCGCTGCCCGTGAGCTTCTCCTGGGAGTCCTTTGTCAGGCAGGGGAAGCTCCTTGCCGCTTTTAATTGGCTATGATTTTTCTATTGAATTAAAATTATGACACGAATATATCTATGATATTTTTAGCAGCGCTACTCCCACTAAGCGTAGTCACTGAAAGAGAATTTGTCTGTGGTTTGTTTTTGTAATGATTAACCTAATCTGCCATAAAACTCATCAAAATTATATCATCAAAAATTTCAGGCTAATCTCTCATAAATGCAGATAAAATATTAACAAATTGAATAAGTATTTTATTAAGCAAGCGATCCATTACAAAACATGTGTTTGATTATTCAAATACATGAGTTTGGTTTAACATTTGAAATTCAACTGACGAAATTCACCACACTGAAAAAGAAAAACTATCATGTGATTATCTCCAAAGGTGTGGATGAAGCCTATGCTATTTTAACATAGGCTCTGATATAGTGTGGAATAAAAGGACTAGTGCAACGTGCAACGTGGGTTATACAAACATAATAGCATATTTTATTTTATTTTGGGTTATTGGAGACATAGTCTCACTTTGCAATTCAGGCTGGACTTAAACTCATTACGTGGTCCAGGCTGGCCTCAAACTCATGCTGATTCTCCTGCCCTTGCCTCCTGAATGAGGGAAGTACAGGCATGAGCCATAAAGCCAGCATAACCTGTCTTAAAACAAAAGACATACTACTGTAGGAAAATCAGATTCCCAAGTGTAACTATTATTTCCCTTAGCATTATAATGCACTATTCATTTAAAATAAAAGGAAAGCTATATAACATATCCACTGATTAAAATAGTCAACATGATGAAGATGTCAATTTGCCCAGTGGATTTAATGCACTGTTAGTTAAAATACAAAATTGAAAATAGTTGAATAAAATGTATAGAATTACAATGAATGAGAATAAAATAGTATTCTCTGTACAACAAAACTAGAAAATATACACTTGGAGATCTTAAGACATAAACTAATAAGAGCAGTGTGATGTTGGTATAACTATAGATAATGCATCAAAAATTAAATTATAGATTTTTGATACTGACCAAACACAAATGTGACCACTTCATTTTTTATAAAGATAACTTAAAACTGCTGGCTTGGAGCTCACTAAAGCATGTTATTTGATCAGATATCCATATGAAAGGTACCAAAACCTGACCTCCCTTTCCTTCACAATAATTAAAGCCAGATTCAGCGTAGACCAATCAATAAGCCTTTTCATCAGATAACATTAAAAGACAAAGATTTCTTGAACAACATGCAAAAAATACCATTTTTAAAGAAAAAATAATACATTAGCCTTCATGAAATGAAAACTTCTGTTTATCATAAAATATCATTAAGAAAGTAAAGAAACAAGTTTGACTTGCAGAAGATATTTAGAATACAAATATTTGAAGACCTTTTATCCAGAATATGATGGACATGTGAAAACCAAAAAGAAAAAAGAGAAGCCATCTACAAGGAGGAAGTAAAAATGTTTGTATAGAAACTTCTCCCCGAAGATAGCTGGAATATAAGCTTTAAAAAATGCTCATCCTTAGGCAGCAGAGAAGTCAGATTAAATCGCAGTGAGGTCTTGCTGCACACGTCCCGGAACAGCGACCACAGACTGCAGTAAAAAGGGTAGAAAGGCCAGTGCGTTGGTGATGGTACAGAACAACTGGAATTCTAATGCACAGACTGGGAATGTAAAAGGGCTGGTTGGAAAACTGTTCGCTAATAGCTATTACAGCTGAACAGTTGCATGCTATATGACCCAGAAATTCCATTCCTAAGAATAAATGCAACTGAAATTTATATTATTTATAAACCTAAAGACATGTATAAAAATGTTCACAAAAGTGTAATTTATAAGAATCCCAAAATTGGAAACTACTCAATGGTTATTAAAATTTGAGTAAATAAATAACATATGATACACTGTGGAATAAAATGAACCACTGCTATGGGGCCGGCAACATAGCTCGGTGGACCAAAGCGCCTGCTTAGGCGAGTTTAGGCAAGCACAAGGACTGTGGTTCGAACCCTGGCACAACAGGCCACAGCAGCCCCACCCCCAGGGCGAGCTGAGTGGCTAGAATCCCGGTGTGATGGTGCACACCTGTAATCCCAGTGCTGGGGAGGTGGGGAGCAGGAGGACCAGCATGAATCCAAGCTGCAAAATAAGACCCTTCAACAATGAAATACATAAAAAAATTAACCAATGCTATATGCAATGTGGTTTTATATACATGATGAATGATTTTAAAATATGACATACAGTATGGTACAATTCACAAAAATTTCAAAACTGAATATTTTCAATTTATAGTGATAGAAAATAGAATGTTAGTTACCTTTAGGCATTGTCACAGTTGTTATCTAAAATTTCCTCCAAAAAACAAGTGGTGTTGGTGGCTTGCATGAGCCAAGTGGCTTCTAAGGGCTGTCATTTCATTACCAATCCAGCCATTGATGGATTCATAATTTTATACCAATACAAGGAGGTGACAGAAACTTAGGAGGTGCTACCTAGTGAAGGGAGAGGATTGCGTGCACATGACCTTGGGCGTTATAACTTGCCTGAGCCCCACTGCCTCTGGCTTCTGGCTTAGCTTCTGTCTGTCTTGTTCTCTCCCCTCCTCTTGCTGCCTCTCCCTCCTCCTTCTGGCTCCCACAATGCAAACAGCTTCTCTGTACCATGTTCTTCTGCCCTGATGTTTTTTTCTTTACCCTGAGCCCAAAAACAATGGAGCCAGAGGACCATGGATGGGACCCGCCGAAACTGTGAGTCAAAATAAACTTTTACTCCTTTAAATTGATTTTATTGGGCCAAGGAGATAGCTCAATGGCATAAGCACCAGCCTGGCAAGCACAAGATCCTGAGTTAGATCCCTAATACAAAAAAAAGTGTTTTTCTTGGGTATTTGTTCACAGCAATAAACAGCTGACTAGCACAGGCATAGGGAGAGGTTCGGATACTGGTGACATTGTCATATTCTAGTTGTATCATGGATGTGTTCATTTCATAAAAACCAACTCTGGCCTGCCCACGTGTGACTTCCACACTTCTGTGTGTAAACTGTACTTCAATAAAAAGATGAGAAAAAACCAAACACAGTTGGTGCCTTGTCAACATGGCAAAATTTGAAAACTATAAATAATTTTTTGAGATGTAAATGACAGCAATACTCTGATATATTACCAGGACCAGCATACATACATTTCTGAGGTTTTAAAATGCAATCGTGAAAGCAAGTAGAATCAAGTTCTCACCAAGCTCTACTATGTCTTAAACCTTAGCATGTGCCCTCGTGTCCAATCACTTGTCAGCCTCATAACAAGTACGGACAGCACACGAGGTGGTGATGGCCAACAGGACAGGAAACAGGCATTGAAAGTTTAAAAGTCATAGGATTCGTGAGCAAGGCAGCTGAACTTCTCCCCATCCAGGATGAGTCTGGGAGAGTCCTGATGCTCTTCAGAATGTGCCCCAGGGGGACATCGGGGGAGGGACTGTCACATGAGAAAAAAGCCAGGTAGAAAAAGAACTATATTATTGCTTCAGTTATGACACCGAAAATTGTTGCATAGGTCTTGCTTTATCTTGGTCTTAACCATCCAGCAGAAAAGTATAAAAACGAAGCATAAGAAGTAAAGCCATGGTGTTATGTTGAGCTGTAGGGGACTCAGGCCAACAATTTCAGACACTGACAGTCAAGTGGAAGACCCAATGCTATTATGGACTACTGGACTCTTTTAGACTATTTTGCTGAGTTAACACACCTATAATATTCAAATGACATAACTAAACAAAAAAGGGGATACAGATGAATGTCAATTTTGTATCTGTGTATTCAAAATGATTAGGATAGATATATAGTTACATTCTCTTAATGAATAGAAGGATTTGTTTTAATAGTGTTTATAAATAGGATATAATGTCCACATCTTGTACAGCAATTAACCACTAGGAAGAATGTATGCAATGTGTTCATTATTGAAACTGTCCTACCAATTTGGTTTGAAACTGTCTCACTGCTATTTGTTTCTCAATAAAATTATGGAAAAAAAGAAAAGTAGAGAGGAGACAAGATAAAAGTGAGAATTACTTTCCTGTAAAATATGCAATGATAATGTTTTTTTTTCAATAATGTGTTGGACTATATTAGATACACCAAAAATTATGAATATTTAATACATGCATTTTGTTCATGCATTCGTGATGTCACCACTATAATTGTAAGACTTCACATTCTTACCTTCAAACATTTGATTTTGCTTGTGTATGTGTCAAGACTATTTAAGATGAAATATATCCTTTTTGCATAAAAAAAGAAAATTGAAAACCCAAATAATCAATAAAAGCATGTACTTCAAAATATTACATTCCTTAATGCACAGTGTGCAGGCATTATATAGCCTATTAAAAAGATAATTATAATTTTGGTACTAGTAGGCTCATAGAATCCCAAAGAAGAGATACTACTGAATGAATTTTCAAGCAAAGAGAAACACTCTTAGAACTCATGTTAAGTAAAGGACCAAAATAGACTTTCCCAAAGATGTAAATGATGTGAGAATTGTGGAAGTACAATGCAGGAGAGTCCAGGCGCAGGGGAGCTGATGTCGCCGGAGAACGAGATGACACTAGGGGCGGGCGGGGGAGTCAAGCAGTAGGCAAGAAGGAGCAGTTCACATTATCAGGGCAAGATAAGTCTTTTCCCCAAGCCTCTTAATTTAAAAAGAGCATATTAAAGATGATA
Source organism: Octodon degus (assembly GCF_000260255.1). NCBI lineage: Eukaryota > Metazoa > Chordata > Mammalia > Rodentia > Octodontidae > Octodon > Octodon degus. The sequence goes on from NW_004524578.1 coordinate 23,151,174, forward strand.
GGATCATAAATATCTGAGAAAACTAAAGAGAACCAGAGAGAGTAAATGGCTCTTGGAAGGATACACAGTGGCTTTCTGGCTGTCCATTCCAGGACATTTTGACAGCAAATAAACGAATTTGAGTTGATCTATTCAGCTGTGCCTGTAATCCCAGCACTTGGAAGGCTCAGGCAAGGGAATTGCAAGTTTGAGTCTCACCGGGGCAAGTGAGCAAGAACCTGTTTCCAAATAAAGAATAAAAATTAAGGGGCTGGGGATGTAGCTCAGTGGCAGAGTATCCCTGGGATCCATCTCCAGAACCAGAAATAATAAAGTGGACATCATTTTAAATAACAGCAAGACTCAAAACTGAAAACAAAGCGAAACTATCTACAAAAGCAAAACTTGTTCAGGGATACAGCATGAATGTGATTCTTATAGAATATGTCAACGAAGGGCAGTGCATCCCGCTTAGGACTGGGCTATACTGTGCACCTCTGCATTCTCAGCCTTTTCAAATATAACTTTCCACTATGTACACCATATGCATACGTAGGGTCCTCTCCCCAAAGCCTGCCGTGCTTTGCTCAAATGTGTGACTTAGTGTTGAGCCTTAACATGTAGGAGATATTTATTCCTTATGCTTTTTTTCCTCTCATGTTGACCTTTATTAGTTTTATTCTCTATGTTCAAATATTATGCATCATTTCCTCCATCACCAACAAAATTATTTCCACTTCTTTGCTTCCTGGATATTAAGAAAGCCAGCGGTTTGTACCTATGTTATTTGCTTATTATTTCTTGCCTATGTCTTGTAATATGAGAAACTACTTTGGCAATAACAACACACAGTGTACTAACCATTGTTACTCTCCTAAAATCTTGTTTTGAGATTTTGTACCACTGTTTTTATTTTTTTTTCTTTCTTTAAAATAAAAATAACTGATGTCAAAAAAAAAAGAGAAAGCCACCGCTTCCCTGTTTGCAATTATGCTTAATGAGAATAAGAGATGCTCAAAAAACAACATGGATAAATTAAGAACAGTGTTTTAATTTATAGTAGCATTTTGCAGGATTAAAAGGGAATTGAGGTGAACTCTCATTAGAAAAGCTGTGGATACCCTGGAAAGAAAGTTTGGGGCATTTCAAAAGGGGTGATTAAAAGTTAGATTTCCACGCTCAGTGCCAACGGGCACGAAGGGAGAAGGGCAGGCTGGGGCATATGGTGGCCAGACAGACCATTAAATTCGTATTAAACACTTTTCCATATGAAGGAAGTGTCCTTCTGCCAAAAGCCAGGAGCCAAGAGATCGATTTCCATGCAAGTGCTGCTGAGAGAGAGCTGGGTAAACTTGGAAAGATGACGAGGTCAGTGGGGTGAGGACCCAGGACGCCCAGCATGTCTGGCTTTCCTTCCTCACAGACTCGCGAGCTTGGCCCACAGCGGCAGGATGCGGGGCCTATATAAACACACAGCCCCACTGACGATTTTTTTTCCATAGAATTAACTCAAGCAGAAATATACTACAAAAATAGAACAAAGCTGCCTTCCATCAGTTTTCACCGCACCAGCCCATAAAGGATTTCTTGTACCTTGTCCAAAGAAAAGTGGGGGAATGACAGCTCCAGGCCGGGCTTCTCAGCGGTGGTTTCCTTGCTGACCACCGGCTGACCTCCTTCCAGGGCTGTGCGGCAACAAAGACCCCATTGAACGAAATGCAGCCCATATGGAGCAGGAGAGCTGCCCAGACTGCCTTCCTCCACCAAAATCCTCAAAGTGGTTCCTTTGCAAGACCTTCTAATCAGGAGCACGTGGGCTCCGGAAGACCCCTGGGATCGCGCTAAGAATTTCCTCCTGTCTTTGGTCTCCAACCTGTCCTAACTAACTCTACCTGTGAAGCAGCCACACTGGCCTTGAAAAACAACCTTGGCTGTCTGAAATAAAGAATGTTTGAAACACTTAGAAATCTTTTCGCAACTGGTCCCTGATTGTCATCATGCTTACTATTTCTGGTTAATGAATTATGCTGACTGTGAGCAGTTGGAAGCTTCTGAGTTGGATAGACTTGGGCCATGCCATTGATACTGGATGGAGCTATCAAGCAAGTTACGTATACTCTTCTGGCTTCTCCCTCACTCATTGTTAGAAAATGAAAGAGAATACTACTTGCCATTGGAGCTAAAAGAGGGCACTATGCCTAGAGTTTAGAACAGGGGTCTCAGCAAGTTAGAATGAGGGTCCCTCTCCCCCCACCTCAGAATCTGACTTGGTTTTAACTCAAGTGCCCAAGTGTATCTGGTAAAGATTTGAGAGTTGTAGGGGGCATCGTTGAGAGATTAGAAACAATGGTCTGAAATCAGGAGCAAATGTTTTTACAGATTAGAGCTCTGAAAATACCTGTGATCAACCCAATCTGTCTTTGTTTTAGGTTACTTAAGCATTCAGGCAGAAATTGATAAAGGAGGTTAATTTAAAGGAACCAAAGTGAAGCCAGGATGTGCTAAAGGCTTGGAAATGCTTCGAAAAGACACGGAGGCTATCATAAAATGAATGACTTCTGCACATAGCAGAGCTTTTCACATTGAACTCTGCCAGAATCTGCTGTCTTTTCACAAAAGACAGAGTAGTTTCATAGCTGCATAAAAATCCCTGTGCCTCCAGCATGCAACTCAGGGGGAGACAAAGTGTGAATTAAAGATCATGCAGACCAGAGCAAAAATATAGTCTGAGCTGAGAAGCTCTGTCTGCATCAAACAGGCACCTGGCATTTATTTTGAACCATGTATATTGCAAATCCTAGGGCTTGCAAAGGTCTCTCCAGCACCTGGCTAACCTTGGCATGCATGGAGATAAGCAGTTTGCAGAGCCCCTGGACTTTATGGGGATAAATCGCAGGGCACTGACAACAGAGAAACTGAATCTATTGTGTTTGTCGGCCTATTTGTTTTGCAACATCAAGAGCTCACCATGCCCACAGCAATAAGGAAATGAACAGTAGAGAAATATAATTCTGTCCATTGATAACCCAAAGTCAGAAGGGTGGAATTCAGGCTGGACAACCATACAGCTTTTCCTGGCACATTGGTATCAGGAATTTGCCTGTTCCCCCTGGAGAAGGGTTCAGGAGGTCATACCAGTACTCTATCGGATGGCATTTATAGTCTGTTGCAACTGTGTGCCAGAAGTCATTCTTCATCCACAGTTCCACCCATAATGAAGGTGCTATTATCTCGCCTATGGTATTTCAATGCAAAGAACCTCAGGAATTAGCTGGGGAGGTAACTCAGCAGCACAAATGCCTGCCTGGCAAGTGCAAGGTCCTGAGTTTGATCCTCAGTACAGAAGAAGAAGAAGAAGAAGAAGAAGAAGAAGAAGAAGAAGAAGAAGAAGAAGAAGAAGAAGAAGAAGAAGAAGAAGAAGAAGAAGTAGTAGTTCAAGCATTGGTTGATAGCTTTGAACCCATGGGTATAGAAAGCCATTGAAATCAAAACCATAGATAGGAGCAGAAAGAGACCATCCAGGCTGCTCAAGCTTACATCCTGAGATTGGCAACAAGGCCTCAAAATATCCCCAGAATATCAGATCCTCTTGGATGCATCCTTTTAGCAAGCAACTTACGATGTTTTTAACATCATTCCAGACATCTTTCCACGGGCACATTTAGGTAGATGCAAATCAGCAGTGTAACAGAGTGAAAAATGAAGCCCAGAAGATGGGCTTGAAGAAAGCTAATCACCACATCTTGCATGGCTGGGAGTCAAGTGACAGTGAAGACTGAAATATATGAGTAAAAAAAAAAAAAAGACTGGAGCCATTGTTCCAAGGAGGAGGAAGGGGCTGGAGGACCTCATGTTAGAGCTCAGAGATCTTGCGAGCAGCTGAGTTAGATAGAAATATTATAGGCGTCAGACAGGGCCAGGCCCTCAAAGGAGACAGCACAGAAGACAAAGACAACTGTGGGAGGGATGGATGCTCTTGCTGTGAACCAGACCTAAAGACCTAAAGGTCAAACAAATGCTCAAAGAATAGCACCTGGGGTTGATATTCTAAATAGGTATCAATCACCTGGAAAGACCCAAGTGAGTCACTGGCCCAACCCCCATCAGGAAGAGACCCTGTCTCATATTCATGCCCGCTTGCTATGTGACTTGCTTTCCCATTTGATACTGGATTTAATCAGTTTTAGTTGAACAATGGGGCTTATAATCCCATTGGTTGACTATAGTTTTGTCCCACCTCCTGCACACCTAAGGGAGTTCCCATTCTCTCCACCTTAGCCCCGCATGGTTTTACACTATAAAAGTCCCTGGAAGAGACAGCTTCCAGGGGAACTACCTGGTTGGACCCCCCTCCTGTCCCTCTCTTGGACAGGAGCTTTCTTTCTCTCAGTAAATATATTCTGCTCATAACCTCCGATTGTTCCTAAATTTCATTCTTCGGTTTTAGAGAACACAAACTCGTACAGGTAAGGTCGGGCGATCATTTTTCCCCATGTCATTTGGAGGATCCCTATATGGTTTGGAGGTCACCCACCTGAGATCAGTCTTTCTCCCTGTATCAGAGCTACTGACAAAATTCTTTTTTTTTTTTTCCTTTGTTCACCATTTGGATAAGTTCATGGCTTTAGAAGTACCATCCCCTCCACCCTCCTTTTCTTAATTTTTTTTTTAATTTTTATTTATTTGAGAGAGAGAGAGAGAGAGAGAGACAGAGAGACAGAGAGACAGAGAGAGTGTGTGTGGTGTGTGTGGCCAGCTCAGCCCACCAGGGGGCGGGGCTGGCTGGCATGTGGTGCTGGGGG
>NW_004524578.1:23156054-23177425 GCF_000260255.1 Octodon degus
ATTTATTTGAGAGAGAGAGAGAGAGAGAGAGAGTGTGTGTGGTGTGTGTGGCCAGCTCAGCCCACCAGGGGGCGGGACTGGCATGTGGTGCTGGGGGATCGAACCACGGTCCCTAATGCTTTGCTAAGCTTGTTCTAAGTAGGTGCTTTAGACCACTGAGCCATCTCTCCAGCCCCTTTTTTTAATTTTTATTTATTTGAGAGAGAGAGAGACAGAGAGACAGAGAGAGAGACAGAGAGAGAGTGAATAAGTTTTTTTTTTTTTGCTCTAAATGCCCTAAGGGGTAGTTTGGCTGGCTGGAGTGTTGTGGGGATCGAACTACAGCAACCTGAGGCTGACAGCTTTTTGGAAGCAGCCACTTAAACAACTGAGCTAAGGTCAAGCCCCCCCCCTTTTCTTAGATTAAAAACTATTAGTGATTTTTTTTTGTGTAACAAATTTACGTTTATTTTATTATATATTATGAGAAAGTTTTTCAAAATCTAAACTTATTCTACATCTTCATTTGAAACCCATTAGTGTCTTGTGTGTTTGTTTTTACTTTTCCTCTAGATTGTCTGACTGTGAATTGAGCCATACATATGGAACTAAACTCTCCAGTCTTTCACCTGAAGACCACTGGACCTCTTGCACAAACCCGGGCTATGTCTACCACAACACAGTTTCCAGGAAGGAACCCGATGTATTCCAAGTGACTGAAAAAGGTGTAGGCTCCTCGGCTGGCTGGGAGCCCACACGTCTCTGCCTTCACCTCTATAGGAGGTCGCTGGCTGGATTGAAGATTAGATAGTATGCGCTCTGTATATGGAACTTACTCGGAGCAGCGCTGATTTTCCATGTGTCATATTCAAATTATGTATCCTGTGTAACTGCTTAGTAAGACAGCAACAAATAAAACAAGTCCCAATGAAAACAACATCCAGTTCTCTCAAAGATATGAGGACAACTGCCCAGTTTTATTTAGGAAGCCAGTCACTAGTTTTGAATGACAATAATGATACAGTTTGAATATATAGATATAGGTATAGATATATATTGTATACATATATGTTTAGATAGATAGATAGATAGATGGATGGATGGACGGACGGACGGACGGACGGACGGACAGACAGACAGACAGACAGACAGACAGATAGATAGATAGATAGATAGATAGATAGATAGATAGATACTGCTTTAAAAGTGGCTGTAAGAAGATCATAAAGACAGAGAAATTTCTGCAGGAGTTAGGAATAAAAGAAGAAGAAAATTTAAACAAGGGTGAAATAAAGAAAGATAATTGCATAAAGTACTATCATTCCAGAGAAGGTAAATTTTTCCATATCTATCAAAATTTAAAATGCATATGTCCTTTGATTTGGCAGGGTGTGTGTGTGTGTGTGTGTGTGTGTGTGTGTGTGTGTGAAATCGGAGATTGAACTCAGGCCCTTGGATTTGGCAGTTTTGCATCTAAAACTGTGACACTTTTTTACAAGTATGGGAGAATATATACATGGAGATAATCACTGTGTCATTATTTATTACATCGGGAGCTACCCAGGTGATGATAAAGTGTGTTTGGATTCGTCGTGACATATGCGCCTTATGGGTGAGCGTGCAACCACTACGGAGAATCAAGGGAAGAAATGGGAAGATGTTCAATAAAGCACTCTCAGGGAGCCCAAGTCATGAACAACAGAATATTATCTCTGAAAGGTCCCAGTTATGTGTAAGTGTGACAACCATGACACGATAACATGAACAGTAATAAGAACTCACTTGAATTTGTACTAATAGTGTTTGGACAGGACATCCTGTCTGCATCTTGTACTCTGAATAACTACTATGAAGAGAACAATATGCAATGCATTAATTATTGTAACTGTCCTACTAACCTGTTTTGAAACTGTCTCATTGCTATTTGTTTCTCAATAAAATTAATAATTAAAAAACAAGAACTCACGCGAAGCCAGCTGCATCCCGTGAACTCTGCGGATCACCACCTGCAGGCCTTGCAGAGATCGCTCGCCCTAGCTACGGTCAAGACCCTTGTTCTACAGAAAAGAAAACTGAGGCCCGGAGGGGAGAAATAACTTCTCAGTATCACAAAGCCAAGAGGTGAAGAAGAGCCAGCCCTGGAGTGTCGCCTCCACTGCTAAAGGGAAAAGAAAGGGGAAGTGAAGACCAGACTCCCATTTCATTCCACTTACTTTTTGATGAGAACAAATATTCATGTGTTAGTTATCTAATAACAAAATCTTAAAAGTGCAAAATAAATGACATACAAGATAATCCCAGGAGCTGCCGTATATTTGGAAGAAATGTGAGTTACCTACTTACATCTGGAGACAAATAAAATCATCTTTCTTTTACTTTGTGAATTCCTGGTGGGAGCTGCTTTACTCTCCGCTGAGACCCTGGGGACAACAAGCTCTCCAGTCCTCTGGCTCCAAAGCCCCAGGCAAAGGAGAAGAGATCAAGAATAATCACCTAATCAAATTGTTTCCTGTTGATGTCTGGTCTTTAGACTCCAGGAATTTTGTCCTTTTCTGCCACCAACAGATGCACAGAGAGGCATCACTGAGCACACTGCGGTGGAACACTTCCTCCCAGCATGGAGGTCACACGGGGTAGCCTGGCTTGACAGAGGCCAAGCCAGCTTCCAGCTATCAGCCTGCCTCAGTGACACACAGGCAGCACACTGCTGTGGGGCTGTGATCGTCCGCCCTGCCTTCTCTTCCGTTTCTTTGTATTTTTCCCCTCAATCCTTGGCCTAAATATTCTGAATTCCCTCCAGGTATCTGAGTGCAAATAACAGCTCTGAGCTGTCACATGTGTGTAACACTAAGTGCCCATCAGAACGAGAGTTTTCTAGGTGAAGAATAAAAGATGAAATGCAAAAGTCTACAGTGCATAATGCCAAATAATGATAGTAAAATTAAAAAAGTCTATCACCGGGACCTTCATAATGAGCTATGTCCACAGATCTCTTTTATTTTCTCTTTTGAGTTGAGGTCTCATTATGTTGCTAAGTTCCCTAGGCTGGACACAAACCTGTGATTCTCCTGCCTCAGCCTCCCAGAGTGCCTGAATTACAAATGTGTGCTACCATGCTGATTTGCTATTTTGTATTGCTATTGATTAATTAATTAATTTATTTATTTTGTAGTATCCAGGATTGCACTCAGGACCCTACACTTGCCAGGCAAACACTTATTCTACTAAGCTATCTCCCTGGGCCCACTCTTGATTTTGTATTATGAACCAAAATAAAGATATTTTTTCCTTTACCTGATGCCTGTCATTTGAATCATCTTTCATTTCATTTTTAAAAACTGATTAAATTGTCAATTTCTGGACTGGTGAGATGGCTCAGTGGTCTAATGGTCTAAAAGCACCTACTTAGAACAAGCTTAGCAAAGCACAGGGACCGCGGTTCCATCCCCCAGCACCACATGCCAGCCAGCCCCGCCCCCTGGTGGGCTGAGCTGGCCACACACACACACACACACACACACACACACACACACACAAATAAAATAAATAAATTTTTTAAAAAATTGTAAATTTCTTTATTGAACACTCAGAGGTGTTTGAACTCATACAAAGACTTACTAGCTTCCTGTTGCAGTATGTCTAAAGCCAAAAAAGAAGAATGTCAGAATATGCAACCAAAACAATAATAATGGTAGATAAATCTACCAAATATAATATTATCTGAAAGTGGTAGTGCTGGTAAGCTTTATCAGCCTACATAGTGGCCTCAATATTTTCTCTACATCATAAAAACCAGTCAACAAGTTTACGTCAGTTGCAGTCAACTTGTCATAGTATTGGTAGAAACAAAGTAAAATATAGTTCTCAGAAAAATTTAAGACAAAAATATGATATTAATTATTTGCAGGTAATGAGATAAAATAAGTGACTGGAAATATAAAACTTTGTCAAGAAAAAGGGAAAAGAAAACAAATCTATTAAAGCATATTACAAATAAAGCATGATAGCTACCTTCAGATTTGCCTTTCAAAACCAACTTCAGGCAATTATCCCAAAAATATTTATTATACATTTTCCATGTGCAAGACACTGCATAAGATCTCCCTAATACAGTGGCAAATAAGATGAGTGAGTTCAGATAAGTGGTGGTGAAGACACCAGGCTAATTCAGATAGAGCCGAGAGGAGCTTATCAGTAATAAAATAGCTGTAGAGGAGCAAAGAAGTAAACAGGATAAAAAGATAGGCTCGTAATTATTAAAAAATAAAATCCATACTAAGTAGGTTAGTATGGATTAGCATTAAGTACAGGTAAATAATTACAAAGTTTTAAAAGGCAAGTACTACTGTCATTTTAATCATTTATTTATTTATTTGGTACAGGGTCTCACTATGTAGCTCAGACTCATAATGAGTCTCTTGCCTCAACCTTCCAGTTCTGGGATTAAAGGCCTGTGCTTGGTTTTGGGCCCTGCATGGCATGCAGTACCAAGGATCAAACCTGAGTCCTTGCTATTCCCAGGCAGGCACTTAGACTACTGAGCTATCTATGTTCCCAGCCCCAATACTACTGTATTAATTAATATATTTTTATTCATTTATTTTTCCTATCTGGAGACACAGTCTCCATAAGTCACTAGCTACGGAAGCTGGGAGTTCCACTTGCTGTCCTAAAGCATCAGGGTCACCTAGTGTTGCGAATACAGGTGGCACCAACACAGCTGGCTTGGTGGTATTTCTTTCTTAGCTCTCTAAAGCCATCATTGGTGGCTGCAGGTCCAAGACTCTGAGCCCCACCTTACACCTGAACATCCGCGTGATGCTTCATATTCTGTTCTAGCCGTGCGGTGTGAAATGGGAAGCTGGGCTCAGAGGTCCTCAAAAATAGAAAGCGTCATGGTACTGGTGCTACTTGAAGGAGCAGATCATGCCTGGCTTGGGAAGAAGTGTGTTTTTTTGCAGGTGCTGGTGTGTAAGTCTGTGATCTCAGCACTCAGGAAGCTGAGGCAGGAGGATTGCTGCTAGATCAGGGCCAGACTGGAGCTCCTAGACTGCTAGCCTCATTTACATAGCAAGATATTCTCTCACAAAACAATGGAAAAGCAAATGTGATTTTCTGTTAAGAATTCAAGCTTTGTCGCCCACACTTTATACAACATAGGTGAGCAATCACAGGCTTTTACAGGCACGTGCTCAGTAGCTGGACCTTGGCTCTTGGGACTCACTGGTCCCAGGCATTTTTGAGCCTTCTGATTCTCCTCTTAGCTATCATGTGCCCAAGACTTGCCTTTACTCTACTGTGTAAGTATGGTTCACAGTGTCCCCAGGAACTGCAAATGCTGCCTTCAGGTCCCCACGGCTGAAGGACTCTAACCCACCTGGGTGACTGTGGGGGGCCTCCAGCTCAGGGTACCCACTGCTAATTATGACACCCATTTGCTCTCAGCCCCGGGCTGCAGGGACAACAGCAATGGGAAGGCAGTCTGTGTCAATGGGAAGAGGGCAGAAAAATGTAAGTTATATTGATCAAAATGCATGGAAGCCAACAGTCACTTCTGTAGAAAATAAAGCACACCCAACAAGTTTTCCATCAAGTACACAAATGTGAGTATTTCACTCGAGTCTCCTCTGCAAGTGGTAGAAAATGCAGCCCAAATGGGCTGAGTTACTGGTTTGCAGAAGGAAGAAGCTTCCAGAACACACAGCTCTCCACACTGACCCAGTCTTGCGGCCCAGTCCCAGGTAGTGAGTGCCAAAAGGGAAGGAAAAAAGGGGCACTGAGAGGAGCTGGCCCTGCCTGGCACCACCAGGAGGACCTGTAGTGATGCAGTGGGAGCACCCAGGCCAGGCTGGAGCTCTGGGAAGGGAGGCTGCAACTCCTGGACTGAGCCCTATTCAACAGCCATCCTTCCCAACTTCCTAAACTCCTACCACTGGAGCCATATCAATAGCCTCACTTTAAGGATCAAAATAGTAACTGGGCATGATGCTGCAAGTCTTTAATCTCAGTACTCTGGGAGACTGAGGCAAGACATCAAAATTTTAAGTCCAACCTGAGAAACTTAGCAAAATCTTATTTTGAAACTAAATAAAAATTTAAAAAGGACTCAGTGCCACAGCCCTGTGTTCAGGTCCCAGTACAGTACTGCAAATAAACTCAAGTGCTCCATCCCCAGCCTTCCTTGCAGGGGGATGGCCCACCAGCTACCAGCAGGAATGTCTGGGTGAGCCACCGGCCCACTGAAAAAGCTGTTGGAAGCGCTCTGACTTGGCTGAGAAGCAGCACTTCTTCTCTTCCTCTTCTTCTCCTTCTCCTTCTTCTCTTCTCTTCTTCTCTTCTTCCTCTTCTTTCTCCTCCTCTTTCTTCTTCTTCTTCCTTTGTTTCTCCACGAATTTGTGGGTCTCAGCAGCATAGCCCATCCTGGAATCAGTGGTACTGAAGGTGAGGAGTCTGAGTCCCAGTGCGCTGCTCCAGGCTGGTCCTGCAATTGCCCATGCTGGCTGATTTGTTTCCGGTGAGCACTCCTGAGTCCAGTAGGACACTGGAAGAAAAATCTCCTTTCAGAAGCATCAGGCTGCTGAGCACCGCAGTCACAGGAGTGAGGAGATTGCTTAGGAAAGGACAGAAGAGAACTTGGCGGGTGATGTGGCTTTTCTATGTTTCCCCTTAAATGGTGGTTACATGGGTGTGTATAGTTGTCACAATTCCTCAGAACAAGCACTAAAGATATGGATATTTTATTAGTGATTATTATCGTATATTGATTATGTCTCAAACAGAACAAGTTGGAGATTTGTCAATTAAAAAAGAGAGATGCTGGAAAGTAGAAACAAACAATTCTCTGAATTTCAAAAGGTACCTAATAAAATTGGAATATAGGCTTTGAGCCTCACAAATAAAAAGCCAAGAATCTACAGTCTTTAAAAAAATTTCCATGAGAGCCAGGGAGATGGCTCAGTAGAATAAGCACTTTCCTGGCAAGCACAAGGCTCTGAGTTCAATACCTGGTTCCGAAAAAAAAAAAAAAAATTCCATGAAACATACAAGACCAGTTACATGTTAGGTCAGAAAGAAACCCTCAGAAATGGAAATTATACACACCACATTTGATGACCATAATGTGAGATACTTAGCAAAAAATCAAAATTACTACTATACAATGAAACTGCTTGAAAATTTCAGTATGATATTCACCTAATCTCTCCTGAGTCAAAGAATAAGTCCACATTATTTTCTATGTAATCTGAAATAAAAACAACTAGAACTCTTAGCTATCCACATTATACATGATAGCTTTACCTAACAGCAAAAGTCAAATTTATGTTTAAAGAAAAAATTATAGTCTAAATTTCTTTAAAATTAACTGGCCATAAAGCAACACAAAATTATATATGAACACCATTAAGTGCTATAAAAATGAACAACATAGTGAGTAGACAACACAGTAAATGTACAGTGTGAACTGAACTAAGAAAGAGGAAAATTTTATTAATTTTACAGCAAGAAATTAACAAATTTTCCAATGAAAAAAGTGCCAGAATTGATTAAAATATTGGCCCTTTTTATATGACTCCAGAACTGTATATCGTCATAAAGTTATTACAAGCAAAAGAGATACAAACACAATTCTGTCTGGAATTGGCCAAATCCATCTGACCAAACATTTTCTGCCCACTGCCTAACTCATTCCTTCAGGAGACAGTGTTTTGAGTTACTTACATTCCTGTTCATGCAAAAATGTGGGGATTTTTCCTATCACCCAATGACTGGGTAGCTATTTAGTCCATATCTTCAGTCTAAAATTGAAGATTTGGGCCAAAGCAAGGGTTCTTTGTGCCAGATATGCTGAAACAAACAAGGAAACTACACACACACACACACACACACACACACACACACACACACACACACACTCGCACACGCACACACCAACACCCACCCACCCCCACACACACACGTGTGCCCACACACGATATACTGATTGGATGGAGTGAACAGAGAATAGCAACATCCTGCTCCCCATGATTTCAGGGGAGGACACGCCCTTTGGATCAGAAACACCAGGACGGACGTAATTGAAGCAGGGAGGCTCTGTTAGTGGCTCTGCTTTGCTCTGTCTCTTGACAGCGCTATATCTGTGACAAAGCCCAGCTAGGCAAAGGTGAAAAGTCCAGTCTTGATGACAGGGCATGATCAGGAAAGAAAAGACATGCAGACTCTGAGTCCTACTTGTCCCGGAGGCCAGCTTGCTTGCAGCTCTCCCACCTACGGTAAGGGCGGGGCCAGGCTTGGTATTTCCCCTAAAGCTGTTACGTTACTGTACATGTCCTGTAAGACCTATCTCCCCCTAAACATAGCTGGGGGAAAGAAGTCTATGACAAATAGGTTGAAGACAAATCAATATTCTTGACAGTTCTCAGTAGGAATACACAGCTATGGGATTCATTTCATATTTTAGATTTTATAAACTTGCTCCAAAGTGTCTGAATTCCACACTGGACCTATAAGTATTGGTATAAATACATCTCTTTGCTAAGAATGTGTAACCATAACAGTAGTATGTGGGAAACTGTCTACATTCTTTCTCAAATCTGCTTTTTCCCATTCTCTTGACTTTAAGTCTCACCCTGGGAAAGGCCACAGAAAGAACTTTAATAATTTACCAATATCATACATTGTCATTTTAGTTAATAACTTTTTCCCTTAGGTCTACCATCTTATCACTTTAATTAACATTTAGAAAGACTCTTTTCTCCTGTGGTCCCTAAATAGCCTGTGTTTAAAAGCACAGTTGGCCATTGATATAGGCCCATGCGCTACAGACACAGTTTGTGCTGTTGGAGAGTGGTGGAACTTTCGGCGGATGGAGCCTCCTGAAGGTTCTTGGCTCTAGAGGCGTGGACCCTTGAAGGGTCTTGGGGGACCCAGTCTTTCCTCCCTCTTCCTGGCTTTCCAGCCAGCAGGTGAAGCATTTGACTCAGCTGCCCGCTCCAGTCATGGCATTCTGCCTCACCTAAACAATAGACCAACCAAGCAGGGACCAGGACCACTGAAACCCTGAGCCAAAATAAACCTTTGCTACTTATAAGATGATTATCTTGTTACCAAAACAGAAATTGCTTCAGAAAGTGCCCTGGGCCCCTGCCTGCTCTCAGCTCGGCAGCTCCCCCTCCTGGCTCTCCTCCCCCAGCACCCCCCCATTCCTCACCCCATCCTCACTCCCTGCTTCCTGCACCAGCATTTCCAGCCCCGGCCCTGCTGCTCAGCCTCCATCAGCTGCCCCAGGACTCACAGAGGCAGCGCCAGCCTGAGAACTCCCTGCCGGCGTGGTCGCTGTCCTCTCATAGGCAGGCTACTCGGTTAACTTGTCTTGGTGGTAACACAAAGTGTGTCACTACCTGCCCCCAGCCCCCAGCCTCTCCACTCCCCACAGCTCCGCATAGTCCTGTTCTGCTTATTCTCGGCCAAAGCTCCTCCGTGCTTCTTGCAATTTCTCATCCCTCTCCAACCCCAAGCCCTGCTCATGCTTCCCACCCACAGCAGTGCACTACTCTTTGACCTCTAAAATTCCTAGGTTTCAGTTTTAACCTTCAAGGGGGTTCTATTTGGAAGTGGGGCATTTGAGGAGGTAATCAAGGTTAAATGAGGTCACGAGGGTGGGATCCTCATCCCAGAGGAGAGGAGCTCATTCACCTTCCTGCCATCCTGCGAAAGTATCTGGGTCCACTGCACTCCATTCCTCAGGCACGTCCCTCCCAGAGGAGAGGACGAGCTTCTTCCTTCTGCCAGATGTATGTGGAAGGCAAACAAGAGGCTGAGGGCCAGAAGGGGACAGAGCTGGTGGGAGCTGCCCCTGAACCTTATGGGATCATCCTGCAGAGTCCAGAGAGGGAAAGAAGGAACCTCTGCAGCGCACAGGACTGAGGGAGAGCCATGCTCTCCTGAGCTGCACACTTGCAGGCTGCACGCATGTGCCCCGACCGCGGGGCGCTGGCCTGTGGACCCTGGGGCATGCCGCAGTCTTCACTGGGGCTCAGCCAGCTTCTGCCCCTGAGGGTCCCACCAGGACATCCTGGCCTCTCTTTCTGAGCCATCCCCACGCCTGAGCATCTGCCCTGTATGGAGCAGAGCCCCACAGCCCAGCTCCCTGATGTCCAGAGGCACCCATGTCTCACACACTGCAGAAGTCTCCTGGGTCCTCCAGATCTCCAGAGAAATCGCACTTCCTTGTACCTTGAAAGGAATTCTGGGCCTGAAACTCTGAATGCCTGCCCTGTGTCCCGGTGAAGCACTTGCTCTCTGCACTTAGAGAGCAGGCAACAACATCTGCATGGTTGTCTCTCTCCACCATCCTTGCCTCCTGGAGCCTGTGGTCCTGCGTTGTGTCTTCCACACACTGTATGGGAGCCACACCTTATAGCTCCCATAGCAGAGTCATCAAAGCATAGGTGACTGCACCAGCAGTTTCTGGAGTGAACAATAACGTTCCTGCAGTGGCATGGAGGTGACTGGTCAGAATTGGATACTCTGTCTTACCTCACCTGCAAAGGAGTATGTAACTAAAATCTCAGAGTGCTATTAAGAGAGGTTGTTGAATGGATTTTCGTTAGTGTGTCAGATTGCTCCTGAAATCAAGGAGGTTTTTCTTTGTCTATCCTTCACTTTTCAACTTTATAGCCTTGAAAAATAGCTACTTCCATGGGCTAATGAGCATGACAGAGTTGAGACTCTGTATCTGTTTTGTTCATGTTTCTTCACTGGGCTTATCCTCCAAACCCAAATCAAACTTCTGCGACTTTTTCTGTTTCTCCTGGTAATTAAAGCCGTGTCAGCTTTCCTGTATGCTGAAGGTCCTCCCTGTTTCTGGGCCTGTTATAAATCTCAACAGCTTCTGCCGCTTTTACTTCGTATGCTTCTGTTACTTGTCACCCAGATTGTCCCAAATTCTGGAGTTATCTTTGAACAAATGTACTGTTTTATCAGAAGCCAGCATGAATTATGGTATCATTAGTTCAATGTACAGTCTTCAAGGAAACCACATCTGCACTGTGTACAAGGACTTTCTTCTTGGATAGTTTCTGTTTGATCTTTCTAAGCTCATCCATAGCTGTGAACTCATTCGTCCCATCATTCCCTTTAGCGTTCAGTTAATAAAAAGTTTGTTTTCATTAATACTTAGAGCCATGTGTTCTTGATGGTCATAACATATCAGTCTAGTTTTGTCCTTTGTAATGTCCCCCCGGATGATGATATTTTCAGATAAGTCACTATTTCCATCCTATTTGGGTGTGACACTGAATATGTCCCATTCTGTTCCTCAAAATTTGCTCACAGAAATGTTGGCAACAGGCAGCTGCACCATGTAATAATCAACTGCCCGAGCACCTTGCTCAGCACCACTTGCTTTGTGCTGATTCTTCCCAAAGCGCGCTGGAACACAGAAGCCCTGGGCGGGGTGTTCCTCTCCATCCGGTGTCCTCACTTTTTTTTTTAAATTAATTTATTTATTTATTCATTTTGTATGTGTGTGGCCAGTTCAGCCCACCAGGGGGCGGGGCTGGCTGGCATGTGGTGCTGGGGATTGAACCGAGGTCCCTGTGCTTTTGCTTAACTCAGCTTGTTCTAAGTAGGTACTTTAGACCACTGAACCATCTCACCAGCCCACCACCCTGAACGCGCCCGATCTCGTCTGATCTCAGAAGCTAAGCAGGGTCGGGCCTGGTTAGTACTTGGAAGGGAGTCCTCACTTTCTGAATGCTGCAGCTTTCATCTTGAAAAGCTTCCATCTTGTCTGATGACTTTCTCTTCTTCACTCTTCCCCTTGAGTTTCTGGAGAACTTAGTGACAAGGTGTCATGATTCATTGGTTTATTTTTCTAGATTGCACAGTGGCAGATGGTGGTTAACATTGCTTGTGCAGGTATTAGCACACGCTGCACTTTTCTGCTCTCTGAGGGCTTCTCATGCCCATGTAGTGCTGGTGTGGCCATTACTTGTGGTCCAGGACACAAGAACCAGCGTGGGACAGTCACACTGACACAGTGCTCTCTTTAGATATGGGCTTGCAATTTTTTCCCAAGCCTATCCTTGTAATAACTTTGAGGAAATTTGAGGTATTTCTTTTCCTTTAGGATTACAATCTGAAGCTACATAGGGCCAGCACCTCTAGTGACTATCTTGTCAACTACTTTGTTGTTTTGTTTGCTGGTTTTTGTTTTTTGTTTTTGTTTTTCTGAGACAGAGTCTCACCCTGCAGTTCAATTCAGACTGGTCTTAAGCTCACTTTGTAGCCCAGGCTGGTCTCAAACTCACAATGATCCACCTGCTTCAGTCTCCTGAGTGCTGGAGTTACAGACCTGGTCTTTGTCAGCTACTTTGAAAACTTGTATATACTAAGTACAGTTAAAACCAAGTAAAAGAAAGCAGAAACAAGCGAGGGTTAAAAAATCGATGTGTAACAGTAGCATCATTTAGGTTCAGAATCAAGCCGCCACACCTGAAGCTAACTTCATTCTCTTGGGATATCTAGCTGTAGGAACCGATAAATGCTTCAGGTTTATCTGTTATACTTTGTGAAACCAAAAACACTAATCATCACATCCAAATTAGTGCTGGTTGTGTTCGTTCCTTAGACAACATATTTTTCACTTCCAATGTGAACACAATACTCACCCTTCATTCTTTCCCTCAGTGTTCTATGTTATAGTTTCATAAACAAAATTTAATGGTGGAAATGAGAAAGTTTAAAATATTTTCCTTAAAACATCATCTTCAATAAAAAAGGCTATTTTTGAGACATTAAGTGGTTATTTATTACTAAATCTAAAATATCTGTTTAGGAACATTTTTTGTCATTATTATTCATTCAAAAATAGTAAATGTTGTTTACTCGAAGCCTTGTAGCCTCCCTGCGTGTAGACTGTATGCATACATTCTTCTGCTGAGCTTTTTTTATTCCTTTCAGATCACTTTTGTTTATTAGCACATTCTTATTCTGATCCTTTAGATATGGATGAGAGAAATGGAAGGGGTGGTTCAACTGGATGGAAGAAGATTACAGATTCGATTAAATAGCCACCGGAAGCACCTGAGAAGGTGACTCTAATCATTTTTCCAAGTCTTCATTTTTGTGTTTAGCATGGAGGCAGGCATCCCGGAGTCAGCCCTCCCGCTTCTCTCCCCTGGTGAGTCTCCCACTCTGCTTAGCGGGTCACCTACACAGCGCGGTGCTCTCGGCCCGCGCCTCCTGCTGTGGAGTGTCACCCAGGTGTCCACGCAGCCTACCCCTGTCGGAAGCTGCCAGCACGGTCAGTGTCACTGCCCTGAGAGATGCGTAACTGGGGGATGCACAGGCTCATGCAGCCCCCTCGGCATGGCTCACAGCTCGTTGTAATTGAGCTTGCTTAATTCTCCTTGAGTCTGTTCTTGACCACACTGTGTTTTGATGGAATGCCTTCTTTTGAATCTGTACCTGGTACCTTTTCCTAGAATTGAGTACAGTTATAGATGGAGGAGGAGGAAGAGGAGAACGAGAAGGAAATAGCTCAAATGTCTTTTAAAAAAATAGTAGCTAAATGGATATGCATAGATTTTTGTTTTAAACCCAAAGTGATGTAATCAGAGTTCTTATGAGAAGTCTTTCCAGGGTTATAAAACATAACAACATAACTTACTGGGGAGATTGTGAGGAGCAATCTCCCAATCCACAATCTAAAAACTGCCTTTAAAACAAAGTTCTTCCAGCAGTTCAAATAAAATCATTTTTGTTCTCTATCTTCTTTTTTATGATTCTACAGTTTGGATGCAATTATTTATATATTAGTCATAAGTGCTTCATCACATAATGTGACATAATTGGCAACTCATTGAAGACATGGGAATTTTCTCTTGTCTGCAGAGTTATAGTTTCTTATAATAAGAAACACATGTGTGGATTTTTTTAAAGCTGTGTCTAGACTTGGGATCTTTCCCAGGAGTACTTCCAGGTGTTTATCTAAGCAGAGCAGGCCAAATGGCTGCATTTTCAAGGCTGGGAAACAAGAATTCCATAACAGAGTATAGAAGGGGCTAGGCAGCCTCATAATTTTAAAATGAATTTGGAAATTGGAGAACCTTGAATGAAATTAATACACAGGAAGCATGGGGTTGACCGTAATGTGAATTTTTATTTGTTAATCTTTAACTAGTTCTTTTGTTCTGAGGGCTTTTTTTTTTTTTTCCACATTTGACTCTTCTTGTCTCTCATCAAATGAAAAATTCTCTGTCTAACTTAGTGCAAATGTTCACAGTAGGCTTGTGATCTCAAATCTCAAATTATTTAATGTAATTCACTAAGTCAAAGTCAAATTCACAATACTCACTCAGATGATGAGTAACTCCCAAATTGTACCCATGATAACTCATTGTAGAAGGTTTGATCATGCTTTTCCTTTTAGAATGAGTAAGTTTCTCCCTTTCTTTTCTTTCTTTCTTTTTTCTTTTCTTTATTTCTTTTTTTTGAGACAGTATCTCTCTATGCAGTACAGGACTTGAAATGACTTTGTAGCCCAGGCTGGCCTTGAACTCATAGTGATCCTCCTACCTTAGCCTCCCAAGTTCTAGGATTACAGGCATGTGCCACCAAGCCCAGCAGAGTAAACTTAATTCTTCAGCATTCCCAAAAAGAAATCTTGCTGTGTCAATCAACTAGATAGTACTTTCCATCCTAGTCCACTCTCCTGCGCCGTATTTGTTCCTGAGGCTTGGCGTCTACGTCTTTCTTGGATGATTTCGCGTGAAGGAGAAGACTTTTACTTTTCCACACTGTTCTTGCTAGTGTCCACCTAGCAGTAGTGTCACTTCCCAGCAAAAATTAGTTCTAGACTTGCTAATCCCCTGCACCCCTACAGTCATCATCATATGAACCTTCAGAGTAATCCCAACTTCAGGACAAACTTCCATTGTCCGAGACCCAAGTTGCGGGCTCAGTGCAGCCTTGTTTTCAAAGACCTATAACCCCAACTGCCTTCCTTTCCCCCAAGTTCTATGCATGATGACCCATCCCCTATAATAATGGGTTCAGTTGGAATGCCTATTATGACATCTACTTTCATAACCAACCCTTAAGCAATACAATATCAGTAGTGATCCTAAGAAACAGAACTTCAAGAATGGAATTTTTGTTTGCAGCTACTGTTATGTAAAATATTTTGCCTGCAACACCAATTTGTAAAGCTTGCCAGGAAACAAGACTGCTTTCATCTGGTAGAGATAACAGTTGGTTGTCACAGTCTTGCCTCAGATCCACGCAGTCCTCAAAGACCCGAATTATGCTGAACATTCTACCAGTGTCAAGCTGGCTCATTGGATGACAATATCATTCTCATCATGTTGATGGACAATTAACCAGCCCTTCAGGTATTTTTAAAAGATATATGTAAACCAAAAGGTGGGGGATGAAGCCTGTAAAAACAAAAAACAAAACAAAACAAAACAAAACAAAAAAACCAGATGCCTGTCATCTCAGAGAGGTTATTTACAGATACTTAAAACAAGTACAATAGAGTACTCTATAGATCCTCATTCAGGCCTCTGCAGAAAAATCACAGTGAAAATTTTTGCAGTTTTGCTTTCAAATTATGCCCTCTCTTGTAAACTCGAGGGCTAGCTTTGCCAGTCCACCCCCTCCCCCTGTGCCCAGGCAGCTATTGTAGGAGTCCTGTTAAGTATGAGTCTTTGTAATGTGTGCTTTATTGTCATGTAAAGGACTGTGTGCTTCTTGCTTTGCTTGTAGATTAGAATAGAACAGCATTACAGGTAGAACTTATCTGGACTGAGAACTGATTGTCCAAGTCCCAGCATGCACAGGGGTGTGTCCCTTTGCAGCACCACAACCTTTCCATCAGGACTTGGCCAAGACTAGTTTGGAATAATGAGCAGTATATATAAGATTGGGTCAAAGTACAAGGTGCATACTCACATTTTAAAAATTTATTACAATAAAAGACACATTACCATTGATCCTTCCCTCTTGATTTGAGCACCCTTATTCCATCACTTTTGCCACTTTCTGGAATGTTTCTGGAAGTCTTCTTTCTTGAGTGTCTTTATAAGTTGTGATTTAAAAAAATACAGCTAGTGTTCCTGCCTTGTACCACCCTATGAAAAGGCAAGCTCATAAAAACATTGCTTTGTGTCTTCAACCACTTTATTAACCAGATATCACATGATGCGATGCATCAAAAATCAAAATGACTATGGAAGCTCAATGTTTTGAATCAATCCAAGACATCAAGGCAGCTATGACATACACTTAGAGACACTTCCACACTGCCTCAGTGCCCTATCCTGCATGCTCTTTGCAGCCCACCCACACCCACATCTATCATACCTCTGTTCCTTGGACACCCACTACTCTTCCCACCACCAGGACTCAGGGTGTTCTGTCTCCTCTGCTGTGAACACTTCGTTCCCCAAAGCCTCTTCCCCCACACTGCTAGCTAAGGAAAACCTCCCTCAAGCTTTTTCCTTAGTCAAATATTCCTGCTACAGAGTCATTACAGTATAGATTTATTTTTGAATTATAGCTTTGGCTTACAAACTGACTTTTGTGTTTCACACTTAAGTATAAATATGGTGGGTTATGGACCTGTTTGGGTTTTTTATGTATTTTGTACAGGGTCTACAGGGTCTCACTACGTAGATTGGACTTGTAGTGATCCTCTTGTTTTCAGCCTCCCAAGCACTGGGATTACAGGTGTATGCCACCACACCCAGTCTCACCTGTCTGTCTTTACTGACTTCTTTAACCCTCTTCCTTTTTTTAGTACTGGAAATTGAACTCAGGATCTTGCACTTGCCAGGCAGGTGCTTGTGCCACTGGGCTATATCCCCAGTCACTGACTATTTTAGGTCTAGCTTTTGTCACAATACAAAGTAGACAGTAGGCATTGAGTAAGCATTTGTTGAATGAAGAATGCTGCTATCAATAGGTAGTAGTCACTGTATCTTCGTGTGTGTGTGTGTGTGTGTGTCTGTGTGTGTGTGTGTGTGTGTGTTACTCGGGCCTGAAATCAGAGCCTTTCCACTGAGCTACATTTTTAGCCCTGCTTTTTATTTTAAATTTTGAATTTTTAAATTTTGAGACAGAGTTTTAGTAAGTTGCCCAGGTTGGATGCAAGCTCTCAATCCTATGGCCTCAACCTCCCAGAGTTCTACCATCTTGACAAAGCAAAGATAAAATAAGATTTAAGAAGATGTGTTGAATCAAAATCCAAAACATTTGAACAATCACCTAAATAACCTGTTAAGCTTTGTGTCTAGTTGTCCCCCCAAAGCCTCATGCAATCACTGGGGCAACTTCTAGAATTTGTGATTAATTCATGATCCAATGCTGGGATTATGGGTGTGAGTGCTACCCCTGGCCTAGGGTGAAGAGCCTGAACACAATGTGAGGAAGGGAGAGAGCTGACCAGCCACCACAGTCACTGCTCCTCCCTTTGCTCTTTGCTGTATTCCACCGCCACGACCTACGGCCATCTGCCATGTGCCATGCTGCCTTAGAGTCAACCAAGTATGGACTGAAACTTCCACCAACTGTGAGCTAAAAAACCTTTCCCTCCTTGATTCTGGTTGTTGGGTACTTTGTCCCAGCAATGAGAGAAAAGTAACTGAAACATAACCTTAAGAGGAAACTACAGCCAAATTACGAAATATACAGAAAATAACAATGAATCAATAAGACAAGTTGTTGCCAGAAGAAAATTCATGGTACTGAATGTTTTTAATCAATATATAAAATGTCTGAAAATCTATTACTTCTATATCAGATTCAAGGATTTAACAATGGAATAATAAAATGAAACTCAGGAAGTCAGATGGAAAGCAGAGGGAAATGGAGAAAAATTTAAGGAATCATTTTGTAATGATGTGCAAGTAAACTTGAAAGTCTTCATGACTATTGCCTAATAAAATATAAATGGTTAAAATCCACAAGAGAAAAGTTAGATACAACTCCTTTACCTGTGAAGAAATAACACTTCTCACTATTTGCCTCTAAAAACGAGAATATTTTCACAAGACAGCTCCAGCCGAGTGTTGACTCTTCCTCCGTGTCCTGCACAGTGAGGCCAGGATGCAGAAGGAGCTCAGCTGACCTCTGCAGAGGACCACTTGTACATGCCAACTCATTTTTGGACACAGAGGTTTTTATCTTTACAAGAACCGGCAAGTTCACTGAAGTCCGATTTAACCTCTTTCCTCTAACCCGAGCAACCATGCAATTTGATTTTCTAGAGTAATTCTCCTTTATTCTAGAGGCAATCTGAGTTCTCTAGAAATAGATTTGAATATACAGTAATCACATAAGCAAATCTAATTTTAAGTCTTTTAACTGGCATTGTGCCCCACATTGGATGCCAGTTATCAGAGACTTTTTCTGTGGTACCGGTTCCCACAGTTCCCAATCTCCTACCTAGAGTTACTGCACACAGCAAGAGAGAAAAAGAGCAAGAGACAAAAACTGCAAGAAAATAGGGCTCTGGGACAACCTATGGGAACAAAGACCAAAATCTCCAGCTAGTAACCATTGTATTAGCCCACATCAGGGGTGCAGAACCATTGCTTTTCCTGGAACAATGTGGAAGCAGTGGTTGAAAGGACAGGTTTAACACTATAAAAGAAATAAGTTAAGATTCACTCTCACATCTGGGTACTAGTTTTCCTTGTATTGTCCTCAGCAGACTTTACCCTGCTCTATGAGATTTGCAATGTCACTGATGAAGAGGAAGAGGGATTTCTGTATTCCAAAACCAGCCCACAGGGCAGGGCAAGGAGGGACATGTTTAGATTCTATGTCAATTTATAATCTGTGGTCTGCAACAGTCTTTAAACATTGAAACCACCAATATGTGTCGTTTCGCTAGTCCAAGGAAATCTATAATTACTAAAATTATCGCAAGTGTGATGCTCAGACATGGATATGCCATTTTAAGGGTGAAAGCCTATGGTGCTTGCATTGTTACACTGAACCAAGAGATGGTGGCGACTGGTCAGAACAGACCCTGGCACAAGTTGACACCAACCAGGAACATTTCCGTGTGTGGTGTTACCAAGTTATTTTGCCAGAGTTCAAAGGCATCTGAGAGATTTGAATATATACCAGTACATTGTTAAGCTTTCATGTCAAAATGACTAAAAATAATAAGTTTTTGAAAGATATTTGCTGTTTAAAAGCTTGACCAAAAGAATCACATTCATTGCGAGGCCTGCTAATTTGTCTTTTGACATGAGACACACGTGACTCCAGGCTGGAAGTGTGGCTTCCACAAGAGGCGCTCCCAGGAACCAGCTTGGCTCAGATCTGCAGTGGGCTGGGCTTCAAGGAAGAGGTTTCTGGTGGTCAGGCCCGGAGAAACTGGGAAGAACACGACATGACACTCATCACTCAACTGCAGCCACAGCTACAGCTCTGCTCAGTGCTGTGCTGCTAAATGGGTATGAACAAGCTCCCGGAGAGCTTCAGCTTGCTTGGCTTGTAGACTTCACTGACAGCCACAACACACACTCCAAACACAGCCAAAGGCACAGAGAGGACGTGTGTGCGAGAGGAGCAAGGGCTGGTGCAGCTCAGTCCTCACACTAGGTACACGGTCTCTTGCTTTAAACTCATATTTTCAGGTCAGCCAAATAGCTCAGTGGATTAAAGTATCTAAAAGCAGGCAGAGGAGCCAGAGGCTCCTAATAGTGAGACCCTGAACACGCTGTAGACCCTTTCCTAAAATACAAAAAAAAAGTAATAGTAATAAATAAACTCATGTTTTCATTATTGCAAACAAAACAGAACTATAAAATATGTTTCTTGCTCCATATGTGTAAAGTATTTTACTTTAGGAATTGGATGGCATTTAATTCTTAAGAGTGGTAAAACAATACATCGATCTAGCTGAAAAAGGGAATACATTAATTTAGAAAGTTACTATGTAAGCTTTGAAACATTGGTTGGACAAATGAAAGCCAATAACCTCTGATCTCTGCAAAATTAATGTAAAAATAATTTTGGAATATTAGTACAGGTAAAGATACTGAGATTGGTTTATGGATTATTAAAAAATGCATACCATATCATTTGCTTTATTTAAATCCAAAATACATGTATTTATGCACAATCTTCAAAGAATATTCAGGTTTTGCCTATGAGGGTTCAAACATTAAAGACTACTGTATTGACTCTTGTGAATAATAGTAAGAAGAAGATCTTGTGCTTGACTTCAGACTTGATGTTTGCAAAATGCTATAATTATTTTCCATATTACCTTTCCTAAAAATAGAAGGACACAACTTATCAGCAGTAATGCCTTGTGTGAACACTTGCGCAGATATTCGAAATAATGAGAAAAACTTTGAAGTTGCCTTAGTGTTCCCTCATTGAGGAAGAAAATTGTTTATGAAATATTTATTAAATTTTGAGTTAGGTTGCGCAAGTGAGAGTGGATTTCTGAGTTGCCCTGAATCCATGCTATGGCCACAGGTTCTTGAGTGAGAGAGGATGCTGTGTGTGGAACCCACATAGTGCTTCTCATCCACAGATGCTAGCAGTTCTTTCTCATCATGCTGAGATCTGTGTGGTTTCTGTGTTACAAAAGGTCTTCCCTACCCAGCTGGGAGTAAGCTGAAAACTGCTGCCATGCCCTGGGGCTGCAGGTTGGAAAGGCCCCCCAATCCTCCTGGAGTTAGTAGGAGGCAAGATGTCCAGTGCACCTCATCTGGGGAGAGAAATTATGCCCAGTGCACCCCGTGTGCTTCTCGGCTTGCTCCTCTGTAGACGTGCTTCACAGTTTCGCCCATGCAGTGAATGGGTCACTGCAGGTGGTTAACGATGAGCTAGGGCTGGGGACAAAGCTGGCCAGAGGCTCACAGTCTGTGATTCTCTAGAAGAGGAGAGGAAGGCCAGGACTGTTCAACCAGGGAGCTGAGAGACTGGCATTACCTGTGGGAGGGAAGGCAACCACATAAGAGAAGTCATTTATAAGCTGGGACAGGAAGCCTGGTGCTTTATGTGAAATTTGTTTTCTTAAACCCCTTCTTAATGAGAATGTCCTAGTGAAATTGAACAAGGGCAAAATGAGTGTTGGAGATTGCAGAAGGGCCTTCATAATTTTCATGATGACCTAAATAATATCCTATGAATAAAGAATGTATGCAAATTCCCCTCTTATTACTGAATGGGAACTCTGACCTTGACTGACTGGGGGTTTCAGCTGGTTAACAACTCATAAATCAAAGAAACCATCAATGACCATTGAGTGATTTTATAAAGCTCTCTGGCTAATGCAAACCAAATTGCCCAGAGACTATTAAAGGGATGTTTAGAAAAATGCAGAATATGGATCTGCTGAACTCTTCTGGGGACATGAC
>NW_004524578.1:23178045-23193389 GCF_000260255.1 Octodon degus
AGGGGAGGGGAGGCAGGGAAAGGAAAGGACTGTCACTTGGCCAGACTGGGCAACATAGCAAGACCCTGTCTATGAAAAGAAAGTTTCAAAGATTTAGATAAAACTCTTATTAAATGAAAGCAGCATGAAATAATAAAAGAGGCTCAGGATTTTGTGAAACCTTATGTAGTGTGTGTGAGTGTGAGAGAGAGAGAGAGAGAGAGAGAGAGAGAGAGAGAGAGAGAGGCTCATGAGTGTGCAGCAGGGGACCATAGCGTGGGAGCTGCCCTGCTCCGGCCTAGGCTGCCACTCAGCAATCTGCTGCATACACTCAGTGGCCACACTTATTTATGGTCTTTATTTCTAGGAACAGAGCTTAATGTTTTAAAAAATTTTCCTCATAGTTTGACCCAATAGAATATTTTTCCATAGAGTACAGATCAAAGTATTTACAAATGCTGTAGCCTTTAAAAGAACAATTTATCATCTGTGTTCCTATCATGATTTAAATCATGTTGGAAGGTACGCAACTGAAATAACTTTACAAATCAGAAACAAAGTATTTATTGCATTACTTACCTTTTAGTTATCACTCTAGAAGCAGAATAAATAGGATATTGAGAAAAAATGCTCTGTGAGGGTACGAGTTTAACAGTGTGGCCTGGCACAGTGGTAGACCCCTGACAGGCACAGAGTCGACTTCTCCTGACTCTCCATGTCACTTGGCGTGTGTGTGTGTGTGTGTGTGTGTGTGTGTGTGTGTGGCTTGGCAGTGCACCTTCTGGGGCCACAGGAGTCAGGCTGGGACACCCAACACCCTGGATGAACACAGGGGCCTTGTGGCTCCACCAGAGCACTTTGAGAGTTACCAAGCCTTTTGGTTCCTAGGATTTTCTCCCCTTTCTTACAGTCTTCACTCTGTCTGTCTTTCACAGATGTTAGTGCTCAGTGCCATTTCAGGTAAAATGTATTAATAAGTGTTCAAAGAGGGTTAAATTGAACTGTCCACAGTCTTTTAAGTTTGTTTCCCAAACCTTGACTTCCACCCATTTATAAAAATATAAGGGTCAGCCCAACAGAAAACAATGTAGCTAATTCATTCCAAGGAAGGTTACTGAGCCCATACCTTTACTAGGCACTTCTGCTCCAGGGCCTGGAGGTAGTGCAGTGGACACAGCAGCCCCTGTAGCTGGACACTTCCAGAGGACAGGCAGTGCCCAGGCATAAACCCACATGCAGGACTTAGTTGTCCAGGAATCTGCTTCGCATCACATCTCTGGAAGATGAATACACAAAGGGCACTGCTGTCTGGACAACCAGCACCCCGGGGCCAGGTCAGGCACCCTCTCCTTCCTGTTCCTCTCCTGGGTGGGCCAACTTCCTCTTCCTGTGCTCCCATGGGGAGGTTCCAGCTGAAGCCCACCCTGCTTCCCCGCTGGGCAGGAAGCCCGGGGCTGCAGCTACTGGCAGCCTCTGTCTCACCTTCAGCCAGCAGCTGGGCACATGTGAGCAGACCAACCCAAGGACAGCATGACCCTGAAGCAGATGCTGTCCCTGCTGCTTTGGGAGAGCAGGTGTCCCTCCCCACTTCCAGCTGAAGGAAGCTTAAGGGCTCCTCCATCGTGGAGGAGGAGAACAGAAGACCCAGGGCATGGAGGGGCCCACAGCAAAGCTTCTTTTAAAATCCTAGGGAGAGTGGTTCTGGGGTAAAGTACTTGTCTATAAGGGGTTATGGAGGAGTGGAAACATCCTCTCTGAGAGGCAGAAGGGAGGAGAAACTCTGAGCAGAATGGCAAAGTGAGCCCTGTGGGTATCTTAGCAACAGCACCCTAGACTCTGAGAGCTCTTCATGCAACGGCCCTGAGGCAGGAGCTTGGTGGGAAGGATGTAGGAGTCAGAAGGCCAGGGCCAGGAGCATGGGAAGGAAGACAAGCCAGTGTAGATCATGACGCAGCCAGAAGGCTGGCTGTGCTGCACCACGAATGAGTTCTCCCTGTCTCTTTAAAATGGGCCGAAAGAAATTGTTCCTCCTACTTTCTCTTCCAGGAGATTTAGTGTTTCTGTTTTAATGTTTAGATCTTTAGGGATTTGTTCTAATAGTGTTTGTAAATAGGATATCATGTCTGCATCTTGTACAGCAAATAACCAGTAGGAAGAGAGTATGCAATGTGTTAATTATTGAAACTGTCCTACTAATTTAATTTGAAACTGTCTCATTGCTATTTGTTTCTCAATAAAATTATGGGGAAAAAAAGATTTCTTTGAGCAATGGAATTACACATAAATCTCCAAGATTACTCAAATACATGCTTTAAGACCTACAAGTTTAATGACTGCAAAGTTTATGACATTTTAGAGAGTATATAAAATATAAAAAACTTTTACTTTTGTTTGAAAAGTACATATATGGTTGTACTTAAATACACATAAAGTTGAGGTTCATACTCTATATCTTCTTTTCTAAAAAATCTATAGACAGATGATTAACTTGAGGTATAATTTATACATAAAAATTTAAAAATTGACCTACTTTAAGAATATTTACATGTATTTTACAATCAAAACAATATTTCAATAAAAGAGCTTGGAAGCTACATCAATATGTGTATCATAAGGGAACCTTAAGTGATCTTAAAATTTTCAATTTTTTGTATGTCTGTATTTGATAAAATGTCTACGATGAATTTATATTACTTGAGGAAAATGGTATTAAAATAAAATGGACCATACCAATGAAAAAAATAAAAATAATAATAAAATAAAATGGGCCGACACCAAAGTGCATTTGCAGCACAGCCCCCTCCAGCCCACACCTAGACAGCACTTAGACTTAGTCAAACTGAGCAGGGAAAACAGCCCTGGAGCTTAGCCAGGGCAGGAATACACAAACATATCAAAGAGGGACTGGGGCAGGCATTTCATCTCTCAGGCAGGAATCTGGGCTATGAAGAAAGAAGAAAAAGAAGAAGGAAAGAAAGGTGAGGACAGAAGGAAAACAACTCAGCTTTGGCCACCGGGGTCTTTCTTTATCCCAGTGTAACTGCAGAATGAAATTACATGACTAGGGGAGGAAGGAGCCATAGGGGAGAAGTGTTCAGAGCCCAGGAAGTCCCAGTGCTGCCCAGCTGGGCCCTACCCTGCCCATCTGTGAACCAGGCACACCCAGCCCCCAAGGGACTGCCTCCTTGTCCCCTTCGCCAGCATAGGACAGTCTCTTCTTGCCCTCTCAACTGTTCCTTCTCTCTATTTCCTCTCTTACTGATTTAAAATTGTATAAAATTCTTCTATTTTTGGAGTCATTTATTCTCACTAGAAGGAAGCCCCCTCTGGGACATGGGACCTCATCTCGTGTGCACATGTCAGAACTCAGATTCCACGCAGAGGTCGCCACTGTGCCCGGGCCCTGGGGTGCTCGAGTAGAACCCGTCATTCTGTGCCTGTTTGGAGCCACATCACCAGGAATGCTTCATCCTCAAAATCACCTTTCCCGAGATTCCCAGCTCACTATATCCATGGAGAGCAGACGGAGAAATTCATGTGGGATCCCCTCCATCCAGCACCCCTGGAGAGGCAGTGGAGGCCGGCACAGATACTGTGCTTGTTAGTCCCAGGTGAGTAGAAGATCAATCAGACGTGAGAGTCGCTGCCCTTCGATGCCTCTGTGTCAAACACTTGCTGCTGTACCTCAGTGTCGCCTCCCAGCCCTTCTCCAGCCAGCTGTGCTTCTCAGAGACCATCCTGGGAGCTGCCTCAATGGGTCCTTGGCTCACATTTTCCACCCATCCTCCACGGAAGCCCTGGCAGAGACAAAAAGAGGAGGGCAGCCCAGGGACTGATGTCTCCACTGCCAGCACAGGGCCCTTCCAAGCCCTGGCTGACAGCTGTCATTCTCTTCCCAGTGTGGACAGATAGACCTTCCAGGCTGCCGGAATCCCACCTTACCATCCCTCCCCACAAGGACTCACAGCCTGCTTGCAGCTCTGCACTCAGGCCTTAAACTCAGGCCTCAAGCTACTGAACTGGGCTGCCTCTTTCCTGCTGGAGCCTGGGGAATTTTAATCCTCCGGTGTAATTTTCTTGCAGATAATCCTGCAGGCTTAGTGTCCACCCCTTAAGGGTCTGGAAACTCCAATGCAATACCAACTTTCTGTTGTTATTAGAATTTATTCTCTGAGGATTTAAAAAAATTACTGTTTATGCTTTGCTCTCGCATATTGCTATTGTCTGTTTTTATCCCCATAGCCCAAATGGGAGCTGGTATTGCCTATCTGCATTGTTCCCACTGAAGAAAGAAGGCACTGTGGAGGCTGGTGAGCCACTTCTTGGGGTGCTATGTGCCCAGACAGTGCTCTCCCTTGGGGACAGTTCCTCTGCACCGCATGGGGTAGGCACAGTTTGCCTTTCACAGGTCGGCAAGCTGTTGCTTCTGGGTTAAAGTAGCTTTGCTTCAATTTCTGAAAAAGAAACCAACCAATTACTGAGATAATTTCCCACTGTGATGGATGGGCCTCAGCCCCCTGCTGTGGCTTGGGGCTCCTCTCTGGGCTGGAGCTGTAGCAGAGCTGTAAAACGGAGCACAGAGTCACATCACAGTGTGGACTTTTTGAGAAAAAAAAAAAATGTCTGCTTCTATTTAAGTTTTATGGGGGCTCCCACTTAACATGACCTTTAGAGCAGATGTACAGCTTTTCTGGTTGAATCTTTCCCATGGCCCAAACGTCGCATCCTCCGTGCTCACAGGTGAGAAGGGAAGCGGCCTCTTCTTACTTTCCTTTAACTATTCATTGGCAGACATTAGCGAGAGTGTGCATACCTGGGAGTAATCATATTCCATTTCAGGAACCACTTATAACTCTGGATGTCGAGATGAGACCCCCAAAAACAGATTCTGTTCCCTTGGAGAGCGAACAGTTGGGTCCACAGCTTAACTTGTCTTTCTTTTAAAAATTGTTCAATTTTTCCTAGGCCTCAGTTTCCTTCCTTGAAAGTTAAAATAATGATAATGAAATCCATTATAAGGAATATGTCAAATAATAGGATTTGACATGTTACACATGAAAACCATCTTCTTGAGACATTTTTGATTACATAATTTAAAAATATTTCAGGTTGAATCTTGTGTGTTTTAAATGAGTCACATGGATTTTGTCCCTTGAGGATATTTATATTTGTCCCTTACAAATATATCATCCAGTGAGGCTTGGCCAAACGTCAAAGACAAAAGCTTCACTCAGTTCTGCTGCTTGGGAACTGATGGTGAGCAGAGAACACAGCTATGGAAAAGGCTGGAAGGGGTTGGAATCCACCGTGGGGCTCAGCTCCACCTCCCCATTCCCTGACTGGGGGCAAGATGGGCCATATTACCCAGCAGAGCCCAGGGAATGCAGGGCCCTCTTCTGGGTATGTTCAGAATTCAGGTGGCAATCACTCCTCGGCCTTCTAAGGACTAGGCTCTGGACAGCTGCCTAGAGCCTGGTGGTGACCTGCAGGAGCTCACTGAACTGCTCTGGGCCTTTGCTTTAATCCTGAAATTGCCCAAGGGAGCTGTGGCATTGCTGCCCCTGGGGTGTAGGGCAGGTTCTGCATGCAGGTGTAGGATGCCCCCCTTCTGGGTCCTTCTCCCTTCACTAGACGAAGGAGTGTGAGCATCTTCTTACCTTCATAACTGAGAACCCAATTGACAAGGATGTTCTCCGGTAGAATGCGAGCTCCACACTGAACAGTTAGGTTACTATGGTGAGCAAATGTTGATTATTGTGCATTACAAGGTGTGATCGAACAGATGGCTGATGTTCACATGTTAAAGTGTATGACTGTAAAAGCCGCATTGCCATTACTTCCCTCAAAATATTCCCTCCTCACTTCAAGCACGTTTACCTGGTCGTACTTGCTACTTTATAAAGCAGTTCTGGACAACTTTTGTAGAAAGGATCTAGTGATGCTGTCCTGGCTGTCTTGGTGTCCTGAGTTCATTCAAAATGTTTCTCTTTCATGGTCATTTTGACTGTGGGGAGGAGCCAGAAATCACATGAGGGAGAGGGAGTGTGTGGAGGGGGAGCCATAGAAATGTGCTTTTAACTATAAATTTTTTTTAATGTAAGCACACAACCTACATTTTGATCAGACTTTGTATTATAGTTGAGTTCAAGGTGAGTGGCAACAAAAACAAGCACCAACGATGAAAAATTTCTTTAAAAACAAGATGGCATGTTGGTAAACTTAACAAAGAGACAAGACATACCTTGGGCAAGCATTCGACCTCAAGGGGCAGTGTCAGGCCCTCAGTATCCAGGAATTGGCAGATCATGGCTCATGGGCCAATTCCACCTCATACCAGTTTTTATAAGTAAAGTTTTACTGAGGCACAGCTGTGTGCATTCATTACATACTATAGAAGGCTGCTCTCCTAGGACAGGGGCAGGGTTGAACAGTTGCAGAAGAAACCCTTTGGCTCCCACAGCCTTAACTAGGCACAGTCTGGACCTTTACAGAGCAGAATT
Source organism: Octodon degus (assembly GCF_000260255.1). Taxonomy (NCBI): domain Eukaryota; kingdom Metazoa; phylum Chordata; class Mammalia; order Rodentia; family Octodontidae; genus Octodon; species Octodon degus. The sequence continues at coordinate 23,184,525 of NW_004524578.1, forward strand.
TGCCAGGTCCCAAGCCATACAATCAGCAGAAGAGTCAGCTGTCAGATGAGACCAAGAGAGACCGTCACAAGAATGACACTGTGAAAGCTGATGGTCCCCAGTGCTGACTTTCTGCAGCACCGGCTCTGCTGGGCCCTTACTTGATGCTTGAAAAATCATCTAAAACTACAGTTAACATAATAAGCAATTGACCGGCCCGTACTTACTGGATGCCAATTATGGGCAACACACATTGATGTTGATCGCTGCAGTCCAGCTGACCACAGAGCTGGATTCCGGGGCTGCTGAGGAGTAATACACAAAGGATATAAAGGAAGCATTTTTTGAAAAAAAAAAAACTTGTCCCATTTTTTTTATTGTAGCCTCTCTGGTTATTATAGAGTTAAAACTTCAGCTGTGCTCTTCTGAGGAAGAATATATTCCAGGGCTTTGGGAGCACTGCCAATCCCTGGCCCTGCAGACTTTGGATTTGAGGCACTGGCCAGGAAAAAAAAAACTTGCATTCTCCTCCAGCATGAAAGGTTAAACTTCCTAGTGAAATTTAGGGAGCACACGTTAAATGTTGCAGATGCGTTAAAAGCCTGAATAAAGGTGTTTTGCATGGGCTTTTGCTGCTTTGCTGTCGAGATGGAGGCGAGCATCCTCACCCAGCGTTGTGCACACACAAGCCAGGCTGCGTGAGAGCGGGGCTGCCGGTGTGCTCTTGATGCCTTTCCATCATCCTTGGGTCGGGCAGAGAGCCACAGGGCAACCCGCGGCAGGGAGACTGCCGCCAGGGCTGCTGCCCAAGGCGCATCACATTTGGCCATCTCCAGTCACTTGACCACCGGCTCTTTCATCTCCAAACCTAGTCCCTCGACAGGCCATCCTCTACCCTGCCAACTCGGCACTACACGCTCCAGCACAGATCCTGCTGCTGGATGAAGCACACCTTCCCTGGAGCTTGGAGTCACATTTCCTTCCCGGGCACAGAGCCAGGAGCTGGAACGGGCTTTTATCCTGAGCGGAGGCTGCGCTGATGGACGCGAGAGCTCCTTCCTGGGTCTCTGTCAACACGTGCAAATAAGCTGATTAAATTCAGTGGCAGCAATAGAAACGATTGGACTGGTAAAACATCCTCTCCTCTCGATGATGACAGTCTGTTTTATTTAACTAACGACCCCTTACCGTAGGAATAGGTCGATCTAGGAGACTACTCTAGTCCTCATTACTGTAACACGGATCTGTCCTCATTTCTTCAACTTCAGGTAGTAACAGCTGCTCCCTGGTCACCTTATAAGGATACGATGGATATATCTGTCTTTATGTTTCTGCACAGATTCTGGAAGTGGAACTCGGAGCTTGTTAATCACCACCCCTTGCGCTCCCCTCCATCCTGACTTCTTTTTCTCCATCTTTCTTTGTGGAGTTCTACCCCTAGCACCTGCCCTAAATCTTCCCTGGAGCTCTGTTCATTAGAAGCCTGAGCTCTACCAGAAAACGTGTGCAGCAGCCCGCACTCGTGTGTATGCCAGAAACGCGCACGGCTGCTCTTAGAGGGCAGCAAGGGCATGCATCACGGGAACGTTACGCGAGCGCAGACGACTCCAAGCTGTCTCTCGGGGAATAATTTCTAGCTTTTCTCTGACACTGCTAGATGCTTGCCAGCCCTTTAAGGTGTGGACTCTTTGCAAAACAAACAAACAAACAAACAAACAAACAAACAAACAATACCAACTGTTTCTTCCTCGTCCCCCAGGTGCTCCAACTTCTCCGTGACCCTCACCTCTCCGGACACTACCTGCTCCACCAGCCTCCCGGGTCCGCTATGCACCTCACCCACTAGCGCCTGGATGGGACCTCTCTGAGGAGACTGCTGAGCTCCATGCTGGCAGCCCCCGTCTGCTCCCTCCCTCCCCACATCCTTCCTCCTGAGGCAAAAGCTGCCTCCAGGAACCTCCAAAGCCGCTCCAGCAGCAAGGCCCTCGGTTTTTCCTGGAACACCACTGATGACCCCTTTGGCCCGCGCTCTTGGAATTTTAACCTGGTCCTCCTCACTGAATCATCCACTCGGCTTGCAAACACACTAAAGAAAGGCACATGCTTGAATTCTCACATACAACTTCACGTACATCCACACCTCTTGAAAATTTACAGAACTGATTTAGGAAAAGAAAAATTTTCCAAGAGGTCTTGATAAGGGTGTAGATGTATGAAAAAAATTGAAAAGGAGTTACATTTGAAGCAGATAATACAAGCTATGAAATATACTCTTGAAAGCAGTAACAATTAAAAGCTCTGTAGTTGAACACAACTCTCATTAAATTGTAATAAGTAAATGAGTATTTATTGATATAGATTGTAAAAATGCCAGAAAGAGACTAACTGCTAATATATCACTTTGGAATGTTGAATTTTAATAAAATTATGCAAGGGCTGCGAGTTCAGCCCAGTGGCATAAACGCCTACCCAGCAAGCACAAAATTTCAAGTCTGAAACCCAGTATTGCCTTAAAAAAATAAAAGAAGAGGGAAAGAGAAATATCTCTAAAAAGGGACTGGGGATATAGCTCAGTAGAAAAAGTGCTTGCCTGGCAGGCATAAGAGCCTGAGTTCAATCCTCAGTTCAAAAAAAAAAAATTATGCTTATATCTTCTAGGATACAAAATAACTTTCAAATACTGTAGAGCTAAATTATATAATATATATATATATATGTAAACTATACAATATTTTCAAAATTTCTTAAAAATTCAAAGTGATGATCAGATCTCCAGAAATGATAGCAGTCATAAAGTTAAAGTATAGTAAATTACACTTATAAAACAAATTTGCTTTATATGAAAAACAAGAGAATTAAAATAATTGAACATAAAAACATTTGCAATAATAAAATTGACAAGAAAATAGTAACACATTTAAAACATGAATTTTCATTTCTTAATATATCAGAACTCAGTTTTACATTAGCAAGTTTAGCATAAATGTTATTTGCAATATTTTACATTATCTTTATTAATTTGAAGATTTTTAATAAATATACTCAAGTATTGCCACATTTTTTACAAATATATTTTTAATTTTTCAACCTTTTAAAAATTATCTTATGGCTCTTTATGATATTTAGACCTATTATTTTTGTTTATTTGTTTGTTTGTTTGTTTGTTTGTTTGTTTTGCAGTACCAGGGATCAAACTTAGGATCTTGCACTTGCCAGTCAGACGCTTATGCCACTGAGCTATTTCCCCAGCCCCCGATGATATTTAGACCTATCAATCATTGTTTTTCACCAGTCTTTAATGTCATGCTCACAAAGGCCTTTTCTGCTTCATAATATGTGGATTTACCCACCTTTTAAGTGTTCATCAGAATTTTAATCATGTGTATTTGTTTTGTTGAAAGCTGAGGAGCGATCTTGCTCCCTCCAGCCCCTGGTAGTGTTGTCCTGACCGTGCTCTTCATTTGTTCTACCTTTCCCCCCAGCCCCAGATTTCTTCCATAGTACATAGCAGGTTTTACGCAGACACGAACGTGAGTGCACTATACCCACACACCAGTCTGAATTCTAGAATTTCCATTCTGATCAGCTGAGGTTCCAGGGCCAGCGCTAAGTTATTCAGAATGAGGAAGCTGGTAATGAATGTCCCGAAAGGTCAGCCTCACCCTAGATCTCTTGCGTGTTGACTTTTCAAATAACTTCAGTTTCATTTAGTACAATTTGTCCAAATGTCCGTTGGGGGGATTGTGCCAAACTCGTGAGTTAAATTGGAGAGAGAATAAATGAAAGCTGGATATGGCTGTCTGCTTCCTGAGAACATGAAAGTGGCTCCAGTCTTCCTGGGTCCACCTTAGCAATACAGATCAAGAACTCTGAAAACATGACCATCCTGAGGCCCAGTGACTCTGCTTCATCACTGACTTTCAATACATGGTTAAAGATGGCTTTAAGCAGATGTCTAGAAATATCTCCACTGTAGTTTGCAAGTAAAATATTGGCCATATGTAAATGTCTAGTGTAGGAGAATGTTTGAATAAACCACGTTGAACTCATGTGATGAAATTCAATGGAAACGTATTAAGTGACATAAAAAACTGCTCACCTAGGAAATGGGCTTACAACAGTAGTATTTTTAATTAGGAATTATTATAAGCACATATGATTATGCAAGCCACAGATATATCAGTATAGTATTGAATATATAACAAGCTCTCTGGCAAGAAGATCCTGGAGTGTAGGCTTCGCACTTCCTGAGAGGTGGACTCTGCCACTTTCTGAGATATAGACTTTGCTACTTCTTAAGGTGTAGACTTTGTCACTTCCTAAGGTGCAGACATTGTCATTTCTTATGGTGTAGCTATTTCCTTTTCCTAGGGAGTAAACTTTGTCACTTCCTATGGTGTAAATACATCTTCTATGGCCAATTTTAAATATCTATGCTCTATTGCTGAATGCACAGTTGTGATAAAAAGTGAGCATTCAGCTCTCCAGAGCTGTCTAAGGCACTCAGCTGGACCAACAGAGAGATAGAGGGAGATACAAATCAACCAAAGTGAAGGGGAAAACTCAGCTGCTGCTGAGGCCCCAGCATCCTTCTGGGGTGGAATTTGAGTACCCGAAGATCAGAGTCCAGTCCAATAAGAAGAGAGAGAGAGCTAAACTTGACTGCATTCAGAATGAGCAGGAATGAGGAATGATGCAGAGGGCCATGAGAGGAGCAAATGAGAGTGTGAAAATGGGAGAGAGAAAGCAAGGGGGAGCAGCAGGGGGGCTGGTCCCCAAAGTCCAAAAGGGGCAGGAAGGGTGGGAGCAGCTACACCCATGTGCGATGCAATCAGCTGAGTTTCTGTAATGTAGATTTACTTTGTCTCCAAAACTTCTTCAAAGTGGGCCTGCAGTCTTTGTGTATGACTTTATGCATGTATGTGTGTGCACGTGAACTTGTGTGAGCCTGTGTGCGTGTGCGTGTGCGTGTGCATGCGTGTGTGTGTGTGTGTGTGTGTGTGTGTGTGTGTGTGTATTAGGGGAGGCTTGAGCAATGCAGTGATTTGAACTTATGTAAATCCACTAATGTGGACAGAGGAAATATGCACAGGGAAGAGAAGCTCCAGGACAGAGGCCGGGGAGGGCTGTGGGTGGCTGGTAGGGGCCGGAGAGTAGGGGTGGGGATGAGGTCCTATGAAGAACACACCTACCAGGATCTACTGGGGTTCCCATAAGTACACACTGGTACACTGGGTCTAGCTTCCTGACGTAGGCTGCTCAAAGTGAGCTGCTTTTGTGGGAGTCATTTTACTTCATTATACCTGTGGGGTGTGTGGTACAGTGTACCTACATCTGTCCTTGAGAATCTAGCTTTGGCCACTTACTTTCCCACTCAGCACCCCTCCTCTGTCCCAGTTGGTTCCTACATGGACCCCAGTCCATCCTCTGCCCTGACCACATTTCCAGTACAACATGGAGGACCCCCCCTTGCAAACTAACCCAGCCCTCTGCCAAACTATCTCCTGTTCTGGTTGTAGATCATGGCTACAGCAGATTGGATGAAGGACTGTTGACAACTTCCAGCCCCTTCCAGCATGGCCATCCCCAGGGGCCATGTACCTCCTGCCCTTCACACAGTGACATGAGGGCAGATTGTGAGTCAGAGGCTTTCACAGCCACCCATGCTTCCATCCTCACACCTCCCCTCTCCTAAGAGGCCAGTTGTCCCAGGTGGACAGACATGCTGGGTGACTGAAGTAACTGAACTGAAGGACTCAAGCAGGTCTTGATACAGTGAAGGAAAGACCAGCAGAGGAGGTAGTGTATGTACTGATTGCCTCAGTCCATTTCCTGTTGTTATAATGAAACTTCTGAGGCTGGCACCTTATAAAGAAAAGAGATCTATTTTGCTCACAGATCCGAAAGTCTCAGGTTGAACAGCTGATATGGTTCAGCCTCTGGAGAAGGCTGCATCTACTCCTTCACATCATGGCAGATGGTATCAAGAGCCCCTGAGAGAGATGCCATGCTGAGACAGAGGCCAGGGAGAGGCTTGGGGCTCATCTCATTCTTTGGTTATAACCCTCTTAAAAGAACTACCAAGGTCCTTTGAGCACTGCGAATCCCTTGGAGACAGCACCTCCCTTGACCCATCATCCCTCACCATGCTGGGCTTTTTAAGGTCTCACCATTTGTCAACAATGCACAGTGAGGACCACGCTCCCAACACACAAACCTGGGGGACCATGGTCAAAGCACACCCAAGTCATTGCGCTGGCTCCCTCCGACCACTGGCTGGGACCCTAACAAGTAGGTTTGAAGGGAGTGTGGCCTGTGGCCTCCGTGGTGAATGCTGGGGTACTTGTCCCAGGGATCTGGAGAGCAGGTCCCAAGGAAGCTGTATTGATTAGCTGTGCCATTACTGGGACCCAGCGCCAGGTATCCACAGCTGAAAGGAGTACAAGTTTCTCTTTCCAGTTTCAGAGGTTTCACTCATGCTTGGCTGATCCCTAGAAGGAACAGCATGGCAGAAGGGCCTGGTGGAGGAGCTTCCTGCTCACATCATGGTAGTCAAGAGGCAGAGAGCAAGGGAGAAACCAGGTCACCCCCACTGGCCCACAGATTAAGCCACTGATGACCCAGTCATCTCCCAAACTCATGAGGTTTTGAGGGCACATTTGAGAACTAAATTGTGACCAAGAAGTGTCTGTCTCTCACCTCTACAGTGGGTAGTTGCGGAACACCCTGACTGAGAAACAGGCCCCTAGTTCCTCCAGCACTGCACAGCTTAGCCAGGCAGGGCTCCCACTGACCCTCTTGCCCATCTCTGTGTGCCTGGAGACCACTTCGCCAGAGGACCAAGTCCTTGCCAGACAAGCGGAAGAAGGCAGCTGTTCCAAAAAGATTCTTCAGCTTGAGTCCCTGGAGAATGCATATGCATTCAGCTGCTCTGAGCCTCTCCTTCTCCACTGCAGTGTGCTAATAACAATAGTACTGAACATAGCACCATTAGGAGACCTAAACGATCTGATGTCTGTGAAGCCCTTCATGCCTGACGCTCTGTGTGCTTTCCGAGAGTGTGTTAAATAAATGTCCCCTTCTCCTAAAGTAATAATCTAGCAACTGTGGGCTGATGCAAGTTCATGTCTTCTAATGCCTTGTAAATGACACAGAGCCACAGATTCACTTCTGATTAGATACAGTTAGATTAGATTTAGAATGTAAGATCCACAGAGCAGACACAGGACCAAAGAACAGGAGTTTATTCATTCATTTATTATTGAGAAGGTGTATATCAAGAGCCACAGCATGAATTTCTGAGATTACAGCCATGAATAAGACAAACAAATTCTTACTCTTGCAGGGTGTTTGGTCTTGTGATTTGGGAAAAAATCACAGGACCAAACAATGGGCTAGAGAAGCAGAGACACACCCATACTGAGAGAGATGGGGCCAAGCACAAAGAAGGAAACTAAATCCATCTGGGGAGGGGAAGAGGGTTGCAAATTTAAATGAGGGTGGCCGGCAGGCTGCTTAGGGAAGTAGACGTCCCCGCAACCTCTGTTCACCTTGGACTGTCAGTGATTCTGAAATGGAGCTCTCCTGCTTTCCTAGGCCCTCTGGCCTCAGGGGATTCAGAGAAAATGAGTATCTCAACATTTTGCATACACACAAGCTAAACATTGATCTTGGAAACTCTTATGAGGACATAGTGGGTGGCCCCCGGGGAAGCAAACTGAATAGACCAGAACTGTGTTTGCTGAATTCATTTTTGAAAAAGAAATCTTCATAAGAAGTGGCAATGACCTAAAGTTCCCCTGCCCAAAAGGCAGGTGATGAAGCAATTCTCCAGGACATAAGAGAGTCCAAAGCAGGGGTTGCAGATCACTCTTCTCTGCAGCTGTGTGTGTGAAGAAAAGCCCAGAATGCTCAGGAAGAGGGAGTAATTATGCAAGAAGGTGCCAGCCAAAGGAGCCCAGCTCTTCTGCTTGCTTCCAGCATCTAATACTAATACGAGACCTGATAGCTTTCTTGGCTTGTTTATTGCTGCTTTTGCAAATCTCACTCAGATCCTGGTTTTAGAGCCTCTGTCATTTGTCATTAAATCTAATTGCTTATAGGAGAGAACCCAGGCTTTAGAGGGAGACAGGCAGTAGAGCATGCTCATTCTGAGCCAGGCAGGAAGTTCTCTCCTGGGGGGGGGGGGAGGACAGTGTGGCCACATGCTGTGAAGGAAGCTCAGCTCCTTGGTGCTCACTTGGAGCATGGGGCCCCTGGGAGCCATGCTGATACCCACTGCACCCCTGTCAGCACCCTTGGGAGCCACCCACAGGGCTGCAAGTATTATGCAATTAAGCTCTCTGCCCTCTGCAGGCTGTAGCTGAGGAATGGACCACTAGTGCAGAGGGCTGTGGGCTTTTCTCCAAGGAGAATAAGCAAATGACCCTGTGACCTCCACAACATTCGTGTCACTGGAACCATCCCTGGGATCCTGCCTTCCTCTATCACAAATTGAAGATCATAGAAGAATAGGTAACAGAGAACTGTATTTTCAGCGCAGGATGCTTTTGTGCAGGCTGAACCATTAAAGCCACCCACAAGTCATAGCTCCTCCATGGGTAAAGAAATAGAAGGGGCTGCAAAAGTGTGTGGGCAAACCCACCCTGTCAGAGGCATTAGAGATCAGAGATGTGCAAGAGTCTCAAGGAGCTATTGCTTTGTGTTGTTCTGGGATTCTGGGTGTCAGATCTACCATTGTGCATAAAAATTCAAGCTTTGCCTAATGTAGTGAAAGAACTCAATCTTATTTTTCTTGTTGATTCTTCTTCTTCTTCTTCTTCTTCTTCTTCTTCTTCTTCTTCTTCTTCTTCTTCTTCTTCTTCTTCTTCTTCTTCTTCTTCTTCT
>NW_004524578.1:23193489-23210530 GCF_000260255.1 Octodon degus
CCCCTTCTTCTCCTCCTCTTCCTCCTTTTCCTCCTCTTCTTCCTCTTCCTCCTCTTCCTCCTCCTCCTTCTTCCTCTTTCCTCCTTGTCCTCCTCCTCTTCCTCCTCCTCTTCCTTCCTCTTCTTCAAGTCAATAACAGCATGTGATTCTAACTTTCTTTACACAGCCCTGTGCAAACAAACCTCTAATACCATGTGCCTGGAGTTCACACAGCCCCTACAATGTCCTGCACCCCCACTTCAAGATCTGTGGGGGTGGGGCTGGGGAGATGGCTCAGTAGAATAAGAGCTTCCTTGGCAAGCACAGGGGCCTGAGTTCAATCCCCGGTTCTGCAAAAAAAAAAAAAAAAAAAAGATTTGTGGGGGTGACCCTTGTGAGACTGGTAGGAAGCCAACAGGCAGCCTGGCTTCATGAGTCCTGGGCACCACCAGGCTCCTTTGATGGTTTATTTGATGTACAATTTCACTGGGCATGGGGCCAGGCAATTCTGTCAAAATTATTCTGAGTGTCTCTGCAAAGGTGTGAATGGTGAGCTTTGAGCAAATCAGTGTGCTCACCATAAGATGGTGGATCCCATGTAATCAATTCTTCATAAGACTAAAACTGACCTCCTTCCCACCAGGGCAAGACGGAGTTCTGCCACTTCTTCCCACAGGCAACCTGTGAACTCAGACTGTACGCTTCTCTGGGTCTCCAGCCTAGCAGCCCACTTTGAAGTTTGTAGCCTCGTACCTACCTAACTTCAGGAGCTGGCTGCCTAAGGTAAATCACACACACACACACACACACACACACACACACACACACACACACATGAACATGTATCCTATTGCTTCTCTGTCTGAAAAACATTGACGAACACACTGCCTAAGTATTTCTATAAAGATAGCATATTTACTGTCAAGGAAAACGATAATCAAATTATGTGTGACACTCATAGCAGAGTTCAGCACTGCACACACTTCTGTTAAGGTAGGTATCCTGTCAGACTGCTCCATGCAGGACCATATTCTCATTCAGACAATGTGTATATCTAAGAACTGACAATTGCATTAAACAATATGGCTTCTTACCAAACAATGTGGAAATTTTATCACGTGTTATGACGTATGTCTAGATGTCCCCCTCAAAAGCCTCCTATACTCATAGGTGGGGAGTTGGGGAGGTGATTGGGTCATGTATTATGGTACTGAATCAGTCCAGTGGTTGGGCTAGTGTCGTTCTGGGAGTGGTTGATGAACTCACTGAAGAAAGAAGACCCATCTGGGTGCGGGTGGCACCAACCAATAGGCTTGTGTCCTAGAAGGAATAAAAAGGGAAAGAAGCAAGAAGGATGGCTACTCCTGCTGCCATCCCATGAACTGCTTCTGCTCTGTGATGCCCCACTATCATGCCTTCCTGACTTGGACAATGTGGGCTGAAACCTTGACAAACTCCAAGCCAAGCTAAACCTTTCCTTCTTTAATTTGTGGGTGTCAGCTGTTACATCAAGTAATGAGAAAATAACTAAGATACCACATGACTAGATTTATCTTTTCATTAAATCTTCCCAAGTGACTACTTATTTGAGTTCCGTTAAAGAACACAGATGCTCTCAAGATGATAACTGTTAAAAATAATTAACAATTTAACAGATGCTAAAAGTGAGGACCAATTTTCCCCTATAACTTCTCACATCTGTATGCTATTATGCTTATGGAAAAATCTTGGAATGAAAGGTTAGATCAGAGGTGTAGACATTGTACATTTTTGGTGCAGGGTACCAAGCAGCCCAAAGAAGGATGTGAGGATTTACACATCCATGAGCAGTGCACAACCCAGCCTCAGTCATGTACTTCCTCACACTGGAAAGCTAGGGTGTAGCCAGAAGGGCAAAGCTTCCTCTCATTTCCCAGCATGCTAAGCAGTCAGGGAGCTCAACTTTCCCTCCTCCACATCCCCACAGCAGTATGCTACTGTTCTCATGGTCAGCCTAACAATCATTCCTTTCCAAAATTTCCATGCTCATCCTTCCCAGTGAGTGAATTCTGTCACCTCCCCTGCCACCATTCTTTCTTCTGCTCTGCCAACATCTTCTCCCTTCCAGGCCACACTTGGTCACAGACAGCTCATGTGTGTCCACTTAGTCATCCTGGTCTCCACAACGTGCTCTGTCCCCTTTGGTCACCACCATACCCTCTGGCATGTCCCCCAGAGAAGTCCCTCTTGTTTATAGCCAACAGGTCTGCTTCCATGGAGAACACTGACTTGCCTGAACTTACTTGAAACAAAAATTTCTGCCGTAGGAAACAGGATAAGCTTCTCTCAGCCCTAGTCTCTAAACCAGGGAACGTAACTAAGGGGGTCTCACCATGACATCATAGTAGATGTGTAAGGAATTTACAGGTAATGTAAAGGACAGGAGTAGATGTCAGCAGGTTCTATGCCAACACAGTGCCCTTTTGTATGAGGGACTTGATCGTCCACAGATGTGGGTACCCACAGGGGTACTGGCACCCACCCACCCTCACTGATATGGCAGGCAAATGGCCTTTGTGCTCTGCACTTCTCCTCTTCCTGAATCCTGTCTCCCAGTCCCCTCTGTGCACCAGCTCCTCCCAGTCCTGGGATGATAAATATTCAGTGACTTTCCTGCATGAGAGCCCCACCCATGCAAACAGCCTCAGCCCTCCCCACACCCTTCCACCAGGGAAGCAAATCAAAGAAGACAACTTCTCAGGTGCCTTAGGCAAATGTTTGGTGGGAAGAGGTGGGTTAGAGAAAATGCAGTCCATGCAGTCTTGAAGCTGGTTCTTTCCCCTTTGTCACCATCATTTAAATACTTCTGTGACTCCCACAGTCCCGCTGGCCTACCCTGAGATGTGAGCTACCTTGGCTCACCACGTGTCCTAGTCTAGAAATCTGTGTTGTCAATCTGGGGCCTGGATAGCTTCCGAGGGTGCAAGGGGGAGGTGGTCAGGCACCCCCAGTGCTAACACCCAGTCTACTTCCTATTCTTCCAGACACTCTTATAAAGTACTTTGAGGACAGCTGCTTGAGCTCTGAGGGAAAATGATATTATATCTCTGTCCATATTTAAGGGGCAGCGAAGGAAAATAGTCATTAGTAAATGAAGTGAACCATAGGGAACCTTCACCAATGGCATAAAAGTGCAGCCTCAATGCTTCCAGTCACCAAGCTGTCCAGACACTCAGGAGACTGCTGGGAAGGGCAGAGCTGACCTTGAGGGCTTGGTTCTGCACACTCAGCACTGCAGTGAAGGTGGGGGGTCACCCCTTGTGGAGCCTCTGGGTGGCTCAGAGGTCCAGATTGTCACACAGGGCTGCTGTCTCTTCTGCTTATCCTGTGGTCCCCTCAGAGAGATGGGGAGAAAGCCTCCAAGTTAACTGTGCTGGATCTGGGACTCACAATTGACTAAGCACATGGTGTCCCCTAGTGGGGAGTAGTGCCCATGCAATGCAAAATCTCCTGAAGGTATCTTCTGATCTTGTCTAACCCTTTCATTTCACAGTTGAGGAAACTGAAACCAGGTAGGAAAACTAACCAAGATCACATACTACATGACAAATTTAGGACTGAAGCAGAAACTGGGATATATCCCTGTATTTTGTAGCACTTCTGGTCACAAGGAACATACTCCCTGACAAAGCTAAATACTTCCTGAGAGAAAAATGCCCAAAGTGAGGTCACTGATCCATGTTTTGCCGAGCTAGAAGGAGGCCATTGGGGAATTTTTTAGTTTCTGTTTTGTTTATGATAAAGTTTAGATAAAAGTTCTGTTAGTGGATTCATAGCTTTAAGAACACTTTATACACAATTTTTAAAAAAATAATAATGGTGATCATTTTGTAAAACAAGCATAAACAACTTCAAAAGAGAAATTGTGGCAAGAAAAGGAGAAATATGTTATGCAAGACATTTAATTTGTGAAAACAATTACTCTTTATCATCTGAACGTTGGAGATTCTGTTACTGCATTTGCTTTTGGCCTCTTTCATCTATCTCCCACCACATTTACAAGTAATTCTTCTAAGTTATCTTTTCCCCTGTGCGGAAGCCATAGAGCACAGCAGCCCACTGTAGGAGTCCCCTCCAGGTTCTAGTCTCAGTCTAAGAAGTCAATATTTGTAATCCCAAAGATACGTTATTGGAATTCCACCAAGTTAATTCCAATCTACCACTCCCAGTACTACCCATGGTGAAGGTAAAGACACTAAAACATACTTATAATTATTGGGAGCCAAGGGGCCCTAAGTCCAGCCATGAAGATGGCTTTCTGGAACAAAGAGACTGACCCAGGGATGCACCTGGGTTTTATTCAGTGGAGGAGGAGTGGCTTGAAGAGGGATGACCGAGAACTGTGGGAAGTAGGTGACTACTGTGAGCTGAGCTAGGTGGGTGGCCTACATTTACCTCTGCCATATGCAGAGAGGATATGAAGGGAAAGTAATCTGCATTATGTTATAGAAATAGTATCTAATGTTTTGGGGGCCTGGTGCTTCAGCTCTGATGTGATCTTTCAAGCCCCAGGAAGTCATTGCCTCTATCTCGAGGCTCAATCCCAGCTGGCAGCATGAAGCATTGGCTCTTCATCCTGTTTCAACCCAGCTCACAGTGAAGAGCAGCAGGTGTAGGTTACCAGAGAAACACGTGTGCCACCTTCAGAGACTATCACCAGCACCTCAGCTAGACCAGTATACATTGCTTAAGGCCAATTGAAAGAATAAAGAGAAGTCCTAGCCAGCTCTGTACATATCAGTACAAGGAAATAGGGTCAGGCTCTGTCAAAAGTCACTCTTCTTTCAAGGAGAGCTGCTCAGGTGTTCCTCCACAGCCCACTATGCTGGAAGCAGTGTGTGCTTAGTTCTGCAAAGGGCTGGAATGTGAAATAGAAAGGGTGGAGTCACAGTGTGTGGAAGCTCACTGGCCCTCTAACCTCCTCTGTCTCTCCCTCTTCCTTAACTCAGGGCTGGGGATCCCTTGGACCTTCAGCCCCACAAGAACTGCAGCACGGTCTGGTTCTCTTCCTCAGAGATGCAGAATGGAAGTCATGAACTTGGAACTTCACAGCCAAAGAAGTCCTTGCCCTGGACCATGTGCCCCTAGCTCACCAATGCCTGGCTCTCCTTCTTGTTCTCTCTTTCTACCACAACTAAACCAAAGCTATGCATTCCCTCCATGATTAAGAGATGACTCAATAATTAAGTATGAGAAAGTAAAAAGCCTAGAGTCAGTGAATGTTGATTCAGCAGTCCTGCAAACACTGCTCCTCCTTTCCTTCAGGGAGTTACAAGGCTAGCAGTAATTGTGATTATTATTACTGATTAACCAATTGTTTCCATTGGTGTTTTAGTCACTTTCCTCATCTCTAGGACAAAAGGTCTGACAGCTGCAGTTTATTTTGGTTCCTGTTTCAGAAGTTTCAGTCTTTGCATGTCCTATGGCTTGGGAGAAGGTGGAAGAAAGCTGTTCACATCATGGTAGCCAGGAAACAGTCATCGGGGCAGCTGGGGAAGGAGAGGTCATCCCCCCATGACCCTCTTGTGACCTAGTCTCACTCCTACAGCAGGGTAGCTTAACACTCCATCATCTAATCACCAACAAAAGTGCCACCTATGATCACACAAAGTTTAGAGGGGGGATGCCTAGATATAGACCACACTACCTGGGTTTGATGAGCATATTACTGCTTACAGAGCTCTCTGTCACATCAGTGCCCCCCATGGCTCCCTTTGGTGTTCATTTACTATGAGACCATCCATTTTTACAAAGGTTCTCTCTCGTCTAAACACTAAGTTCCAAGATAGTAGCATCAAGCTCACTTTACAGAACACAAAAGCAATGTTCAGACATGTTATCCCTGGCCAAATCCATGAAGTAAACACGTAGGGGGCCTGAGGTTGCAGCCTGACCTGTCCAGCTCCACGCCCTGCCCCATACCAGTTCTGTGCCTCCTGTTGCCCAGGGAAGACTAGGGGTGTGCTGAGGTTTATGTGTTGTCTGATCGCATCCCTCAAGGTTTCAAGTATTGGCATCAAATCCCCATTATGAAGGTGACCAGGGTGAGGACTATCCGATCATGCCACTGAAGGCTGGGGCCTGCAAGACAGGATGAAATTAAATGAGGTTACCAGCATGGAGGCCCATGACTGAATCCTAGTGGCTGTGTAAGAAGAAAGGCAGACCTGAGGATATAAATACATGCACGCTGCCTGACTTGTTATGAAATGTCCTGTGCCACCCAACGTGACTCCGCACCATGTAGACTCTTGTTCCTCTATAACTGTGAGCTAAGTGAAATTTTTTTGTTTATAAAATCACCCAGCCTTGAGTGTTTTCTTACAATAATGCCAAATGGATACAATATGGGAAGGATGTCAATCTCTCCCTTCTCTGGACTAAGAGTTGGGTGTTTCCACCAGCATTTTAATGGAGACTTCCAAGCACCTGGGTGTGTATTTGTAATTCTATATTAATCTAGATGTGTTCTATCTGCTGAGCTGTGTGTTGGCCCAGAGTCTCCACTCTCAGCAAAGTGTTCTGGGCCTGGAGCTGTAGGCCTAGTGCAGGTGTTTGGTTTAGGTTTTTGTAAGAACAGTACAATACAGGAAGGAGACATTTTATAAGATTATTTTATAATGAATCATCCAAAGTATCATATACAATAGTGCACAAAATCTGTTCACATACTAAAGACCAAAAAATCCAGCTGAGGGCTTAGATCCCACAGTAGTGTGCTACATGAGTCCTAGAGTTCATAATATTGTCTTCCACGAGGCCAACTGGAGGCGTACAGCCCATGGCAATGTCTTATGCAAGTCTATTTCATGGATCTGCACTGAAAAGGCCCAAAGGTTAGTGGTACAAGCTAGAAAGTCTATGCCAGCAGAATGAAGGATTTGTGCTAGCAGGCTGAGGAGCCAGGAAGCAATGTTCAAGGTAAGAACCTGAGTTCCTCCTAAAAGTACCACAGCCAACCTCAGCAAGAGTGAGTTCCTGAGCTCTTCCAGCAACGAAGGAAGCTGAGTGTCTATCATGAAAGCCAACATGATAAGCTTCTCCATGAGGCTGAGCAGTGAACCATCTTCCTCTTCAGAGCCAGGAAATGATGTTCAAGATGAGGATCAGAACTCCCTCAAAATGAACTGTAGCCATTCTCAGTGACAACAAAGGTCCTGAGTGCCTTCTTTGACAAGAACAGCCAAGTTCATCAGGAAACCAAGTGTGACAAGATCCCCCAGAAGACTAGCCCAAGAGAACCAGCAGCTTTCAATAGCCCCAACAGCTTCTCCAAACAGCTTCCCTAACAGCCTCCCAACAGCTTCTCTAGTTCTGCCTGTTATGCTGCTGGTAACAGTCCTCAGGTGGGCCTCCCGCATCTAGTGCTATGCTAGTTCAGTTCAGCTGGGTGTGACGTGCTGACCACCAGTTAGCAGTCCACCACAGTAGGCCAGGCTGCCTCGCCCCATTGCAGCGGCAACAGGAGGCTGTGCCCTGCTTTCCCCTGGAGTCCTACCTACCATGCTGTAGGGCCCAGTCTCTGAGCACATGTTTGCTTTGGAGTCTGTTTGGTCTGATGTTAATAAAATTATAACAGTTTGATTTTATATAGTATTTCCATGCTATATCTTTGCATCTTTAACTTCCAATCTCCTTGCACGTTAGTACTCAGGTGTGTCTTTTATTGACTGCAGGGTCAACTGTAGTTTCTTTTGGAAGCACTAACATCCTTTGTTTATTTTACTGGTGAGTTTAGTCTACCTAGTGACATATTTTTATTCACTTCCACTACCCTATTTTATCCAATCTTTCTATTGTTTTGCTTCTGCCTTTTTCTCTCTCTCTCTCTCTCTCATTTTGGCTGGGATTTTCCCCCACAATGGATGCAACTGCCAAGCTTAGAAATCCTGGACCTGCAGACCCTTCAAGGCAGAGGTCACCTGGAGCAGATGTTCATCCAAACGCTGCCTTGCATTCCCTTGGCTACTGCAGCAGAAAGCATTCCTTGGCTTTGCTGAAAGCCGTGTTATGCTTTAGTAAAATGTACTGGGTTTTGCTTGGTTTTAAATCCAGAATTTTAATTGTGCTGCAGTATTGTCAGAAAGAAAACTATGCTTTTCTCTATTCTATTATTCACTCACCCATGTATTCTCTTATATATAAAGATACTAAGCACCAAAGACATTCTATTACTGTCTTATGAGGTCTATGCTGTCAGTGCTAGTTAGGTTTGGTTTGTCTGTTTGCTTAGTATATTGTGATCAATATCTAATTGAGTTTAAATTCATTTTTAACTATTTGCATCATACATTTTTATTGATAATGCATCCGATTCTCAATCATTAGGCACAAAGATTATTGCCAAAAGAATCTATTATGCTATAGCTTGTGACAGACAACCTCATGGGAAGCTCTGTGCATTCATAGGGTAATCTTTTCAGAGGATAAAATGAAGGACAAAAAAGAGAATTCAAGGGACCAGGCAGATAGCTCACTAGAATAAGCACCTGCCTGGCAAGTGCAAGGTCCTGAGTTCAATCCCCAGTTCCGCCAAAACAAAAAAAAGAAAGAATTCAATATATTTGAGTATATGGAATATGTTACACTATAATTATGTTTTGGAGATGATTTTTTAAAAACAATTCTAAATAAAGGAAAACTAAAAGTTTTGCATCATAACTAGGTAAAATTTATATATATATATATATATATATATATATATATATATATATAAAGTTAAATGAGAACACTCAGTAGAGTTCATATCGGAGCTTAGAGTCATTGCACTCAGGATTAATTTGGAGCATTCAGGCATGCGGCATCAATACCACAGAGTGGAAGTGAGGTGCTGGTCCTGTGAGTGCGCCCCTCTGGAGCCACACCCATACATCTCAGAGAGTTACATGTCTGCTGAACACTAACAAAGGAGAAGAGATTGTATTTTGAATGGTGTCGCACAATTTGTCTTATTTAGGCTGTATAATAAGTGCGACGATTGCCTCTGAGGTATGTCACAAATGCGCTCTGATTGCATAAGTGTCTACTGTTTTCCGTTATTGTCTTCTTCACAGTGCATGAAAGACTCCGCAGCACGGACTTACAGTTAATTCTTGAGCTAATTATTTCCTCGGGAAAACACAGAAGCAGAATTGCTAGATCAAAGGAATCCCACATAAGGCTGATTGAGAAATCATGTTTGCAACAATGAAGAGCAACTTGCATTGGGATCAGTGAAATTGTTCATTTCGCTTAATGCTATGAAAATAGGGCCGAATTTTATTACTATTATTTTAATTTCCATGATTTTTCTCCAGGTCAACTATTTATGAGTTTATGGGTTTTTAAAATTATTTTTAAAATCATGCATTTAGTACAGGATCTCGCTACGCAGCTCTGCACTGTGTGCCGACGATTTCAGGGCTGGCACAGCACGCAGCACGGGGGATTGAACTCAGGTCCTTGCTCTTGTCAGGTAGGCACTTAGAGCCTGAGCTATCTCCCCAACCCCCAAATTAATTGATGGATTGATTGATTGATTTTGCAGAACCAGGAATTAAACCCAGGACCTTTACAAGTCAATGAAGTCCCCAGCCTTCCCACCCTACCCTGTTTTATTTTTTCAATTTTGAGACAGGGTCTCACTAAGTTGCCCAGGCTGGCCTGGAACTCGTGATTCCTCTCCTTCAGCCTCCTAAAGTACCAGGATTACAGTTTTATGCCAAAATACGTAGCTTCCAGGATGTTTTCTACTGTGTATTACTAGCATATAGCAAAAGTATTCTTTAAAACATTTCTATTTATTTATAACTTTCCCTGTTCTGAACTTTTCTATTGGTTCTAATAAATTTAATATTATTTTTGGTTTTCTACACACATGATGACACCATCTAGAGAAATGTAGTCATAAACCAAGGTCAAGTAGTAATAGTACCAGGAGATATGGCCTCCTTGTTCCTATTTTAATGGCGATTCTTCATGTGAGCCTGGATCAATGTGAGGTAGACATTATTTGTGCCCTTGACAGTGCCCTTTGCATTCTTATTTTATCAAGAGCTTTTAAACAAAATGCACACTTTTAATGCAATTTTTATGGGTGTCAGCTCTCTCAGGCTATCATTACCTATGCTTCTGTGACCTTTTAATTCAACCCATTGTATTAAAGTTTAGTACCATGTTTAGATAGTTCCATCTTCATAAAATAAAACCTACTCTGTCATTGTTTTTAATAAATTATGAACTCTATGTGACACTTCATTTGGAATTTTCCATCATTCCATTTTAACATCTAAATCTTAATCTGGAATTTATTATAAGATATACATTAGAGATAAACTTGTCATTTTTATAAAAAATATTTATAAAATATTAATACACCAGTAAACAACCAAAGCTTTTGAAAATGCCACATTTATCAGCGAATAATGTAATTTCACTGCTTCTGTCAGTGTGGGTCTCTGTAACTAAACCTGAAGCACAGGTGACTGCAGTGAAGGGCTTTTCTCCTGAGAGCTCTGCAGGCTGCGGGGGAAGCTGAGCTCTGCAAACTCAGGCCCTGCTTCTCTCAAGGTGCTCACGCGGGCTTTCCTCGCCCGTGCCAGGCAGGAGCTACCTCACTTCCTCTCCCGCGGGAGCCCTTGCTAGTGTTGGCTGAGGCCTGTTTCGTAGGAGCTCACCTTGCCTTCGTTTCTTCCAAGACCCCGTCTCTCTATATAGCCACACTGAGCCACACCTGTGCACCTGGGAAGCACAGCGCAGTCTGTGACAAAGACGTGCCAGGACACAGATCCTGAGAGTGGGGTTAACCAGAGTCCTCGGTTGATGACACGGTACTGTTTTTTGTAATGAATGTTTTATTTTGTGGTTTGAGTTGTGTCTCTTATTTCAATGTATTCATTTTGAGTTATTCAGACTCTTGTTCATTGTATATTACTTCACTAACAATTCAAATTTTTAACTTGACTTCAATTCCAAAAATGTCCAGATTATATACTGCTCCATGGTTTCTTTTCATTAAAAATGGGCTCTTTTACATTTTACCTTTTTTAAATTTTAATTTATTGGTATAGGTATGTAATGCCTATTATGCACTTCTTGTGGGATGTTACTACATTCAAGCCAGTGAGTTGGGCTAATTTGTCTGGTGTTTATTTTTTAAAATTAGATCCATGGGGCCAGCCAGATAGCTCAGCAGACTAAAGTGCCTGCTGAGGCAGAGGACAGGGACCGGGGTTCGATGTCCAGCACTACAAGCCATGCTGGCCACACACGCCCCCCAGAATGAGCTGAGGGACTTGATGCTGAGCGTGGTGGCACACACCTGCAATCCCAGTGCTTGGGAGGCTGAACACAGGAAGATCACTATGAGTCCGATTTGTGTAGTAAGACCCTGTAGACCCTGTACTAAATACATTTAAAAAAATAGATCTATGTCCCACTATTATTCTCACTTACCACTGGCTCAGAAGTTCAGTCTCTTGTAATCAGACAATAAAAACATTTAAGATAAAACACTGAATTTAAAAATTTATCCACATTGAATTTAAAACTTTATCAATTTATCATTTAATTTAAAATTTATCAAAATTTATTTAGTTTTGTCAGAGATGGATATTCCATTGCCATCCAAATATTGTAGGTGTGTGGATTCAGCAAAATAACCCAATATAGTCCAGTAGTTCATAAGAGTAGTAGGTTATCTGTGGCACTGGCAATGTCAGAAGTTGTTGACTTAAGCTTTTCACAGCTCAGTATATTAGTATGGTTTTACTTTTTATACATTGTGTTTATACTTTTCTGCTGGATGGTTAAGACTAAGATAAAGCAAGACCTATATAACAAAAAAAATGTAACTTTTGTATATGACAAGTTCGGTCAAATACCCTCAGGATTTACCCTGAAAGCATGTACAGCAGTTTGTAGATCTTTTGTCAGTGTCAGCCATGTGGATGAGTCACGGCCATTGCTTGACCAATTTGCTCTCCTTGAAAGCCTGAGAGAATGTTTTCTCTCTAGATGACTCTCCTTAAGCCCACTCTACATTGTCGATCACTTTCCTCTGTGGCCCTATAATCTCCTTAAACAGAAAAAAGGGGGATATAAATGAAGACCCATTTTGTAGTGAGAAAAAAAAATATATATATATGTATGTATACACAAAATAGTATAGATATGCAGCTGCTTTCTCTTAGTTCAATGAGAAGAAAGATTTATACCAATAGTGTTTAGACAAGATATCATGTCTGTATCTTATACTCTGAATAACTACTATGAAGACAACAATATGCAATGTATTAATTATCAAAACTGTCCTACTAACCTGTTTTGAAACTGTCTCATTGCTATTTCTTTCTCAATAAAATTAATAAAAATTATCAATATTAAATTATCGTTTAATTTTAAAATTTACCAAACATTTTTCAATTTAAAAATTTATCAATTTATCTGCACCAGGCATGGGGTAGATAGCTCAGTAGTCTAAGCCCCTGTCTTGCAAGCACAAGGACCTAGGTTTAATCCCCAGTACTGCGTGCTATGCTGGCCTAGAACCCCAGCACACTGAGCCACTCATGGAAACTAGGGTTGGTAGTGCACAGCTATAATCCCAGCACTGGGGAGGCTGAGACAGGAGGATCACTATGAGTCTGAATTGGGTAGCAACATCCTGTACCTAATTAATAAATAAGTAATTTTTAAAAAAATTATCAATTTAATATATGATGTCATTTGTGTTTAATGTGTGTATCTGAAAGACATTATATGTACCTCTATAGAATATTAGGTCATCTGCATAGGGGAGTGCTTATAATTAGCTAAAATAGTGGTATTAGGTTGTACACCTTATATTATGATCCTAACTTTGAAAATCAACCCTAAGGTATTGAACATATAGCCTTGAAATGTATACTGTTGTATAAAAAATGAAATACAGAGAATGTGCATCTGTATTAACTTACGATACAAAATTGAGCCTTGAAGCATGCAGTATGATAGCCAATAGCCCTTTGTAGCTGTCTAAAGCAAAATCTAAAGATTCAATTCTCCAGACATGCTAAACATATTTTAAATGTCTGTGGAAGTGCCTGTGGTGTTGCTGTGGGCTTCAGAATCCCCCCCAGTGCAGAGCACGCTGTCTGCCGGAGGTTTCATTCCACTGACTGTGTCATATGGTGGCAAGGAGGACAGTGGTGGAAAACTGTGTTTCCATCTCAGAGACCACTGCCTCCTGTATTCCATTGCAAATTAGAAAACAGATGATTCCTACAGTGTTAGGTCACACTTTCAGAGTACCGTTCCGCAATTCTACATACGCCTTCACTCAGTCATTCCTTCATTTCTGTTAGTTTCCCACCTTTCTTTTAAGTTCTGAAGGCACAACAGTTAGGAGAAAACACAACTGTTTATTTGCTCATGGTCATATTTTATTTGAAGGAGATAAGCTTGGATATGTAAATAAATGATACATAGCATAATCTCAGACTATCAGAAATGGTATAAAATGTTGAGATGGTGGGGAGTAAGCTCTCCAGGCTGGGAGCATGCCCTCAAGCATGGGAAAGAATGGCCCATCGACCCCCGCCCTGTGATATTTTACCTGAAGTGGGCATGGTAGGAAGATGCCCCTTGTGAGGGCCAGCAGAAGGTATTGTGCACATAAAGCAATCAGCAGCAATCAGCAATCTACCTAGGGTAGAGAAGGACAGAAGAAGGGATGGAGGCACGGGTAAAAGCAGATCACACAGGGTCCTGGGGACTCCAAAGAGGAACATAGTTTGCATCCCAAAGTCAACTCTGTATCACTGACCTCTGGTTTTTGAAGAATCCCCTTAGCTCTAAAACCCAACCTCCAAGTATTTTTAAATATCTCATGGGGACCAAGTCGTCTCTGGCTGAGAATCACTGTGCAGAATCATCCTATTTTTTTTAAATCAATTTCCTAGCATCGATCCATGCTGATCTGTCATTCCATTGGTGTCTACAACAATGTACATTTTTCCTGGCTGACTTTATTTGTCCTACTTACCTGCAGCTGGAGAGG
The DNA here is from genome assembly GCF_000260255.1 of Octodon degus. Lineage (NCBI taxonomy): Eukaryota > Metazoa > Chordata > Mammalia > Rodentia > Octodontidae > Octodon > Octodon degus. The sequence continues at coordinate 23,207,525 of NW_004524578.1, forward strand.
CATTTATCCTGTGCTTGAACTGAGCTGGGGATCTTGGCTAGAGGCCTCCCATGGTATCAGAAACCCAGAGCCTAATGCTGCAGCTGGTGTCAGGGACCCCAGTCTACACTCTCTCGGGGCAGCCTCAGATCTCTTTCTTGGCACCGCTACATCAATCTTCATACCAGACAGTGGACAACTGTACTCACAAACGAAATAGGAGAGGAAGCGTGGTGGACCTGTCAGCCCCTCCCTGGCTGGTGCTCTTGCCACCATACGTGCTCTTTTAATTGATGCTGTAATTATTTCTTTAACAGGAACAAGGGGAGGATTGCACTTTAGGCATTCGACAAACCATAAAGAAAGAAAGTTAGTATAGGAGGTGGAAGGATCACCTATGTACTGAAACAGTATTTATAGGCATGTCCAAACCCTCCAATATATACCCCATCATTGTGTTTTACTCTAATTTTTTTCTCTTCAGGAGCTGGATTTGCTGAGGTCATCATTTTCTAAAGAAACTGATATCTGAAAGAAAATTGTACCTGCTTTTGGCTTTAAATATCAAAATACAGTCTTAAGAGATGAGAAGAAGAATAAAACAATAGACAGATCTGAAAAAATATACAGGGGAAGGAACTCTCCTTCCTTGCCCTTCCCCCCATGTGTACATACTGTCCCACCCTGGGTTTAATGATGAAGAGAAGCCAAGAGAGAAATGATGGGATAAAGAGATAGCAGGGTTTGGGACAAGGGGCCACACTAACAATGAGACTAACTCACTTTTACACACAGCCTGTGTGAGGAATGGCACAAGGCAGAGACCAGCCAAGACCACCAGGCTTGGGCACAGGTAACATGCCATGGAATTGACTGTGCTTGGGTTCAGGTAGGCCGAGGGTGAAGAGGCCATGTGTAAGGAAAAAAAGCAGCAGCCTTTTATATAGGGCCTAAAGGAAGGCAAAAGACATTGAGTAGGAAGATCTTAATAAAAATCGGTGGTCCAAAGTTCTCCAAATGTCCAGTGCCTCAACAGGAGGCAGAATTTGAGATTCTCTGAGGGCTAAGACAGAGAACTTCTCTGGGTTTTTCTATTTGGTTTTTCAAACAAAGGAAGGGCATACTGAAGAAAAGGCAGGAATCTAAACAGAACCTTGGGAGACAGTTCAAAGATTTCCCCAGATGGTAAAGTATGCTAATTGAGAGACTATCTTATCTCCAGGTTGACATTGGTTATAGAAGTGTGGCATCCATCCACAGCTGCAAACTCCTTTTAGTTAATTGGGGTTGGAGCCAGGCGTCCTTAGCTGAGGCCTCATCCCCATCCTTTGAGGCATCACAGCTTCACAGGGCACTACAGACCTTAGTCCGGACCAGTGACACATAGAAGTTCACTTACTACAAATCCACTGCACATCTCCAGACAAGAGGCCTAGCTGGACTGGCTGATAAGCAGATAAGGAAAGCCATGTGGTTAATATTAAATCCTGCTTGGAACCGCTCCATCACCATGGTCTCCATCAAATACCCACACCTTGCCCATGCAGCTCCCTGCATGCCCTTCTCTACTGGGTAGCATGGACAAAGCTGGCCTCACCCTGAAGCACTTATATTTCCTCCAAAGGCCATGATTCTGGTCACTGAGGTAGTAAGTGTCATGGAGGGAGAGCCTCTGCACTGGCTTTCCACACATTTGTCCAAGGCAAAGGTAAGTGTGATTGTGTGCCTAGAGGTCACAGACAGCTGCTGTCTACAAGCTACCTGGGGCTCCTCTGAAACAGAAGCAAACCACTGATCCTCTGCCAGGTGGTTGGTGCTTCACTCATTCTGGTCCTGTCTGTGTGTACCCTGATGAAGTTTCTTGAGATTTCTTATGTACGTACGTACGTATGTATGTATGTATGTATGTATGTATGTATTTCGTTGTTGCAGGTTCTCACCATACAGCTCAAACTCATGGAAATCCTCCTTTTTTCAGCCTCCCCAGCACTGGGATTACAGACGTGCACCACCAGGCCCAGACTCTAGCTGGCTCAGCCTGCCCTGGAGGCAGGGCTGACATGGCACATGGTGCTGGGGATCCAACCGCAGTCCCTGCACTTGCCTAAGCTTGCCTCAGCAGGCACTTTAGTCTGCTGAGCTATCTTGCCGGCCCTTTCTTGAGATTTCTGCCATACAGGATTTCTTCCCTTTTTACGTACTTACGTCAATATTTCCCTGCTGTATTCATGTTTGTTTGGTCATTTGGATGAAACTTTGGTAGGGAGAGGTTTTCCCCAGATAGAGCAAACCTCTTCTCTGAAATTCAGCGGTGTACCTTCTTGCCACCTGCGTCAGATCCTTGTCACTGCAGTGGCAGGAAGTCGTTGGAGTTCTTGGAACTTGAATGCTGCTACAAACCTTCTTTCATCTACGGTCGTTTCAAGTGGAATGCATAAGGGGAACACAGGAACGTGCTTTTCAAGTGCCTTGTTTTCACCAGATTCAAAAGATTTTCTTTATACTCCAGCAGTGTTGACAATATATAGAATCTCGACCTTGCTGTGCTGCTGTGCTGCTGCTCTCTAGAGAGGTTTGATATTGACCTGAAAGAAAAAAAAGAAAGAAAGAAGAAAGAAAGAAAGAAAGAAAGAAAGAAAGAAAGAAAGAAAGAAAGAAAGAAAGAAAATGATGTCACAGATGTGAAAGAGGAGAAGAGAGGAGGAAATATTCTTCTGTACAAGCTGAAACAGCCCGCTGTCCTGTCCATTCTCTCAAGGACTGGGAGCAGAAGGGAAGTCATTGCACCCTTTTAACTCCTTCAGTTCTTTAATTTTCCTTGTTGGAATGTTGCATGAAAGAATCTGTAGAGAGTTGAGAATGCATTTCAGGCTCTTTTCCTCTGCCAAATTGGCTTGCAAATTCAGCTCCCACTCAAGAGTAAAACGGAATGTTCTGTGTGTTGCCAAAAGTCCTGTCTGCAGGATCACTTAAGATATTACTTACCAATGTAGCTATCCCTGAGAGTTGTTCTCTGAAATTTGTGGC
>NW_004524578.1:23212390-23213628 GCF_000260255.1 Octodon degus
ACCACAATGACAGGCACTCCAAGTATGAACCTACTATTACAAATTGCCAACTTCAGGGCAGTTGCTTAGTTCACAGGTGTCAGTATATATAGTTAGTCAGGGTGAGAATCATTCCAATTAAGATTTTTGAATCTAGCAGTTAATTGGAATGATTCTCATCCTCTTCACATTCTATCAAGAACAGGCCAGAAAGGGCGCCAAGGAGATCCCTAAAATATGAACCAGGGTCACTGCCATTTCAAGAGTGTAGGGGCCAGAGACACCTGGGCCCCATGAGAAGGCTGCTTTCCTTCTACCAGTCCCATTCCCACCCCAGAGTATTTCAGGTCTAGCATTCCCATTCCAGAATAGTTCACAAGCAAGAACAAGGATGAGAAGGATAGTTTCTGAGGTTCTTCCTGTCCTCAGAAACCCAGCAAGCTGGGCCAGCCCTCTGGCAAAGCTAGCCTGGCTAAGACCTGGCTGAGTAGGAAAAGTAGCTCCTACTGCATCCTGTGTATCTGGCCTCACCTTTCCTCTCCTCCTTTCAGCAATTTCAAAAATTAGATCTAAATGGACTTATTTTAGAAACAGTTACTGCTGCTGAGCTATGGTCTCGGCTGACACTGTGCCAAATGCCTCGTGCACATACCCTAACCTGACCCTCACCAAACCCCAGTGAGGGCCCAGCATTCACAGCCAGCTCACAAGGAGCTAAGAGCCAGAATGGTCTCAGCCAGGCACCAGTGGTGGCCACCATTGACCTCCCTCACTTGAACTTGTGGGTCCTTGAAGGTGGGGTGATACACTGCACTGGAAGTGTTTAATTTGCTCTATCTCATTTTAATCTTATAAGCATTGGAAGTTTCATAATCCATTTTTATTGTCATTTAAAATTTTTGTCTATTTGGATCCTCAATATTTTACATTATTTAGTATCTATTCTTTAATACTTTAATATGAACATGTATTTTATGTACTGTAATACTCAAGCAAGCTTTGATTTCCAATGGTGAGCCTTATCTCTCTCAAAACAGTATCCAAATTAATATTTGTTGAATGAGTGAGCTTTCAGATCTCGGATTTGTATCCATTAATTTCCTTTTTAAGTTTCCCTTGAATAAAAGAGGATAAATAAAAGATAAATAAATCCTCTTTTAATTTTTTTTTAACAGAGGTTATGAGCCAAACATATTTATTGAGGGAAAGAAAGCTCCTGTCCAAGAGAGGGACAGGAGGGGGGCCCAAGCGGGTAGTTT
>NW_004524578.1:23214344-23218732 GCF_000260255.1 Octodon degus
GTCTGACAAGATCAGTCAAGTCCCCTCAGGATTTACCCTGAAACCCTTTTCTGCAGTTTGTAGTTTAATTTTAACATAATTAGGTAACTATATATTCTGAGCTCCTGGTTGTATCTATTATGGTTGTTTTATTGTTTGTTTAGCTGTTACTGTGTTTTAAACTTTTAATTTTACATTTCAAAGCCCTGATTCATATTCTTTCCCTCCCTTTAATCTCTCTGTACTTAACTTATGAATTCTCAAATTTCTATTCTTTTTAAGCTTCAGAGTATTTTTTTTACTATGTTGTCACACTATTGACTTAATCATTTTCTAAAGTTAACTATTTCCTTTGGTGAAAGGTTATGATTTTAAAATGTATAGAAGGCCAAAAGTAAGTCTTCCTCATTCTGTCCTCCACTGACTCATCCTATTTTATCATCCTGTTAAAATAATGTACAAAAAGGGGGGAAAAAGCAAAACAAGAAACACCCAAATGCCATAACAAACAGGAAGTCTGTTTATTGATCAAACCCAAGCATGGCACAACAAGCAGCACCACAACCTTCTGCCTGCAAGATGCTGTCTACTCCTTCCCCAGAGAGGCCCCTGCTCTGTCCTGAAGTTAGTAGGTATCCTCCTTCCCTAGGTTTTCTCATGTAGAAGTGCATAATACACAGTATTCTTTCCTTGACTTTGCAGTCTATATAGTCTATCATATTATGCACATTCTGCAACTTCTCTTTGCTTTGCTCTGCTTGCATTTATGGCTTATATATGTCCTTAGATGTAATTTTAACATTTCGTGTCATTGTGTTGTTGTGGGTTGTATCTAGATGTTCCCCCAAAGCCTGGTGTGGTCATGGGAGGACTTTTGGAAGATGGATGGATCATGGATTTGAGACATTAAGGGTGTGCAGCACAAGACTAGTCCACTAATTGGCTTAGCATAGGTCCAAGTGTGCCTGAATGAATATGTGTGGCCCCATCCAAGAGGCTCATTCCTTAGATGGAATGGGGAGGCCTGCTGCAGCTGCTTTCTGCCTGCCCTGCCCTGGACTGTTTCTCCTCCGCCACACCCTCTTCCAGGCACCCTGAAGCCAGCTGACAATGGACTGAAACCTCTGCAAACTGTGAGCTACAATAAACCTTCCTTCCTTGAACTTATGAGTGTTGGGTATTCTGTCTCAGCAACAAAAAAGGAACTAAGGCATGTATCATAATATTCGCCAGTAAGGTAGCATGTTTATACATTATGCTGTAATTATATTATCGGTACTATACAATTCCTTATGTCTGTAGAACTGTTTCTGTACTGGTAATATACTGTTGGATCATACCATGTGATGATGTAATTTTGAAATCAGGACATGTATTGCCATAATTCTTTCCAAAGATTGCTTTGCTGATTCAAGTACTTTGTAATTCCATATGAATTTTAGGGTTGTTACTTATTTCTCTGAAACTTTCATTGATAGTTCAGTTAGAATAACATCGAATATGTAGATTCTTTTTGTAATATGGATATTTTACCAATATTCAGTTTTCCAACTCATGAATATCATGTTTTTAATTTGTGTCCTTCTTTCATTGGTTTCTGTGTACAAACCTTTTACCTTCTTATTTATATTTATACTTAGACATTTTATTTTTGATGCTACAGTAAATGTTATTATTTTCCTAGTTTTCTTTTCAGATATTCTTTATTACTCTATACAAATGTAACTGATTTTTGTGTGTTGCTTTTGGCTCCTTCAATGTTTCTAAATTTGATAAATGTGTTTTTTGTACCATCTTTAGTGTTTGTTCTGTAGAAGGTTATGCTATTTGAAAGTAGATTTCTTTTATTTCTTCCTTTCTGTTTTGGTTCTTGTCTAAGTCACTTTTCTTTCATTGCTGGGAGAAAATACCTGACACTCAAAATTAAGAAAAGAAAGGTTTGTTTAGGTCACAGTTAGTGGAGGTTTCAGTCCATACGCAACTGGCTCCAAGGCAGAGCGGCACATCGTAAAGGGCAGCCTTTCATGATGGGAGTAGGGGAAAAACAGCAAAGACCTAAGGAAGGGGCCACTGCTGTGGCTGCTAGCAAGCCTCTCTCACTTCCTTACACTTGTATGCAGATTATCTGCCCCAGGGAGGGAGTAGCGTGCATATCCATAATCCCTGCACTGGATCACAAATTAATCACAAGCTCTAGGAGCTGGCCCAGTGACTGCATGAGGCTTCGGAGGACACCTAGACACAAACCATAACGTTCTACTCTTAGCCTCCCAAGGACTCATGTATATATCTTGATGCAAAAGGCATTTTAGTCCATTTTTAAGAGTTACCAAAGTCCTAACAGTTTCAACATTGCTGAAAAATCAAATTCCCAAGTCTCCTCCAAAATCTAAGGCAAAATCTTAGCTGTGAGCCCCTGTACAAATGAAAAGTTAAACACTTCCAACATTCAGTAGCACAAGAAAAAGATTACCATTCTAAAAGGTACAAACAAGGGAACACAGAACACTAGGACTACTGCAAGTCCAAATTCCAGAAAGGCAAACATTAAGTCCTGTAGTTCCATGTGAAACACCTGCAGCAATCTGTGGCAAATTGTAATCACGTGGCTTCACCTCTGTGGCACTCTTGGTGGTTGTGGCTCCCATGGCTTCTCTATTATTCCAGCCTTTCTCCCTTCTTTCAGCTTTTCTTAGATGATCACATTACTGGCTTTGCCAAACTTGTGGGGTTCGAGCTGCCCATTAGGCTTCTCACTCTCTGTTTCACACACTGCCTTCCTATAAACACACGGCCTGGCCTCCCAGCTCTTCTTCTAAAATCTAGGGGGAAACCTTAATATTAGAAATCCTACATTCTGCCTGCATGTAAAGCCAATGCCACATGGATAATGCCATGGTCTGCTGACAGCTGCTGATAGCAAGGTTTTCTTCCTTCTTGGCCATGAAGCAAAGTGCCTGGGTTGCTAAGCACTCTGACCCTGATTCCAAGGAACAAATTCTCTATGCAACTGCCATTCTGGAACATGGTGCCCTGTGGCTTTCTCCTCAAAACAATATTTCACTTTTGCAGTTTTGAGGCATTACTGCTGCTTCCTGTAATGCCTTCAGGCCATTCTTTTTATTATTTTGTCCCTTCTCAGCAATGGAGATCCTCTCAGCTCTATCTTTGTGGTCCACAGCTTTATTGATACTTTCTTTCTGGCCAAACTCACAACATTTTAAATCATCTTGCTGGGCTCTTTTCTCATGATTCTCAACATAAATCTGACTAAGAGTTCCCAACAATAGCTGTGCCACTGCTTCAACTGTCTTGAAATTTCTTTTGCAAAATTAATCAGTCAAAAGTGCTTAATATAGTCTCAAGCAAAGTCTCTGGACACAAGCAAAATGCAGACAAACTTTCTGCCAGTCCATAACACACATCGTCTGTAGTCCAGCAACCAATGTCCTTCTTCCCAGAAGAAGCCTCCCCACCCTTGTCTTTACAGGAGGGATTTCTATAAGAATTTGTTCTGGTCTTCTAAGCTCTGACCAGAATCACCCATATAGAACAGCCAAAGGGTTCCAGCTTTTCTCTTGTAGTCCACATCTCCAAAGTCTCCCTATCTCTTTTCGAAGCCATTCCCAAAGGCTTGTAATCCACATGTTCAGGTATAATCACAGAAATGACCTCACTTTTAGGTACCAAATTCTGTCTTAGTTACTTTTCTTTCATTACTCAGACAAAATAGCCAACACCCAAAATTAAAGGAGAGGTTTCAGTCATACTTGGCTGGCTTTAAGTATGGAGTCACAGGGATGAGGGAAGCAGGTCATGGTGGCAGAAAGCAGCAAAGAGCAAAGGGAGGAGCAGTGACTATGGTGGCTAGCAAGGCCCTCTCTCTTCCCCACATTGTATTCAGGCTATCCACCCCAGGACAGGTGTAGCACTCATACACATAATCCCAGAATGACTCACCCATGATCATAGATTATTCACAAACTCTAGAAGCTGCCCCAATGACTGCATTGGGGCAGACACCTAGACACAAGCCATAACACTTGTATTTTATTACTTTTTCTTACCCATTGCTGCACTAAGACTTCCAGTACTTGAGCAGAGCTATCAAGTGGTATCATTCCTTCCTTGTCCTTAATCTTATAAGAAACTTTTAGTCTTTCACCATTGAGTAGGATGTTACCTGTCGGGTTATTGTCTATGACCTTTATCATGTTTGATGTGTGTATAATCTAAATAATAATTGAATTGTTTCTTCAAATGTTACATATTATAGTTGTATTATAGCTATAAATCTCTTGGACCTGAGGGATTCTTTTAAAGCTATAATAGTAGTGAATTATACATACAATATGCTATTACCTGCTCAATTTTTCTCCTTCTTGAATTATTTCTCCTCCTCCTCCTCC
>NW_004524578.1:23218877-23224144 GCF_000260255.1 Octodon degus
TCCACCTCCCCCTCCTCCTTCATCTTCTTTTTCTTTTCCTCTTTATTCTTATGCTTCTTCTACACTTTTCAGAACCATTTTCAGTTCCTTGAAAAATTGAGATGATACAATGTGTCCCTTCTACCTCCTTTTCTGACACATAGAGGCTTTCCCTTCCTTTATGTCCTCCAGCAGAGTGCTTGATTCATTAGTACTAATAGTTTACACTGAGACATCATAATTTCTCAAAGTAAACATATACCCTCAGGTTCTCTCTCTCTCTCTCTCTCTCTCTCTCTCTCTCTCTCTCTCTGTTCCTGGAATTGAGCCTAAGGCTTTCACACTGAGCTACATTTCCAGTCCTTTGCTTTTTATTTATTTGACACAGGGTCTCCCTAAGTTGCTACATTGTCCAGATAGTTTTATTTACTAACATTTGTTTAGGCTTTTCTATGTCTTTTTGTAGCTCAGTGGTGAATTTCTCTTCAGCCTTGAGTTCATCACATGGGATTACTGTAGTGTGTTTATCTGTTCATCTCCTGAATGATATCTTGGTTGCCTCCTTGCTTTGGTTATGAATAAAGACATCCAGAAGCACATCTTTGTGCAGACACGTTTTCAACCCCTCTGAGTAAATACCAAGAAGTATACTTGCTAAATCACACCATAGGGCATGTGGTTTTATAAAAATCATCAAACTAGCTTCTGAGGTTCTGTGCCCACTCAAAATGTTGCTCTCATTGGTGTCAGTTTACAGATTTTAGTCCTTTTAATAGGTTGTTAGTTTCATCCTGCAGTTGTTTTAATTTACATTTTTCTAATTATATATGTTGTTGAGCATCTGAAAAGAAACTTATTTGTCATCTTCTATGGCTTACAGTTAGATGATACCCCAAAGGCTCATGTGCTTATAGGTGAAGAGATGATTGTATCATGGAGGTGTGACAATCATCAGTAGATTAGTCCACTAGTTGTGTGTGCATGTGTGTGTGTGTATGTGTATCTTATTATGTAATTCCAGCTGTCCTTAAATTTACTAAGTAATCCAGGCTAGCCTCAAACTTGTAACAATCCTCCTGACTGTAACAAGTATTGAGATTACAGGCCTGAGCCACCCCACCCAGCATTCCTCTGAGGATTTTACAGCTGATTTGATGTCACAAGGAATAAGATAAGAAGATTACATGGCTTAGACTTATAGGTAAGGGAGACATAACTAGATCCCAGAACATGTGCCAAGGAAGTACCACAGCCCCATGTATGGACTTCTCATGGATTTCCACAAGGTATGTACAACATAAAAGGTCACAGACACAATGAAGTGCTTGTGGCTTTCCTTATGGCAGCCTGCCCTGTGTCTCCCAGGGCAGACTTTCATTCTATTTTCTCCTCTCTTTCATTTGACACAAGTTTGTACCACAGAGATAGTTTCCTCCTGTTATGGTTTGTGTCTAGGTGTCTCCTCAAAGACTCTTGTAGTCATTGGGGAGCTTCTAGAATTTGTGATTAATTCATGATCCAGTGCTGAGATCATGGGTGTGAGTGCTACCCCTGCCTTGGGGTGGATAATCTGCATTACAATGTAAGGAAGGGAGAGAGGCTTGCTAGCTGCCACAGCTGCTGCCCCTCCCTTTTCCCTTTGCTGTTTCCTGCCACCATGAACCGCTGCCCTTTTCCATGTGTCACTCTGCCTTGGAGCCAGCTGAGTATGGACTGAAACCTCCACTAACTATGAGCTAAATAAATCTTTCCTTCCTTAATTTTGGGTGTCAGGTATTTTGTCTCAGAAATGAAAGAAAGATAACTGAGACACCTCCTTATCTTTTAATTTTCACTTTTAATTTTTCTAGTTTTAAATACATGTGAAGCTTCATCTCTACTTTTGCTTCTTTCACTCAAACTTTTGCTTGAAAAAAAAAAAGAACCTGGAATCTATTTCTGGGAGGAGACACGAACACCTCAAAACTTGGTGCTATTTATTTGGTGATCTATCTCTAGAAGGAGACTCCCCAAACATTGCTTTAGTGAACCAGCCAGGAGACTCAGATACCGGGATACCAGGTAAGGTCCCGTGGTAGGTGCATCTTTTTTGTTTCTCTCAAAAATACCACACTGGGTTTCTTTCCCCTTCTTTACCTCTTTCCCCTACATAGGCAACAGGGAAGGTTTCTTCTCCTGGCTCCAGGAAAGACTTCCCAGCCCTGCCATGCAGGAGAGAAGCAGGGAACATAAGGCCCTGCTCTTCTTCTAGCTACGATACTTTTTTTTTTTTTACTTCCTTGTACTCACTATCCCTGGGTAGGAGTTAAGTAGCCTGAGGGCAGGCTGTGTTGTGTGTACAACTTAGAGTTTAGGGATGCCTTGTTGTCCACAAGTTTATTTGTTATATTTTACTATCTGTTTTGGAAATTTACCTGGTTTCCACTTATTCCAGTTTGTAGATGGGTTTTTCTTTTGGCCTGGTGTTTTGGTCTATGCTAGAGTAAACTGAGGCATAACCAGGGCCACCAAGTCAGCCAAAGATAAAGCAACAAGTGAAGTTTATTCCAGATAGTGTGTGTGCTGAGCAAGGCAATAAGAGGATTAGGCCTGAGTTATGGGGTCGGGGTGGGGGGGGATAGGTTTTATATGGGTGTTTAGATAGGGGAGGGGTATGGCAGGGATGAGTGAGAAAGTGTTAGTCTGGGCCTGGGGGAGTCGGGAGTCTTGGTGACATCATATCTTGCAGGTGCAACTGTCTAGGGTGGCTGCTTGTTCATCTCCATTGGCAAGCTCTGGCTCCCTGTTCTCTTCATGTCTCAGAAGCTGCAGTCAGTGGCTCTGTTTGGGGAATTTTTTCTTCTCTCTCTGGGTGAAGTTGTAACAGGCTAGACCCAATCCATATTACCTTGCCATGTAGCCAGCCACCATCTTGTCATGTGGCTAGATGTCATCTTGTGTCAACTACCACCATCGTTTTTTCCTTTTCCTCTTTTTTCTTTTATAACCATCTTTCCTTATGAGTTAAGCCTCTGATTTTAGAAAGCATGTGGGATTTTAGAGAACAGAGGGAAGAATCTCTTTTCTTTGGAATTATTTTAACCAGCACAGTACCTTCCTGCACAGAAAAGAAAAACTTGTCTGTTTTATAAATGCCCGAGTCTTTGCTGGCACAGTGCAATGATAGGAGGAACAGGGTTGCAACGCCCACCGCCTGCAGTGCCACCTGTTCCTGGTGGACAGCAGGACCATCCTGCCGTGTAGGCCATGAACGCATGTTTGAGCTCTTCTTGTCCTCTATCCCTCACCTTGGGCCAGGTGACTGTGCCCCTGGGTATCTGGCACACAGAGCAGTGCTGGGGCAAGCTGAGGCATGTTAGATGATCTGCTCAGAGTGGTGCTGGTCACCCAGCTGACTGGCTCAGGTTCTGTGTGAGCACTGCACTTGGGCCAGTGATGAGGGCACTAGGAATGATGCTCCATGCCCTGGCATGACCCAGGCAAGAAGTCTGAAATAAGGCTGCAGGGGCCTGAGGAGAGGGGCCACAGCTACTCATGCATGCCTTTGTGTTGGCACCCCCCCCCACACACACACCTGCAGCTTCAGCTAACTTGGCTCCCTTTGGGTCTTAAAGCTCACCTAAAGCTATCACTTCGTAGTCAGATCCCTTCCTTGTTTAAATACGGGTAATTAAAAAAAATGAAGGCTTGAACAGAATAAAATGAATGTGCTTAAAATTTAATGAAAGTGAATGTGAATGCACGAAACCAGCACTATCCCTGTTCTTCAGGAAAAAAAAAGGGTTTCTGTCTCTGCTGCTTTAAATAAAGTACAAAGTTGTTTTGCTAACAGAGTAAATACAAGGGATAAGTTTCCTAGTTGGATCCACTCTGCCTAAGTAGAGCCATCCAGTTGCTCAAATGTGGCTAGAGGAGTCCCAGTGGGGAAGGACTCTATCCTTATCTCAAGAGAGTCAAAGGACAAAATAGCATAGCAGGAGGCTAAGCCCTCTTAGGAGCTAAGGAGTTAATGGACCTAATATGGAGACAAAAGCCCTCACTCAGTGGTGCTCTCTTCTGTGCTTTTGGGACTGGCTGAAAGTTTGGACAGAGATGTCTGTCTAGGCAATGTTGGAGTTTCACAAAAGATGCTTTGTAGGGCTCTTGGGTCTTCTCCTTCTGCGTGGGATGCCATTTTAAGGAGCTGTTATACCTCCAAAACTGTTGCATAGATTTAACACAACCCCAATCAAAATACCAATAACATTCTTCATAGAACTTTGGATAGTAATTCTAAAATTGGTATGGACCCTGAGGAAAGCTAGAATAGAAAAGAAATTCTAGGCAAAAAGGGTAAGGCAGAGGACATTGCAAACCCAAACTGCAATTGTCCTACAAAGTTATAGTGATAAAACCAGATTGTTAGTGGAAAACACCCAGACTCAGATCAATGGAACAGAATAGAAGGCAAAGAAACAACTGCAGGTACACCTAGCAGTGTTATTTTTTGACAAAGGGGTCAAATCCTTCACCAGAGAATAAATGACCTTATCAAGAAATGGCACTGGACGAACTGGCTGGCCATTCAAGAAATGCAAATGAAAACAGCACTGAGGGGGCTAGGGAGATGGCCCAGTAGAATAAGTACTTCCTTGGCAAGGGCAAGGGTCTGAGTTCAATCCCTGGTTCCACTGAAATAAATAAATAAATAAATAAATAAATAAATAAATAAATAACGGCACTGAGATTCTTTCTAAGCCAGGAAGAATGGTTTCCATCAAGAAATCAATCAGTAACAAATGCTGGCAAGGCTGTGTGGATAAAGAGAACTTCTCCATTGTTGGCAGGACTGTGTAATGATACAACTACTATAAAGATCAGTAATCAGGGTCCTTAAAAACAAGCAAGTAGAAGTTCAAGTTCCATTTGATCCAATTATTTTCTTTCTAGCTAATTTCCCTAAAGAGTAAAAGACATCATATCGCAGGAATGTACACACACACACAGCTTACAGCACTTCCTAATAGCGAGGAAACACCCTCTGTCAACGTCCATCACCTGATGGATGCATAAGACATGCAGCATTCGTACACAGTGGAGTACTCTGCCACAAAAAGGGTAAATCCGAGACACTTGTAGGAACATGCCCAGATTTTTGGGCCCATAATATTAAATGAAGTAACTGAGACACAAAGCCTAAATACTGCATGGTTCCCCTTCTATGGAAAGCAATCTTTTTTTTATTTGTAATGATTTTTTCCATAATTTTATTGAGAAACAAATAGCAATGAGACACTTTCAAATCAAAT
>NW_004524578.1:23224761-23225724 GCF_000260255.1 Octodon degus
AGCAGTGAACAAGGCAAAACACAGGGCTTTTAAGGGGGTTTGTGGGGAGGGTGTTTGCAGGCTGGAACAGATGAGGGAGAGCTAATCTTGGCAGGCTGCATGGTCTGTGGGGGACTTTCTATGTTAACAAAGGAGAGTTTCTGTGGTTCAGCTCTGTGAGGGGTCATGGGGAAGTGGTCTGAGACCAGGGTACAAAATGGGGCAGGGTTGCGATTGTGGTTTGAGTTTGCCAGTTCAGGGGTAGGGTGTCTGAGAAGCTTTGAGACCTATCCTATCAGAATTGTAAACATGCACTAATATAATTCAATTAAAAATGTTTAGCAGCTAAAAAAAAGATGGCCCCTCCTCCAAAGCCTCATGTGGTCATAGATGGGTTTTTCAGAGGTAACTGGATCTAGGGTGTGTGATGATGGGGTTAAGTGTGTGTGATTATTAAATTAGTCCAAAGATTAGTCTGTCATTGTGCTGGGTGTGAATAATGAGAAGGCCCTCCCTGAGTGTGGGTGGCACCAACCGAGATGGGTAGGCTGGAAGAGATAAAAGGGAGAGGCAGACAGTGGTCACTGCCACTGCTGCTGCTGCTTTGCTACTTGTGGTGGATATATAGCTGATGGTCGACTTGTAACACCCAGCTAAGCTGAATCAGCATGGTAGATGCTGTAGATGGAATCAGCATGGTAGATGTGTGGGAACACCCAGCTGTAGATTGTTACCAACAGCATAAAAAGAGAGAGCTAGAGGAGCTGGGGAGATGGCTCGGTGACATAAGCACCTGCCTGGAAAGTACAAAGTTCTGAATTCAATCCCCATTACCTCATGCTTTGCCTGCCTGCCTGGTGATGCACACCTGTAACCCCAGCCCTGGAGAGGCTGAAACAGGAGGATCACTATGAGTCTGAACTTCATAGGGAGACCCTGTACGAGAGAGAGAGAGAGAGAGAGAGAGAGAGAGAGAGAGAGAGA
>NW_004524578.1:23225829-23233021 GCF_000260255.1 Octodon degus
AGACAGACAGACAGACAGACAGACAGACAGAAGGTGCTTTTGGTTCTCTGGAGGAGCTTGTTGCGCTGGCTTTCCTGATATGAACTTGGCTATTATCAGAGGAGAAGCTTCAGACCTCATTGTTGCTGAAAATGGCTGCAGTTCTCTTTGGAGTAGCTCTGGTTTCTACTTTGAGCATTGCTTCTTGGCTCCAGAGGGGAAAATGCACTGTTCTGTCTCCTAGAAAAGCTTGTCATGCTGGTTTTCCTAATATGAACTTGACTGTTCTCATTGTTGCAGGAGCTCATGACCTGGTTATCACTGAAGATGGCAGTGGTATCATTCAGGGGAGCTCTGGTGCTAACTTTAGGCATCACTTCCTGGCTCCAGTGCAGATTCCCTCAGCCTTCTGGCAAAGATCCTTCATCCCACTCTAACAGACTCTCCAGCTTCCACCACTGACCTTTGGGCCTTCCCAGTGCAGATACATGAAACAGACTTGCAGGAGACATTGTCCTGGACTCTAGACCTCCAGTTGGGTTGGTGGAGGGCATTGACTTGGGCTGCAGGTCCTCAGCTTGATGCTTTGGGTCTCTAGTGTGTGGCCACATTTCCTTCACTCTTTTGTATTTGACTTTCCAGGCGACTACTATAAAACAACTCCATATATTATGTGTCCTGTATTAAACTGTTGTCCTTGACAATAGCACTACTTCACTGCGCTGCTCCAGTCCACGTATCATAAACTATTTTCCCTCTGCAATGCTCCCCTGCCACGCTCCTCTGCTTTGGAGCCAGTAAACTATGCACTGAAATGTCTACAAACCGAGGTACAATAAACCTTTCCTCCTTTACCTTTGAATGTTGGGTATTTCATCTCAGAAATGAGAAAATAAGTAAATCAGAGGCCAAGAACCAGTTATCTCCCTCTCTCTTCAGGCCCCATGATGACTCAATGGGAAATCTCTCAGACTACACCACCACACTGATTTCACCAGCGTTGCCACTGTTGATGAGTAAGAGAGGTTTGATCCTGACAAACTAAACCCGTAATGGGTTGTCTACTATGCAGTATGGTTTGGGCACAGGATAAACTAGGAAATGGCGAGAAATGGGTACAGGATTATGCTTTAATTTATGAGACTATTCTTCAGGTATAGTGTTTCTGCTTAAAACAAAACCAAAAAAATGGCATGAAATCCCCAGTGTCCAGGCTTCTATAACTCCTTATCACAGGGAATATTTAGAAACTAGGAGGACAGCCTTGTCCTGCAGCACCCACTTGTCTGTCAGAAGGAAGTGGGTCTCTCTGATCTGTTTGACACTACTGAGAAGTCTCTTCTATCTCCTCCTTACTGTCCCCAGGCCAATAAATCAGGCCCATTTTTCAATTGCAGATGTCCTGCAGTGCAAAGGACAGCTAGATCAATTGTTAAAAAGACAATAATCCTACAAGTGGCTAGGAACTCCACAGACGAGTAATGTGATTTGAAAAGGAAAGGACACCACCTTGGAGAAGTGAGGCCCCTTTCCACAGAACCTTGCTCGGACTGGAATAGTAATGGGGAACTAAAATGATGTCTGGTAGGCTGGCATCTCTTACCATGATGATAAAGAAATGGACTGAGTTTTTCATAAACAAACTAATCAGGAAAATACAGGGTGTCACAATACCTCCACCTCATTAACAAGACTGTCATTCCAATCCATCCTCTAGTGGCTGATCCTTACGCAATTCTCTTCCAAATTCTAGGAGACACTAGTTGGTTCTCTGTCTTAGATTTACAAGAGACCTTTTTCTTCCATCTTCCTACATGAAGCCTCCCAATTTCTGTTTGTCTTTGAATCAAGAAATCCCAGTATAGGAGAAATGCACAAATATACTTGGACAATTCTCCCACAGAAGTTTAGAGACAGTTCTTCCCTTTTTACTTGAGAACTAGAGAAAGATTTGAGGAACCTAAAGCTTAGGCAGGAAACCATCCTACAGTATGTAGGTGATAATAGTTTTCAACCCCCAGATATTCAGCATAAACTTCAAAAACTTCAGATAGAGCTACAAATACCTATGGCCCAATTGCAGGACATGGCCTTTCTGTGTCCCAGAGGAGGAACAAAAGAGAAAGACTAAGATTATAGCTGTTCTGAGGAACCTTGGGTAATCTTAGGTGTCATAGGTGAGCTGATTTAATTACTTCATTCTGATTTTACTGATTTCTCTAGAAACCCCTTTTCTGGATGTTCAGGTATAGTGGAAGTCAAGAGGAGTCCTAATCAGAGGTACTTTACTCCTCCTACTCCTAATCCTGCCTTTTCAATGCCTAGAGGCCCAGAGGTTAGTCACTTTTGTGAACAAGTCATCTCCCAGCCCTGCACAAGCAATCAGGACATACGTGAGCTGCCTCTCCAAGACTCTGAATACATGTGGTTCACTGATGGAAGTAGCTTTCTCCAGAGTGACAAAGAAAGGTGTATTAAGCAGCTGTCACTTCACCACAGGTCACTGAAGCTGTATCTCTTCCCCCAGCAGCCTGTGCTGAAAAGGTAGACCTAATAGCTCTTCTTCAGGTATTGAGATTAGGCAACGGCAGAAAGTTAAAGATCTGTACAGACTCCAAGTAAGCCTTTCTGGTACTACCTGCCCAGACAGGCATCTGAAAAGAAAAGGACTTACTGACTAACAACCAGTCATCCATAGTATGCAAGCCAAGAGTTTCACAGCTCCTGCTAGCAGTCCTTCTTCCCAACAGGTCACTGTCATAAAGGGCACCAAAGAGACGTGTCTGAAGTCTCCTTGGAAAGTCAAAGCCGATAGGGGAGCAGAAAGAACTGCCTCACAGTCCCTTAAGACTTTAGCCTCATTTCCAGCTCCTGAGAAACCACTAAAACCAGACTATAATTTCCAGGAAGATAATGGGCCTTAGGAAAAGGGACAATTGAAAAGGAACTTTGGTGGCATTTAAGACTCAAACTGGTCCTTCCTCAGGGCACACAATGGAAAGTTGTAAACACAGATCATGATTCCTTCTGCATGGGAAGAGGTGCTGTATCAGAAATGGTCTTTTGAATTTTCACAAAACTAATTTTCACTAGCTACAGTCACCCAACAAGTCTGAAAAGTTTGCCCACTTTGTACCTACAACAAGCCAGGTTAGCCTAAACCATCTCCTTTGTTAGGACCTATACAGAGGAGAAGGACACCCCTGGGAGAGGGGACCAGGGGGGCTGGCAATTAGATTTACCCATATGCCAACATGTGGCAGATTTAAGAGATTTGGTCCTAACTGACACCTTTGCAAGCTGGATTGAAGCTGTTTTCTACCTGTTGAGAAAAGGCTACAGAGATAGCCTTGGTGCTACTTAAAGAAATCGTTCTCATTTGGACTACACAGTCCCTTCAGAATGACATGGCCTTTCTTTTACCTCTCAAATAACTCAGAGGTTGGCAAAGGCTTTAGGAATAATGTGTCATGTCCATTCCACCTGGTGACCTTTATCTTCTGGAAAGGGAGAGAGAGCTAACCAGACACTAAACCAAGCTCTGGCGACACTATCAGGAAGCACCTGAGTTCTAGTTCCATTGGCTACCGGGAGTGCTTGCTAGCCTTAACGTGCCCCAAACGAGGTTAAGTTAGAGCCTATTTGAGATGTTACATGGAGGCTATTTCTATCCTGTGAGATGATCGTAGACCCAGAGACTACAGGACTCTTCCAATATCTCATCATAGTACCAAAAGCTATCAAAATACATGGGACAGAGTCCTGCCAGCTCCTGGCCCAGCGAAACCATCAAATGTCTGTTCTGGAGAGCAAAGTTCATGGAAACTTGGAGAGAGGGGATTCCCCAGACCAATGAAAGCCAAAATGGAAAGGCCCGTCTCAGTGATCCTGGCCACACCCACTATAGTGAAGGTGGCAGAGATAGATATTTGGATTCATATTTCTCAAACAAAGCCAGTTCCACCTCAACACCATCTAAAGAACAAGATCATCCAAAAGGAAAAAGCTACTCCTGTGAGCATCAGGAGGACTTGGGGTTTCTCTTCAAAAAGCAAGAGTCTAGTACTCCTACAGAGAACTAAAGAGGATCTTATCAAGGCCATGGCTCTCTGATTCTTGACAATTTACCTGACGTTTCTCTCTAGCATATATTCTTCTCTACAGGAAGAGTGGCTATCTGACCTGCTCCTCATACTTTGGCTAATAGTGAAGTTTCATTCTCCCATCAAGCAGACAGCTAAGTGGCCACTCTTTTCTCATTGTCTTCAGACAGGTTTTTCTTCGCTTCAGCCTGGTCAGTGAACCTTAGCACCCCAAGGCACTTGGAGAGCACACAATCCCCAGCAGGTAGGATCTATAGCGCCTTCCAACTGGAAGAAACTAGAGAAGACAGAGCCCTCCTGCAATGGCCCCAAGAAATCATGGGGACTTTTGTTTCTCAGGGGAAGGTGAGATAGGATGACTGCTGTGGCTTAGAGCGCTGGGAAGGGAGGCCTGACCAGACCCCAGAACAGGGGCCAAGTAATCCCCTAGGCCCTATATATTAACTTCTACTGGGTTCCAGCAAGGTGTAAATGAAATAATAGCACACAGATACCATGAAGAGCTTGCTGATGTGGCTTTTCTCCAGATAGCCTGCCCTGCGCCCCCATCAAGTACTTTTATTTTAATTTTTCCTCTCTTTGTTCAACCCAAACTCACTCTGCAGAGATAGTTTTTCCCTTACTTTCACTTTTAATTTTTCCAGCTTCAAATCAGTGTGAACTTTGCCAGCATTTCTGCTTGTGTTGCTCAGCATTTTAAGACAAAAAAAAAAAAGAAAGAAAGAAAAAATCCTGGAATCCACCTTTAGAAAATGACATAAACACTCCCAAAACCCAGTAACATTCATCTATTCTCTCTATCTCTAGAAGACCCTAATAACAGCATCTGCGGCCCGGAAGGGTTTATCTTTTCCTTGCTCCTCCCTTCACTCTGTTTCTTACAATGCTGCCACGAACTGCTTCTCCTCTTCTGCTGTGAGCTAAAGCAAACCCTTCCTCCCTACACGGTGGGTGTTGGGTACAGTGTCCCAGCAATGAGAAGGTAACTAATACACCATCTGGAGATCTACTCTGGTGAAGCATTTAAATTTTTTCCCACTTTTTTACTAGGCCATTTAAAAAAGTTATTTATTTATTTATTTATTTATTTATTTATTTATCTGGTACAGGGTCTTGCTATGCAGTTTGGACTAGTGGTGATTCTCCTGTTTCAGCCTCTGCAGAGCTGGGATTACAGGTACACACCACCACACCCAGTTGTCCAGGTCCAGCACAGCACACAATATGGGGGATTGAACCCTGGTTCTTGCACTTACACTAAGGCAGGCGCTCAGACTGCCAAGCTCTCTCCCCAGCTCTCATTGTGTATTTTTAAGAGTCATTTGTAAGACAAATATCTTTGGAAATGTTTTCTTCTATTCTGTGGCCTACATTCTCATTCTCTAGGAAATGTTTTACACAGTGCAGAAGTTTTTAACTTTAATGGAAGAACATTGAATGAGGCTCTCTGATCAATTACCTTTTCATGGGTCTTCATGGGTTGTACCTTTGGTATTTGTCTTAGTGACTTTTTCCTCTTTGCTGGGACAAATACCCGACACTCGCAATGAAGGAAGGAAAGGTTTATTTAGCTCACAGTTACTGTCCATATTCCGCTGGCTTCAAGGGAAATGACAGCAGTTCATGTGGCAGAAAACAATGAAGAGCAGAGGAGGAACAGCAGCTGAGGCATCCATCAAGCCTCTCTCTTCCTTCTGCACTGACTGCGAAGACCTGCGCTCCACAGTGAAGATCGGAGCTCCTCCACATTGGCGAGCCTGCAAAGATCAAGCTCCTCTGAAGACTGAGACTTCTCCACGGAAGTGGGGCTGGCTGGGCGGCCAGAAACCAGGCAGGGCGACTTCCTGCCTTTCTCAATTCCTGGGCCCTGCCCACCTGCGGGGCTAGGCCCCCACGCTGAGATCTGCCAGAGCTGATTCAACCAAGTTGACACAATGTATCAACTAACACAGTATTGTATTAAAAAGTCATCACCAAACCCAAAATTATCTAAGCTTTGTCTTATGTTATCTTCTAGGAGTTTCATAGTTTTGTGTCTTATATTTATGTCTATAATTATTTTCAAGTTGTCATGAAGGTGCTTATCTAGATACTCCTCCTCCTCCTTCTTCCTATGTGTATATCTCATTGTTTGTCCACCATTTGTTGAAAAGAATATCTTTGTCCTATTGTATTGCTTTTGTCCCTTTGTTGAAGAGCAATTGTCTACATGTATGTGGGCCTGTTTCTACATTATTTTACTATTATCTTTGGGGGCTAGTAACACATTATTTTAATTATTATAGTCTTAGATAAGATCTTCAGTTGGTGTCAATCCTCCAACTTTGCTCTTCCCCTTCCACATTGTTGTGGTTTGTGTCTAGGTGTCTACCCAAAGTCTCAGGCAGTCGTGGGGTGGCTTCCAGAGTTTGTGATTAATTCAAGATCCAGTGCTGGGATTATGAGTGTAAGCACTACACCCGCCTTGAGGTGGATAATCTGCATATAATATAAGGAGGGGAGAGGCTTGCTAGCTGCCACAGCTGCTGCTCTGCCCTTTGTTCTTTCCTGTTTTCTGCTGCCATGATTGCTGCCCTCTTCCATGTGTCACTCTGACTCGGAGCCAGCTAAGTATGGACTGAAACCTCCCCTAACTGTGAGCTAAATAAACCTTTCCTTCCTTAATTTTGGGTGTCAGGTATTTTGTCTGAGCAACAAGAAAAAAGTAACTGAGACTCACATTGTATTGGCTGTTGTGTGTCTTTTACTTCTCCATATAAACTTTAAATCAATTTTTCAAGGCCAGCACAGTAACTTGCTAGGATTATGGTTTGGGAGTGCACCCATAAAAGAACTAGCACTTAGAATCATGGAATGTTTCTATCCATGAACACATAGTGTTTCTTGATTTATTAGTGCTTGATTTCATCAAAGTATTGCATTTTTTTCTCGTATATGTGTGGTACATATTTTATTAGAATTATTTGTAAGTTTCAATTTGAGGTTTTTTTTAACAATTGTGTGTTTAATTTCAAATATTAGCTTTAACTGTTCATTGCTGGTAGACAATATATTCATTCACTAGCTCCAGAAATAGATTGTCAACTTTTCCAGATTTCTTTTTTTTTTTT
>NW_004524578.1:23233146-23241861 GCF_000260255.1 Octodon degus
TGGCATGTGGTGCTGGGGGACTGAACCGCGGTCCCTGATGCTTTTGCTAAGCTTGTTCTAAGTAGGTGCTTTAGACCACTGAGCCATCTCTCCAGCCCCTTTTCCAGATTTCTTACATAGATTTTTTTTATGTCATATGTGAGCAAAGACAACTTTATTTCTACCTCCTTGTCTTTATGTTTTTATTTCCTTTTTCTGTCTTATTGCATTTACCAGTACTTCCAGTGAAAAGGAACAGTAAGGGGGAGGCATATTTGCCTTCTTGATTTTAGCAGGAATGTTTTGAGGCCAACATCATTTAGTATGATCCGTGAATATTCTTTTTTCCCTGAGGACATTCCCCTTTCTTCAAAATTTACTGAGAGTTTTTTTTTTTTTTAAATCACAAATAGGCATTGGATTTTGCTAAGTGTTTTTCTTATATCTATATAATCATGTGATTTTCTTTTTTTTTAATGAACTTAGGACAGGGTATTCAGAATGTACAGGGTCTCACTACATAGATCTGACTCATAGTGAAAACTCATAGTTTTCAGCCTTCCAAGCACTGGGATTGCATGCGGGCGCCACCACACACAGTCTCAATCACCATCTCAGTGTGCCCCGAAGGCAGGGCCAGTATGGCAGGCAGGGGATTGAACCCAGGCCACAGAGCTCTGCTGAAGCAGGCACTTTAGTCTGCTGAGCTATTTGGCCAGTCATGTGATTTTCTTAATTTACTGATTAATTGATTTTTGAACTTGAAATCAGCTTCGTAAGCCTATAATAAATCTTACTTGGTTGTGATGAATAATTTTTTTATACATTATTGGATTCAATCTAGTATTTTCTTGAAGATTTTTGCCTCTGTACTCATAAGACATATTAGTCCATAGTTTTCTTTGCTTCTGATGTATTCTTGTGACTTTGATATAAAGGTAATGCTAGCCTTATAGAGTGAGTTAGAAAGTATCCTTTCTGCTCTTATTCTCTGAAAGAGATTTTAGGGAATCAGTGTAATGGTTTCCCATTTAATAGAATTTACCAGTAAACCTGTATGAACTTGGTGCTTTCTATGTTGGAAGGTTATAGATTATGGTTCTCTTTAAAATCTCTACATTTTTGTTCCTTGAAAAAAGTAATCTTCAGAGTGTTATGCAATATACTAAAATAGTTTGTAAATTCTTGATTATTATCTCTTCATGCATGTTTGGTGAATAATCCATTTCTAAGGCTTCAGTGAACACCATGTGGTGATCACCAATAGCAGTGTGTTCCCCTGCCTTTCAACTTAAAAATGACAGGTAGCCAATCTCTGAACAAAGAGCATCAACACAAGATAAAGTAGAGTACTGCTCATGTCATTCCTAAGAGCCAACCGGCCTGAGGATTTCTTATAAATAAGCCAACAAAATTCTTACTTTTAAAAATAGTTGAGGATCTGACATTACTAGAGAAGGTATCAAATTTGAAACTCTATGTAACTACGTGATTGAGTGAAATAGTTCAAGGAATGTTTCTTCACTACTGCAGTCCTGTACATGGCAGGCAGGAATATCACCACCTAACAGGGGATGGCAAAGTGGAAAGAAAAAAAAAAGCAACCATTTCTTGCTTAGCTTATGGGTAATGAAGCTACCTCTTTGAGTTTCTTCATGTTATGATAAATTTATAAGTGCATGTGATAACATGTCACTTATCTTAGGGGTGAGGACACAGCACAGTCCAGGAGACCACGTACACCTTTTGAGACATGTTTTCTGTGGTTGTCAGAAGCTCGCTATCCCCGCCAAAGGTGTCCTGTGCTATATCTTTCCTAGAAAGCCTATCAGATCTTGCAAACTTTGAAAAAATTAAGTGTTTAAATCCACCAATCTATTTACCCTTCAAATAGTTGTAAGTTTTGTAACATAAAATCTCTTCAATACTTTTTTTCTTGGTAAGAAAAAAAAAAATGTGCCATGGGCTTACCTTCTCCAGAGCCCTCACCATCTGTACGATGTGGAACACATCCTGAGAAGATGAACTGAGATAAATTTAAATGATGCTTTCCCAAAGTGAATTTTTCTGTCACAAGTCATCTGATGACTTCACACTCATGCAGTTAAGCCTTCTAGCTTTTCCTGGAGCAAGCCAAGCTCCCTGCCTGGTAATATGTACTTTCAACTTTATTAACAAGAGCGGCACATCAAACAAAGGCTTTTTGCAAAATCAGCAAAATCAATAGCTTTGCTTCTCTCTGACTCCTGAGGGCTGACAGAAAAGGCACTCTGATTGCCATAAATGGTAACATTTCTACCATGGGCGCTCTTGGAAACTTAGGCAGGGTGTGTCAGAGTCATAAAGGCTCTTAGGGAGGCTGAGTGCTTGTCTTCATCTGCATCCATAATTTATGCTAATGGCATATGTTTTGTGAGACAGACAGAGAGAGAGAGAGAGAGAGAGAGAGAGAGAGAGAGAGTGTGTGTGTGTGTGTGTGTACAAAAATAAGCAGGTTGAACTGAGTCTCTGGAATGGATACAATCAGGGATCACACGTGTGGCACATTCCTCTTCTACAATTTCAGATTTGTAATGTAAAACACTGAAATACTGAACATGGGCTGCAAACGTGTGCCACATGACAAAGAGGACTGCTCTTACATCTCATCTCTGTGTGCTGGCCTGGCCTTCTTCCTATATGGATCTCCCATCAAATGATTTTCCAAATGAGAGCTTAAAAGCTGACCGATGGCTCCCACTTCAGCATGGTGAGGAGACACTGACTGATTTCTGTGCCAGCGCTTCTCAAAGTACGTGGGAGAAAACAGATTTGCCCCAAATCTATCGCTGATCAATTATTTTGCAAAATATCTCAACAGTGATTCATTAGAAAGATGAAAATTTTAAAACATAAAATAGATTGTGGCTTTTAAAATCGCTTAGATAAACACTCGTTGTGTCTGATGACACAGGCTCCGGCCCTGACCCTCAGTGCCTGCACTGGTCACAGCGCACGCTGTGCCGAACACTTCACAGGGACGCTTGGGCTCACAGACGCCGCTCTGAACAGCACTACTCGGACGGGGCCCACCGAGGAGCAGGTGCAGCTTACAGGTTTCCATTTCATGAGGAGAAACTTAGAGAGTTAATAGAAGTGTACACTGTCTTTGTTGAAACCGCACGGGCTTGTGGGATGTGCTAATGTGTCCTAGATTCTGTTTCTGAGGTGCTAGCTGAGACCAGAGAGCTGATAGGGCCAGGATTTGCTCCTGGATCACCTTTGCTTAACAGTCTAAGGGTAGGAGCAAATCTATTCATGGCTTTGTCAAAAACAGAATGTAGGAAAAGTGGTCCATAAGGGTAGGTGCCCTGAGAGGCCAGGAGAACAGACCTGCAGTAGGCTCCCTGCTCTTCCACTCCACTACCATTACCTTGCTGTCATCTGGATTCCTGTAAAATCTGCCTGCAATTCACTCTGGTCCTGCTCCACATCTTTTTTTTTTTTTTTTTTTTTTTTATTTTAGAGAAGGGTCTATAGGGTCTACAGTCTGATCTCACTATGAGAACAGACTCGTAGTGATCCGCCTGTTTATAGCCTCCCAAGAGTTGGGATTACAGGCGTGCACCACACATCCCTTGTCAATTGCCATCTCAGCGCACCCCAAGGGTGGGGCCAGCACAGCAGTCTGGGGGATTGAACCCCTGGTTCCCGTGCCTGCTTGCAGGTGCTTTAATCTGCTCAGCTATTTGGCCAGCCCTTCTCCACATCATTCTTGCATAAATCCTTCTGTGATTTCTCATCATCCTTAGAATGACATGAATATAGCTGCCCATGATGTGCACAGTCCTGCCCCTTCCTGCCTCCTAACAGCCCCACCTCCCTTCTGCCGCCTTCTTGGCAGTCCCAGAAATCAATGTCATGTCACAAAAAGTCACAGGCCAACTTAATGTTACTCTTATCAAGCAATGATGTAAAATTGAGCAACAATAGAGATACTTCTGCAGTAGGCAGCAGCATGCCAAATATACTTAAACCTATGTGTTCGTGATACTTTAAAGGTATTGGTCATCTTTGGAAGATACTAGGGAAATAATAATTAATTCTCATAATTTAAAATCCTTATAATTCTGAAAATGGGTAAATCAAGGAAAGATACAAGTACTTGCCCTGTCAACTGATGAGGGAACACTTTTCTTCTCAAAGAATTGTTTCAAGAGATGTGACCAGTTTGCACCTTGTAGTGGAATAAGTAGATCCATGCAATGAACACCAATGAAAACATTCTCACTAGGAAAGGTAAATCAAATTGAATCAAGTTTCTAGATCTAATTATAAGTTCCCTGGGAGATAATGAGATCTATGATACATCCCATGCAGCTTGATCTGCAGGATACAGAATGCAGGGGACACTACAGGACAAACAGCCCGTCTTCTCCAATACTCAGCGGCAGAAGTTGGCAATCTGTGGATTCACGAGAATTGCCAACCGGACGTCCGCCATAGCACTCATTTCCACCTTCATGTTCATCTCACCTCTGTGCCCGTTTCACCATTGGCCCTGTGTCAACATCTGTCATTACTCATGGCAGAGAAACTGCCAACTTAAAAAATATTCTCTCAAGTCAAATGTTATGCGCAGTGGTTCCAACTTGCTTTGACAATCAAGTAGAGATAGAGGGCATTTAGACCATTTCATGTAGAGTTACTCGTGTAATCCTTGTTAAGATGATTTATGATGGTCTTTTAAGGAATATAAATGATTTCCAAAAAACTGCATATCATGCTAACAACAATAATAGCTAATATACAACAACAATTTGCACTGTGCCAGGCAGTATAATTAAAAGTTGAACACACATTATCACACTCCTCAGTATAGCCCTGAGGAACAAGAGCTACTATTTCTTCCATTTTCTAGATGGAACTGAAACACAGAGTGCTTAGGTTACTTGCTAAATATTACAGAGCAATATCAGTAGAGTTTACACTTGAGCCCAGAAAATCTAAACCCTGATAAAAATCTACAAAGCTACAAAACTGGAGGGCAGGAAGTTGTGCAAAAGTACTACACTTTTTATTTCACTTATTGATTATCCAATCTATGTTCTTATTCTGATTGATGATATTAAAAATAAAATAAAAACTATTTCATTCTCCAAATGGATTAGTTTTAGTAACCACAGGAAGAATGAATAGTAGATACAATTTGTCCAAATCATTAGAGTTCAAAGGAAAGAAAACATTAGCAAGGGGGCAGAACGGAATGATTAATGGAAGATCAGAAGCAGGAAGTGTTAAACCTGACAAGCACATTAATTCTGAACATACAGATATTATTCTGAAAATCCTCCTTTAAATGACAGAACTTTCTGACTAGCCAAGAAAACAAAATTGACCTACACGTTCTTCAAAAGAGGCACTCTAAAGCAATTCCATAGGACACTTGACAGGAACACCAATACACAATGATATAGCTGGCAAGAATAAAAGTCCACGAGTAATAGCACAACCAAAGATTCAGTCATAGCAAACATCTAGAGACAAAATAAAACAATATTAAACTACACAAGACAGACTACTAAGCATGAAATTTGAAAATGATAATGCTACAATAGTAGTGCAGGATTTCACACCATCATGTGTCAGGGGAGGGGACCTTTCCTCCGCACACCTACTATGGTTCAGCTAATTAACACACAGAAGAGGGGATGAGATCGTTCCATTGAGCTTAGCAGATTTTTGTTATGTACACTCTACATAATAATTTGCCATCTTACACATCTTCACTGTGGGTTCTAGTGTTGTGCACCTATGCTCTAGAACCTTCTCTCACAGCTTACAGATCAGGAGCTCTGTGTCCATTAATCAACAGCTCCCTAATTTGCCCTCCTGCTCATCCAGAGAAACCACTGTTCTACTTCCGGTTTGTATGAACTTGAGCAGACCAGGTCCCTCACGCAAGTGACTGGCTCGTGCCACTGAACACCATGTCAAGTATCCATGTTGTAGCGCTTGTCAGAACTCCTTCCTTGCTCATGCTGAGTACCCTTTTGTTATACTTGGAGACCATATATTCTTTATTTATCCATACATCCACGCACATTTGTATTTTTTTCACTTTTATGTGTAAACTTTGTAAAAATTTTAATTAAAACTCTGTGTCAGAAGAGCCATCGTGAGATGATAGATACTGAGGAGGGCGCTGTGCACATAACATTTTTAAAAATATATCGTGCTCCCTCCCAAACAGAGACTCAGCTCATAGGGACAGGACTGAACATTTTTGTGACTGTTGCCAACGTCCTGCTACTTTTGCAAAAAGAATGTGAAGAGCTGGGGTTTGAACTCCTACATGTCTGCCTTCAATTTTAAGCTCAGTCATCTGAAAAGCATGGGAGGGATGTTTGTTTCCAACTCGGAGTCCACTGATTGCCATTGCCCGACCAGCCTTGCTCACTCTTGTACTTTCATTCTTGTTTTGAAAAAAAAAAAAAAAAAAAGTCCTTTGATTTGTTCAGTCTTCTGAGTAGCACTTCCCGCAGCTCCTTGGGCCCTGCTCCCCTGCAAGTAAAAAGGAGCTGATCACACTCTAAGCTGCTGCTTGTTGGCCCGGGCTCTCTGAGAATCACCGGTGTGCTCCTTTGTAAGATGGAGATAAAATACAATTGCTGAGGGAACCGAAGGAAGCGATATACAGGAGGGGTACTGTACTAGCTTGCGGCCAGACAAGACCGAGTGCCAGGGTCCTGCTGCAAGGTACTTAGTGATCATGTACTATGTATTTCAAAAAAACTAGAAGAAAAGATTTTGAATGTTTTCACTATAAAGAAATCATTTGGAGGAGAACAGTGTGTTTCCCCTGATTTAAGCATTACATAGTGCATTCATGAAAGGAACCACATGGCACTCCCTCCATACACACCATTTTATGTATTACTTTAATAAATAAATTAAAGCACATTTAAAAATAAACTCAAATTAAAAACCTAGAATAAATAAATGAGAAAGAAATAATTGCTTAGTGTTTGCCCTCCTGCACTAGTGCGAACACCTAGTGTGTGGAGGGCTGGCTTTTTCCAGGAGATTCTGCACAAAATAAAGAAAAGGAATCAAAGCATACAAAGCACTGAGGGTGACGATGACACCCAATGGGGCTCTCGGCTGCTAAGCGTTGGTAGTATTAACTTATGATTCCAACAAAAATTCCCTACCCACACATTATTGCTTCCATTAAAACAAACTCTTTCTCGATCTTCTTTACTCATTTTCTCGTGAGAATGTTTCCTTCCTTTTCTTACTTGCAAATGACTAAACATCAGCAAATCCTGGCCCACCTCAACCTCCATTCCTCCTGGAAGGGGTTTGGGGTGCTGAAGTTCTGGGACAGTGGTCATGCTGGCTGGGCCCCAGTGCCCCGACTTCCCTGGGCTCTACGTAGTCACTGGGAATGGCCACTTCACTTGCCCACCTGAATCCCCACAGTCCCTACTGTGTCCCAGTTGGTTGCATCGCTCTTTATCAATGAAGTTCATTAGCTCATTGATATTTTTATTATTATAAAAACACACTGCATACACCCTTCTAGAAAAAGAACAGGCACGATATGACTTAGCTTTAAAACAATGGGCATGCAAAATACATCCATTCATGGATGTATGCAGGCGTTACACCAAGCGGGGCGGCTCATGTTTCCCACACTCATCTCACTTTATGCTCATTGCTACGGTTTATTCGCTTGGTTCATCGGGACCACAGGTAGATATCCATTGCTAAAGCAGAAAAAAATATTTCATTAAAAAAGAGCACCCTTAATACCACAAAAGAGAAAGTCCACAGTTTTCTGAAGTGCAGGCCTGAGTGGAAATCAATTGCTCCTGGACTAAATATTCGTTAATTAGCTGCTTATTTCAGGCAAAATGTGATAACCACCCAAGTTAATCATAATGTTTATCAAAAAAGGACTAGCTTGAGAATGGTTTCCGAACACCAGAATATGTGTTTCACTAAGTAAAGTGCTTTTGATCATCATATTTTTTTTTAACGTTTTGCACTGTGGTCAGCATCGGATGAACCACTGAACACTACTAAGAGAAACTTCCAGATCAACGATACACCCCACTGGTGGGGAAATGCATACTGCCTTCCGAGATGTCAAAAGGTGTGAGTGATTTGCCCCTCAGTCTTGCTTGATGAAAGAGTTCACGGCCCTCACCTTCTGACGCGGACTCGTCCGCTCTGTTGTTTAGCATTTCGTAACTGTACTCAGAACGGCTTTTCTAAGCCTTTAATTTTGAAGGCAATATTTGGAGCTGATAATGAAACACTATAAAACGGACGCTCGGCCCTCAGGAAGGTTGAGGTGTAAATCTACAGAATGAACTGCGATGTAGGATCTCGATGTGACACCGAGGAGGAGTGGGGCTGTGGGCGCGCTCTGGACGAGCAGCAGCCGGGCAAGGTCCAGCACACCGCCCCCCGCATCCTCCGAGCCCGGCGCCCGGAACCCCTCTCTTTCGCAGTGTGTAGCGCGCTCGGTCAGGTCACGCTCCATCTTCGGCTTGCCTCCAAAGTGTGGGTGAGTAGGTTTGAAAAGACTCTTGAAGAATTTAGGAACACAGTAGACTCTCAGATGCTGACCACTGTGCAGAAGGTTAAAAAATAAAGAATATTTTCAAACCTACCTCAGAAAAATAAATAAATAAACCTCCTCTTCGATCTGTGTGTGTGTGTGTGTGTGTGTGTGTGTGTGTGTGT
>NW_004524578.1:23250507-23256399 GCF_000260255.1 Octodon degus
GGTTGGGATAGATATATAGTTGCATTCTCTTAATGAATATTATGATTTGTTCTAATGGTGTTTGTAAATAGGATCTCAAGTCCGCATCTTGTACAGCAATTAACCACTAAGAAGAATATATGCAGTGTAATATTTGTTGAAACTGTACTTCCAATTTGATTTGAAACTGTCTCATTGCTATCTGTTTATCAATAAAACTTTGAAAAAAAATAAAATCTTGACACAAAAAATAAATAAATAAATAAATAAAAAGAGTATCTATCCCTGCTTTTGTCAAGGTTCTTGTTACATGGAATATTGTTTTCCATCCTTTGACTTTTAGGCTCTGATTGTTTTGAGTTCATTTTCTTTCTTATGCCAGGCATGGTGGTGTACACCTATAATTGCAGCACTTGGGACGCTAAGGCAAGAGTATCACCAGAAGTTCAAGGCCAGCCTGGGTTGCATACTGAGTGCAAGACCATCCTGAACTGAGTGGCAGATGTTTATGGAGTGTTATACCCTAGAACACCAGAATACACATTCTTCTCAGCTGCGCATGGGATGTTCTCCAAAATAGACAACATACTAGCTCATAGAGCATGATTAAGTAGACATAAAGGTATTAACATTGTCCCGTGCTTACTTTCAGACCGCAGTGCAACGAAACTGGAAATCAATGGCAAAAGAAACCACAGCAACTTCATAAATACATGGAAATAACACGCTCCTGAGCGACCAATGGATCACAGAAATTAAAGAAGAAATTAGACAGTTTCCTCAATTGGACGACAATGCCACTACAGCATCCTGGAACTTGTGGGACACAGTGGAAGCAGCCCTACTGGGGAAATTCATAGCCATGAATTCCCACATCAGAAAAACAGAGCAAGCGCAAATTGACAACTTAATTTGGCTCTGTTTCAAAATCAAAACGAAAAAATAAATAAGTAAATAAATAATATAAATAATGTGCTTCTTGTGTGCAGCAAGTCGTTGCATCTTGTTTCCTCATCTGCTGTGACAGTCTGTTTCTGTTGATTGCAGAATAGAGACCATTTACATTGATGGTTATAATTGATACGTATCAGCTGAACTTTGTTGTGTTATTTCCTTGTTCTTGGTTCAGTTCTTTCCCCTCTGCTTAGTTATTTGCCTGGCAAAACCATTCTGTTGGGCTTTATGGAGTTATCACATATTCCTGGGGGAGAAGGGAGAAATCAAAGATGAGAAAGAGATTAGAAGCAAGGCTGAAGGACAAAGAAGATTAAACAACGTTTTAAGAACAGAAGAAGAAGACAGGAGGTAAAGAAATGGAAATAAGAACATAATAAAGCTGAACAGTAACAAAAACTAAAACAATGTGCGCATTCACGTAAAAAAAAACATGAAAAAGCAATCAAGAAAAATAAAATAAAAATAGTAATACATACAAAGAACAAATAAAAAAGCAAAGCACGAAAGAAAAGCAGGGAAAAAATGTCCAACTCAAGGCATGTCTCTGCTGTCGCTGGTAGATGGAGGGCCAGACAGAGCCCTGATCCCAGTAAGCAGGCAGTAGAGTTATGCAGTGGTGGATGATCCCGGGAAACCTGGGCAAAGTTAGCTCCACTGAAGTTCTGGCTGCTTCTGGTTTCTGCGTGTGAGGCTGAAACTTGAATATGTCAGCCCTCAAGAAGCCAAGTGCCTCCTGCCAGTTTGAGCTCAACTCCCTGCTAGCTTGAACTCAGCTGCACCTCACCCTAACCTTGGGAGCCACTACATCAGGGCAACCTGCAATGGTTCTGAGTTCTGAGCTGCAAAGTCCCTTTTCCAAGATGGCAACTGGATAATCACCCTCTTCTTGGGGGGCATTTGGACCCAAATAACTCACCAGCTACCTCAGTCCACAATATTCACTGCTCTGTCCACTGGTGCTTTTCTCTATAGAGGACTCTGGAGTAGCTGGCAATCACCCTTCTCCTGCAAATTCGAACTGCCCTTTCCATGCTACAAGCCAGGGTTTGGGAGAAAGTGCCACTTTGCACTTCCCTGCTCTGTGTTTTGAGTCCTCCCTTTGCTCTCCATGTCAGCTCTAATTCTCATTTCGGATCCTTGCTAGGTCCCAGGGACCCTCTTCCTTCCTCCTTATCTTCCTCATGTCGCCATCTCCCAGTATCTGGACACCAAATCTCAGAAAGACTGTTTCTCTGCTGCTAACCATTCTGCCATCTTCCCAGAAGTCTACAGACTCTGTGCAATTTTTAAAGCAAAGTACTAAAATAGAGACTAGACAAATGTATATTCAAAATAGATGTGAAAATATGTTGAATATAAAATGAAATCAGTTAGATTGAAAAGGGGACAAACTCAAATGTCATAAACTTCTCTATAATGCATGACAGATCCTAAACAGAAATAAAGCAATTATTTAATTGAAAAAATGTATGGCTGGGAGTATAGCTCTGGGGGAGACCATGTGCTTAGGATGCATAAGACTCTGGCTTCCATTAACCAGAACTGAAAAAAAAAATTTAATTGGAAAATATAACATCCAGATTTTTCTTTTCTTCCTTGAGAATAAAACATAACTCAAAAACCTTTCCCAAAGTGTCTTTCTCCCCCAACCCTTGGCATGTACATACCATGGAATATGTCATCATTCCCACATTTTGCCTTCAGGCCCAAGGCTTTCCCCATGGACAGGTGAGCAGATCCCCTCCACCAGTGGTGCCACATTAGATACACACAGCCCTCTCTGTCAGCACATGAGCCAAGCTGCCACAGCCAAGATTTGCCATATTATCAGCATGCATACGTCAGCAAAGATCGTGTTAATTGGGCAAAAGCATGCCAAGTGCAACCTTTTGTCTTTCAATGAAAAGCTGCTAGTATCATTGAAGACTTTTTTATTGAAGCTTTTTGTAAAGACACAAAGTATTAATGTATAGTTGTTTTTGTCTAAACTAAAATCTCAGTATTCAGGCTCAGTTGAAGTGTTGGCACTTTGTGATAAGTAAGTGGGTTTGGAGTTGCACTTTGGGCTCTTGTCTCTAAAAGGTTTGCCACCGCTGCCCTTTTCCTCCATGTCTCCTCCTTCTTCCATCTCTTGGGCCCCTTCCCATCTGAACAAAATCCATCTCCTTACTTCCTTTCATTTTTCTCCTTATTTATATTTTGTGATGCTCATATAAGAGAAGCCATTCAATATTTAAGCTGTGTCTCTGATTTATTTAATTTAATATTGTGGTCTCAGGGTGCATCTATTTTTTCACAAATCGCTCAAGCTTGTCCTTCTTATGGTAGAGTAGTGCAACTTTTACACAGTGTAGACATTTAAAAATAAAGGAATAAAAAAGCTATTACAAATACAAACCAGAAATGAAACAAAGGGTATGAACAAAAACATAATACTAGGCAAAAGAGAATTTGAGAAATAGAACCAAGAAAGAGAGTTTAACTTCTGTAGGATGGATACCTAAAAATGGAGATGTGATATTTATGAATCTTTAAGT
Source organism: Octodon degus (assembly GCF_000260255.1). NCBI lineage: Eukaryota > Metazoa > Chordata > Mammalia > Rodentia > Octodontidae > Octodon > Octodon degus. The sequence continues at coordinate 23,253,981 of NW_004524578.1, forward strand.
TCAATACAATTCCTTTCAAGTCCTTCCTCTGGAGATGACTCTCCAAGCATCTTGGTTGGAGTTGCGGAGGTCTTCCAAATTTCACTCCCTCAGACTGGCTTCCTCAGATGACTAATTATAGTCGCTGTATGTGGCTTTTGCTAGTTTATAGCCATGTGCTAGAGAAGACCCTCATTTCCTCTCCATTTACAGATAGCAGTGTAAAACAAAGTACATGAGGCTGAGTTGTTTTTTTTTTTTTTTTTTTAAATAAGATTGTCTCAGGTGAAATGAATGATTCAATCAGTTATCAGCCAATCACTATTTCAGTACTGTCAGCCCAGACCTCACGGCTTCTGTACTAGAAAGAAAGGAAATGATAAGGCAGAATTGTTGAGCCTGCAATTTACCTCAACATCTATGAGATGACACTCTGAGGTCAGGACATGGCAGAGATGGGCCAGAGGGAGCCAAAGATAAAAGAAACAAAGGGATAGCTTTGTTTTAGGGATCTTGAGGCAGCAGATGATCACCTATACATATGTATTGTTTTGTCATTTCCACAAGCAGTCTTCCTTTTTGTTATTAAAATACAGTCACACATTTGTTATTATAAAGGGATTTAACAGAAAGGGAAGGATGGCTACAAGACATAAAATTCTAAAATGGAATTCAAAAAGCTGTATCTAGGTTAAATGGTGATTTCATTTTCAGCAGAGAAAAACCAGACCGGTAGAAGAATCCTGCTGGTCTTTTCATCTATATTCTCCCTTGTGTTGATCCAAGCATCTCTAAGAGTTATTTCAAGAGCCATTTTCACACATTCACTGATTTTGTTTCTTTTTTTATGCCTTCTGGAAGCAAAACTCAAGCTGTCGATTGCAGCCATGGAGATAAACAGAGATCTGAAAGGCATCGTTTTGAAGTTTTCTTCTCTTTTGACTATTCTTAACAGGGTGAAGCGACCTGACTGTAGGGTAGAATCACCTGGAGAGCTTTTCAAAAGTCTCAGGCTCCCAGGACACATCCCAGGCCAATTAAACCTGAACATGTGAAATGTACCAGGCATGGTGGAGCAGGTGCCTCCTACAGAAGCATTATGTTGGGACCCAGATTCATGGGCATTTTTTAGGTCACCATGATAAGCCTTTATGTCAGAATAGCTTTTGCTTCTTTTATGCATATTTTATTTCATCTTCACTACAAACCATGCAGTGGGATTTACAAATGATATTAGGGTTCAAATGAGTGTCATCCACAGGTTTGAAGCCAAGGGACAACTGGATATTTGGTCACTGGAAACTTTGCCACCTTCCTTAGGGACATCAGTTGTCATTACAGAATTCAAAACCAGCAAGGCACATACTGCCACAGCTCAACTGGCTATGGTGATGACTACCCTGGACACTAGGCCATTATTTCATTGATGGAGTCAGCTTATGGTGAGCGCTAGGCAATCAGTACGATTAGCTGTCTTCACCAGTTAGTTCATGCACTCTTCAATGGTCCTCAGGGTATTTCATAGGTACATAAGGTTTAAGTAATGTATAATGATGACCTTATATGATGAATGAAGATGAACCTGGTATTGGGGGGGCATTATTTTTAGTAACTATACAACATGATTTGTTTAATAGAATTTATGAATGTAGAAACTACCTGGATTGCACATTCCCTGCTTCATTCATTGTAATACTAATTCATTCGATATGATCAGTTGGACAAGTGGAAGGTTTCTATGTAGCCCAGGCTTAGCTTCAGGATAGAGGAACATATCCCCCATTCAGAAATGTGGGTGGTTGACCTCAACACTCATAAATCTTAAAATCATAGGATTGAGATGTGAATGGAATGGTGATTGAAAGTCTTCTCTCCATAAAAATTTATGAGAATATTGGAAAAAAATCAACTCTTTCAAAACTCTAGACATTTTTTAACAATTTTATTGAGAAATAAATAGCAATGAGACAATTTCAAAACCGATCAGTAGGACAGTTTCAATAGTAAATACATTGCACATTTTTGTCTCAGTGGTTACTCATTGTACAAGATACAGACATGACATCCATCCACAAACACTATTAGAATGAATCTTCTTATTCATTGAATTAAGAGATTGTAGCTGCATACTTATCCTAACTATTTTGAATATAAAGATACAAAATGATCATTCATTTGTATCCTCTTTTTTGTTTAGTTTTGTCGGAGAATGGTATTCCATTGTCATTTAAATATTGTAGGTGTGTGAATTCACCAAAATATTCCAATATAGTCCAATAGTCCATAATAGTAGTGAGTCATTCACAGGACTGGCAGTGTCAGAAGTTGTTGACCTGAGCCCTTTACAGCCCAGCATACCAACATGGCTTCATCCCTTATACCTCTTTTTTATACCTTTCTGCTGGATGGTTAAGACCAAGATAAAGCAAGACCTGTATAA
>NW_004524578.1:23256499-23261612 GCF_000260255.1 Octodon degus
TGTGTGTGTGTGTGTGTGTGTGTGTGTGTGTGTGTGTGTGTGTCTCCCCCTCAGCCCACTCTCGGGACAGGGCTGGCACACCATGTAGTGACCACGTCTCTGCGCTTGCCTAAGCTTAACTAAGCAGACACTTTAGACCACTGAGCTCTCTCTCCAGCCCATTAGCCTCCTCCTAAATAACTATGACATGGGCTCCTTATGTTCAGAAGACAAAATATTTTCATTCGTTGTTCCATATGTTTCAATTCATGGCTTTTTTCCTATTGGAACTTGAAGAAAAGACCTTGAAAATGCAAATACAAGTATAAATTATTGCTATTTCTGTCTATCTGTCTGTCTCATGTGTAGTCTTTCTCTCTCTCAGCTAAATATACAAATAATGTGATTCCAGTCTGACCACTGGTCGAATTTAAAGCAAGGGACCACTGGATGATAAAATAAAAATAAATACCATGAGACACACATGGTGGCACACACCTGGAATCCCAGCACTCAGAGGGCAAAAGCAGGAAGAATTAGAAGTTCCAGCCCAGGCTGGGAAACTTAGGCAAACTCCATCTCAAAGTTATTTAAAAATATATTGCTGGGGATACAGCTGAGTATAAAGGCCCTGGGTTCAATCCCGAGTACTAGAGGCAAAGAAAATATGAACCAAAACACATATCAAATAAAACCATGAAATGATAATTGTAAACTAAGACAGGCCAAGACTGCATTCAAAACAGAAATCAACAAACAAGAAAAAATAAAGGTAAATAAGTGTTTTTATTTTAAATGATTACTTACCTTGAAGAGGTAAACATGATTTTTAAAATATTCTGATAACATACCACTCAAGTTTAAAATGGATGTTCCTCTCGTCCCTTCTGTTCTTGTTTCACAGATACAAGCAGCGTTAACGACTTGCTACACACCCTTCTGGGCTTTCCATCCGTCCATATGAGAACGTACTATGTATATCAGCATCTAAATATGTTAATACCCTTAGCCCTGTTGAGCTTCCTTTTATGTGACTTCCTTCTCTTCAGCTGTGGAGGTTCAAGAGTGTTGCAGAAAAAAAAAAAAAGAATGCATAAACACTCAGTTCCTGGAATAAGATTCAGAATAGGATTTTTGAGTCCATAACGATCTATAGGTTGGGAAAGGCACACTGGGTGTAATTGGTGGATCGGCATGGAAATATCACAACAAGCCTCATGAATATGCAGAATTAATGTGTGCATAAAAAGTTTTAAAACAGAAAGTCCAGATTTCTCTTAAGATATATATTTTTAATTTTAACATTTCTAATATTTATAAATCTTTACATTCCATGAATATAATTGTCCTAATTTTGTAATTCTAAAGATAATCATTAGAGCAAATGGAAAACAAAAAACGGGGCTTTAATTATTTATTTCCTAGGGGAAAGAGGTGAGAAAGAGTCCTTCCCACATCTCCCCAAGAACTCTCCTTGGCTGGGACACTGCGGGCTGTGCGTCACCCACCGTGGGAGTATCTGAGGACACTGAGGGCGGCTCTCGTGTCTCCACGGTGTGCTCCCCTCGGCTCGGGCTTTAACCTTAAGTCACATCCACAGCTGCATGGGACAGTGAAGCAGACCGTGGCAGCCAGGCAAAGCGTGCTCAAGTGCTCAGTGGGACAACAGTGTCCCCAGCAACCACCTGGAGCACTGCAGACGTGACAAAGAAAATTCACTTTAAAGACTTGTGTGTGACATTGTGAAAGACCGGTTTGATCTGAAGTCTAAGGCCAAGGTCGGTTGTAAAGCTACAGGCTGTGTTTCCTTTTGGATCCAACTGGGAGAGCCGTAAGGAGTCGGTCAGCACATTCCCAGTCTGCTTCTTCCCCCTAACTGGGCAGCTCGCCTTGTCCTTTGGAACCAGGCACAGCTCCTGCTTGGCCCTGAAGAGCACATTTGGGTTCTCTGCAGCCTGAGGAACGATTCAGCATACTGATCACACCTCCCATGAGAAGCAGAGGGTTCCCCTCTTTCTTAGTACAACACAGCAGCGTTCTCTCCACCTCTGCCTGTTACTCTGCTACAGGGTCAGACCTGGGGGTGCTCTACAGTGGTCAGCACCCTCCTTTTCCAGCTGGGAGGACATATGACCATGTCCATGTGATAAGTCACTGTCCTTCCCTCTGCACACCATGGGCTCAACCTTCATGCTTATCCTAGGGCAGGACCATCCGCCATGCACAGGGAGGGAGTCATGGAATGCTGAAAACCACCCAGACCCCATCTAGCAGTGAAGCCTGGAAAATCCCACCCAGCGAAGCTCTGTCTGAGGTAACGTCTGCCACTCAGCAACAAGAATAAGAATCCGAGGACTCCGATCCAGAAGGTCTCCTGACTTCCACCTGGCTTTCACACTCCTAGACCTGCCTCATATAGAAAAGGGAAGGGCCGGCCAAATAGCTCAGTGGATTAAAGCATCTGCAAGCAGGCACAGAGGGCTAGGGTTCGATCCTCAGGCCTGCCATGCAGCCCCCTCCTCCGCACCATCCCCCCCAGGCACCCTGAGATGGCAACTAAGACTGGGTGTGGTGGCACACACCTGCAATCCCAGCACTTGGGAGACTGTAAACAGGAAGATCACTACGAGTCCGATCTAGTAGTGAGACTGTGAACACCCTGTAGACCCTTCCCTAAAAAATAGAAAAAGGAATAAAAGCAAGAAAAGAAGAGGAAATGGGAGGGGTTCAGAGAGGTGAAACCTACCTAACCAAAAGAAAGAAAAATGCCGTGTCTGTTAGACCCTCACCTACCTTCAACTATTCAGTGAAAGCGAAAGCAGGACAGCACAGACAAAGGAGATAAAACTAAAAAAGTTGATGTTTCCCCATGAAAATCTGTGTTTAATTGAGGAAATACAAACCTAATACACAGACACGCATACGCAGACACCCTTTCAGAAATACCTGAGTAACCAGTGGAAATGGGGCGAAGCTCTTCGCCGGGCACTTACTTAGCATGAGCGAGTTTGGGTTCTGTCTCCTGAGCTTCAATCCCCACCTCCACACAGACAAAATAAACAGATTAAGCTTTTATATAAAAGACCATACTTTCTAGACTGGGCAGAAAAAAATCAATATGTATGAAATTTTTATTTTTTAATTTATTTCGTTCTTTTTTCCTGTTGCCTTCCCCTACCTTCAACCCTTCTTCCTCTCCATATTTACGAAATCTTTGTTTCCATTTGTTTCTATTATCTTTCTTTTGCTTTTCCCTTCTTTCCGTTCCCTCTCCCCTCTCCTTCGGTCCCGCTTCCATTTGAACATTTTCTTCTTATTTCCCAGTATCTACTATGCACTCTGGTCCTTAATTACACTTTGAGTTTCTCACACCAAAGAAGCCATGTGATATGTGAACATGTATGCAATTTGTTTAAGAGAAATTGAGAGAATGATCTCAGGTTACACTTCTTTATGACAAAGTATTACTCCATTGTATAAAATAAAACACAACTTCATAATCCATTCATTGGTTGGTGAACATTGGTTAATGGGGTGTTGCCAAGATTTAGCTAATACAAACCATGCCACTGTAAACATGGGTGTGCAGATAGAACTGTGTGCTGATATTTTTAATTATTTCATGAAGATACCACAAAAGGGAAGAGCTAAGTCAAATGGAAACTCTAGTTGTAGCTTTTTAGGAACTTTCACACTGATTTTGCAGAGTACTTGCACCAATACGCACTCCCACCAACAGTGAAGACGGTCCTTTTCCTCCACAGCCCTGCCAGCAATTGTTATTGGCTGATTTCTTGGTACTAGCCATTCTTTCTAGAGTAAACGGGAATCTCAGTATTGTGTAATTTACATCCCTCAAATGACCAGTGATGATGGACATATGTTGTCATTTCTACTTCTTCATCTGAGAGGCTTCTGTCCATTTCAGATACTCATTCTTAGACTGGGACTTTAAATTTGGGGAGTCTGACTTTTTTAAAAAAATTCCTTATATATTGTAGGTAATAGCCTGAGGAATAGCTGGCAAAATTGTTTTCCCCCTCAGTAGGTTGTTTCTTTATTCTGTAAATGGTTTCTTGCTCTGTACCAAAGCTTTTTAATAATAAGATCTCAGTTGTTGATTCTTTTCTTTCCTTTCCTTGGCAAGGTTGTCTAAGAGTTTGTCAATGTTGTTTACTCTTAAAAAGGATCAACTTTTTGTTTCATTGATTCTTTGTATTGTTTCCTTAGTCTTGAGTGCATTCATTTCTGCTCTGATCCTTATAATTTCTTTCCTCATATGAGCTTTGGGCTTGACTTGCTCTTCTTTTTGTAGAATCTTGAGATTCAACGTTAAGTTGTTAATTTGTCCTTACTCTGTTTTTTCTGATGTGGGAATTCATGGCTATGAATTTCCCCAGTAGGACTGCTTCCACTTTTTCCCCAAGTTCCAGGATGTTGTAGTGGTATTATCGTCCAATTGAGGAAACTGTCTAATTTCTTCTTTAATTTCTGTGATCCATTGGTCACTCAGGAGCATGTTATTTCCATGTATTTATGAAGTTGCTGTGGTTTCTTTTGCCATTGATTTCCAGTTTCGCTGCACTGCGGTCTGAAAGTAAGCACGGGATAATGTTAATACCTTTATGTCTACTTAATCATGCTCTATGAGCTAGTATGTTGTCTATTTTGGAGAACATCCCATGTGCAGCTGAGAAGAATGTGTATTCTGGTGTTCTAGGGTATAACACTCCATAAACATCTGGTAAGTCCATTTGTGCAAAAGTTTGGATCAGTTCTGATATTTCTACGCTGATTTTTTGTCTAGTTCATCTATTTGTGACCTTCACTGCAACTGTATTAGTGCTTATCTGATTTTTCATAGCTATTGATATTCATTTTATATAGTTGGTTGCACTGGCATTCAGTGCATGCACATTTATGATTGTTATGTGTTCCTCTTGACTTGTTCCTTTAATAAGTATGCAGTTCCTTTTTTGTCTCTCTTGATCAGGCATGGCTTGAAATCCACTTCTTCTGCAAACAAGAGTATCTATCCCTTTATGAAAACCCAACAGCTAACATAATCCTAAATGGGGAAAAACTGAAATCTTTTACTCTTAGATCGGGTACAAGACAAAGATGTCCTCTCTCA
>NW_004524578.1:23269742-23274925 GCF_000260255.1 Octodon degus
AGTGTCAGCCATGTGGATGAGTCACGGCCATTACTTGACCAATTTGCTCTCTGTGAAAGCCTGAGAGAATGTTTTCTCTCCATGTGACTCTCCTTAATCACACTCTATGTCATCAATCACATTGCTCTGAGGCCCCATAATCTCCTTGATCAGAAAATTTGGGACACTACTGAGTTACATGATGTTACATTATAGTTTCTCCTATGTCCTAAGTATGTCCTAAGTCTTCACTGACCTTAAAAGGCTAGGGCCAAAATGTCAGCTGGCCTTGCAGCCCTTCTTTTTCCCTAATTTTTGGTCTGCAAACTTAGGTTGTTAACCTTCCAGAAGAGCAGCTTATTATTACCCTACAACATAGGCAATTGGATTTAACCTATCTGTCTGAATATCAAACATCTTAGGCATAACATGGAATAGGTATTTTCCATCAATTGATATGTTAAACTTTAAGTCACTATAGAATATGAAGAAAAAAATTTTAAAAATAAAAAATATCAAAAAAACATAAATAAACAATTACATATTTTTACACAGAAATTTAGAAATCTAGCCATATACAGCATTGTAGCAGGACAGTCCTGTGACATTTTTTTTCTTGTCTCTATTTTTTGTTTATTACCCTTTTTTAAAAAATAAACATCTACTTAAGAGACAGTATGGCAATAATTGGTATGTCATGACAAGCAGTACGTATTTAGAAGACCAGAATGACAGGCATTCCAAGTGTGACCCTTCTACCACACATTGCTATCTTCAGTGCATTTGCTTAGTTCACAGGCATCAGCACATATAATTAGAGAGGGTGAGAATCCTACCAATTAACCGCTAGTTTCAAAAACCTGCTGATGTTTCTCAGGATCATTGCCTTACCCATCTTGTTTGTATAAATGTATGGTTTTGCCCCGTCATGTTTCCTAGCTTTTCTCCTTGCCCTCTCTTTATTGTTTAATCCTCAAGTTCTCACTTTCCTTTTAATTGTGCTATATCTTTCTATTTGTATTTCTTCTTCTGAGTTCTTATACTAAGGAGACTATATGATATTTACACATGTGGGTCTGGTTTATTTCACTTATGAGTATATCTTCAAGTGGCATCCACTTAAATATAAATGCTTAAAGTTTATCATTCTTTATAGCTGAGTAATACTCCACTGTATAAAAATACCACATCTTTTTCACCCATTCCTCAGGTGACAGGGATCTTGGTTGTTTCCAAGATTTGGCTATCACAAATTGTGCTGCTATAAACATAGGCGCACATATATCACTATGATATGATGTTTTCAGTTCCTCTGGGAAAATTCCCAGTAGGGGGATAGCTGGCTTGAATGGGATTTCCAGTCCTAGCAAAACTTTAGATATTAGTCAGAGGCTTTCAAGGTGTTATTCAAAACAAATATTTCAGTCTTGGGAAGATAACAAGTTTGTCACATTTTAACTTTTCTATCCCTAGTACCTTCCCCTCAGCTCCATGGTCCCCTTGAAACCAATAACCTGAACTAACAGAGGAAGACAGCCCAGCAGCATAGACAGACAGACTAGGATGTGGGTGGGGCCCTCTATCTCCCCCTCCAGAACCATCTCCCCCTCTATGTCACACAAGGATCTTCATCATTTCATGTGACTCAGAAGTCACCCTGATGCTGATACCTTTTCACTTAGAAGCATTTGTCATTGCCAAAAGCAAGAGCAGACATTAGTAAACATTGCTGTAACAATAACAAGAGGGGACAAGATCAAGTTAGCCAAAAATCCTTGACAGAGAACCCTAGGAATGAGTGAGGTATCTGTGGAGCTTGACAAGCTCTGGGACAGCACTGGGATGTGAAGAGCCTCACACACATAGGGCATGCCCAGGTCCAGGGCGGAGCACCCATCTTGGAGGACCAGAAAAAGCCTGAGTTCTTGCCCCAGCCAACCAGGCTCTAGATAAAGTGAGGAGAAGACTGAGACACGTTGTGAAGCAAGTGACTGAATGCTCAGCACCAAAGGTGCCCAGAGCCCTTGGCAAAGGCAAGGAAGTGGACTGAAGCCTCTGTCCAATCGCTGCCTGATTACTACACCAGTGAAACAGAGACTGCAGGGCTCACAGGCGGTAAAGATATAGACTTCATAGAACTAGAGCCAGTAGGTAAGACACAAAAATGCCCAGGCTACCGCAGCGACGATCACCAACAGCAACTTAGTGGTGGCACAGGACTGCAATCTAGGCATTCCGAGAGGCGAAGATAGAAGGATCAGCAATTTGAGCCCAACCTCAGGCAACGCAGCTAGACCTTACCTCAAAATGAAAATAAAAAAAGGTTTGAAGATGTAGCTCAGTACCACAATAAAAGAATTGTCCAATTTTCAATGAAAACATTAACATTGTAAGACATGTAAAAAATAAGAAAATATGTGCCATAATCAAGAGAAAAAAATGTTCCTGAGGAAGCTCAGTTGTTGGACTAAGTGAAGGCTTAAATTGGTGATTTTAAATATGGAAACTAAAGAACACCAAAAACATGATCCTTGAAAGGGAGAATTGGAGGATTACATTATTAATATTGAAAGCTTCTGCTCTGATTGAGGACACCATTGAGAGAATGCAAAGGGGAAAGGTGCTCAGTATCATATGTTATTAGAGGGTCACATTTTAAATCTATCAGAAAGGTCAGAATTGAAAAGCTCTGCTGACAGCTAGCCCTAGAGGTGACAGGGAGTAGCAGGAACTTCAATTCACTGCTGGAGAGAATGCCAATGACATGGCTGTTTCGGGAGACAGTTGGGTGATTTCTTTAAAAATGGAAAGGATTTCTACTATACAGCCCAGTCATAATTGTCTTCTATATTCCTCTAAATGTTGAAAGCTTATGTCCATGCAAAAACCTATTCACTAATGTCTACAGCACTTGTATCTATGTTCACCAAAACTCTAAAGCAACCAAGAATAAGTGAGTGAATAAACAAATTCTGTCACTTCCATACAATGGAATACTATTCAGTGATGTAAAGAAGTGAGCTCCTGAGCTGTACATGTACATGATCCAAAGGTCAGTACGCTTTGTTAAGAGAACCAATACCTATGTTGTATGGGTCCAATGGGATGATGTTCTAGAAAAAAAAAAGAAACAGTGACAAGATCATTTTCCCAGAGTGGAGGAAAAGGAAAGCTGAAATACAGCAAAGGTCTTCAGGGCACTGGAACTAGTGATATGAGATTGCAATTGTGTACACATGTCATGAAATGTTTCTCAAAACCCCAGATGTAAAGCCAAGTGTCACTTATGAACATCAGGAAGATGTGACCTAGCAGTATTTTGTGTCATCAGTTATAACAGATGGACCACTCTAATCTGAGTAGTTCATAAGAGGGTAAACTAAGAGAGGCAGTGTGAAGCCATATATGGGACCCTCTGTAGTTTCCATTCCAGTTTTCTTTTTCTTTTCTTATTTATTTATTTTTTTTAACTGAGAATGAAACTCAGGACCTTGCACTTGAGAAGCAGGTACTTAAAGTTCTGAGCTATCTCCCTGGCCCTCCATTCCAATTTTCTGTAACACTCATTTTTTTTTAATTAAAAAAAAATAGAAAAAAAATCACAGACATAGTACTAAAGCAAGAGCATTGTGTCTCACTGAATAAAGAATATTAACAGAGATAACATCTATAAAAATAGAAATAATAGAAACTAAATAAAACTGTTGGAATTTTAAAGGATCATAACTTTATGTTTTCATTCATTTCATTGAGAAAGAAATAGCAATGAGACAGTTTCAAAACAGGTTAGTAAGACAGCTGCAATAATTAATACATTGTATATTGTTGTCTTCATAGTAGTTATACAGCGTACAAGATGCAGAAATGATATCTTGTGAAAACACTTTTAGTATAAATCTTTCTTATTGAACTAAGAAAAAGTAGTTGTATATCTACCCTATTTTGTATATACAGATATATGTTTTTTTCACTACAAAATGGACCTTCATTTATATTCCCCCTTTTTTGTTTAGTTTTGTCAGAAATGGGTGTTCCATTGCCTTCCAAATATTGTAGGTGTGTGAATTCAGCAAAATAATCCAATATAGTCCAATAGTCTATAATAGTAGTGGGTTATCTGTGGAACTGGCAATGTCAGAAGTTATTGACTTGAGCCTTTACCAGCTCAGCATATTAATATGGCTTTACTTTTTATACCTCATGTTTATACTTTTCTGATGGATGGTTAAGAGCAAGATAAAGCAAGGTCTATATAAAGAAAAATGTAACTTTTGTATCTGACAAGGTCAGTCAAATCCCCTCAGGATTTATCCTGAAACCCTGTACAGCAGTTTGTAGATCTTTTGTCAGTATCAGCCATCTGGATGAGTCACGGCCATTGCTTGACCAATTTGTTCTCCATGAAAGCCTGAGAGAATGTTTTCTCTCTAGGTGACTCTCCTTAGGCCCACTATACATCATCAATTACTTTCCTCTGTGGCCCCATAACCTCCTTGAACAGAAAAATTTGGGACACCACTGAGTTACAGGATGTTACACTACAGGTTCTCTTATGTCCTGAGTCCTAGAGGACATAAGAAGGGCTAGAGCCAAAATATCGCCTATCCTTATAGTCTTTCTTTTTTCCTAATTTTTTGGTGGGCAAACTTAAGTTAACTCTCCAGAAGAGAGGTTTAATGATATTATTACCCTATGGCCTAGGCATTTGAGCTTAACATCACTCTCTGTTTGAATATCAAACACCTTAGACATAACATGGAACAGGTATTTTATAACAATTGTTGAAATTCTAAACTTTAAATCCCTATAGAATGTGGAAAAAAATAAACAACTACACATACTTACACAGAAATTTAGAAATCTAACAATATACAACATTGTAGTAGGACAGTCCAAGAACCATAACTTGAAAAGACAAATTTATGAGCATGTTCAACATCTTATTTCAGCCAGCAGAACAAAGAACTGGAAAACTTGAAGATAAGTCCATGGAGACCACCCAATCCAAGGAGCTGCAAGGAAGAAAGGGATGAAGAGAGATGAGCCAAGCTTCTGAGGCCAGTGGCTACCATTTAGCACTGCAGCTTGGAATCCTGGAGGGAGAGAGAGAGAAAGAGAGAGAGAGAGAGAGAGAGAGAGAGAGAGAGAGAGAGAGAGAGAGAGAGACTGAAAAGAGTTGGAAAGAATACTGGGTTAGGCCCAAA
>NW_004524578.1:23275615-23277779 GCF_000260255.1 Octodon degus
AGAATGCCACAACATTTTTATTTATGATGAAAAAAAAATTTTTTTTCTTGGGGTTGTAGAGGTAGAAGTCAAAGCCTGAGGGGTCCATATCAAATGAGGGCCTCTGTGTCCTCCCATCCCAGATGGTTGAAGACAGGAAAGGGCGAGAGGGAGAAAGATAGGGGTGGGGTCCATGCTGCAGGAGCAGCATTCATGCACTCAGGCATTATTACCACACCCCACAACCCGAGCCTATTGCACCAGGGATTAAGTTTCCAACATACACACACAGGGGAACATGTTCAAGCCACGGTCACAATTTAGGCTATTAACTGTGTAATTGCGATTCCCCAGGGTAACCACTATGAAGACAGCTTTAATGAAAGAAAAAGAAATAAGTGAATTAAAATACCACAACAAAAAATGCCTGGCTAACACAAAAGAAGGCAGGAGCAAACTAATAAAGGAACAAACATAAGAAATGGCAAAATGGGGAGTGGACATGATACCTAGAGTAACTGAATTCATATAAATGGATTACACATTTCTCAAGCAGACAAAAGGAAGTGATCAAATTCTAGACATGTTCCTGGACAGGGAAACTACCAATAATGACTAAAAAATAAATAGAAAATCTAAATAAACTTATTATAAGTGAAGGGATTGACTTGTTCGTATTAAAACTTCCCACAAAGAAACAGAAGATGCTTCACCGGTGAAGTCTAACAAACATTAAAAAGAATTAACACCAGGTCAGGAACTCTTCCTGAAAAATAGAAAAGGAAGAAACATTTTTCAACTCCTTTTCTAGCCATTATTTCCCTGATGGCAAAACCAGATGAAGACGTCCCAAGAACAGGAAGCTACAGACCAACCTCTTGCATGTGCAGAAATGAAAAACTTCTCAATAACAAAACAATAGGAAAATGAATCCAATAACATACAAAAGAGTTTATTCAACTGGGATTTATTCTCCATTCATGCATCTAAAGACAATATTCTTAAAATAATTATTCTCTTGAAATTGATCTACAGACTCAATGAAATCTCTATCAGAATCCTAGCTGCCTTTCATTACAAAAGTTGGCAGGTTGACTTAAAAGTCATAAGGAAATTCAAGGGATCCAGAATAGCTAAAGTAATATTGAGACATGAAAGCAAATTTGTAGAACCTTCAGCCCCATGCCTTAGAACTTACCACAATATGATAGCAAACAAAACTTTGTGTTACTGGCATAGGAATAGATATACAGAGGAGTGATGTAGAAATGAGAATCAGAATTCTATCACTACATGTAGATCAAACTAATTTTTTGCAAGAAAATCCAATATTGATATAAACTAATGGAGAAAATTTCAGTATTTTCAGACCATATACCTGATAAAGGATGTGCATCCAGAATACAAAAAGAACACCTGCAAGTCATTGATTAAAAAACAAATCAGGGTCCAGGGAGATAGCTCAGCAGTCTAAAGTACCTGCATAGGCAAGCTTAGATAGGCACAGGAGACTGGGATTCGATTCCTGGCATGACATGCAGTGACAGCCCTGCCCTCAGGGTGGGCTGAGCCAACCAAAAACGACAACAACAATGAAAAATCAGCTCCAATAAAAATATAGAGAAAGTCAAGTAGATATTTATCCAAAAGAGTATGCAATGACCAACTGGCATATGAAAAGATGTTCAGTATCACTAATCATTAGGTAAATGTAAGTTTAAAATCATAATAAAATACCACTTTATATCCTCTGAAATGATTACAATAAAACTATGTCAATGACAGGAGTGGACAAAGATGTTGAGAAGTAGGGACCATGACACATTGCCGACAGGAATATAGGATGATGCAGTTATGTGATCTAGCGATTCCAGCGTAAAGCTAAGAGAAGCATGAATACATGCTGCGCAAAACCTTGCACACAGATCTTCCTCATAGCACTGCTTAGCCAAGAGGTAGACACAAGTCAAACATTCATGACTTGATAGGTGAATGGCAACATACTAAACACTACATCCTATTTTTTTCATAATTTTATTGATAAAAAGATAGCAATGAGACAGTTTCAAATCAAATCGGTAGGACAGTTTCAATAACTAACACACTGCATATATTCTTCTTAGTGGTTAATTGCTGCACAAGATGCGGACTTGAGATCCTATTTACAAACACCATTAGAACAAAT
>NW_004524578.1:23290983-23305015 GCF_000260255.1 Octodon degus
TCAGGTGCAGCTCTACAAAGTTTGGACTTATCCATCTGCGTCTGGCTTGGGTCTGGCTGCTGTGCTCAGCTCCTTCCCACTGCTGCCCTTGAGGGTGGACCTGTTGTGCCCCTGTGGCAAGGTGTTCTGCTCCTGGACTAGCTGGGTGGATCTATCCTCCACACTCTCTGCAGGGATTGCAGCTGCAGGGTTATACCCCAGTCGTGTTTGCCAGGCCTGAGCTGTGCCTGGAGGTGGTAAGGTGAAGTAGGGGGAAGAGGACGCTCTCCCACACACTCACCGGATCTGGGCTAGGACTGGGTCTGGGGGTTCCTGGAATGCAGCAGAAATTCCTACTCGGTGGGCGGGGTCGGGGAGGTGCTGTGGAGTGGTGGGGATGACCCAAGGGGGTGGGAGAGGGTCTGGCCCACGCTGCACCTGGACTGGGACTGGTCCCGCTGGCTCAGGGTAGCAGGAAGCTCTCCCACACACTCACTGTCCTGGGCTAGGACTGGGTCTCTACATCCTGTTTTTTAAAAGGGTGAATATCATGGTACATGTATGGTTGTTCAATTTTCTACAAAAATGAAATACATGGTAAGCAAATAAGTCAAACACCCAAATTTGATTTATGTAGAACTCAAAAGGCAAAGTGATAGAACCCAGGGATTCACGCGTGGGTGATAAAAACATAGCAAAACAGTTTTGGAAGTTGATCATCATGAAAACTAGGGAAACGGTCACTTTAGAGTACAGTGCCTCTGGGTTTGGAGGGAGCATGAGAAACTAGAGGGTACTGGTCAGCTGCACAGCTTTTTCATGTGGGTGACAGAAACCCAGCTGCTCAAGTGTTCTGGTAACACAGTAAGCTGCGTGTGTGTGCAGTATGTGCCTTTGTATAATGCGCTGCATTTTACAGCAAATGTCCATTTTAATTTCTGTTTAGTGAAAAATCCATGAATTAGCTACACTACAATGTACTTGACTATTTCCATATTGTTGAGAATTTGATTGTTTCCAGGATTTTATTACTCTTACCAATATTGTAATTCACCTTTTTGTGCAAAAGTCTCTTCCATGTTTTATTAACGTCAGATAGATTTCCAGATGTGGGAAGTGAGTCAAGGGAATATGCTGTTTTGCTATTGAAGCCACGAAGCCTCAAATATAGTTTTTCTTCTTATATGTTACGTGTGGCTTATTTCAACTGAATGGCCCAGCTTTCCAAATGCCTTCTGAATGCCCACCTCTGGCCTTGAGTGTGTTCGCTCTCTTGTCCTGCCAGGATATCCCCAACTTTCTGGATAGTAGACGTCGCAGTCCCTCACTGCAAGCCCAGGCTGAGGCAATGACTTCCCTTCTGCGTCAGTGTTCAGGAACATGCTGAGAACCTGTCTAACAAGGAAGGGACTTCTGCGCATGAGCTTTGTCACCAGAGATTGCCACCAGCTTCTGTAACTTTTTTTTAAGACAGGTCTTACTGTGTTACCCAGACTGCCTTGAACTTAGCATCCACTTGCCTCGGCCTCCCAAGTAGCTGATAATAGAGATAGACACACTGTTTTTTAGTAGTATTATTCTTTTTGATACAGGGTCTCACTATGCAGTTTGGACTCATAGTGATCACCTTGCCTCAGCCTCCCTAGTGCTGGGACTGCAGGCACGCACAACCACACCTGGTTCCAGGGCCCACAAGGTGCATCCAGGGTTACAAGGCCAGCATGACATGCGGTACTGGAAATCGAGCTCTGGACCTTGTGTACTTGCTAGGTGGGTGCTTATACTCCCAGCCCTAATACACACATTCTTAAAACTGGGATGCAATGCTATCCATAATGTGAGAGTTTGAAAAAGATAAAAATGTGACTGTCATACAAATAAGAGATTCAACATATGTCAAGCATTTTATTCAAGTCTTTAATTAATGAGAGACCAGTAGGGTGGTAAAAGTTCTTCAAAGCACAATTAAAGAATAAAGATTGATTCAGTCAAAATTGCTGAACTTGCTGAGCACAGCGGCATGTTCCTGCAATCCCTCCACGGAGGGAGGCTGAGGCTGGAGGATCCCAAGCTCCAGCCCATTCCGGGCAACTGCCTCGAAATCCTAAAAATTAAAAATAAATCCCGAGATAGTTCAGCGCAAAGGTCCTGCATCTAATCCCAAGTACCATCAAAATGAAGAGCTGAGAGCTAAATCTGTTCATGGGTATAAAACCATAGTGTGCCCCACAAGGTGATAAAAGAGTAGAATTTGGAATTATCATTTTACTAGCCATAATCTACAAATTACCATGTAACTCTGCAGTGTGTGTACTCTAACCAGATGGTAACCATCAAAGTGGATTCTTCTATCTCATGAAATAACCCATAGGAAAGGGTTTATACAGCAGTGCTCCCACAAAACATCAAAAGAACACGTGCAGAACCCTTGGCTAGATTTCCAAGTAAAATAATTTTTCTAACATCGCATTCTTTCAGAGGTGCTGAGAAAATACCAGATATGCCTTTTGCTGCTTTGAGACTGCTGAAGGACCAAGGCCTATTGCATTGTTTATAAAAAGTAAAATAGAAAATGTAGGGTTTTGCTTTCTTCCCAAGGCCAACTTAGTTTTATTTCATTTTCAGAAAACTCACAGTAATCCGGTTCTCTTTGACTTGAAGCCGTTGAGGTGGCGCAAGCCATAAGAAACCTCCCGACCTCCTGGGCCCAGGGGCCCAGCGAATACCTGCGCGTCTCCAAATTTTGATCCGGATGCTGCTGTAGGTGTACATTCGCAATTTTCTTTTAAAAATAAAAAGAAGTTCCTCGACCACAGCAGGATCAGAAGTATTGCCAAGGCCATAGCTATGCTCTACGGCTAATCTGTCTGTGATCATTTCTGGGAAGATGAAGTGAGGCCCCTTCTCTCCCCTTCCGGTTTGTGGGCATCTGAATGGCCGCTCCCAGGATCTCAGAAAGAGGCGGGAGAAGGGGCTGCCTCGGCTGATGTGGCCCCCAGGCTCAAAGATCAGGGGTCTGCTGATAAGAATCAAGTAACAGTTGTTACTGGCCTCCTCCGCAGACGGAGAGCGTCAACAAACCAAGTGCAAAGAGGTGAAAGCAGGCTGGCCAGAGAAGGGAAAGCAATGAAAGAAGCTGCCGAGTAGGACCCTTGTGGAAACCGCATGCATTGCCCTTAGAGGGCCCTTCTGCCTCCCCCGGCATCCCTGGCGCATAGACGCTGCTTCGGGGTACAGCCGCCGTACCACCAGCTTGTGAACAGCTGTACCCTTCCTAGGGAACAAAAGATACCCACGGGACTCTGCCGCGCTTGCACATAGGCCTGGGGGTGGGGGTTGCCAGGAAGGTAAGAGGCGAAAGTGGCCATATCCACGGCTGTTCCATTTTTAAAACCATGGACAAAACAGCCATGCCATACTACTCATTTGTTAACATGATTTATTTTGCCCTGTGTTTTATCTGCAGCCGGTCTTTATTAAGAATCCAAACACACCCTAATGTATCATTTACATTATATGACTAGCGCTTAGCATAAAGCTATTCCAAGGCACCAAGAATTATTGATGACAAAATTAGATTTCCTGTGAAATAAAAGTTCAAAACCCACGGAAGGCAAAACTCTCTGGTAGCTTGTCATGGGGGCAATTAGCCGGGTTTCATGTGGCCAAGCAAAGCCGTTACGGGCTACTTTCAGTTCACAAGTTTCAACCAATTAAAGATGAGAGCTCCTGGTTGCAGACTGAGTAGGGCCTGTAATAAACCATGTATTTAAACACACCCTGAGATGCTACTTTTTCCAGGATTTTTTTTTTATATTTGAGGAAAGGGGGTGAGCAGCAAAATGTGGAGACAGGAAAGATCCAAAGACAGACAGCAAGATTGCAGGCTCTCTCCAACGATGAATATGTAATGGTTCAACCACGTAACAATTAGTGCCATTTATTCAACACTTGGTGTGTGGCCAACACTGTCTTTAGTCTTCCAGATAGGTGCTCATTCATTTATTTACAAATATCTACTGGAGGCTTCTTACAGGTCAAACAGTGCCCTATGTTTCCTAGAACATAAAATATAAAGTTTCTTCCTTCACAATTGTGTGCTAAAGAAAGGAGAAATCAGAAACACAGAAATAAACATAAAAACACATATATTTGCCTATGTAATTTTCACTTGCCATGTGCTATGAGGAAAGCAGGCTGGGGTGTGCAGATGGAACTGGGCCAGGCTGCAGAGGGCCGGTGGGGCAGAGGGCAAAGGCCTCTCTAAGGTCCCATGCAAAGCCCTGGAAGAGTTTCCAGGTGGAGGAAAGAGAAGTGCAAATGTGCTGAGGCTTGCTGCAGCTTGGCCTGATGGAAAGATCCAGAGAGGCAAGGGGATGTGCTGCATGAGGAAGAAAGCGAGTCGAACTCAAGAGGCCCTTGACAAGCTCAGTTTGAAGGATGTATCAGAGTCACTCTCAAAAACCACTCTGTTGGCCTTTGAGGAGCACACAGGAAGGAAGGAGAGGAAGCAGGGGAGAAGTTGGGAGGCCATTGTCAGTGGACAGAGCTGCGTGGTGAATGCGCTCAGTTTCCCCACGTGGAGGATGAATAAGGCAGAAGCTGGTTTATGTTTGGAACGGAAATAATGGGAATGTGACAATGGGCTCTCAGGTCTGAGGTCATGGTAGGACCAAAGGCAGATACTAGGGCAAAACAGACCCGCCCTCCTCGTCCCCTTTCTCATGATGCAAAAACTGACACAAGATACTGAAAGTTCTCCGTTGCAGCCAAATAAACATCTCCATCCTACACAAAACATGTTTAACTTCATGAATATTTCAACAGTCGAACATTGTAATAGGAAAATTCCTTTTTGGTTTAGCCAATTGACAAAGATTTTTAAATGATGTACATAAGAGTTATCAATTGTGGGATGCAGGCAAATCCAAACACTCTACAGGGAAATTTGAAATTTTATCTGTAATAATCTTCATAATGTATACTTTAATCCACCAATCCTGACTCTTGGGGAATATGTTAAAGAAATAATCAAATTCAGAGTTAGATCTGTATGGCAAAGCATTAATGACAATGATGATAGAGGAAATAACAGAAATACCCAATGACAGAAGAATTTTTTTGTCTTTTTGAGAGCAGCTTTTGTTATGTAGTTCAAGCTGGCTTTGAACTCACTTTGTAGCCCAGGGTGGCCTTGAATTTACAATAATCCTCTTGCCTCAGCCTCCAGACAGCTGGGATTACAGATGTTTGCCACCATGCCTGGTAAATGGTTAGATATATTATGACAGCCATTTATGTTGTCCTTAAATCATATTTTGGAATAATTTATATCCTTACATTTATAATCACCATATAGAAAAAATTAGGTTCAGAACCATTTTTAAACTGGGGATCTTTTTTTGTTTGGTTAGCTGGATTTTTCTTTTGTTTTGTTTTGGGGGTTTTTTGTTGTTTTTTGTTTGATTTTTTTGTGGAACTGAGAATTGAATTCAGGTCCTTGTGCTTGCCAGGCAAGCGTTTATTCTACTGAGCCATCTCCCTGGCCCCTTAAACCGGGGTTCGATCTTCCTGGCATGCCCTGCCAGCACCACCCTGGGGCATGCTGAGACAGTGACTGAGACTGGGTGTGGTAGCCTGCACCTGTAATCCCAGCACTTGGAAGGTTGAAAACAGGAGGATCACTGTGAGTCTGATCTGTGTAGTGAGACCCTGTAGACCCTGTACTAAATACATTTTAAAAAATGTTTTTTAAATCCTGCATACATAAATATATGTATGCATGAAAATAACAGAAAATGGAAAGCCACAAGGTTAATAAAACTTTTCTGACCAAGGTCAGATGAGAGGTAACTATTTTCAAACTTCCAATAATATACCTATATTACTTTTAAAATTAATAGCATTATACAACTTGTGCAAAACCTAAGACAACCAGTAAACTTTCTGGGCTTTGATGCATGCCGCTGCATCAGAAAGGCTGCTCTGAAAGTGGGCCTGGCAATTTTCAGGAATCCCTGAGGACGATGTTGGTTGCTTCCTGATTCTTCTTTGCTAGGCTTAGAAATCTCAGTGGGGATCTCCAGGAGCACCTTATGGCCACCCAGGGCCCTCTTTGTCCTACAGCTTACCTAATAGATTGTCTTAGTTCAGGTTGCTGTGAAGAACCATCATAGACTGGCAGCTTAAGCAACAGGCATCTATTGATCGTGGTCCTCAAGGTGGGAAAGCCTTAAGCTGAGTGCTGGTGGACTCAGTGTCTGCATGGGAACCTCCCCTGGGCACGCAGATGGCGCCTGCGCACTGCACACTCCATGGTGAAAAGAGGGACAGACAGAGAGGAGCTCTTGTGGGTCCCTTTTGGGAGGGGTACTGATCCCAAGGCTGGGGCACTGGAGCCATCGCACCACAGGTAGGAGTCCCACAAAACCTGGGGCTTGGTCAGCACACAGCCCTTGGCACGCCCAGGCTGACCTTTTCCTTCAGCTCGTCTCAGCTATCAAAACGATGCCGGAATCTCTTGAGGCTAGAACAGTTTTCCCCTGATACGTGGGCTTATTTTCTTCTACCGGCAAGATACTTTCCCTTGGCCATGCCCTTTCCAAATCAAAGTGAGAAAATATGAAAGATGGAGTTAAGGCACTGAGCCTGGATCATTTCTAGCAGCCTGAACTCATCTCTGGTTCATCTATCTATCAGATTCCCTCATACTCAGTAGGAAGGCAGCAGAGGAGCCTGGGAGGACCCTGAGACCCAGAGTCAATTTAGGACAGCTGCCACACTTGTTTTTACCTCTTTCCTGCTTGCATCTCTTTTTCTCCATATGTGTACAATTGGAAAGACATGAATCCCGATGCTCACCAGCACATCACTGGGCATAGCGGCCAGATCCAGAGCAGTACAAGGCACGGGAAGCAGGACAGGTGTGCATAGCAGGAACCAGGGCTGCAAACTGCTTTGGGCACAACCTGCCAGAAAGAACTGAGCATATGAAACCAGCACATTTTACCCAAAAACTATCACATCTCCTGACTCCTGTCATCATTGGATTCAAATATTATTTAACTTTACTGTTTCAAAGTCCTCTATGGAAAACCATACCAACACAATCATCACATTTCTCATGGCTCTTCTACAATTTTCAGAGGAAAATAGTACTAGGCAAGGCGGCTGGTGAAGGATAATTTAATCCCCGTCCTCATCAATTGCACATGTTTTCTGTCTGATCTGAATAGAGGAGAAAGTATTAGGGCTCAAAGTATCTTCTATACTTTAATTTGATTTCCAGGCCTAATTATATTTGCTTGAACACAACACACTTGTGATCTTACAAGGAGGATACAGGATAAAATAAAGCTTTTTCAGCTTCTAAAGTTCACGTTTCTTTCCTGGAAATTAAACTTCCACTGTAATCCAAGTATCCAGGCACAAAAGGGCACTTGCTTTGATCAGGTACTCGAGAAAAGATTTGGTATAAAGTTGCAGAATTGAATGTAGCTTATTTGAAAAAGGGGGAATGGAAAGTTTATCTAGAAAAATGTCCAAACACAAGCAATAAAACTTAAAATGCCCACTCCTGACCATTCCTCCATATTTACACGTACACACACACACACACACACACGTACACCTTCCCCCTAAACACACTAGTTGTGCCAAAAACTGTTTTACAAATCCTTCAAACATTTTTGTTTGAAATGTTTTACACAGCTTTCCAAGCCTCTTCATTACCAAATTGTGGACCAAATCTTTTTCTTTTTTTACAAGCTTGAGCTGCTGTTATGTCTTTTATTTTCTCTTTGTAGCCTTTACCTTCTGACTTGCCCAACACCTGAATGATCACAGTTATTAATTAATTTATTTATTAATTAATTTAAGTAGCCAATTAAAATATCCACAGTTATCTCTAGCCAAGCTCAAGCTTCTTAACTTGTTAGGAGGGTAAAATTGAAAATAAAAACAATAGTAATATAACAGCAGCTAGTGTCTATGTTCCCAGCACCTTCCTAACTACAGCACATGGATTTCATTCATTAAATCTCATGATGATGCTACCATGTAGTTAAGACTATGTACCCATTTGTCAGATGTGGAAGTGGAGGCAGGGAGGTGAGCTGACTATACCACCATAGGCCGGTACTGTGAGAATCCCAGCCAGCAACACCTTGGAGCAATGGGAAGTGGAACAGGTAGAGAGAAGCGTACACTCCCCACATGGGCAACACGAGTGGCTGTGGAAGGGAAAGCAGAGGAAAGACTGGAAAGCCCTGGGGCGCTTCCATGCTACACCTTGGGTTGGAGATCAGTGAGTCAGAGAGGGGTTGTCAGGGCACCTGGAACGTGCTGCCGTAAGAGCAGACGGGACGTCAGTCTCCCAGGCCCGAAGCAAAGGCTTCACACCCCACAGGCTGCCAGGCAAACCACAAATGCAAAGCCCACTGCGAAGGCAGAGGAAAAGCAGGGCCCAGTTGCTCCAGAGGTCCTAAATGCTGCCTCCCCTTGGAGTCCCACTTCCTCCATTAAATCCTCTCTGGAGAGTTCACCCCCTGCTATTTCTCCTCAGAACCCCACAGCATTCACTGTCTACAGATGGTCTACGCTAGTGCGACTTGCTACCTCAGATTCATTTATGTACTTCATGTGTCCCTCCTAGTCCCAAGGAGAGTTAAAGATAGGTATGTAGAGTGACCGTTGGGTTGTCCCTGTGCTTGTGGATGGTTTCTCCTGCATGCTGCTCCCTGGGGTTTGTTCTCTCTGCTGAGCTTCTCAAGTCAGCATGACTCTGGCAGGCAGAAAGAGGGCCGTCTGCAGCCATCTTGTTCTCAGGGGTTCATCCTTCAGCCAAAAGATGAGAACAAGAAAGGGAGGATGACCTAAGCCAGTAGCAGGGAGACTCACAGGCATCCTCCATGGGCGCAGGAGTGGCAGGAAGCACAATGTTGGCAGAAGAAGTGGGGACAGGATCTGCAGGAGGCCCTGGTAGTAGTGTCCATGTTCTCAAAAAAGCGTGAGAATAGAAGCCATTTTCCACCTTAGGACACTGTCTAACAGGTTCTCTGAACTACCAAAGTGTCGAGTTAGCAAGACCCCAACTCAAAATACACAATTAAAAAAGGCTAGAAATTTGTATCGGTGTGAAGATTCTAGGTTCAGTTGCATACCAAAATGATGCTGAGGAGGAGGAGGAGGAGAAAGAGAGGAAGAGGGAGAGGGAAAGGAGAAGGGAGGGGGATGGGAGAATGAGAAGGAAAGGGAGAGGGAAAGGGGAGAGAAGGGGAAAGAGAGAGGAGAGGGGAGGAAGAGGAAGATAGAGAGGGAGGAGAGGGGAGGGAGAAGGAGATAGAGAGGGAGGAGATAGGAAGAGAGGGAGAAGGGAGAGAAGGGGAAGAGAGAGGAGAGGGGAGGAAGAGGGAGATAGAGAGGGAGGAGGGGAAGAGAGGGAGAAGGGAGAGAAGGGGAAGAGAGAGGAGAGGAGAGGAAGAGAGATGGAGAGGGGAGGGAGGGGGAGGGAAAGAGAAAGGAGAG
Organism: Octodon degus; assembly: GCF_000260255.1. Classification (NCBI taxonomy): domain Eukaryota; kingdom Metazoa; phylum Chordata; class Mammalia; order Rodentia; family Octodontidae; genus Octodon; species Octodon degus. The sequence continues at coordinate 23,300,488 of NW_004524578.1, forward strand.
GAGAGGAAGAGCAAGAAGGGAGAGGGGACAGAAGAGGAGAGGGGAGGAAGAATGGAGGGAGAAGACGGGAGGGGGAGGGAGAAAGAGAGGGGAGGGAGAGAGAGGAAGAAGAAGAGGGGAGGGAGAGAGAGGGAGAAGAAGAGGAAGAGGGAGGGGAAGGAGAGGGAGAAGGGAGAGAGAGGGAGAAAGCAAGAAAAAAGGAAACCAGCTTTATTACGAAGCTCATGCTAAAGATAGCAGAGCACTGGAAAATCCTGGGTCTGTGAAGGCAAGAAGTTACCTTCCAACCCCCAAGCGCTCCCATGCCTTCTGACTCTTCTGGACTTCTGCTTGAATGAAATAACTTTCCTTAAACATCTTGATTCTGCCCTGTGTCTGTCACAGCCAGCATTGTTCCAACTGGGGCCCCTCACGCACAGCAGGCTCTCCACTTGTACTGAATCACAAGGTAAATCAATACCTCGATCCCTCCCTCATGCACCATGATAGTGGATTCAGATGACCTTCCCTCAGAATAAGGGGAATTATCACAAAATTATATGTCTAGTAACTGTTATGGAAAACATCTACTTTTAAATATACTTTAAACTGGAAAATAGCATTACAACCAAAAATCTATGTAAATCTATAACAGGATGATATATTATGATTTTACATATTATGAAATAATATGGTTTTATTCTGGTTATGATAATTAATTAATACCAACATTCAATATATAATAGATATGATTTCAAATATAAATTATGACATAAAAATAGATTATAATTTGTTGAAATAATACTGTATTTCCACAAATCAAAGCTTCAAATAATTTGCATGTATCAGCTTATGTGGTGATATACTATTGCACTGTTTCATGTCTAGAGTAGTTCATTTTACAATTATCAACTAAATGTGTGGCTTGCAATTTAATAAAAAGGAGATGGTGTTGTTGTTAGGTTATTCCATGATTTTAAATTGAGTATCTTGAGTTACCAGTTCTCTTTCTTCTGCCTAAAAGAAGTCATATATTTTAATAGATACCTGAGATTCATTAGCCTACACTTGGAGTATCTTTTAAAGGATTTTTCCATTTTCCCTTTTAGTTTTCTATCAAAAAGGTAGAGACAAGCCTTCTGCTTCCTAACTAACACACACAGCTCTGAGGCTGAAAAAAACAATTTAAGAATTGCTATCTGCTTTAGTTTGCCAACGTTAGCTTCAGCAAGGAGGCCTTCACTCAGTCCAGCCCGCGTCATCGCCACTGCCACACTGGTTAGTTCCACCGTGGCTCCACGGACGCAGAATTAATGGCACACAGGGGGAAAAAACAGCTGCAAGAGAAATGACTGGGTCTCCATTTCCTGTAAGCAGGATGGGTTGTCTGAACTCTGAGCCACACGGCATCAGGAGTCAAGATTTTATTTTCTTGCTCTTGGCTGTGTTCTGCAACATGAAAAGAAACAGAAGAAGTTGTCCCGCTGAGATCACTCTGAGTCGAAGGGGTGAGCAGGGGTCAAGGGCCTCTCCACCCGCAGACTCTCAGGTTACAGTCACTGCCGAAAGCCACATGCGCAGCAGAAAGGCAGGTCACCAGACAAGGCCATTTCCTTAACTTCCCCAGAGCCGCCTTGGCAGGAGGGCATAGGGTGACTCTAGTTTGGACGATGTAAGAAGGTTAAGAATTAGACAGGGTCCATTAAAGCTCTTGGTGTCTCCTTTCTTTGTTAGAATGCGACCATTAAAAATCTTATTTTTCAGTGGGATAACATATGGGAACCACCTGGACATCTAGCCCTTGTGCCTACTTAATAAGCGTAACCGTCTACCAGGGCTGCTCTAAATAAATTCCACAGCCTGGGCTTGAGTGACAGAAACGTGTCCTCTTGCCGATCTGCCAGCTCCAAGTTCACCATCAAGACTCTAGCAGGGATCCTTCCCACTAGGGCTCTCTTCTGGGCTCCCGGATACTTCTCACCAAGGCCTGTCATGGCCTCTCCTCTGCATAAGAAAGGCCTGTAGGTGGAGCGGGGACGTGTCAGCCATTGTTTCCTTATGCTGGGAAACCAGTCCTGTTGGATTAGGGCCCCAACCCTATGGCTTCTTTTAATCTTGGTCCACAAACGGGGTGGTCTAAATGACACAGATTTATTTCCTGGTAGTTTTTCAGGCTAGAAGTATAAACTTAAGGTACCAGTAGGGCAGGCTTCTCAGCTCAACCCTTACCATAATAGCAGGGCTGCTAAAGTTAAAGGCGCGATACCAAAATAAAAATCAGGCCATGCTGTACATTGATGCATCATAAAATGCACTCGGCTGCCAGCCCGCAGGACTGCACGCAAGCATCCACGGAAGTGTTCCGAACGGCCCCAGGTCTATTTTTCTTTTTTCTGTCCCTCACAATTTATAGGCCAAGGTATAAAAAGTCATATTGGAACCCATGGTATCTCTATTAACATTCAGTGTTAGTGTGATTGTGCATTTTCATTTACTTTTGACTCGTGCATTTCTGAACACAAGGTGCATTTTTCATTATCCTCATGTTGTTGTTCCTGGGTTTTAATTGCACTGTGCCGAGAAGCTGACTGCAATAAAATGATTGTTTTTAATTACTTTAATTACTTTGAATGTGTTGAGGTTTACATCATGGCTTTTGTTTGATAATAATATAGAGGCATCAGTGTGCTGGTGGGGTTTTGCCAATGTGTCTTTTTCCCTTTCTCTACCCTGTGAGCTTACCTGACTTATCTCTCATAATCAACAGACAGCTTAATTGGTTTTCTTTTTCATCTCATAGCACAATTTGTGCTTTTTACAATCGTGTTTAAATCCTGTACCTTTTCGTATCATCAATTGGTTTTAGTGACCTGAAATTATTTCGTGCCACTTTAATATCTTTCTCCACCCTCGCCTTTTTTCTTTTAAATGAACTGCAGGAATACAGCCTTACTCTAGCATCTTCTATTGGGAGTTATGGAAGCTATTTTTATTCTTTTAGAAATTCATGTCATTCCTTGTTCTGGAATAGTCTCAAGTTATTTCACTTAACCATAAATAAACATGATTAGAAACACAGATTGAGAGCTGAGCACAGAAGCTACTGCCAAGCCAAGGACGAGATCCGGCTGGGCCCTGGTAGACTCCTAAGGATGAGTTCATTCGCTGGCTTATAAACAACAAATGATTACTTCTCACGGTTCTAGAGGCCAGCAGTCCATCGAGGCAGGAGGCAGCTCCATGACCGGGGACGATCCTCTTCCCAACAGACAGCATCTTCTCGCTGCATCCTTTGGCTGGGGGAAGGGCAAGATGGGTCTCTGGGGCCCCTTTTGTAAGGTCACAGTTTCTGCTTGTGCGTCTCCAGTGACCTCAACACTTCCCATCTCCTAATACCATACCCTTGCAGGGTGGGCTTTCAGTGCACACATTTGGAGGATACAGTATTCAAACTGTAGCAGCCAGGAAGTCTGTGTCCCCTGCTGGCAGGGGCATAAGGAAGCATGGTGGTGATAGGATGTACTGTGGGGTCCTTTGAGGGAACCATAAAAAGACTTTAGGGGAACCCACCATGCCGATGTGGACACTGGTCAGTTGAGCTGGTCCCCAGAAGAGCAGAAAACATCAACCTTAGAAGGGGAACAAAAAGAGAGAGAAGCAGAGGGGAGATGGAGAGAAAATGCAGGAGCAGGGAGGAGGCTGTGCGCATCCCCTGCTGCCCTGCAGGCCCTAGCTAGGGTAGAGGGAGGGACAGAGTGGGACATGACATGTCCACTTGAGAAATGCTGTCTAGGCTCCATCTACACCAAACACAACATTTGCAAACCTTTTAGTGCAGATGTTTTCAAATATATACACACCAGCCGAAGGAAGATTAATTAAGATTAATGTTGAAGTGCTCATCACCCCTCTTCAACACCTACCAACCCTACTAACATGCTTCTGGTTCAGTTTTCTTTCCTCTTTTTCTGGAATATTCCAGAGCAAACTTCAAATACTGTAACATTTCACAAAAATATACTTCCTTTGCATCTCTAGTATATGGAGATTTCTTTTTTTCATATATCCACAACACCATTGTTCTAGTTCCCAAAATATAAGCCAGTTATGATCAACTTTTTGATGCCCTGAAATGAGGCTGCATATGAGTCAGGGAGGGCTGCCCAAGATTCCATTAAAAGAGGAGAAAAGGCAACAGAACCAAATGCTGATGGAAGTGGAGGGAGGAAAACAAGGCTGACTCTAGACTGTGCCAAGTCCAACATATTGAATAAACCACTCATGTCTGATAAAAATGCATATGTTGCATTATTCATAATGAGCTTGGCAAAAGCAGGAAGGGGCCACCAGGTTTGAGTTTTAGTAGGCTGGAGTCCTCTTTGGTGATGGGATTTGCTTCTGGACTTTTTTTTTTTTTTTTTTGCCAAAGACCTTTTTTTATTCACACCACTCAGTGAACTATCACTCAAAATGAGCACCTAGTAATAAATACTATTGCACAATTTGTGTTCAGTTATACTGCTCAAGCTTCTTAATCCTTAGGGTTTTT